>NW_020954569.1:27264823-27483650 GCF_900497805.2 Vombatus ursinus
AACCATTCTGTGGTCTGTTGTGATAGGACTATCACAAAGATATTCTATCACATTATATCACTAAATAAATAATATTTACTAGCATTTCCCTGGGTGGCTAAGTGGCACAGTAGATAGAATTCAAGGCCTGGAATCAGGAAAACTCTTCCTGAGTTCAAATCTGACCTCAGACACTAGCTATGTGACCCTGGGTAAGTCACTTCACCCAGTTTGCTTCAGTTTCTTCAACTGTAAAATGACCTTGAGAAGGAAATGGCAAACCACTCCAGCATCTCTGTCAAGAAAACCCCAAAAGGTGTCACAAAAGTCAGATATGACTGAAAAATAACTAAACAACAACAAAAGAATTTCCCAGTCATAGTTGGTGATGAATACTTTCTAAATTTAATTGAAGAAACACAAAGTAGAGTCACTTTAAGAAATAATTGGAATATATTAAGTTAAGGCTATATATTACATGTAACACAATATAATATATATATATTAATATAAGGAATAATAGCAACAAATATTCAGTGCCTGAAGTGACTTAAGAGGTCATCTAGTCCAGGGGTGTCATATATAAGTTGTAACTAGAAAATATTTTAACAAAATAAGTTAGAATATAATAAAATGGGTAATATTTCCTTTTTAAAACTAAGTCAACATTCTTGCTACAGCTACCTTTATGTACAGATTACTAGCCCCCATTTTTATTTGAGTTTAACAGTACAGATCTAGTCCATTTAGCCCTTCATTTTATTCACAAGGAAACTGAGACCCAGAAAGGGTCAATGATTTGCCCAAGTTGAAACTGATACTAAATGGCAGTGGTAGGATTCAAACCCAGGTCCTCTCTTCCCAAATCTCTACTCTTCACTGTGTCATATTGCTTCCCAGATTAGGCAGTGGCTCATGTGGTAATCTTCAAAAACAGAAGACCAAACCAGAGGGATACCTGAAATAAACAGTGAGGAATATTCTAAGTGGGAAATAAAGGGGTTGGTATTTTTTAAAGGAAGAAAGATCTCCTCAGATTATAAAAGCATACAGTTGGAAGAGCACTTAGAAATTAGCTACCAGCTAGTAACTAGCTCAACCCTTTCATTTCATAATGAGAAAATGAAGCTCAGAGAGATGATGAAGTGCCTTGTACAATGTCAGGCAGTGAGTTGTGGCAGATATGGTACTAGAATTCAAGTCCCTGAATTCCCTGAGACCAGTGTCTCTGGATTATAGAGTATATAGAGGGGAGGAAGGTGTAAAAAAACTGAAAAGGTGAGAAGGGGCCAGGTTATAGAGAGCTTTAAAAGTCAGTAAAAGGAATTTCCATTTGATCTTGAAGGTAATAGGGGACCACAAGAGTTGACTGAACTCCAGTGGATGACATGGTCAGATTTGAGCTTTAGAAAGATCAATTTGACAGCTGAGTAGAGAATGGTTTGTAGTGGGGAGGGACCTGAGGCAGGAAGACCAACCAAAATGCTATTGTGATATTCCAGGTGTGAGATAAGGAAGTCTTGCACTAAGGTGGTGTGAGGAATCAATAATGACACCTAGGATGTCAGCCTGTGTAATGGAGAGGATGATGGTACTCTCACCGAGTATCAGGAAAGTTAGAGAGATGGGAGGGTCTTAGGGAAAAAGTAATGAGTTTAGTTTTGTACATATGCAGTTTAAGATGTCTATGAGACGTCCAATTTGAGACATCCAATAGGCAGTTGGAGATGCAAACCTGGAGGTCAAGAGTGGTGGAGAGGGTTGGACAAATAGATGTGAGAACCACCAAAATTAAAGGGCAGTTGCTCATACCTAATCTTGTGGACCTACAAAAGGACTAGATGATTTCTTGCGCCCCATCAAGTATTAAATTACAAAAACCAATCATAATCCTAAAATCTTGAATTTTCTTTGCAAATAATGAAATTCATAGGATCACAAGATTTTAGAGTACCTAAGTGATCATCTAAATCCAACCCCGACATTTTGCAGATGAAGATGATGAGTTCTGGAGAACACAAACTGAAAAGCAATCAGAAAACGGTAAATTTCATTCCATTTTGAAAGATCACAAACAATGACTATGAGGTTTCAAGAAAGGAGAGATTTAGGAATGAGAGTAAAAATAGTTCACAAAATTTAGCAAAGTTTTGATTTTAAAACAACAACAACAAAAAAAAAAGGTCTGTACAAACTGGGGGTGGGGAAAGGATGATTTAGGTTAAGAAGTCAGGTTTAATTCTATTTATGTGAATGAATACTGGATGCATAGATGGACATAGAGCTTTCAGATTAGAAGGAATATTAGAGATTATGTAATCCAACTCTCATTTTTCATTTTAAGAGACTGAGACCTAAATTAGTGAAGCAACTTGTCCTCAGTCACTCATTTTGTTAGCCATTTGTTAACATTAAGTATATTTTCTACAGGAAAACTAGTACCTATAGTAAGATCAACAATTGACAACCGTGGTGTTTTTACAGCCTCTTCTTGTCAAAGAAATTTTTAAAAAGCACTTTACAAAGTAGTCCTCAAAATAGTCAATATACTCAAAATAGTCTCCCTATCCAGTAGGTAAGAAACAGCTTCCTACCTATTCTATAAATGCAGACATCAAAGCTAAAGACTCACATCCAGGATGATGCAGCATCCACAAATGGATTTTAATTTCCTAACCATGAAATATCAAAATCTCTAAATAGTGCTTCCATAAGAAACAGGAAATCCTATAACAGCAAGTTTCAAAAAGTTGATAAAATTATTTTGCTACACTCAAGATTAGTCGTATCTAACACTGCTTGAATGGTTAGAAAACATTATTCAGATCATTTTTACAGATTGAAATTGGGCATGAAATAACTAATTTTTTTTTTTGCTTACCAGTCAGGTTAGACATGGACAGTAGTCATTTTTAATCTCAACATGTAAAATTCTAATGTTTCAGCATGTTGTTAATTGAAAATAGTAATTTTGTTGTAATCTTTGTTTTTTGTTTTGTTTTTGCTTTTTTGGCTACTCAATGTAGTTAATTGACTTGCCCAGGGTCATATAGCTAGTAAGTGTCAAGTGTCTGAGGCCCTATTTGAACTCAGGTCCTCCTGGCTCTAAGGTTGGAGCTCTATCCACTGAGCCACCTAGCTGTCCCTTGTTGTAATCTTTAAAACAATCTTAACTTGATATTGATATTCAAATTGTGACAGTTTGAAAAGAAATTACAAAAACACAATCTAGTGTTCCCCATACTTCATACTTCATACATCTTTTAGCAGTAAGGCTCTCATGCATACAGATCTAGACAATGAGTTTAGCGTTGTTCTAAAATCAACCTGTTTATAAACTAATCACCAGCCTGAGGGTTTTTTGATTGAAACTCCTAATGGGTTTCCCCACCATGTTTCTTATCATAATCCACTTTGGTTTTTAAAACTGAAGTACAGATTATTGATATAACATATTCCTAGATGAAACTAACATTGGCTAGATGTAACAAATGAAAATTATAAAATAATGTCTCATCAGCCTATAATTGCTCACAAATAGTTCAGACTACAGGCACGATATTTCATCCCCTTTAGTTCCGAGAGAGGAAAACAAACATTAGGATAAGCAGATCCATTTTAGTTTCTAATCATCCACCTGAAAAAAAATCTACAAATGCATTATTTGTTTGGTATGGCTAGGTTTTTTTTTTTAATATTGTCTCTTAAAAAAGTAATCTCTTCCCTAAGAAGAAATATTCTACATGGTAGTTATCCTTCTAGCATAGAGAAACTTCTACTGAATGAGCAACTTGAAACTTGAACTACATAGGATGCTACTGTTTAAATCAATAATGCATTAACTTTTAAAGAGACTTTGAAATGGGTTGTATTTAAAGCATTCTAGAGAATTTGGGGTAATTAAAAAAACATTCCTTTTTTTACTGTCATTAATCATCTAATGCTCATTTTTTTCAGTCATTCTTTTGGTACTGAATTTTTAAAAGAAGTACAATTATAAAAATATTTTACATGTTATACATTGCCTTTTAAAAGAAAAAGCTTCACAGGAATACTTTAGCAGTGGTCAGAAGCTCCTATGCAGCAAGTACATTATCACTGCAAAATGTTTTATTTTGGCTATTAAAAATAAAGTTAGCAAAATTTACTCTACTATAATTTTCACTAAAATACAGGAGTTTTATTACTACTAATAATATTCTCCTGAACTTCTCTTTGGGATATCTGGCAAGCACTTGTTATAAATTTTGTATAATTCTCAAATTAAATGACTCAGATGTTGATTTAGGGTCAGAAAAACCACAATTATTTCCTGATCACTGGAACTGCCAATGAAAATGAACTTGTTCTGCATGTCTGCCCTGATTCCTTTATGTGGATTTGCCCTTATAAGACAATGTTGAATATAAACTGTATTACTAATCCATTTTCAAAGGTCTCTTTTTCCAGACAGTTCCAAAATCATAATGTTCACTTGAGTAGAAAATCACCAGTGAGGGAATAATAATAATAAAAAAAAAACCTAACAAATTCCATCTTCAAAAAACCAAAGGTTTTAGCAATTAAAAAAAAAAGTGGCATATTTTAAAATTTTAGAGGCTATGTTAATAGTCTGTCTAGTGCTGACGAGAATTATAAAATTTTAATAATGAGCAAGTTTATATGTTTAGAGAGCACAGATACACATCCTATGCACAGAGGTCCCTGAATACACATAAGAATTTCTTCAGTGTCCGCACAGCTTGCGGATCCCTCAGCCAGCCGTCCTTATCACACATTAATGGAGGTGATGTCATTCTTTCGAACCGAGCTGGTCTGCAGCTCCTACTCCCAACGTTTTCACTGCAGTGCCTGCAGTGTGATTCACAGGATGTGAAGCGTGCACAGGGTGGCAGGCAGCATGTGTGAGTTAACAAAGCTCATAGTGGTGGAAGCAGCTATTTTAATGTATGTGCACGCACATTAAAGGCAAATCAAAACATAACGCATTTTAACTAGGTTGAATTTTTAGATCAGAGTTTGAGAGGAAAGATAAGAACAACATCCAAACAAGCTTCCCAGGTTGCATGGAACGACAGAATCTCAGAATTTTAGGGCTAGAAGAAAAAAAAAATCAATGAGCTGCATCTAACCCTCTCTTTTTACAGATGAGGAACAGGAGGCCCAAAGAGGTGTGAAGTGATTTGTCTAAAGTCTGCTTAATGACACAGGAAGCTGTATCCTCTATTAGCAAAACTCAGATTCAATCTTGGATATTAATCTGACTTGGCTCACTATTGTTTTGCTTAAACATTTAAAATGCAAATATTTGCTGATATTCCTAATAAGATCAGGCATTATAAAACGGGGAGAAAGTGAATAGAATATTCAAATCCAGGTCTCATAAACACCGACCAGATGTCTGCAAAGTACACCACAATATGAGTTTAGCAATGGGACAGCATTGTTTTTATGTAGATAACCCATTTGCACTAGAGTTACAGTTGGACAGTTTAATTTATCATTTCACATATTTTTAGAAGCTATTATTTCTGGTCATAACCTATAAGATATCAGAACTCTAAGGAAAATAAAGTCTGAATGTATTATCTCTACAAGGACGCAATTGTTACAGGGGTATAACAGTCAATTCCACACAATTTAACATTGTTTTTTATCTTTTGCTGTAACTAGCATTGGTTTAGTGGAAAAGAAAAACCCAGAACAAACCAAGAGGAAAGAAAAGGAAGTAACGTCTTAAAGAACTAGGGATATTTTAGTGTATGATACATCCTCTGCACAATTTCTTAACTTTCTTATGCTAGATATTTTGGGTAAGTATTAAGAACAGAAATAGCTTAAAGGACAAGGATGGGGAAATGAGGTAAGCTGAACACCAAGCCATCTGGATTTCAGTCATACCTCTAACTACCAACTAATGGTGGTATCATAGTGAGGGTGCCATTTCATTTGTTGCTCAGTTTACTTATCTGAAAGATGAGAGAGGATGAATGAGACCATTATGGTCCATTCCAGCTCTAACATTACTAACCTACACTTAAGAAGCATATTGCAATTAACTTAAATTAATGCTTCTTAAGACAGAATGGGGATTATTGCCCTTTGGTAATAATAACAATGTCAGTAATAATGATAATAGAATTTATTAGCACATTGCATATACTGTTTCATTTGATCCTCACAACAATCCTGTGAAATAGGTGGTTTTATTATCATCTCTAATTTACAGACAAACTTCCTATAGACTCAATTCAATAAACATTTATTAAGGACCTACTACGTGCCATGTACTATGCTAAGTAGTGGGGATGCAAAAGGAGGCAAAAGACAGTCCTCACACTAATGTAACTTCTCCTGGTCTCCCACAAAGTTACAATTCTTCTCCTAAAAGTTAGATGGAAGACCACTAGTTACAGGGACACCTGCTACGTAAAACAAGCAGCACTATACTCTTACCCAGTATAGCTGCAGTCACTACTCATTTGTTCAATCTCTTTTGATCAACCAATCAGAAAATACTTATGGATTGCCTAACAACTCCCAATCATTGGGGAGTGATAAATGTGAGTTGTTTGTCTTACCAAATGAACAATTAATATGAATCACTAGTGACTAGCTAAATTCAAAATGCAGGATGTTAAAAAATATTAAAGCTGTTTTTTCTAAAACATGGATCAAATGTGATTCCAGCAAAGATTCTATTCATCTACTACAAATTCAAAAGTCTTTAATCACTGCCTTATTTATGCTTAATAACTTGTCCAATGAGACATTAGCCATTGATGAAAACAAAAAGATTTTTAAAATTCAGTTAATTGGGACAGTTAGCTGGCACAGTGGATAGAGCACCAGCACTGGAGTCAGGAGGACAGGAGTTCAAATCCGGCCTCCGACACTTACTAGTTATCTGACCCTGGGCAAGTCACTTAACCCCAATTGCCTCCAAAATAAAATTCAATAAATTAAAAATTATTTCCTTAAGCATGGATTTCTTTAACTCACAAAGTTCAATAGAAAAATACTTTTTGAAAACTTCTATTTAGCAGACTCTCCTGCATCCATTGATCAATAAGCAGATATTTTAAAATACATATTATTAGTATTTTTATAACAAAGTATTTAGAGTAAATATCATCTACATATAGTACTCTCTGCCAGAGTATAAATATTTTTTTAAATAACAACAAAATGAAATTGACATATTCCCTAACTTCTAGTAGCTTTCACTGTAAAATGGAAAACATTTTGTATATTAAAAATACAAACAAAATAGAAATTAAACTAAACACTGAATAAGAAATAAGGAGGCAAAAATTCAGTATGTATTGTATTTAATCACAAAATATCTTCATTTTGGACATTTTCTGTCTCTGTCTTTACCTAACTTAATTTGAATATGTGTTCTGTTACAAATGGAGAAACTGAAGAGGAGGACTGGACAGGAGGAGAGCAAAAGGTTTTCTAATGCAGGAAGAAAGAGAAATTTTTGGTATTAATCTTCATTTTTATTTTTTAACAAATCTATGTCCTTCTCCTATTCTTATACACCTCACTAGCCAAGAGGAAAAGAGTCTAATTTCAAAGCTACATTTACATGGACCCAGAGAAGAATAGGACAAGCCCAGAGAAATTTTCTTTGGTATGGGGTAAAAATGAACCGTCTCAGAGATGACTTGGGGGTAAGCTTAAGTGAACTTAGGAGATCTGCTATTCCACACACAGTATCTTTAACTCTTGATTCTCTCCCGCACTTTTAACTTAATAAATGAAAACAAATAGGGATTTTAATAACAGCCGTTCAGAGGAATGTGCCAAATGCCTGCATAAGCACACACAGAAGGCCACCAAAAGTCCTGTCCCTGATACATTTTCAGCTCTGATGCTTCAACAGGTTTTTTCCTAACATTTGTCAGGGCAATTCTCATCTGCTCAAATAGTTCTGAAATAACAAAGATGTGGCAACACCCATCACAAAAAGCTCACACAAAACAAGCTGCAAGTTTAAGCCCTAGATTCCACAGCTCCCACTACTGTTGAAGAAGCCTCTATGTAGGCCTACTATATTGTGTCTTATGCCACTAGCAGTAGGACACGTGTATGGGATGGTGTTCCCTTGCCTTCTTCTCCCTCCCTGCACCTCAGGAACATTGATGGATCCTGGAAATATACATAATCATCTGCAAGTTTTTCCTTTGGAAAACAATAATGGTCACTAACTACACTGGTAGAGCACCATGAGAATGGATTAAAAAAAAGTAGGCATGGCTCAGAAAAACTTCAAGAGAGCAAACCAGAGCTTTATAATTACTGCTGAATCAGGACTCGGACTTCCCTTGCTTTCCTTAAGAGGGCTTGGGGGTGTGTGTGTGTTTTGGTGGCCTTGAACATAGCATGCATTTACCTAGTATGTTCAAGGTATAGGCCAATAAAAGAACTAATTAAGAAATCCTCAAAGCCATATACATTGTGGGATACTCTCACCCTCATAACACTGACTGGAAATTTCCTAGGACTTCAAACTTGCCCTAGGACCAGGGCCAGAATCCACCTTGGAGATGGTAACCACAACCACCATCCTACCCTCCCCCCCGCACAGAAAAGTACTTCTCGCCTTATTCTGGATCCCTACCATCCATTGTCAAAGACTTTGTTTCTCTGCAAGATCTGTCCCGAAGATTATGTTATCTCAGACTATGAATCTCTTTTGAGTCTCACTTTTGGACAACACTTTTCACCACCTTATCAGTAGTAACCTCACTATTCAACAACATTCAAAATCTGAGTGGTTGGCCGGATGATAAAATGAACCTTTGAGGACTGCCTGAGGTGTTGTATGCCCCCTCACCCAAGACAATTAGTTCTTACCATTTACCACAGAATTTTGTTTTCCTAATGAATGCATCCAATCAAAACACATACTTCTTTGAAAAAATTAGTTTTTACTCCCAATATTTCACTACAATCAACTCCCACTGCCATCCCATAGGTTTTGCCTGGGCAAAACCTCCAAGATCTGGAAGACAATGAGTCACCCTTAAAACCACACACACACATATACACACACACACACTTTTAAGTTTTATCTGACTTATTAATACTTTCTTAAGCCTAGACAGTTGACAAAACAATAAATCACTGGATTTGTGGCGATCTCTGACATGTAAATGTTCACTCTGAAAATTTAACAATCTGAGCTGGTTAGAGCTGGCTCTAACACACACTGCTTCTTACCCTCCTTGGATACCACCAAACCTTCTTAGACATGGGATCAAATGGCTTTCAACAAAAGACCTCCAGTACACTTGCCCCTCTTGGAAGCTATAGGTTAAAGTCACCAGGACCTTCTCTATGTTTTTTGTTTGTTTATTTGTTTGTTTTGGAGCTCTTTGCCCCAAACTTGATACAAATACACTCAAGGTTATTATGGTCTCAGCTTTGGACACTCTTGAGTATTTACCACTGCATTCACCCATACTGTGGCCACCTTCAGCATTAGCAGAAGTAGAAGTGGCACTGGGGTACTGGATTGGCAATGTCAACAGAGTCAAATACAATATCCAACAACTAAGGAGGCTATAGATCAGAGAATTAACCCACAGAATCCCTCTCAGAACCTCTATGCCTATGAAATAATCTATTATATCATGAGCACCCACACAGCCCTCATTCACCCCATGGGCTGGGAAGGTCTTCTAGAAAGTGGCATGGTGTTGCTGCTCTTACAAACCTACTGTAATTAAAAGCAATCAAAGACATAACCTGCAGAGGCAGGGAACTGTCCACAGCTGAGCTTGTGCAGAAGATGAAAAAAGAAATAGATCAACACCAAACTTTCAGGCTCAAAGGAGCACTGGAACAGTAATTGAATCAAGTAAGTTAAATTCGGAAATATTTCTTTTTCATGAACTCAAGCACACTGCATACCCAGTTCCTGATATTGTTACAGGACATTAGCCCACGTTTGCCTATTTTTTCTTTAGTTGCCAGTGCTACCACATTACTAACTTACTTCCAAATCTTGAACCTTCTGTTTATCTGGTCTCCACCTACTTTTAACCTGTTGAGTAACTGGCTCTTCTGCTTTTATGACATTCTGCTAGCTTCTGGCCAGTCCTCACCAGGATCATCATCCCTGCAGATGGCTCTACCCAAACTAGTCTACTTTGTCAGCCTGTTTTCAGTGGGAATTCTACATAATGTAAGACCTTTTCAGCAACACTTTTGTTTCCTTTTCTATACCTTTCCCAGAATTTTCATATGGATTTAACCTGAATTGCCTTTGATTTGTCCCAACTATGACAAACTGCTGGCTCACTGACTTTGTATTAAGTCCCAAGATTGTTCATGAAGTTGTAATCTTTTGAAATGCTGCTTTCCCCTGAAGGGGCAAATACCCTTCACTTATAGTGGTTACTTAGTACTAGAGGTATAATCTATATCAATGGAACAGAGTTTTTTTTTTTTTAATCTCTGTAAAGTGAATGATGCAAAGACATGAGATTTAAGTCAAACATACATAGGGAGCTGCATAAGCTTTGTCTGTTCCTGCAGCCCTAATCATAAGTCTTCAGAAACCACCCACAAGCATTTTAAATACTGCCTAGAATCAGAGGTACATCCTGCATTGAACAAATATAAATAAAGCTTGAGGTTAGCTTCACATAGTGAAGCTATATTCACCATACTCTCAGAACCTCTTTGGTCCTGGTGTAACTCATCTAAAAAAATTTTTTTTAAGTTGCATACTCACTTATGCAATTTGGTTTAAGCGTATACTCATTTATGCAAGTCTGGGTATAAGACTGGCTATCTCTGACATAAGGGAAAAATAGTAACAAGCCCTTTCTTCTTCAGTCCCCTGCAACCCATCTAGGTAAGGGCCAAGGAAGAACCTGACATGAGTTACCCAACTAACTACCCCACAACCAAAGAAGGAAGAACAACAACAACTAAACCTGGGCTACTTGAGATTAAAGGCAGATGAAAGACTGGGCTTAGAAGTGGTTGTTTCAAGAACTGGAAATTGAGAGGATGCCCATCAATTGGAGAATGGCTGAACAAGTTGTGGTATATGAATCTAATGGAATACTATTGTGCTATAAGCAATGATGAGCAGGTGGACTTCAGAAAAACCTGGAAAGACTTGTATGGTCTGATGCTGAGTGAAGTGAGCAGAACCAGGACAACATTGTACACAATAACAGCCACACTGTGCGATGACTAATATTGACAGACTTAACCCTTCACAGCTATGCAAGGATCTAAGACATCTTCAAAAGTCTCAAGATGGAAAACGCTATCCACATCCAAAGAAAGAACTATGGAGTTTGAATACAGATCGAAGCATACTATTTGCTATTTTTTTTTCTTCTGTTGTGTTTTATTTCCTCTTTCTGGTGGTTACTCCTATTGGTTCTAATTCTTACTTGCAACATTACTAATGTGAAAATATGTTTAATAGGAATGTATATGTATAGCCTATATCAAATTGCATGCTATCTTGGGGAAGGAGGTGGAGAAGGAAGGGGAGAAAAATTTAAAACTCAAAACTTATGGAAGGGATTGTTGATAAATCAAAATAAATTAATTTTAAAAAAGAAGTGTTTGCTTCAACTTCAAATACAAATAAAAACTGAACATTCATTTTCACTTGGTAAGCATTGCCAGGTTTTGCCACAAAAGCACTGTTGCAAATAAAGGTAAAAAGAAAATGAAAAAGAAGTGGTTGCTTCCCAAACAAGTACTTCCTGAGCATCTTGAATAGTTTAAAGTATTTAACAATTTGGCCTTATACAATACATTTTTTCTATTAAAGATAGTCACCCAAATAGCCAGTTTTATACCCGACTTGCACAAGTGAGTATACACTTAAACCAACTTGCATAAGTACGTGTGCACTTAAAAGAGGATTCCAATATTTGATTATTTCACCAGAAGTGAGGTGAATTAAAAAAAAAAACAAGGACAATCAATACATTACTCAAAAAGCAGTGACTGTCTTGAGCTCTCTCCCAAAGCCCTCCAAATACCTATAAAAAATGGTTCTAAACAAATTCTAAAGCAGCAGAAGCCACAAAAAGACAGAGTGAAACAAATTTCCAGCCAAAGACAGCCTGGATAGTTGATCAGAAAGGTATATCGCACTGGGCGGGGAGAGGAGTGCAGTTTGGCGTGGGCGCGCAGGCCGCAGCAACCCTGGAGCAGGCCTCAGAAGACTGAATCGTAGGCAGCTGTGGTGATTTCCAGACTTCTCAACCCCTGAACGCCAAAGACAACTTAGAAGGTCAGTGGGAAAAGTCTGAGACTGCGGTGAGAGAAGAAGCTAGGTCTCAGCCACCCCCAGGGCAGTGGCTACCTCCTGAGCTTCAGGCCTACAGACTAAGGGGGAATCAAGTGGCTGATCAGAGGGGGATTGCAGGGATCTCTTTGCCAGTGCTGAGGCAGGAATCTCTTGCTTTGCCTGTGCTTGGATCTGGGTCACAGTTCTGAGCGATGGTTCTGGGGTGAGGAGGAGCGCTGGCGTGGTGGAGCTTGCTGTGGCGGTGGAGAAGAAACACTTCAACCCTTATCATAGCACCTTGGAAGAACTGAAAATTTTCAGGTCCCTAGAAGTATCTCTGAAAACAGCTGTACAAACCCCCAAAGCTTGGGACAGTACATTCTCTACACTGGAACCAGACTCTTACTTTAACAAAGAGTTTAAAACTCAAGTAATTGTTTGGGATCATGAGCAAGCAGCACAAAAAGAGTCAGACTATATTATCTTACTTCGGTGACAAAGGAGATCAAAACATACAACCAGAAGAAGAAAACAAAGTCAAAGCTCCTACATCCAAAGCCTCCAAGAGAGAGAATTTAAAAATTATTGGACTATCTGAAAGCCATGATCAAAAAAAAGAGCCTAGACATCATCTTTCAAGAAATTATCAAGGAAAACTGTCCTGATATCTTAGAACCAGAGGGCAAAATAAAAATTGAAAGAATCCACCAATCTCCTCCTGAAAGAGATACCCAAAGGAAAACTCCTAGGAATACTGTAGCCAAATTCCAGAGTTCCCAGGTCAAGGAGAAAATATTACAAGCAGCCAGAAAGAAACAATTCAAGTATTGTGGAAACACAAACAGGATAACACAAGATTTAGCTGCTTCTACATTAAGGGACCGCAGGGCATGGAATATAATATTCTGGAGGGCAAAGGAGATAGGATTACAACCAAGAATCACCTACCCAGCAAAACTGAGTATAATCCTTCAGGGGAAAAAATGGTCATTCAGTGAAATAGAGGACTTTCAAGCATTCTTGATGAAAAGACCAGAGTTGAATAGAAAATTTGATTTTCAAATACAAGACTCAAGTGGAACATGAAGAGGTAAACAGGAAAGAGAAAATCATAAGAGACTTATTAAGGTTGAACTGTTTACATTCCTGCATGGAAAGATGATATTTGTAACTCATGAGACCTTTGTCAGTATTAGGCTAGTTGGAGGGGAAAAAATTATATGTATTATATACAGATATAGATATAGACAGAGGGCACAGGGTGAGTTGAAAATGAAGGGGTTATATCTGGAGAACAAAATCAAGGGGCGAGAGAGGAATATACTAGGAGAAGGAGAAAGGGAGAGGTAGAATGGGGTAAATTATCCCACAAAAAAAACCCAGAAAAGAAAAGGCTCTTACAGCAGAGGGGAAACAGGGGAAGGTAAGAGGGAATGAGTGAATCTTATTCTCTTAGGATTTAACTTAAGGAGGGAATAATATACACACTCAATTGGGTGTGGAAATCTGTCTTACCCTACAGGAAAATAGGAGGGGAAGGGGTCAAGAGAGTAGGGGAGTGATAGAGAGGAGGGCAGATTGGGAAAGGGAGTAATCAGAAGCAAATACTTCTGAGGAGGGTCAGGGTCAAAAGAAAGAATAGAATAAATGGGTGGGCGGGATAGGATTAAGGGAAAGAGAGTTAGTTTTTCACAGCATGTCTACTATGGAAGTGTTTTGCATAACTGCACATATATAACCTATATTTAGTTGCTTGCCTTATCAGTGAGGGTGGGTGGGGAGGGAGGAAGGGAGAAAATTTGGAACCCAAAGTTTTAAAAACACATGTTTAAAAAAAATGTTTTCACATGCAACTGGGAAATAAGAAATACAGGAAACGGGGTACAGAAATCCATACTGCCCTACAGGAAAATTGAAGGGGAAGGGGATAAGAGAAGGGGGGGACAGATAGAAGGGAAGGCAGACTAGGGGAAGGGGTATTTAGAATGCATGCCATCTTGGGGTGGGGGGAGGGGCAAGATGGGGTGAAAATTTGGAACTCAAAATTTTGTGGAAGTAAATGTTGAAAACAAACAAAAAAAATAAACATTACCATAAAAAAAATCAATACATTACTCTGCATCAATTGCTATGCAACAAATGGATTTTGTTTTCTAGACCTTTTTCCTTAGAGAGTACCAAACTAGATTTTCGTAAATCTTTCAGTTTTGAAAGACCACAACTGATAAATTAAGAACAGATATTATAGATGGTCCTTCCTTGTATTTTTCTCTCAAATAAATTCCACAATAGCTGTAACTAGTTAAGCTCACTTATGTAAGTACCAAAACGAAATCGCAGTATTTACTTAGATATCTATAGAGCAGAAACAATCTGCACCTTGGTTGTTTTGAAATATAGTTTGGTATTTGTGTGTATGTTATAAATGGTGTTTAAGTTTCCCAGACAGCCCACAAATGCCTGTTTACTCCTTTGCTCCTCTTTCTTCTACTTGAGTTCTCAATCCTGGGAGCAGGGAATAAGGTAATATAGGTGGAAAAGCAAAGAAAAGAAAGAGGAGGAAGAGAATTGTCCTCTCCATTTTGAGCACTAGGAGAAATACTGAAAGGGGTAATACTTATTTTGGGCACCCTCTCACCTATTGCTATTGCTCTCTTCAGGTCCCCAGGTCTCCCAGAGTATCCTAAGTCCCCTGATGTGGCACCTTCTCTAGGCCTTACCCTTGATAAACTATAAATTCCAAAATAATCTGCCTCTTCCTCCCACCGCTATCAAAATGTCCATTTTCGCAATGAAGCTGAAAGCAGCAAGTCCACAAAGAATCAATGATTTACAGTTGAAAGGAGATTCACTATCATCTCGTTCAACAGCCCCATTTTACAAATGTTGAAAATGAGGCCCAGGAGGTTAAATGGCTTACCTAAGATCACACAGGTAGAAAATAGTAAGAGTAAATTTAAATCCAGGGCCTTTGATGCTAAATCCAAACCAATATGAATAAGCATGTAAACGACTTCAGTTACTAATTCTCCCTTTCTTTCCGTGATAATGTATAGGTTCCTATTCCAAAAAAAATGCCTACTGTGTATAGGCTAACACAGTAACTTCATGGAAATGATGGCAACTCAATAAATTTTTCATTGTTGATTATGATAATGACAGGCTGAAACACCCTAGTTCACCACATTTTGCATGTTTAAAGGGGGAGGTTTATTAACTCAAATGAAATTGGTGGCACTTCAAACAATAGGAACTTAAAATTTTCAGGCTGCACATGGGAAAATACATTCCAGTGAAAGTACCATTGTATAGGGCAACTAGGAGTCCAGCCCCAGGGATGAATATCTTTAAGAAATTAGTCATTTTCATATTTCTCCTATTCTGTACTGAACTATTCCCTAAAAACAACAACAAAATCCTCCAAGTTGCATTTTGTTTTGTTTTTCCTTGAATAGCAGGGTGTTGATTGTTTTTATATTTGGGTCATGCGTAAGTAAGTCTGTGGCTGCCTGTACTTGTCTGGCAGTCTGTTATAAAAATTGCCCTAAGGCCATTTTTCTTCAGTAGGGTTATGAGATAGGACATAAAGAAAAAGAGAGCAATCTTGACTTAACATGGTAATGACATAAATACTAAACTAATATTCATCCAGACCTTGAAAGAAAGGGAGACACTCAAGTCATTGGTTTATCAGCTAACTATTTTAAGGATATATGATTTAATAGATAAAGATATTCCTTCCAACAATGCAGGTGGCACAGTGGATAGAGCAGTGGAACCAGAAGTCAGGAAGATCAAGTTCAAACCACCTCTGAAACACATTAGCTTTGTAAACCTAGGTAAGTCACTTAACCTTTGTCTGACTCAGTTTCCTTATTATAAAGTGGAAATAATAATAGCACCCATCTCCCAGCACTGTTGAGAGGACAAAATAAGATATTTGTAAAGTGCTTAGTACAGTGCCTGGAACATTTTAAGTGCTATATAAATATTATCTATTATTATTATTATGACCCAGAAAGTAATTCTAAAGAGTTGCTATGACTGAAAACTAAATCACATTACAACCAACCTGGCCATGTGAATTTTCCAGAACTTGGATAGTTGTCCCTGGGCAACAGACATAATTTTTTTTTCGCCAGGCCAATACTCTAAGCTCTTCTGCCTTGGCAGGACCCTCCAAAGCTTGTACTCCTCAAGCAACAAATTAGGACTTTAATGGAACACCAGCTCAACAGATATAGATGGGGAAAAAACCCTGTGGAAGTGGCTGTGTTACAACACTAAGAACAGTTCTGAAACTCTCAAGGGACAGCATCAGCTCTCTGTACCAGCATGGCCAGGGCTACAGATGTTTGTGGAAGACAAACTGCAAAGTCAAGTTCACCATTACCTTTTATCACTAAACTTGGGTTCAGAGTGACACTGAAAAGTAACATGAAGGGTCAGGAAAGAGTCTAGTGTGATCATTAGGATCTACAGTAAAGCTATATTTGAAAGGCTAGAAAGTGAGAAAGGTTTAGAAAACACTGTGAAAGAAAAAGCAATGAGATCACACAGTCAACTAGATGGCTAAATTAGAGGGCATTTATATTTTGAAAAGAGAACCCAAAGTTATTTGCATGGGAAGTCCAACTATGTTGAACAATTATATGGATGTATGTGTATGTTTGTATGTGAGGGATTTATAGAAAGAAGAGGAAGTAGGTCATTCTTTCTGATGGAACTTTATTTTGATCAAGGAAAAAAAATTAATGCCAAGATAAGGTTACAGCAGAAAGGACATATACCTTCTTAACTTCTATAACAGTTATAACAATATATTGTCAAAGAACATGTCAAAAGCAAAAATAGCTGGTTAGATCAATTAAAAAAAAAAGCATAACCTCGGAAAAGTCCCTAAGCCTCAGTTTTTTTCATTTTAATGATTTTTCCATTAACAGTTTCACATGTTGTAAAGAAAGTACTTTATAAACTATACAAACGTGATCTGTCATTACAGTCAAAGAAGGTTTGCTGTCATCCTTCTACATGACAAAATATTAAGTCAAAAGTTTGTAATATTATCATAAACAATGAAAATTTTGTTGACCATTATATTCATGGAATGTACAAGACTATATATATATATATATTTGGTGTTTTTCTTGAAATCTGAACCTACTACATAGTGTAGTGGAAAGAACAGGAACAGGAGTGAACTTGATTCAAATCCTGCCTCTTATACTTAATACCACCTGTGTAAACAGAGTCATGATCATTTCACTTCTCTGACCTCAGTTTCCTCATCTGTAAAATGGAAACAACAAAACCTTCAGTACCTACCTAAGGAGCTGTAAATATCAAATGACATAATGTTTATAAATTGCTTTGAAAACTTATAAGATTAAATATCCATTATTATTTATATACAGTTTTGTATTGCTGTAGAAGGTCCTCTTTTGTTTAGAACATTAATAAATTTATGAAGGACAATCATGTTCTCTCTCAGAACCACCCCACCCCACACTACCTGGATAACTTTTTTTTTTAATCCCTGGTTCTCTGCACAAAGTAGGAATTCAATAAACATTTCTGACAATTTCCTAAAACGCAAAATGAGAACAATAGCAATTGCAATTTAATCCACTTAAGTCTCATTTTGTCTAAAAGTTGTAATAAGGATGAACCATTTTACCCTTTGTAAAGCACTTTGACCCCTCAGATTAAGGCTCACTTGGCTTTTAATTACACAGGATTTAATGACTCTCTCAGATTAAGGCCCCCTGGCTTTTAATTACACAGCAGTTAAATTCTGTCAGCCTCTATCAAGTCTTCAGGAGCTAATCACAATCAGTATTGGCACATTTAAAACAAGAAGGTCACCAGAGGCTTTAAGCCCAAACCCAATTCCACGTCATGATGTTTCTAACAGGTCAATCTGTTATTATAATCAAGGTGTTTTCACTTCAGAACACATCAACCATGAAATCAAGCAATCCTCCATAATCTGTTCTTTGTCAATATGGAACAGTATCTAAATGCTATAACGTAACAACGGATGAAGCCATGGCCCAGAAGGCAGGTCATTCCTTGTCTAGGAACTGATGGCAAGGGAGAGAAACATTTTTTTAAAAAACAAACAAACTGGTTATCTATGTCAGGACAAATATTCTGTATTCTAAAGTTTCCTATAAAGAAGGAGTTCCCAGAATCATAGTTTTGGAGCTTGAAAGTATCATAGAAATAGACCAGTCACACTCATTTTAAGGATGAGGAAATAGATCCAGAGAGAGGAAGTGATTGATTTGCCTAAGGTCGCACAGATATAACAACAACAATAACAAATCAAATCGCATTTATATAGAACTTTCAGGTTTGCAAAGCACTGCACCTATTTACATTTGTTCTTCACAACTTGTGACACAGGTGCTATTAATAATCCCAATTTTACAGAAAAGGAAACAAAGGCACTTGCTCAGGATCACAGAGTTAAAGTGTCAGAGGTAGGATCTGAATGCAGGTTTTCCTAACTCCAAGATCTGCACTCTCTGTGTTATATCATCCAGCTACCTGGGACCTGGGATTCAAACTCAGATCTCTGACATGAAATCAGTGTTTTCTCTACAGCATTAATAAACAAAATGAGCTTTTCCCTTACCTGATGTTCTGCACGTATATTTTTCTGTCATTCATCCAGAAGAGTTGAGGAAGTGATAGAAAGGATCTTTAACAAATTTGCTTAACCTTTCCCTTTTCTATAAAGGAAAGGGATTGAATAATGTTTAGCTAGGAGAAGAGGAGGAGGGAGGCCAAGAAGAGAGAGGCGATAGCTGTCTTCAGATACTGGAAGAGCTGTCACTTGGAAGCGAGATTAGATTTGCTCTGGGTGGCTACAGAGGGAAGCACTGAGACCAATAGGAAAAAGTTACAAAGAAGTATATTTAAGGACCGATGTAAAGAAAAGCTCCTTAACCATCAGCACTTTTCTCAGAAGTCACCGGTCCCCCTTTATGGTGAGGCTTGTGGGGAATGTTGTCGAAAATGTTAACATCTGGGTTTGGCCGGTCTCTGAGGTCTCTTCCAACTCTAAGATTCAGTCATTAGTTGATCTCTCTTTTTTAAAAAAAGGTTTTCTTTTTTTAATTAATGAAAGTCTATTTTCTTTTCTTTTCCTTCTCAATCCACTGGGGGGGGGGCGGGGACAGGAAAAAAGAAAAGCAACTTTCCTTCAACAAATATGCATAGTCAATCTAAACAAATTCCCTCATTGGTCATGCTCAAATAATATTTGTCTCATTCTGCATCCTGAATCCATCACTTCTCTGCCAGGAGTGGCATGTTTCATCATCAGTCCTCTGGAGTCATGGATGATTACTTGCATTGATCATAGTTTTTATAGCTTTCACAGTTATTTGTCTTTACAGTTTTTGTTATTATATAAATTATTTTCCTGATTCTGCTCATTTCATTCTTCATCAGTTTGTAAAAATCTTCACAATTGTTCATTTATATAATATTGATGTTACTGTCGTAGTATAGAATTTCCTTTTGATCCTGCTCTCTGCATTACTTCATGTCTTTGCATACATGTTCTATTTCTTTATTTCTTACAACACAATAATATTCCATCACCTTCATATGCCACAATTTGTTCAACCATTCCCCAATTGATGAGTATGCCCTTAGTTTCCAATTTTGGTTTGAGTTTTTTTTGTCACCACAAAAAGAACTACTATATTTTTGTAAAAAAATACAGAATCTTTCCCAATTTCTTTGGTCTCTTTTGGGTATAGACCTACCAGTGACATATCTGGGTTAAAGAACATACACTGTTTAGAAACAATTTTGTGTGCAATCTCAAATTGCTTTACAAAAAGGCTATACCCATTCACAGGTCTATCAAAACTAAATCAATGTGACTGTTTTCCTATATCCTCTCTAAATACTTATTTTTTTTGTTATCATTGTCAGTTTGCTGGGTACATGGTAGAACCTCAGAATTATTTTAATCTGCATTTCTTTATTTGCAAGTCATTTGGATTATTTTTAAAATATTTCCATAAATAGCCTTGATTGTTTCTCTTGAGAACTGAGTGTTCATTTCTTTAGACTACTTATGAGTTAGGGAATGGCTCTAAGGTCCACTCTGGTTCTATGATTCTTTAAATGGAGAAATATTAATCTAGCTTCCATAGACTAATCCCAGATACTACCAAGCCATTTTCAGGTACCATAAGGAAAACAAGCAATGAGAAGTTGAACATGGAGAAAGAAACAACTTCTAAATCACTCTCCCTGCAGCAGAGCTAACTTCTTTTTTGGGGGGGGGAGGGAGAAAGAAATCATATTCTATAAGCCTGTCTGAACATATAACATTCTAATTGTCCACAACTCTAGAAAATGTATAGATTCAAGTAATCCATAGTTGAAATTCAGGGAAAGGGTAAGAAAAAAAAGGTAGAAAATCCTGAGCAATTTTCCTTCTTTCTTTTTTTTATAACTAGGCAAATGGTTGCTAATGGCAACTTTAATTCCCTTCCCCCAATTCTAAACCAGTAGAGGAGCAGAACCTCAACATTTGTCTGTAATGTTATTTTATCATCTTTCTTCGTGAAAGTCATCCCTGTTATCCTATGTGTATATAATAGTAACACCCCATCACAAAACACACACATGTTTACGTGTTGTTTGAGCGAAAGAAACAGGAGAGCACTCAAACGGACAGACCAAGGCAGAGTGACAGCAATTCAATTCAAATTACAAATGTACAGAGGCTCCTGAGATGATGAAGCATAGCAGCACTGAGGTATCCATGGGAAGACCAATGACAGAATGCTTGCCACGTGGTCAACAGCTAAAAGGATTACATCATCTTCTTTGTGCAATGCTGAACTATATGGGAGGCAAATACACATTTAAGCACAGCACGGAACCATTCTGTGGATACAATCCTGCTTCTTTTTAATGCTACTCCACCTCTCTTGTCTAAAACCTAAAGCACACCCTAAAGATGACAAAATGAGACAATAAATATTTCAATAATAAACTAATTGTTCCCATTTACCATTTCCCTTTCCCTTCTCACTATACTCCCTCTCTTCCTCCCTCCCTCATTCCTAAAGAAAGGAGTGTAACCAGATGGGGAACATCTATCTCTTAACAATGTAGTTGAATCTGAAACTGGAGAACAAGAAGTAGGATCTTATGCGTAAAAGCAAGATTTAAAAAAAAAGTCAGATCATTAATACATATCAAAAATCCACTTTATATAACTAAATTTTTTACAATATTTGGTATTTCACTTGTGATAAAATTAAGCAGCTCCAAGGTACACAGAGTTGTGTACAGTGTACACACTTCTGAACAAGTGTCCTTTGCTACCTGCCCAATGAATTCACAAATTTTTGCTGCTTTCCTCAAGCAAACAGGAAAAACCATAGTTAACCTAAGAGGATGTTATTTCTAAGAAACACACTCACAACATACATTGTGAAGGCAAATATGGGCAGACTTTGCAGACTAGCCAGGACACCATTATTCATCCTGGCAAGCAAGGTGCTTTGCTAAAATGATTCCTTTGACTAAAATACATGCAAATTAATCTTTCATAAAGGAATAAATGAAATATGAGCCAAAAGAACATAATACCTATTAACAATTTCTATGCCCAGAGCCCAAGAAAACTTGGTTATTTTAGAAACTGTGGCAAAAATTTCTCCCTTTTTATCTGCCATTTATATAAAAGAAATTATTTACCTAATAGGTAAGGCACAAATATGATTTTAACACGTTGGCATAAAGTTTTGTTGTCGTTCTTATTTCTCTAAACTATTTTATTGATAATAATAATTACAAAGAACATGTTGTGGTTACAAATTGCTTTATTTACTTTCTCTCATTGATTCAATTGCTCTGTGAGGTAGTTAAAATATTTATCCACATTTTAAAGATAAGAAAACTAAGGTTCAGATAGGCTAAATCACTTGCCCCAGGTCACACAGCAAAGCAGACATAAAGTCAGAACTCAAAATTAGGTGTTCAGCTTCTGAATTTAGGGCTCTTTAAACTATACCACATGTAGCTCCAAAGCCCCCAAATCAATTATTTCAGAAAACATTTAAAACCTCCCCATTTCAGATTCTGCTTTCTTGTCATGTGTTTCATGAAAAGCTGAGTCTGCTACTACACAAAAATTTTATAGAATCTTCAGTCTTGAAAAGTGCTTCCTAATTGTTTGACTTCAATTACAACATACTATAGAGCTAGATCAGCAAATTCGTTCTCATTAAATGAGATTAGAAATTTTAGAGGTTATGTTGTTAAAGGGGCACATTCATCATTAAACATGCATACATCCTCATAAAAAAATTATCACATCAGCCTTCATCTTCACCACTCTTCACATTTCTTTCTTTCTTCTGCCTGCTCAATGGAAAAGCAAAATTTCTGTTGTTCAGTTATTTCAGTCGTGGATAATTCTTTGTGACTCCATTTGGGATTTTCTTGGCAAAGATATTGGAGTGGTTTGCCATTTCCTTCTCTAGCTTATTTTACAGATGAGGAAACGGAGCAAACAGGATTAAGTGACTTGCCCAAGGTCACACAGTGTCTGAGGCCACATTTGAACTCAGGTCTTCCCAACTCTATCTATTGTGTTACCTAGCAACATTTCTACCAAGCAGACATTTTAAAAGATATTGTCATAATTTATGTTAATATTTTTTTATCTTGCTATAGGTCCAGAGACAATGTACTGCAGAGGAAAGAGAGCTCACCTCACAGTAAAAAAAGGCCTGGTTTCATATCCGACAGGCTTAGACTAGTTCTGAGACCATGGGTAAGTCACTTAACCTTTGAGTGTCTCCAGGCAATTCTCCAAGACAAGTTGCATTTGGCATACTGATTCTCATATCATTCCCACAATTGCCTAATGTACTAGAAAGTACATGGACCCTGTTTGACTTCCTGTTGCTATAACAAAAAAGGGGAAGGCAAAAAAGTTATCAACTATGCACATATTTCTTGCTAAAATTTCAACCTAAATCTATAAGAGCCAATTTAGTTTTTGTGATGCCACCCTCACAGAAAAAAAGTATAAAATCTTAATAATTCAGATTCTATTATTGTATAATTTATATGATAAACTGGGGGGGTTTGGGGCCTGCATACAAAGTGTGAGATAATTTTTTTACCCTGTAAATTTTCAGATCTCACTAATCAGTAAGGGGAAACTAATTGAGAATTGATTAGCTTTTTCAGACTAATGCTCTGAGAAATCAAAGATTCTTTCAATATAAATTCAATTTCTAGGTTCATCAATAGGCTAGGGGATTTTTTATATTTACAATAAATTACAAGGTAATATAGGTCCAACTAACTAAAATTTGTTAATACATGCCACATTTGAACATCCTGAAGCCACATTTCTTAAATGGCCTTCCTTAAAATTATTCTGAGGTTGTTGCTGAGTTTTTTTTTTCCTAGCAAAAGTGCCACACTTAAACGAGGAAGGGAGGAGTTGGATTGTAAAATAATTATCTCAAGCTTCAGTTTAAAGGTTCAAATCACATTCATATTCCATACTTTACACTTATTCTATTCCTCTGTAAATGGAACTAGACCTGAAAATCCTCACCCAATTTAAACCCCATCAATTCAGATTTCAAATTTAAGGGAAACTGGAAGTAGAGATGTCTTTCCAAAAATCCCTCTTATAATTTAGATATAAAAACTTTTTGATTTTTCTTATTTAAAAAGGCTTTAATGCATTCTGAACCTTAACCTACTGCAAAATCTATTTAAAGTCCTTGACTGTTTTTTCCTGAATGCTGCAAAGAAGACAATGAAACAGTGTTTGTGTCCCAGATCATTTGACAAAGGAAATGTTTCAACTGAGAGAGGAAGTGAAATTACAACTAATTTAAGCCTAGACAGTTGTGATTGCAAGAACTATTTTCCTTAAGTCATTAACAGTGAGTTTTCATGAAGTTCTGTGTTCAATATACTACCTCGTTTCAGCTGACTCCATCTTTTCCTGTCTGCACTGAAGTTACTAATATTCTGTTAAAATACTGATCCACTATCCCTGGATTCATGTCCATGTTACCAAATTAGAATTATTCTCTCTCAAAAAACTGGCTTCCTGGAAGTCAAGTCCTTGACATTCTCCTATAAGGTGCTACCTCTTCCTTATTTGGATATTGCATTTGTTGAAATGACAGTTGTATGGAAAACATTCACATAATTAGCCCTCAGGGAAGAGTACTTACTGAAGGCAAAGATGGCCAAAAATGGTCCTGTTTTCCAAGGAGCTAATTTACATATGTCTGTTATGAACATTTTGAGGTTCATAGCTGGGAAATCCTGAATCAAAGAAACTGTTTGGTGACTATGGGATGATTGTGTATTGCCTATCTGTGGCATGGCTGACAGAAATGAGGATTTTGGTTTCTCACCACAAGATAGAGGCGAGTAGCTATATACAAGAGGACCCTACCTTGAAGCAAGGAGAGCTGAGCCCAGATGAGAAAAACACTTCAAAGAAGAGCAAAAGAGCAAAGAGAAGAGGTTAGAGCCTGCATTGCCTTCTGAATAAAAGAAAATAGGCTTGTCAGCTGCTGTTGGTAGATGATCTAAGCTTAGGGATCAAGAAAGGAATGAACTGGGTACAAAGTTGGACAAACTGTTGCTGGGAAGAACATTTCCATCCACTGCCTGACAGGTAGAAACCTTTTAGAGCCCAACCTTGGGAAAAACCTGGAAAAATTCTTCAGTATCCAAGCTGAGGGCTCTGTTTTACTACAAGGGTTTAACATAGTATGTCATCTAGAAGACAGCAGAGAAGCAATCCCAACTAGCAAGAGAATAGAGGGGCAGCTAGGTGGCGCAGTGGATAAGCTCTGGCCTTGGAGTCAGGAGGATCTGAGTTCAAATGTGACCTCAGACACATGGCACTTACTAGCTGTGTGACCCTGGGCAAGTCACTTAACCACGATTGCCTCACCAAAAAGGCAAAAAAAAAAAAAAAAAGAGAGAGAGAGAGAATAGAGATCCCCAAAAGGGAAGTGGTCCCACCCATGAGTGCACAATTTTATAGACTCTTCCTGAGAGGAACAATGGACATCCAAGGCCCAAAATCTAGAGTTGTAAATTGCTCCTATACACGTGTTCCCAACTCATGTGCTTCCCTTTTATGGTATTGTAAGTTTATATGCATTGATGGGAGAGTGTGTTCCAGAACTATAGGGACAATATTATGTTTTAATTACTGCTGCTTTACTTTCTATTTAGTAAATATTTCTGACTAAAAGTTCTTAGTGTCATCTTGACTGACATATTAAATAATAGGAGCTGAGGTGCTCTCATTTGGAGTAATTATGATTAAGAATACATTCCCTCCACCAGGGTTACCCTAAAACCCTGAGCCTGAGCAAGGAGACCATTCTTCTGGGAATCTTTGACCAGCCAGTATGAGGGCATGTTGAGTGAGCTAGCTAGTCCAGAGAGAGTGAAAAGAGAATAAGGTAGTCAGCTTGCCACACTTATACCAAGACCCTGCTGAACTTCTAGAAAGATTTCCTAGTTACAGCAAACATAAAATAACTTTCATCAGTTATGTTGGGCTCAAATGCTCGCTTTAAAAAAACAAAAATCACCTTTTCACTAATCTTTTCTACTGTTTTTTTTTTTAATTTTTGCTACCTGTAAAAAACATGCTACCATGTGCAATAGTGGGGATTTTCTCCAAGCTACTTTATAGTAATATACTACTGAATATTAGTTCTATTGACAAGTGTGGTATGCAGCTGTATAAGCCTCTTCTCACAGCCGGATTGTTCTGATAACAGAATCTTTTACCCAAATGGCCTCACATACATAATATCTGCCGTGTTAAAAAATGACTATCACAGCCCCAAGAACAATGTGACTTATTTTTGATGACAGCTGCCACAAAATGATATGGAGAGAGAGAGGAGCAAAATGGGACTGTAACTCTTTGCTGAATATCAATCTTTGTTGTTGGAGCAAAAGGAATTAAATCATTTGAAAGCTGTACACTGAGCCTATCATATATACTCAAAAAGAGTGATTGAGTTGAAATAAGAAACCCCAGTGAAAGAAGGTCTCAGCTTTATGGGATTTACTAGCACTGGGATTATGTCAATGCTTTCAACAGGTGGACATAAACCGTCACAATAATATAGTAATATAAGTTTTAATACAGTCATGAAGATATAGTATGGTGTGTCAGGTGAAGAACTGTAGGTAAGTCACATTGGGGGAAGTCTTACACACAATATAAGTTATATTTTCAGTGACTCAGAAGATTTGCAAGCTTTGGTAACTCTAAATGTTTCATAGTTGTTATTTGGAAATTAGAATAAATTTTCCCACATGAAAAATGGCAGTTAAATTCTAAAATACTATATGCCCTAGAGTTCTGACCTAATAACCATTTTAAACATTGTTTCTATGGGAAAAGATAGTCTAATTTCCAAATAGCTGACTTAAAAATAATTTTTTTGGAATGAAACCCATTTATAAATTGGGAATTAGTTATATTAAAAAAAAAAAGGAATATCATGCAACTTTCCCAGGAATGTTGGAAAAGCTTAGCTTGAAAGTTTTGATTAAACAACAATCTCAGCTGCTTCCAGACAGCCTTAAGGAAAACATCTGTTATTGTTTAAATACTATATACCTTCAAAGTAGTAAAGGTTTAATAATTTTTAGAAATGATACTTGTTCCATTTAAAGTCAAAACAACTCTTCCTGAAAGCCAATGTCCCTGCTTCATCACCTATATGAAGGAATAAAGGATCCATTTTCAAAAATATTTCATGAAAAATGGCTAGTTTCAAATGTAGAACTCAAAAAATTTTAAATGAATGTTAAAATTGTTTTACATGTAATTGGGAAATAGTTCATGAAATAAATTAAAATAATAAATAAATAAATAAATGACATCTTTTTTAAAACAAACAAATAAATTAGTGTTCTTATTTTAAATCATGGAAGATATGAGTAAAATATTCAAATTACTTTCTTAAATCAGTGATAGAGCTGCAATAAATTTCAAATAAACCACTGGATAATAATTTCTGCCTCTACTTCAAAAACTGGATTTTACTCTGTCTTGGAAGTACAATTTGTAGCATACATGACATTGCCCAGGAATAGGAAAAGGTTAAAAACATTTTTTGGCCAGAAAACTATAGAGATTTTTTTGGGGGGTGGGGTGGGGGGGTATTGAGCATCAGGCTGCACTCCCCAGGACTTCTCTTTCATGCCCTAGAAACCTTTTCCTGGAAGATCTTCAGCTGGACCTATTCCAGATCCAGTTCCAAATCACTAGAACTTCCATCTAAAGTATCCTTTGCCCTGAGGGCCCCTTCCTTGATCATAGGGCTCAGGGCTTTTCCTAGAACTTCCATTTATGAGGGGTACCAAAATCAACCATGTCTATTTCCCAGTAGGCTAGTCCCCTGGATTTCTCCATCACGCCTTCATACCCCTCTGCTTTTCAGCTTCCTTTTAGGTGTTGTCTTCCCCATTAAATTGTAATCCCCTTGAGGGCAGGAATTCTGCTTTTTGTTTGTATTTATCTTCCCAGTACTTAGAAAAGTACTGAGTACATAGTAAGCACTTAATAAAGGCTGGTTGACTGATTGACCAGTAATTTGAAAATAGACAGTGTAGTCTTCGTGACCTTGCTAGAAACATTACCCCATAGAGGTAAGTAGGCTCAATGCCACCAACACGTCTATACCAAAAGCCTGATAAAGGATGCCGAACAAAATTATCATAATTTAGAGACATATTACCAGGACACTCAAACATAGAGATATACACATACATACAAATAAAGAAAAAAAGTACATGCACACACATATAAAATGAAGAGTGAGCTAGGATCACCATGGCCCATTCAGACAAAGAAATGAAGAAACAGATTTAAAAAACAAAAGACAGGATGCACGAAGCAATATTACATTACATAATTTCATATCTTTTAAGTTACTACCATTAAAGATTTTTAAAGCTGCGCTGTGTTTTCACAACCATGCCCATACAAGGGCATCATTTTTTTAAGCACACTAGGAGGTATGTGGAAGCCAGCTCTAGCCAATGGGCTAGAAATTCTCCAGCCAGAACACAATTCTATTTAATTCAATTCAGTAAGATTTTATTATGTGCCTACTAGGTGCCAAGGTAGACATAGGGGAAACAAAGACGAAATAAATTAGGATTGTACTACAAGATGCAACACTAAAACAAATGAATGAATAATGAAGACAAATTAATAAATTAATTCATATATAATAATAAATAGAAACTATTCTTAAGGCTACCTAGCCTTTGCTCTAAAATTTATATGCCCCAAATTATCTATACTAATGAAAGGAAGGGAGAGTATAGATAAGTTCAAGTGTTAGAAAGAGACACACATAAGCTTTTAGAAATTGTTTTCTTCCCCCCCCCCCTTTTGTTAGTATGGGAATTCAAAATCATTTAAATAATACCCTACACACAATGCAACTCTTCAGGGAAACTGACTTTCAAAAAATGCACAATGCATTCCAAAGACAAATAATGATTTTAATTCAATATCATTTTACCATACCAAGGCTATGATGTCCTTTTATATCATAAAAGCCAGGGCTGATTATAAACATTTGTCATTATGTGGATTTCAAAGTATTTCTTAAGTATTTCTAATATGCCTAGATAAGATCTGAACATGTCCTTTATCTTCTCAAAATCTTCCAATTGCCTACCAAATTAACTACAATTCCTTCATTTGGCATAAACTCATAAACTTGGCACCACCTTATCTTATATACCATTCCCTTATCATGTGCTAAAAGCTTTTACCAGATCAGATTATTAGTTGTAGACATTCTGCATTTTTCCTTTCATCATGCTTTCTTTCCTCATGCCATTCCTAAAATGTACTCCTTTCTTGTTCTCTGTCTGCTGAAATCCTAACCATCCTTCAAGGCCTAGATAAAATGCAGCTTTCTCCATACAGCCTTCTCAGATCACCCTGGTAATCTTTTAAAGTTTAAACTCTGTTTAGCAACTTTGTTTCTTTCTTACACACCTATTATGCCGTACTTTAAATTACAGAAATTTATTACGCCATATCTCCCTACTAGATTATTAGCTTCATGAAGTCAGAGAACAGGTCAATTCAATAAACTTTATTTTTTCAGACAGAGAATAAATGAGTATAGCATAAATATATAAGGAATAAAATATGTATATGATAACTAAGGTACAAGATGGAATATGCATGTGGATAGATGATGTCTGAATAGATTAATAATAGAATGAAGATTTCATTTCTAACTGGGGAGAATCAAGGATGGATTTGTGGAGAATATGGAACCTAAGTTCAGTCTAAGCTCAGAAGATCAGATGGCTTCCACCTTTGAAGTGTCACACTTATCCTTGCGTACTGATCTCATAGTCATTCCTATATTATCTAAAAGGAATGGAGGGCTAAATGTGGAGCTGTAAAGAAGATGATGATGGGAAGAAATAGTAAGGAATAAGGATTTTTAGGTATTTTTAAGAGAGAAGATTACACTATATTGTCAGTATTTTTCAAAAGGGACTTCCTGTGGCAAGGAAGAAAGAGTAAGATTCCTTAAGTCATAAAACATCACTTCCTCACAGGCTTCTGGAATTCAGAACTATCCAAAGACCTCTTCCCCTACCAAGGTCTGTCAGTTAACAGTAGAAGAAACCTGGGCAATAAGGACTAGTAATAAGAATGGCTGGGGGCAGAACATGGCAGGTTATTCAGTTGCCCTGGGTGTGTATTCTGTCTCCTGCAGTGTCTTAGACAGGGCTTTACATATATTAAGCTTGTCATAAATGTTAGTTGAATTGAATTGCTGAATGTTTTATATCTCCAACTAAGCTATGGGCAGGACCATAACTTCTATTTCTTTTTTATTCTCCCGTTGGATTGAGAATAATGGGAATGCATTAAAAATGTTTTCTATTGGTTGACTCCAGTAAACACATAACAAGATGTCCTGAAATTATCATCCCCCTCTCAGTATTCATATATGCAGGATATTGGACAAAATGATAAAAAGCTCACTCACAAATAACCTTTATGTTCCTCCCATAATACCTCCAAGATGAAAAGCTAATGAAATTTTAGTAACTTGTATTAATAAAACAAGTTCATAAAAACGAGTGACTGAGTGTAGATTTGTACATTTACCTCCTACATTGTGTTCTCTGATTCCTAGGATATATTTTGCTCTGAACATGACCAAAAAAAAAAAAAGCCCATGACAACTTGGCTTCATACTAAATACATTCCTAAATCGTAAGTCCAACCTCTTCCCTTCTCAGACCTCCAACATCACCTCCTCCCTCCTGCCTCCAAGAAAAGACTTCATCTTTTACTTTACTGAGGATTTAATGACCACTCATCTGAAGCTCCCTCTTCTCCTCCACTACACACCTCAACTCCTCCATTCCTCCCACTCTCTCTGCTTTTGATTCATTCTCTGATGAAGAGATGGCTTTGCCAAGTATAACCCCTCCACTTTTACTTATGATTCTATCATAACTCAGAACTTGCCACTTTAGTCAATCCTTGTTCTTTTTTCTTTAATCTCCATTTATCTAATGGCTTCTTGCATACAGCCTAAAAAACGTACAAAGGATTCTGCCATCGTTTTAAAAAGAGGGAAAAAAAACTTTCACTGGCCCTGTCCCCCATTACCAATTTATATATTTTCTTTATATTTTCTTCCTTTCACAGTCAAACCTCATAAAGGATTATCGACCTTCAGTTTTGGTACTTCTTCACCACCAGTTCCCTTCTCAGTCCCTCACAACCAAGTTTCCGAGTCCATCTACAAATGAATCTCTATTAACAATGATGTTTTAAAGGCTAAGTCCAATGTTCCTTTCTTAGTTCTCATTTTTCTTCTTGACTTTTCTTCATGCTTTAACATGGTCAATCATTCCCTCCTGTAAATGCTTCTCCATCAGCTTCTGTGATCATTACTGTCTGTTGTTTGTTTGTTTTCCTGCTTATGGGACTATTCCTTTGCAGTCTCTCTTAATTCAGCACCATCACTCATTCACCAAATGTGCATATTCCCTAAATCTCTGTCCTAGGCGCCTTTTGCTTTTCTCTCTACACTCATCCCTCTGGTGATCTCATCGGCTATAAATTCATTTCTATGTCTGTCGTTGTTTAGTTGTTTCAGTCATATCCAACTCTTTGTGACTCCATTTTGGGGGTTTTCTTGGCAAAGATACTGAAGTGGTTTGCCACTTCCTTCTCCAGCTCATTGTATAGATGAGGAAACTAAGGCAAACAGGGTTAAGCGACTTGCCCAGAGTCACAGAGCTGGTAAGTATCTGAGGCCAGATTTGACCTTAGGAAGGTGAGTTTTCCTGATACCAGGTCCAGTACTATTCATGGCCCCACCTACCTGCTGCTTTATTTCTATGTAGATAAATAAAAAATCCATCCAACAACAGCAATAATGGTTAACATTTATATAGAGTTTACTATGTGCCATAAACTATTCTAAGCACTTTTACAATTATGACTTAATTTGATCCTCACAACAACTCTGAGATGTAGGTACTATTATTATCCTTATTTTACAGATGGGGAAACTGAAGCACATAGAGCTTAAGGGACTTACCCTGTATCACACAGTCAAGGAGGAGTCTGAAGCCAGATTCAAATACAAGTCTTCCTGACTCCAGGTCTAGTTTTCTAACCACCTACCCACTTAGCTGCCCTAAACAGTCTATCAAATTCCCCTGCCTTATTACCAATTTTCTGCTGGACATCTCTACCTGAATGCCCCCTAGACATCAACATGCCCAAAAGAGAACTCAAATTTTGACCTAAACCTAACCTACTCTTTTCCTTCAAACTTCTCTGTTTCTTTTGACGACATCAACATCCTTTCATTCACCTTCGTTCCCAACCATGGAGACATGCTTGATTCTTCCCTTTCCTAAAACACCCAAATCCAATCAGTAGCTAAGTCTTGTTGACTTTCATCTCCACATTATTTCTTGCATCTGTCCCCTAGTCTCCTCTCATAGATGATCTAACTAGGTCAGGTCCTAGTCATCTCTACTGTAATAGCCTCCAATTATTCTTCATTACCCTAGCCTCTTCCTTCTCTTACTCATCCTCCAAAGATCTGCCACACTGATATTCCTAAAACCCAAATCTGACCAAGTCTCACCCCTACTCAAAAATCTTCACAAGATCTTCCTGTGGCCCCTGTGATAAAATAAAAAAATCTTTAACCTGTCTTTTAAAGTGCTCCACAATATGATTCCTACCTGCCTTCCAGATTTCTTTTTTATATTATTCTTGTTTACACACTCTCTATTCCAGTCAATAATGTCTGCTAGCTGTTCCCAGGATACAAATTCCATTTCCTATCCCTGTGCAAAGACACAAATGGTCCCCCATGTCTGGAATGCCCCCTTTCTTCAGAGTCCACTAGCTTCTCTTACCCAATGAGGCCTTTCCTCCTTATTCATTCCTACATTAGTGCTCTTAGTGCTTCTTTTGTGATATCATTTTGTCTATGCTTGCTTCATATTTTTTTCTGTGCCTTCCTTGTACACCATTCAATAAAACAGAAGCTCCTCAAGGGAAAGAAATGTTTCCTTTTTTGTCTCTGTATCCCTAAGGACCCAGAACAAAGACTTTCTTATAGGGAAGCATTTAATTCAATTCAACAAATTTGCCTGAAACACCTGTTATGTTCAAGGGACTCTTGGGAAACAAAGATAAAATAAAGAAATATTACTTGCATTGCAATAAAATAAGCTTTTCTTATTCAATTTAAAATGCACTTCAATATTTTTGAATGATATATTAGTTTTAATTTTAGAAATAAATATGATAAATGTAAAAAGCCTTGAATCTCTTAAACTCTTATACTATTACTTTCTGAAGTGACAGCCAAAAAAAAAAGAAGATTGTCTTTTGTCTCTTCCATTTTTGAGGTTTGTGATGATATTATAATTAATAAATAGTTAAATCATAAGCAAGTGGAATAGCAAAGGAGTATTTTAAATTGCGAGAAGACAAGGAGTCTTATTTGTCTATTTTATTTTTGCTTCCTGTTTTACATTCCCTAAAATTATATGGCTTAAAAATAAAATTTTAAAATATATTCTACAATAACAGAGTCTTAGGAGACTTAAAGATAATATAGCTTAATTTTGTCATTTTTAAATGGGAAAATCAAAGGCCAAAGAGGTGAAGAAATTTGCCTAAAATCACAGGAATACTCAAGGAATAGTAAAAAGAAAAAAGGATCAAATTATTATCATATTAGTGAAGCACAGAAGGAGAGGCACACTCAAAACAAAACAAAAAAATTTTGGGATGACAACACATGCATTTAGGAAATCAATGTTTTATGGAAGTCACTATGTTCACCAAATGTGTAATGCTGTATTCTACTAAATGCTTAAAATATTGTTTTGACTCAATGCCTCAGTTAAAAATCAACTGGCAGAAATGATGCTGAGTGGTGTACTATTTCCCTCTAATTGATGATACTTTTTAGTTTAAATAGTCTTTAAAATACTTTGTTAGTTTTTTAAATGTCTTTTAAATAATTTTTATTACTTGTTATTAGATTCTGAAACTTCAAAAAAAAGATAGAAAAATGTCATTTTCAAGTATTCCTGAAGGGTAAACCCATAAGTATTTTCACTTTCTCCTATATTTTACATATTTGAACCAGATTAAATTATTATTAAAATATGAATGCCAATACTACAAACCTGTTAGCACTCCAAAGAAATAGCTTTAAAGTTATAGTGAAAGCCTGTCACATTGTTACTACATGCACTTGTGTCCTGAGGCAGTATGTGATGGTGCACATACATTCTTTCTGAATGAGATTCATTTTCCTTTACCCATTTCATTTCTTGGTCATAAAGTGCAATAAAAATGCTCCCACATCCATACCACTGTGTAACTAACTCAGCTTATGACAGAAATAAAGTTTTGATTAAATAGGAAGTGATGACAGCTCCAAAACAAGCACATTGTTAGTTTATTCTTAAACTCCAGCCAAGGGCAGACTCTACTTGTCTTTGGGTCAAGCCTCAGCTTGTTTCCCTCATAGCTTATAAAATTGCTATTCTTTTTTAAAAGGCTCTACAATAGAATAATCATCACAAGTGGCTTATTCTAGTAACAGGTTAAAATTTATGACCACCCTAAAACTTTCTTGTAAAAGATCATGAGAATAATGTTTCTTACACCCCAATTGCTGACTAGTTCATTTGAAGATACTCTGGAAAATAAAGTAAAAAGCAAGCAATTTTGAAACTTATGTATAAAATCCTTGTTCCTTCATTCTTCTTCAAATAGCATATAAGCCTTATACTTAAACAATATGTTTCTTGTCATTCTTATCTTCAATGCAATGAAACCCACTGTGCCTATGGTAGATACAGATAATCATTGCCTGTTACATTTAAAAAAGTTGTGATCTATCATCTTAATAGTATTTTTTAAAATAAACATTGGAGCAATACTTATTTCATTTTTTGTAAAACAAAAATAGTAAGACACAACCAACCAAAATCAAAGTCGGGGGGGGGGGTGCGGATAGTCAACACAGTGACAAGAAAACTACAAGATACTTAGATATTCATAGACATGCTTGCAAGTGGCAAAACTGGGGACTCCAGTACTAATTTACATATTTGATGATTACTGCTATGATCAAGCCCACAAATTAAGGTTCAGGAATAAAAGTGCCAATTTTGAAAATAACCCTTGAGGAACTAAATTGCAAAAAAAAAAATGACATAAAACTGATCTTGCTTCACTCTCAATTATTGTAAAAGGCATATTTATGAGGTTGAAACATATGCAACAACCATAAACTACAACATAAAAGAAAATGAAACATGGAATGAAGGCATTGGAATAATTTCCTTTTGAATTATATACTTAGTTTGCTTTCATTCATCACCTTCACACACAAAAAACCCTTAAAGGATATGGGGGAGTAGTCATTTCTAATACAGTAATAAATGAAAAAAAAAACCTAAGGTAAAATTTTCATTCTTTAAACAGAATAAAACTTGGTACCCTCTACCTACATCCACACACATCTTGGCCCATTTTTTTTCACTTTGTTACTCTTATAGACTTCCATCATGAAACCTAAGTAACATTGTGATGTTGTCCGATTGGAGGGAAAAAATAGACTTCAAACTTATGCAGTTTTATTTTCAAAAAACTTTTTCTTGGTAGCATCAATGGAGAAGAAAAATCCATCTATTATAAAATTAACATTTAAGGAACTAGAAAAAGATAAAAGGCTTGCCCTCTCAGATTCTAACCATTTTCACAAATTTCATCAGATATAGGGTCAGAATAGGTTTCCCTTAAGAGAAATAAAATCTCTTCCAAATGAAAATCTTTATTTTTTGTCTGGACTTCAACACAAAGAAGTGATCAAGTCAAGACAACCGAAGCTTTCTCTTGTTCTGAGTGTTACACTACACTCTATAGACATTTCCTACAGTTTACACAGCTTGCCAAAATGTCAGACTGGTTAACAGTTGCTCTGCTTGAATTTCCTACCCAATAGGCTTTGACAACGATTACTCTTAATCCTCTGTAATGCTTAAATGCAACTGTTCCCTAGCAAAGATGTTAAGAGGAAAGAGATGGGGGAGGATGACATCTCAAGTGAGAAGGAGTGCTATTGTGTGCAAGGAAGGGTAGAAATACAGACTCAGGATAATAACTCAGATCAAATACTAGGATGGATTTTATTTTAAACATTATTTCAATTATGTTTTAATCACCTATTCACTATAAAAAAATAGTGCCCTCATCTGTTAAAATCTTATTTTCTAAACTTCGCAACTTAAATAAAATGAGATTCAGGCCTAAGAAAGACCAATTATAGACACCATCTAGAACACCTTGCCTTATTTTGTATATGGAGAAACTCAGGCCCACTCAGATGAAGTAATTTACACAAGGTCCTCTAACTAATTTGGAAGCAAAACTGGGTCTAAAATTAAAGTATTCTGATTTATTCTAACAAGTTACTTCCATGATAACACAATGTGTCTATGCAAGCTTCATTTAAACAGTGAGGCATTATGGATTTTAAAGCTTATTTTTCAGATTGATTTTATGGTTTCACAATCTTCAAGCTCAATTGGTGATCACACAACGTCAGGAGGTTTAGAGGAAGGTCTCTACCATGCTAGATGGACTCTCTGTGAAGGACTAATGGGAATGGACAAAATCTTACTGGGTAAGAGAGCTGGATGGATCATGAACTGGACCACTATGGGGAGTACTACATCAAAGAGATTCAGATCTGAGATTATAGTATTTGTATATCAAAGTTGTATATTTTGGATTTAAAAATTCTTTTTTTGGTATTTTTCTTATTTTAATCATTTTAGGCTTTAGAAAAAAAATAAACAAAATTGGACAGAATTGACCAGTCAGTTGAATATTAAAAACCTGATATTGTGTTGCACAGATAACTGTGTTTACCTTTCTCTTCTGGAAAACAACAACAACAAAAAAAGTTTCCTGCTTTTTTTTTATATTTTCTGTACAATTTGTAAGTTTTTAATTAATTAGTTCAAAATAGGACAATAACTCTCTATAAACCCAGAAAAAGCTACTGCTTGATTTATATTTTTAGAAATGCAGATACTTCAGGGATTTTTACCAGTTCCTTAGTAAAAATATCTTTATAACCTCATCAACATATATTTTGAACGATTCATGCTTACCTAGCTGTACTTAAAATAGGTGGTAACATGATGTAATGATTACTGGATACCTTTATTGGAATCAATCCCTCTGCAGTATCTGAAAATTAACAGTGATACCAATAAAAGAATATTTATAAGAGAACAAGTTGGAGATGGTGTGGCATACTAGCAAATCAAATGTGTGTTTACTTGTGTTCAAAAGTAATAGCCTCATTAACATTTTGGAATTTAAATATTTTAAACAAAGTTTATTTTAAGTTAATATTTAAATATTTTAAAGAAAATATTTTAATAAAATGAATTTTAATTTATTTCGATTTAGTTGTAAAATACTGGATAATAATATGTGTAAAGAAGTATTTAACCTAAATCTAGAATCTATCAATCCAGAATCCCACCTAGATTAGAATTTAAAAGGAAGCCAATTTCAGAAATAGTTCAGAGGACATAGAACCACTTTTTTATTTAAAAAAAATTCAGCAAAACAAATTGCTACCATAGAAATCTGTAATGAATTACAATCATAAATTAATGTTATTCTCTCCTTTTCTATGTGTAATTTCTGAAATATTAAATTATTTAATATTTTCAGCTATTTCATTAGATATTATTAAAATATCTTCTCAACATGAAGCACTTTGATAATAATTGTGTATAACCACCACCACCTCCATGGTGAATCTTTTTCTCCAACCTGACCCCCCCCAAAAAAGGTAGAGAACTCTCGAGAGATGTGAATCTATTGGATTTGTTTCTACCATATGATCACTCTTCAGTGATTTAATGTTTTTAGTGGCAGTCAGTTGTTTGTTGTTGTTTAAATGAAACCCAGACTTCAAAATCTAGTAGTTCGTAAAACAAAAACAAATTACTGCTTAAAAAAAAAACAACCCCATCAGTTGTTCTTAATAAAGCTGCCTTATAGAGGAAGAATGACCTAACAAGCATTTCTCACTAAAAAGCATCTGTGTTAGAACCAAGATTCTGATTCTGTGTTTTACTGCCAAGACAAGGCCTCACCAATATTGTAGAGTTGATATATAGACCTGCCTAACTCAGTCAGTCAACTAGAATTTTTTAAGCAGCCTACTAGCACCAAGCTCAGTGATAAGCACCAGGGAACAAAGAAAGGAAAAAACCCAGTCCATGCTCTCAAGCAGTGACCTTACTAATAGAAGAAAACATGCAAAAAAGTATTACAAAAGAAAGTTATACAAAGTAAATTCATGATAGTCTCAGAGGGAAGGCACTAAGACTGAGGACTGAGAAAGGCTTCTTGTAGAAGGAAAGGCTTTAGCCGAGACTTGAAGGAAGCTAAAGAAGCCAGGCAGTAGAGGTGAGGAGGGAGAAGATTCCAGGCATGGGGGACAGCCAGTGAAAATATTCAGAATGAAGAAGTGGAGCGTTGTGCATTAAATCTGAATATTTTATTTAAAACATGCTTTATACTGAAATAAGAAAGAATAATGAATATTTTTTTAAAAACTCTTCGTAAAGTAATTCCAGAAATAAATAGATCCTTTCATTAACTAGGAAATTGCTTTCTACTTTCTATTTTTTAAATAGCTCTTCATGCTAACTCCCAACACAAAAAAGCACAAGGGACTAGTTAAAAAAGAACGTCTATGATTATGCTAGGTCAAAATAACATCTTTTCCTCAAAATAAAGCAAACACATTTTGTGTACATAATTAAAAACAAAAGTGATATAGGGACAATAATCAATAGATATACATTCTTAATGACATTGAAGAAAAAAATTGAAAATAATGACTTCTTGATAATTCAAGATCACCAAAAAACCTCTGAAAATTAAAGGTTTTTATTGTGACATTTTTATGCTTCCATTTTTATATTTTAAAAACAGGTAAGTCCTGGGAATTAAATTTATTACAGTAAACAGTAGTCAGGCTTTAATTTTGTCTATTTCCAGATAGAAAAAGAAAGATTATTCAAACACAATTATATTATGGTTTTCTTATTTTAATACTGGAAAATATAAATTGGCTTTTTGAAGTCACTATAAACATTTTTGGGGAAGGAGAGCAAGAATTAACCAATAAAATTTGATAATGGAAGATTCTGTCTCTCAAAAAACCTAAATTGGCTTTTTGGTATAAAAGAAAGCAGTACCAAAAAGTGTGATAATTTACAGAGAAAAAGAGAAATAAACTGGAGACAAGGAAATGAAAACTACATAAAATGAAAACTGTTAAAAACAAAAAAAAATTTTGATGAATGGATAAGATTCCAGGATAGGATAAGACAGATTGGTTACAATCTCCACATTCTCATTATGACCTCTGGCTTGTCCTTATGTATGTGATGAGAGAACTCAGCCCAGGAAGAACTGAGGTATGAAAGTAATGCCAAACCATAATGATTAAACAGTACACTCACTGATCTTTGAATGACTTGAATGAGAGATTCAGCAACATTGGATACCACATATTTGGCTTCAAGTTTCACATAACAACCAAGCATGCAATTGGAAAGTAACAGTATCTTTTAGATTGTAAATATTTTAAAGTAATGAACAAATTAAGGAACAAGTTCTGATCACTATCAAGGAAAATGTATGAACATCTTCTCTGCCTTTTACCACTAAGTTTTGTTCAACACAAATGAGCTCCCTTCATATACAAAGATGTGCACATGTAGCACATGTATGTACATACATACATACACACATACATATATATGTAAAATTTTGTCCCCAATAAAATGTATTATACAAAGTCACCAATTTAGGAAACTAGATTTTTGTTTTGTTTTGTTTTGTTTCTGTGACTTCATTTGAAAATTTGATCCCAGTTGGAATCCATACCACCAAATGGGTAAAATGTGTTAAATGATGACTATCACAGCCACTACACATGGATTTAATTCAGGCAGGAACTAAAAACAGAGGAATGTATCCACTATTCTCTGTAAAACTATTTCCAGCAAACATATCCAGTGAATGAAAACAAGTTTAATACTGTAGCAAGGAAAAGAAATATTCTCAGGCCATGAATTCCACTTCATGCAGCACCAATTGCTAAATAAAGACTATTCAAACAGGCTTAGCCTCATTGTGTAACTGGATGCCTCACTTCCTTCTTCAACACTTGACTATAAAATCATGACCTATATTATTGGCCAACTAATTATTTATTAATCAATGGATCTATTTAAGTATACATGAGATTGCTGCGTTCAGACAGCCAAGCATTATAAACAACATACTGGCCACCAGCCGAAACAAAGCAGGGTAGGACTACACCATACTGAAAGCGCAGTGACTAAGTAGGGAATTCTCTTTCATTCTCAACTGTCTTCCCATTCACTCCCCAAATGCATCAGGGCTGCAACTGCTGACTCCATTGAGCAACTGCAATCCACAGGCAGATGCATATACATACCACCTACTAAACTAAAAGGATTTTCATTTCCGTCAAAATCTAATTTCTACTGCCAAATAACAAAAGCAATATCAATCATATTATTGTTAAAAAAAGATAATCATCTCCCAATTTAAACATTATATCTTGTAACACTTGTATTTAAACACTTGTATCTTGTACAAAAAGGAAGAACAAGATAAATTCCCAATTACATTTTTTTAAAAAGGTTGGGTACAGAAAGAAGAGTGCAGTGTCTTGAGGGATTTAGGAAAGCCTCACCAGAGCTTCCTATCTGTAAAATGAGGGGGTTAAAGGAGATGATCTATGAAGTTCCTTCTAATGCTAAATTGTACATATGTGTCTACATCAATGTTTCATGCTAGCATTTAAAGAAATATATAATCTAACCATGAGAAAACTTTGATTTTGAGAAGAAACAATTACAAAATATAAAATTAATAATTTTGATTACATGAAACAAAAATGTTTACACCAAAAAATTGAATGTTTCTAGGATAAGAAAGAAAGTGGCCAACTGATAAGAAGAAAAATACTTCATATAAAATATCTCTGAAAAGTGTTTGATATCCAAGATATGTAGATAACTAATAGAAATGTATAAGACAGAAGACCAGATAAAAAGCATATGAATAAACAGTTCTCAAAAGAAGTACAAACCACTAATAACCATATGAAAGGATGCTCCAAATCACTAGTAATAGGAGAAACACAAATCAAAACACCTGACAAACTGGCAAAGATGGAAAAAAGGGAGGAGTCAATGTTGAAGCAGTTGTGGAAAGACAGGCATACTAATATGGTATTGATGGAATTGTGAATAAGTACAACCATTCTAGCAACTAAATAGAAATTATGCAAAGAAAGTTGCCAAATATCCATACAACTTCAACCCAGTGATTACACAGCTAGGCACATATACCCCAAAGAGGTCACTGGTAAAAAGAAAGGTTCCATATATACTAAAAAGTAGCACTTTTTTTTTTTGAGGCAGCAAAGAACTGGAAACAAAATGGATCATCAATGACTGGGGAAGGGCTAAACAAATGGCTATAATGTATATATGTACTATAATGGAATTTTACTGTGCTGGAAGAAAAACTGAATGTGACTAATATAAGGGAAAGACTTACAAACTAATAATGCAAAATGAAGAAAGCAGAGCTGGGAAAATAATATGCACAACTACAACAATCAAAAACGAATATTACAAAATAATTAAGAACAAGCTTGACCTCAAAGAGGAGACATGAGAAGATACCTCTCCATACCCCTTTGAGGGAGGAGGGAAAGTGCACAGGTGGAACACTTCACATAATGTCTTCGTATAATGTCATACTTTTTCATGTTTTGTTGATATTTTTCTCTCCTTCCTCTTTTTGTTTTAAAAACATTATTATTAGGAGTGGTTCTCTGGGAAGGGAAAAGGGGAGGAATAACAGGGGAAACAAATTTAAAAAGAAAAGATAATCAATAAAAATATTTTTTAAAGGGAAAAAGCTGAAGTTAGTGAAAAACATCACTCACACACTGGCTTAGAGAGGTGAGATATTTTGTATCAAATCATACAATGCAAAAGTAAAGTTTGGAATCATCTTTGGTGGCAGCTAGGTGGTGCAGTTGCTAGAGCACCAGACTTGGAGTCAAGAGGACCTGAGTTCATAATCCCACCTCAGACACATAACACTCACTAGTTATGTGACCCTGGGCAAATCACTTAATCCCAATTGCCTCGCCCCCCCAAAGAAACGTCAGCTTTCAATTGTTTTCATGCTGATCAAGAACACTGTCAAGAAAGCAAATTTAAGATTTTTTCCTTCCACTAGGACAACATGTTTTAAAGCTTATTCTATTTGTACACAAACACAAAAGAAAAAGATAGGATTGGGAGGTGACAGAGTTTATGTCCCCCTTAATCTACTACCTGAATCAGCATAAGCCAAGTGGTAAAATAGTAAAATTATTTTCTGTGTAAATAACTTAAGCTCTTCTAGGAATTAAAAACTTTCCTACTTTCTGAATTATCTCTTACTGAACACCAAAAACAGGCTTTATTACATCAGAAAAGGAATGATACCCAAATTACTCACTTATTTCACCTAAGAAAGCATTTTATTAATAACAACTCACCACGGGATTTGACCTTAAGAAAAAACTTCTAAAATCTTGTTAACATGATAAATGAGCTCAAAAATAATAGCTTCTGTTCTTTTATACAAAATGAAAAACCAACATTGGTAGGAAACTTAAAGAAAACTCATCAATCCCTACCACTTTAGAGACTTAGATGATCTAGAAGGGCTCTTTTTTTAAACTGCTTCATTTAAAAAACAAAATACCCAAAATTATATAGTATTTGGATCTCAGCTACCTAGAAAGAATTTAATTTCTTATCAAGTGTATCCTGGTTCCCTCCAGCAATGAATTATTAATGGTTTGCTAGCAAGAACTCATTTGAACCTATAAGCATGCAAGCTTATATTCCACCAAGACTCCACAGCTTCATCAAAAACCTGGCAAAATGTTCATTCCAATTAAACAAAAACTCTGAAAATTTTGCCTTTAAATCCATCCCACAGACACATGTGGCTGAGTTGAAATGGGTATGCAAACAAGGCAGATTACATGGATGATTTTCATATTTTAGCTTCAAGGGAAAAAGAAGAAGAAAAAAGTTTCCCTTTTCTAAAAGATTTCCACTTTGTGTACTATTAAAATGTATGTGGAACCCTTTCAAGATGAATAGCTGTCAATGGCAGGTGTGAAAGTATCTGACGACAATAAGTGCTCAGATCTTTGGACTCTTAAAGCAGAATCTACTACTGGTTAAAATTGGGGCTGATATGCAGTCTAATTTCATTCAGAGAAAATCAAATTCTGCTTTCAATGGAAGGCAGCCTGATCCAGTGAGCAAAGTACCAGCTCTGATGCTAGTCCCCTACGTGACCCTGGACAAGTCATTTAAATTCTCTGGGCCTGCTTCTCATCTGTAAAATGGGGAAGTTAAATTAGATGGTCTGTAACATCTTCTATTTCCAAATTTATGATTCTATGGTTCTAATTTATTTCTGAATATGTGCCACTGGACTTATCCTAGTTGGTATAAATTAGTTGTTATAATTATTATTTTAATGTTTTTCTAAAATGATAAGAAAATCTATAAGCCTGTATACTTTAAAATATTTAATTTAAATATATAAGCCTGAATACTTTCAAACATATAGCAAGTGCTTATAAGAGAAAATCATCATTTTATTTCTATTCTCTTGGGATTTTCATACACATACACACACACACACACACACACACACACACAAACACATATGCTGTCAATACAGATAATAAGAGTTTACAGATCATTAGATTTAGAAGGTATCTTAGAAACTGCTGAACACAGCCTCCTAACCTTGGTAATTGTTGTTCACTTGTTTCAGTCATGGCCAACTCTTTGTGATACCATTTGGGGTTTTCTTGGCAAGGATACTGGAGTAGTTTGCTGTTGCCTTCTCCAGCTCATTTTACACGTGAGGAAACTGAGACAAATAGTGCTAAGTTACTTGCCCAAGGTCACACAACTAATAAGTGTCTGAGATGAGTCTTCCTGACTTCAGGCCTGACACTCTATGAACTCTACCACCTAGCTGCCTAGCCTCCCCTCCTACCTATCATGATAAACATTATTTTATCTACTTTAAAAAGCAGTAATACTGAAATGCTTTGTGTTGTGAAAGCTTACATTTCATTTAAGGATCAAATAATGCTATGACCACATTAATTAATCCCCATATGATTTCTCTAGGGCAGCTAGGTGGCATAGTGTATAGAGTCAGGAAGACCTGAATTCAAACCCTACCTCAAACACTAGCTTTGTGACCCTGAGCAAGTCACTTATCCTCTATCTGCTTTAGTTTTCTCACCTGCAAAATGAGAACCATAATAGTACCTTCACAGAAAGCCTAAGCTGTCCAAAGAAAGTGTTATATTGTGAAATATAATGCATCTAGCCTCTGGACTGAAAGAATGAAGCAGCAATTATGACTCATCAGAGCTCAACTACTAAAGTTATAAAAGTCAGATGGCAACATTTGTTAAGAACACTGCAAAGACTCTGGAGCTATAACCTTAGTAGTGCTACTTCGAAAAAACACTGTATACACCCACAATGATACCTTAATGTTCCTATCAAAAAAATTCCGCCAATTTGCTCCAGAGGAGAAAAGTTAATATTTCTTTGCCATTCAGTTCCCTGTTTTACAGAACACGTTATTCACTACTAACCAGAGCAGCTTTATAACGATCATGAGTCAGCATTCTCTGGTACTGCTTTAGATTTAACCAATTTCTGAAAATCCAAGGTTTTTACACTGCAGAAATGTTGAACTGAATTAGACAAGAAAAGCAACTAGATTAATAAATGACATTAGGAAGAGCAATTCATTCTGTTTATAGCGTCTGTATTTTAAACCATACCCAATTTTTCTATAACTGCACAAGGTATTCTTTCATAAGAATGCTATGTGTAACTTTGCCTGTTAAAACTTATGAATTATTATTTTATGACTAGTTCAGTTTTAGATACATTGAGTTCAAGATATTGACATACTGAATTTGAGCAATGGGCATTCTCTAGCTTGGGAACCTGAGATAGGGGTCCTGGGCTTCAAGGGAACAATCAGTTAAGGATTGTGAGCAGTGATTAGGGAGGTAGACAGTACCAATGTGGAATACTAGTGCATTTGAAAAGGAAATAAAGCACCCAAGTCAAACTTCACCTATTTCATAACTTTGCCTTGCCATGCTGAAGAAAACACTGCAAGAGTGGGTGAGAAGCATTTTTATGGGCGAGGAGGAGGGAACAGATAAATGGCACAGTGGATGGAGTGCCTAGCCTGGAGTCAGGAAGACCTGAGTTCAAATCCAGCCTCAGCCATTTAAAAGCTGTGTGACCCTGGGCAAGTCACTCAACCCTGTTTGCCTCAGTTCTCCTTCTGTAGAATAGTCTGGAGAAGGAAATGGCAAAGCACTCCAGTATCTTTACCAGGAAAACCCCAAATAGGGTCACAGAGAGTAGGACACGACTGAACAACAACAAGGAGAGATAGGAGAGGATGGGGATGGGGATGGAATGATCACATAAGAATCAAGAACAACTTCACTTGGTTTCTTTTCTTTAGCTTGATGTTAGCTTTTTCTTTCAAAGAGATGTTCAAATGCCCAATACAATTGCTTTTAAACTAAAAACACTAAACAATGAATAGGGAGAAGAGGGATATATTTGGAAATAAATATGATATAAAAACAAAAGGCCATCAATAAAAAAATTTAACAAGTAACAAAATCTTATTCACCAAGCAGAAAAACACTAAAATAAAAAATTTTCATTCCACATAATCAGTCACATGACTATTTAGTGAAGTTGCAGATCAAAAAGGTGGAAAAAGAGAAAATGGAAAAAAGAAAGGAAAAAGGATAGAGAATGTAAGAAGAGGAGAGAATGATGAAAAGAGGTAAGTAGCAAATACACATGCATGCAATATATTTGGAGGAGTGAAAGAGAAAGAAAAATGTTGGAGAAAGAGGAAAGTCATACACAGATGGAGAGAAAGATACTGAGGGAAAGAGGTGACAAGGTTTACTAGGTTCTAAGGTGAGCATTAGTAGTAAGAAAACTGCTTTGGTAAACTTATTTACCTGGGCTATGGTCTTCAAAATTAGTTAATTTTAAAATTCTTATGAAAATATGCCTTCACAGGTCTTCAACTACTTTATTTTCCAACCTGCTCTTTGAGTAGATGAAAAACTATAAAGCAGAAAGAATACCTGGTTCTGGCTGTTACTGAAAGGGAAACATGCTGAATGTTATTGACACAGTAGCCCACCACTGGATGGATTAGAATTTGGACTGCATCCCATAGTCAAAACAACGTTCCCTAAAAAATACAATGACTAAAAGCTAAGAACTGGATGGTAGAGTTTCCCACTCTTGATTTTTTGTTCCTCCTTTTAACTGAAGAAAAGCCCAAAAAAGAGATCTCTCAAGTTCAAAAACAAAGTAATATGAGAGAAGTTTGTTAAAGAAAAAAGTCAACTTCTTTCAATTACAAGTATCTTTTTTTATTTTTAATTTAAAGTCTATTTTAATTTTAACTATATACATTTTACAATGGAATTATGAGATTATTTTGGTAAGTGCATTTCAGTTTCCTTTAGTGTCATTTATTCTCACTTTATTTGATTTTATAAACATAAATCTCCAATCACATGATGTTTCAATTTTAGCTTTTCATAACCTAAGTCAAACAAATTTGGTATTAGTAATTATAATTTGGCATATCAGTCAACTTACATTCCCAGAATTTAGAAGTCTGATGACCTCTTAATTTTATTGAAAAAAAAATTTTTTTTAAATCCAGGAAAATTTTACACTAGAATATAATTATGATGTATACATATATATATATATATATATTCTATTTTTACAGGTTTAATAAAAATGATGCAATTGTATTTAGAGTATATTGCTATGGTAAGTCAAATGGGAAAACCAATAACATATATATGTGTATATCATGCATTTATACATATGTACATGTGTGTACATGTGTAGTTAAATCCTCACATATGTATAATACATGTATATACATATCTGGTTAAATTCTCAGCAGCACACAATCAAAGGAACTTTATGAAAACTTAGATTCAAAGCCAAATGGTAATTAATCAGTGTTGTGTTTTATATTTTCTCTCAAACATTCCCAAGCCATTTGTCTTCTGATGTTGGTTATCCACCCTAAAATGCCAGACATGCTTGTCCCAAAAGCAGGGCCATATGTTAATGGCTGTAGAATATCTTTTTGTCTACTTCAGATATTACTTACAATCTTCTACTTGGGGGGTGAGAGTAGGTTGAGGAGAGAACACAAAAAAACAGTGCCAAAGAGAAATAAAGTCTAATAATTGCCATATCTAGCAAGATAAAGTTATTTATCACCACTCCTATCATATGATATCACATCTGAGACCATCAGCCTTCAAAAATTATAAAACAAATAACAGGTAATGGCCCATTTTAAAAGTTGTAAAAGCTCTTCTCCAATTGAAAAAAAAAAACAGAGAGAAAATATGGAGCTAAACAATGGCTAGTTTTCCTGATTTCAAATCCAGGGACCCATCTTTGTCTCTTTTAGAGTTCAGATGATGCTGATGTAGAATTACTGTGCTCATTCCACAACAGACACCTATGTGTAATATGGTATTCTAGGTTTAGGAAAAGAAATGTTAAATAGTGTTCTGTCTCTGACATCCAAACTCAACAAATGCATATTCATTTTATCAGTGACACCTATTCTCTCAATTTTATCATTTAAATAGAATATGAAAATAATGTCAGTGGTAGAAATATCTTATTATAATTTCATATACCAGAAAGAAAGCCACAAACAAAAATCTCTTAAGAAATAGCAAATTATCCTCTCATATCACAGCACATTAATTTAATGTCATGAGAAACAAAGCTAGGAAATGTAATCCTAAATTCTAATGTCATGGTCTAAGTATACATACTACATAAACTTGCCTGATAAGACCATATTTATTGTCTGTGCATGCTAACATGGTAAGGATACATATTGTATTCTATTTCTTGAGCTTAAATCTTATTACTTTCTCAATTAATGAATAAATTCCTTCTTCTCAATTAATGTATAAATTCCTTCAGAACTGAGGTTGTACATTTTATTTTTCTTCTATTTCCCACTGGTTACAGCCCAATCTACTATACTACTCTCAATATAAACACTTCCTGATTCATTGAAGTTAACCACAAAGGAAGGAAGATTGCATTCATCATCATATTAAGGTAAAATCAAGGTAAATACAATTTAGTTTTTATCACAAATAGGTAAGCCTAACCAGCATCCTAGTGTGTTAGAGTGATAAGAACATTGACCCTGGAGCCAAAGGACAAGAATCCAAATCCTGCTTCTGACATTTCCTACCTGTGTGTGATGCTAGGCATGTGACATAACCTTACTGGGCCTCAGTTGCCTTATTTGTGAAATAAAGGGTTTGGGATTAATTGGCCTTTGAGGTCCCTTTCAGCTCTAAATCTATGCTCCTGTGATTAGGCAAACAGTAAAATGAGAATTCATTTCATCCATCTACATAAAGTCTCCCTGACCTTTACCACAAGTGTCAAGAGCATGAAGTTTCTCAGACTTCTTTGACTTGCTGGGATTCCTAGATAATGCTTCCTTGTTAACCTTTCTATGAACACAATTAGTTAGGGTCAGTTAATTTAACCTATTTCATCAGGGACTGTATGTACTCATCTGTTATGCTATGATACAAGTTACAAGGCATTCATCTATTGCTGTGATTGGAGGAGGAATATGCTTCACTGGATATGTGCGGTTGGGCCAGGTACATTTTGGAGGCCAAGAATGTAGCTGTTTTCCATAATCAAACTCTTCAAGTGCCTCAAGGTACAGATTTAAATTAAAATAGCCTGACAAATTGAATTCTCTCTACATGACATAAAATTTTCTTCCATTTTTCATAATAAGATCAATTCCAAATGGATTTAAAAGAAGCCTATGTCTAATTTCTTAGTGCCTTAGAAAGTTAATAATAAATACCCACATTTTTTTCCCTAGCACTTTCAGTTAAGGGAGCACTTTTTTTTTTTTGCTTGATTTTGGTGGGGGGGGGTGAGGCAATTGCAGTTAAGTGACTTGCCCAAGGTCACACAGCTAGTAAGTGTCAAGTGTCTGAGGCTAGATCTGAACTTGGAGTTCAAAGGCTGGAGCTCTATCCACTGCACCACCTAGCTGCCCCACCACCTAGGTGCCCCAGGGAGCACTTAAAAAAAATAGCCCTGTGAAATAAGTAAGGAAGTATTATTATGCCAATTTTATCGATGACTAAAGAGGGACACAATGGTTAAATGACATGTCTACAGTTCTGGAGGTAATAAATGAAAGAGCTGAGGCTCCAACCCAAGTCTCCAAATCAATCATTAACAAACACTTATTAAGCAACTAATACATCCCCAGCACTGATTTGGTTCTGGGTTTAGGGAAAGGGATAAGGTTAGGGTTAAGGATAGGGAGAAGGATAAGAGAAGCGGGAGGGAGACGGATAAAACCTGTGTTTTCACAATTCAGGTTGGGTCCTTCTGTGAAATTTAAGTCTTAGAGTCACCTAGAGCACTGCAAGGTTAAGAGACTTGCCCAGGGTCACACAACTAGTATGTTATGGAGAAAAGACACAAAGACAAAAGCAAAAGTTTCTATTCTCAAAGAGTTTGAAATCTGAATACATAGAAATACGTAGAAAAAGAGAAAGGGTAATTTAGGGGGAACGTATGTTAATTCCCAATTCACTGCTCTTTCCATTATGCCATAATCCCTCTCAGTATGGTGTGACTTTTACAATAAAAGCTCTTTCTTCGTCTTGTCCTCTCTGTTTTAAGAATACATTTCACTCTAATTGGAACTATACCTACTAAACTGTTCATACCCTTAGACCCAGTGATACCACTATTAGGTTTATACCCCAAGAGATATGTTTGTATAACATTTACATATTTTATATATTACAGATTTGTTTATAAATAATTATATTCATAATCATATAATTAATTTATATTATTATATTTGTTTATAATATTACATATAATATTAATAACAGGGATGAGCAGCAGACAGCAACCAGCACAGTACTAACAAAGAAGCAGATGGTAACACAGTGGATAGACTTTCTGGATAGACCTGGATAGTCATACAGTGGATAGTCAGGATAGACCTGAGTTCAAATTCTACCTCAGACACTTCCTAAATACTTGACACTGGGCAAGTCATTTAACACATGTTTACTTCAGTTTCTTCAACTGTAAAATGGGTGTAATAACACCTTCTTCCCAGTGTTGTTGCAAGGTTTATAATAATGATAATAACTAACATTTCTATAGTGTTTACTATGTATCAGGCACTGTGCTGAGAGCTTTATGTGATTTCATTTGATCCTCATAAATCAAATGAGCTGAAACTAGGATCTCAAATTAGATTGAAATAGAATCAGCTAAGTGGCACAGTAGTTGGAGTGTCAGACTTGGAGTCCAAAACTGGCCTCAGACATTTACTAGCTCTGTGACCTTGGGCAAGTCACTTAACCCCTTTGCCTCAGTTTCCTCATCTGTAAAATGAGCTGAAGAAGCAAATAGCAAATCACTTCAGTATCTTTGCTAAGAAAATCCCAAAAGGGGACTGAAAAATGGCTGAATAAAATTCAATCAATATCACATATGGCTTTCATTCTGTTCTTGGTATTTAATATCTTTTCCTTTCAGTAAAAATCATATTGAGTGGCTACAGAGTAGCACACCAGGGAATAAGAAAGATCTGGGTTCAAGTTTTGTCTCTGACATATCTGAGCCCTGCGATTCTGGGCTAGTGATCCCTTCACCTCTCAGTGGCCCAGAAATGATGCTAATCTGCAGGAGTGGAGGAATTCCTATCCTGGAAGTTCTCTACACCAATGAAGTCATGACTGATCCAAAGAGGGAAAAAAAAATTACATACAAATTTATTTTTCTTCCACAATTCTATCTATATACATTGGTACTTGAGTCATGCAAAATGAAATATAACAGGCAAATAAGCATTTCCCTCCAAATACAAGTGGTTCAAAATATCAGAGGACAATTGACATCCTTATCACTTGCAAGCTAGGAATTCTGCTTTCCCTGGAAAACTCTATGCTCTAGTAATCATTGGTATCGCCGGCCAAACAGGAAACAGCTCTTATTACTCACCCTAATGAAAGTAAAGCTAATACTCATCTTTTATAAAATCACTTAAGTTATACACGATATCTTGACAGTATCACCCTAGCACCATTTTATTTTGTATACATGCTTGTTCCTTGCTCTGTTCAGTTTCCTCTAGGTCAAAGGTCAATAAATTAAAGCCTATGGGTCAAATCTTGCCTGCCTCTCCTAATGGTTTTTACATTTTTAAATACAATAACACTTTACTGTGAAAATCATTCTCAGCTTGCTGTAGATGGCTGACTTTTACTCACCAGAGACTCTTAATGTTCATTCTTGCACATTTGCTCAAGTATACCTACAAGGTATAATGGATAGAAAGCAGATGTCAGGGCCAGGAAGCCCCAGGTTCAAGTGCTGCCTCTTAACACATGTTGGGATGTATAACCCTGAACGAGTCATTTACTCTGTTAATACCCTACACAACCATGCATTATAAACTTCAGAATAGTTGCTAATCTGTCTTGTTAGAATAAGAGGATCAGAGTGGGGGAACAGCTGATACAAAGTAAAATTTGGATCTTCCCAAGTGATGGACTAAAATTTTTGCTCCAACCAAGTACATGGCTTCAGTTTTCCACCCACAGGGAAAGCAAGACAAGCTAGCTGAAGCAGCAGGGTATCCTGAGGAGAAGACAGGAGGTATAGCATGTGCTGGGCAAGTCAAAACCCAATGACCAACACCCACAACCTCAACCACCACACCTCCCCTCAGTCTCTGCAAAAGAGAGCCCAGGACCCTGAGTGCAAAGACCCAAGAATAGCAATGCCCCCTAGATCAATGTGGGGCACTGTTCAGCTCCAACATTCTTCACCCAGGGGAATCAACCCTTGTGGAGAAGGGACAACCATCACTATAGCCCACAGAGCAGGCAAGCTAGCCTGGTTGAAGCAAAGGTGTCCTGAGAGAAAGACAGAAGGTATGTGCCAGACTGGTCAAGCCACCACAACCACCACCTCCTCTAAGACCTACACTGAGAAAGTCCAGTACCCTTAGTCCAAGAGCCCCTCAAACAGCAAGCCTGCCCTTTTACCTTCCAGCCCTGCCTCAGCAGATATCATCAAGTAATTAGCCTTGGTGGATATTTACCCTGACAACTTTCTGCAACCCTTGTCTCATTAGCAGTAACAGCTACCAAAACCTAGAGAAGAAATTTCTCAATGTGAAAGTTCTTGGCATTGTCAAATAGTTTAATACAGGAAATGGATATGCTTTTATCAGTGGAAATAACATTAAAGAAGATATGTTATCATCTGTTTTGGCACTGCACCCTAATTACCACAGGACCTTTCCATCTATCTTGTTTGCACCCGAAATCTCCTATGTGTTATCTCCCCTGTTTGCACACGAGGTCTGGGGGACAGGGATGTCTTGTTTTTCTATCTGTATCCTCAGATCTTAGCACAGTGCTTTGCACATAGTAAGTGCTTTACAAATGCTTTTTCATTCATTTGTAGTATTTATGAAGGTTTTTAAAAGTTCCTTCTTTTATTTGCAAAAGTAGAAAAAAAGTCAAATGAGTACATCTGTTTTTAAACAGTACATTCAACTAAATGGCTAAATAATTAAAAGAAATGACAGGTTTTGGGAGATACTCTGAAAATCCTGACTGAATTGCCAGTTGCCATTGACAAACTGCATCCCATGAGACTTGCCATGAAATAAATGCTACTTACCATTGTAAGTATGGTGTCTGAGAGGTAGCATAGGATAGTGGCCTCAACACCAGAAGACCTGGGTTCAGATCTCACCACTAACACATAATGGTTTATACAACTCCAGACAAGTCATTTGACCTCTCATTGCTCTAGCGTTCTCTAAGACTGTGAGTTGCCCAGAAGATGACTTTCACTGAATGAGTGCTCATCCAAGAAGTCCTTACACCAATGAAATTATGGGTCCAAGCCCTATCTCTATTTCTTATTTCTTCACCAAGACTCTACAAATAGGGTCAATGAGACCCTACTTCTGTTCTTAATCACTGTACCATGAATTATAGAAAACAGGTCAATAAGAGATCCCTTAAGAATCACTGGAATCCCTGAAAACTATGCTTTTTTTTTAAATGTCTGGAGACTACATTTCAATAAATCAAAATGGAAATTGCCAAGATCTATTAGAACCATAAGGAAAACTAAAAATGGAAAGAATCCACTGATCATCTCCTGAAAGAAACCCCAAAAGGAAAAGTCTCGGAAATATCATAGGTAAAATCCAGAGCTTCTATTTCAAAGAAGTAGTCAGAAGTAAGCAGTTCAAGAACCCAAGACACAGAGTCAAGATTACACAAGAATACTAAGAAATACTAAAAAACAGATCATGTAATACCATATTTCTAAAGGCAAAGAGAAAAAGGCTTCAACTAAGAATAACTTGCCGGCAAAGCTAAGTATAATCTTTTAGGAGAGAAAATAGATTTTCAATGGAATAGAGGACTTTCAAATGTTTCTGATGAAAAGACCAGAGCTCAATAGGAACAATGCAAACAAAAAGAGTCAAGAGAAACCTACTAAAGGTAAATTTATTTCAGTACTTGGAAGAGGCTATACTGTGATAAAGGGCTAATACTCTAATAGTGTAGGAAGAAGAAACAAGTGCATCCTTTCAAAACTATGTCTACAAAGAGGTTTTTTTTAAAAAAATGTGTAAGAATAGAAATTCATGGTTTCATATACAATCTTAAGTAGTCTACTTTGCATATGCAAATACTCTTTGGAGGGGTGTTTCATAAGTTCAGATTAAAAAAAATTATACAAGTACTGTCTCAAACCAAAATCGTTCTCTGTGTCCTCCTCTCTCTTATATATATATATATATGTATATTTATTACATCTATATGTTTATTATATACATATATAGTATTTATTAACACATATATACCTTTTTCCAGGACACTGAGTAAAATAATTATCCAACTAAAGTAATTCAAAGTAAGAGAAGTCAAAGAAAACATTCAGTACTTTAAAAATACAATCTTCTAGGGGCAGCTAGGGGATGCAGTGGATAGAGCACCAGCCCTGGATTCAGGAGGACCTGAGTTCAAATCTGACCTCAGACCTATAACATTTACTAGCTACGTGACCCAGGGCAAGTCACTTAACCCTAATGCCTAACCAAATTAAAAAAAATACAATCTTCTGAAAATGTATTACCTTAATAAGTAGACTTGTTATTAATTAGATTTATTATTTAAAATCACATACGGGAATCCAAATATAAAACAGGAACTCCTTTTTCCCTTCAGTTTAAAAATAGACTGGCTCCTTAAATACAAAAAATACATAGTGTCAAACACACTATCCTTTTCTTTTTATAGTTCTTCCTTAAATATCTCCCTTTATCCTCACAAATCTGGTTGAATAGGTTACCACCTAAGTGCTATCAGCAGAATTAGCTAAATCATTCTTCCTTTCTCTATGTAATAAAACAAAACTTGACCATTATTGCATCAAGACTTGAAACTGAAAAAAATCAGTTTTACCTTACAGTCTTGAGTTGTTATTTTACCCCCTCTTTATCTTGTTCCCTCCACTCAGTGATAAGTAGGTAAAGTGAGAAAAGGCCTATAAATGCCAAAACAGGAAATCCAGTCCTGGGCATCTCTCAAACTCCAAGACTGGGAACTTAATGGATTAGAATACACATGCAGACTGTATCAAAATACACAATTACCATACGATTTTATTTATTTTGTTTTCCCTGAGGAGCTAAATGAATTTAAGGTGCTGAGGCCTGGAGTTAGAAAGTTATTGTTGTTCAGTGCTGCCCAACTATTTGTGACCCCATTTGGGGTTTTCTTAGAAAAGATACTATAGTGGTTTGCCATTTCCTTCTTTAGCTCTTTTTACAGATGAGGAAACTGAGGCAAACAGGATTAAGTGACTTGCATAGGGTCACACAGCTAGTAAGTGTCTGAGGCCAGATTTGAACTCCGGAAGATAAGTTTTTCTGATTCCAGGCCCGGCACTCTATCTACTGTGCCAGCTTTTTGTGCCCAAAAAGTCAGGAAGATCTGAATTAAAATCCAGCATCAGATACTTACTAGCTCTGTGACCTTGAACAAGTATGTCACACACATAACTTCTCTAAGCTTCAGTTTCCTTATCTGTAAAATGGGGGTAATAATAGTACCTTCCTCCAGGGTTGTTGTGAGGATTAAATGAAATGATATTTGTAAAGTGCTTAACATAGTGCCTGGTATTAAGTACTATATAAGTATTAGCTATTATCATTATTATTATTTTGCATGTGTTTTCTTTATCCTTTTATTCCCTTCATGAAGTATGATTGCAAACCTTTTCACCTAGAGATCACAGAATATAATTGCAGCATTAAAATTCTATTAGTAGGCTTCAAGATCATTTTCTTAGACTTGAGTAACCATGTTCACCAACACTTCCGGATTTATAATGGAGGAAACTAGGTCTCAGAGAGATTAAGTGATATGGTTCCCATAACTAGTTAATGGCAAGTTGGAGAATTTTTACCCTTGACACAAAATGCCTTGGACAGATGAATTTTCCTCTCTAAGATTATTTTCCATCATTTATGGGTTCATAGGGTTAATTGGAACTAGGACTGGAAGGGACCTTAGAGGTAATCTAGTCCAACTTTCTCATTTTACAGATGAGAAAAATGAGACCTAGTGAGGTCAGTGACTTGTCCAGATAGTAAAGTCACAAAGCTGGATTTGAAAAATTTAAAACAATTTTTCTGCTTAAAACTGGATGTTAGATGAATACATGAATAAAAAAGTATATATTAAGCTTACTTACTATGTACCAACTTAATGTACTTTGAAAACTAAGCACTGGGGGTATAAATACAAAAGTGAAGATTCTTAACTCCAGGAGCTTACATCTTAATAGGGCACATAATTCCCATAAGGGAGTGGTGGCCATGGAGAAACATTTTGCTTTGAAATTTCACTGTGATGATGAGTTTCCTATTCCTTCAATACTTATTAGTATATGAAGGAGAATTCTTCAATAGACATGTCTTCTATAACAAAGGTATCAAACATGGTGCCTGCAATAATACTATTCTGTAGCCAAATGAGATTAAAATGGAATTAGGAAATATGTAACAAAATAAATAAAAATACAATAAAACATAGATAATATTACATTTTAAAACTAAGTCAATATGCAGCCTGCAGGGATCTTTACATATGGTTTATGTCCCTAATTTCTACTTGAGTTTGACAGTAATGTTCCATTCCACCCAACTTCCAGATTACCAGCAACCAAGGAGGTCAGGGAGGGTTTATAAACTCCCTTATTTATTTGTTCTAGGGGAAAGGGAAGGTCAGTGATCTCATAGTTGGAGGAAATTCCCTCAGATTAGTGCTTTCTCTTCCAATTACAGTCTTAGAGAGTTACTTGGAGCCACTGAGAGGTTAGATGACATGCCTAGATCACAGAGGCAGTCTTTGTCAGAAATGGGATTTGAACCTAGGTCTTCTGGACTTTGAGGCTGGCTAGCTATTTATGACTCTACACTATCTCCTATACACTCTCTTTTAAGAAGATTGTATTCAGGGATCGGTGATACCAGCATCTAGTGAGACCTAGGGGCAGACTAGGGATGACTGGAGAGCCTTAGGCAGTTAACCCATTAGAGACTGTCAGAAAACACAATGTATTCAAAACCAAAATCCACCAATTGGGAATACAGGCAGTATCAGATTCGAATGACTGCTCTCCCTATCTAGAAATGTCCTTGGAAGTTGCAACCACAAATCTTTACTGCATTAGTGAAGAAATAATTATGACTGAACTTCATTTTCTTTCTAAACACTTTTGAAAACACGAGCACTGTTAGGAGGCCAAAGTGTAAGACTCAGCTCTAAAAGAGCATAATCTGTTTTCATTCGAAAAACAAATTATGTGAATTAATTTTGTGAAATAAACAAAACCAAGGAAATCTGCAAAAAAAAAAAAGATAAATTGGTAAGGAAAGAAAACAAAAAAATTCATATTTCTCTGGTCCTGTAAAACAATAACAACATTTACTCAAGAAGCATCTATTAAGTACCTACTATGGGTTCAAGAACTGTGCTAGGCACTGGGAATAGAAAAAAAAATTCTGTCCTCAAGGAGCTTAAATTCCATAGGGGTGAAAAAATAGGGGCACAGAAAATTAAATACAAATAGATACAAGATAATTTCTGGGGGAACCAGAATAGCAACCAGTGGGGATCACAATAGACTTCCTGTAGGAGGTGGCATTTGCCCTGGATTTTATGCAGAGGAGGTGAGAAGAGTAAGCATTCCAGGCATGAGGGAAAGTCTGAAAAATATAGTGATGGGAGATGGAATGTCAGGTCTAGGGAATGGCAAGTAGGCCACTTTAGCTAGAACACAAAGTGCACAAGGAAGAGCAAAATACAGGTACATTAGAAAGGTGAGCTAGAACAAGGATGAGAAAGGCTTTAAATACCAAACAGAAGACTGAAAGTTTATCGGAGAGGTATAAGGACTTTGCTGAAGTTTCCTCCACAGGGAACTGTGAGGTTCATACTTGTGCTTTATACATATCCATCTGACAGCTTTGTGGAGGATGGATTGAAAAGGGGAGAGACTGGGGATTCAGGGATACAATTAGAAGAAGGCAATTAAAACAATCCAGGTGAGATTAAGGTGGCAGCTATGTGAGTGGAAAGGAGCAGATAAAAGTAAATTAAATTGTAGAAGTAAAAATCAAAATATTCTGGCAACTAATTGGATAGGAGAGGTAAGACAGAAGGAAGTCAAGGATGCCTCCAAGGTTGCAAACCTGTGTGACTCTAAGGACAGTGGTACTTCAACAAAAACAGGGAAGTCAGAAAAAGAGGATGATTTAAGAAAAAAGATACTGAGTTGCATTTGGGGCATGTTGAGTTTTCAGTGCCTATGGGACACTGAATATTGGATGTGTCCAATATTCAGTTGGTGATGCTGAACTAGACTTCAGGAAAAACACTAGGTTTGAATAAATAGACACCATGAGAGCTGATGAAATCATAGACATAGTGATGAGAAAGAAGAACATCCAAGGGAGCGCTGAGACATACCTATGCATAAAAGGTGGGACATGGATAATGATCCAGCAAAATTGATTGAGAAGGAACATCCAGACAGGAGAACTGTGAAATTGTCGAAGAGGGGCATGAAAAGGAGAGATTATCTTGGAGAAGGGAGTGGTTAAGAGTGCCAAATGCTTCCCAGAGGTTAATAAGAATAAGGACTGAGAAAAGGCCAACTAATTTGGCAATGAAGTCATTGGTAGCCTCAGAGAAAGCAGTTCAGTTGAATGATGAGCAGTGGAGAAAACAAGGTGAGAAGTGAGAGGTGAGAAAGTAAAGACAAGGAGTGAAGACAGCTTATTCTAGGAATTTGGCTGTGAAAGACCCAGGTGGTAAATATTATAATTGATTAACAGTCTTAATAATGTTTATGTATATCCTACAAAACTGGTCACTACATAGGTTAATAAAATCTTGATCAGTTTATTTCAATATACAATAAATCCTTTAACACCTGTTAATGTTGAAATGAAAGGGAAGTCTTTTGTTTCTTTTGAATCTTATGAACTAGCTTAAGGTGGTTGACAAATAGCACTTAGCTAGGTGATTTTCTCTAGCAAAAAGTTTAACATTTCCATCTCCCTGGAGCAATATAAATCTTTATTTGGCACACAGCTGAATTCCACATTGTTTCCATTACAATACTAAGTTCCTTCCAGCAGAATTTTACCTCCCTCAGAGAAGCTCATCAGCGTTTGGTAATGGCTGTTCTCAATATTTCACTAAGAAATAGTCTGTGAAACTATTTTAAATATTTAATTTTAGTGTTATCATAGTTTAGCATTTCAAAAAAGTGTGAGTGCTTTATTTTCTACTTTATTTGATCTGTTTTTTTTTTTTGCATTGCAATCCCTATTTGCTTTTCTCTATCCTCCTAAAGTAGGCTCTACAATATGGCCTAAGAATAGAGATTAGTACAATTTTGGGGAGAATTCTCATCCAAAAAAGGTGAGGTACACATTAATGAACTATCATTCTACTTTTTAGTTCACTTCTTATCTAGTTTAGAAGACCCAATGTAGTAGACAAAATAGATATCATAAATGGAAACAGCAAGTTTTTGTGAACCTGCCAGTATCACTTAGTTCTCCATAGGAGAACAAAATCCACAAAATGAGTACTAGGAAATATGGCATTTTACAAAGCAAGATAGAGCCAACACTTTTTAAACCAGGTTGTCATAATCCTCTAGTAAGGACAAAGCCTTTATCACAAGAAAAGTCTACAGTGTTAAAAAGCAGACAACTCATTCACTCAATCACTCTACTGTATCCAGCCTGAGTCATCAAAGTTTGCAATAACTGACTTCAACTGGAATGTCTAAAAGATGAGTCTTAATCTAATTGAGCAAGACAGGTGAGACAGAATAACATTTGTAACCCTGATTCAAGACATTCTCAGAAATTCTTTTTTTAAAAATCACTAGGTTGTGTTAGGAGAATAATACACTCTGATTCCATTCTAATATAGTAATACAAGCTCATGCTGAATGGTAGTCCCTGGATAATATGCCATGTCATGGGCAGACTCTCTCAGACAAAGACATTGTCCTCATGACATCATGGATCAGCCATTGAACTTTGATATTTGGAAGAAGTCATCAAAGATTCAGTTATACTCATTTTTTTTAACATTAGGAGAAATAAAAACAAAAACTAGATAAAATGCTTTCCTCTAAGAAGATGGAACGTTTATTTGCTGAATGGCTAAATACTTGGTACCAACTCTGGCAGCTACATATAAGAAAGGGGAGGAAATTCTGTTGTTTTTTTTTTTAGCATGCAGAAGCATGCTTAAGCTTAAGTAAGTGCTTCAAAGTGCCACGTTGTTAGAAGCGAAAGGTCCAAATTCCAAATCCATACCAAATAGTCAAGATTCCAAATTATAGTGATAATAGGTGCATGCATAACCTCTGTAGGAAAAAATAATTTGAAAAATTACTTCCATTAAATCAACAACAAATTATTTAGTGTTATGGAAGGGACCATAGGTGATAAAAAGTTTAAGACCACTACTAGTAATAACATAAAACCTAAAGAAAGAAGGTTTTACAACAATACTTTAAGACAAGAATGGAAAACAAAATCAATCATTAGAAGCCTCTACTTCCGACAGACTAGGGAGACTCTATAATCCCTTAACATTGGTCACCTTCCAGCTATTCATTGCACACATTCCATCTCCCATCCCTACATCTTTTCGCTGTCTGAAATCAAAATATCCAAAATGCTTTTTCTCCTCACATCCTACTAGTTTCCCTGGCTTCCAGAAAGTCTCAACTCAAATTCCACTATCTGCAAGAAGGCTTCCCTGTTCCATCACCCACCCCTCTGAAATTACCTCCAATTCAATACTGTATATATCTTATATGTATATGATTGTTTGTATGTTGTCTCCTCCTTAGATTAAGAACTTCCTGAGGACAGGAACCATGTTTTTGCTTTTCTTTGTATTGCTAGAGCTTAGCACAACGCCTGATACATAGTAAGCGCTTAATAAATGTTCATTGATCATTTTATAAGAGAAACACAACAGTAGGATGAAGAAGTGATGATGGATCAAAATAGATGGTCAAAGTCCTCTTTCACCAAAATATATTAAAGAAAAAATAGAGAACTAATCCTACTATAACAAATGAGGGCCTCCCCCTCACACATACACACAAAAAAGACAAGCACTTCAAATGGAACTTACTCCTCTTCAGCATACTACTGCTATTGATTTTGCTTAAAGAGATTTCAGCCTCTAGGGGGCAACCACGGACAAGCAGTTGGGGAAAAGGTTGATGTTAGGGGAGAAGAGAACAGAATCAGAGACCACATCTCCAATACTTTAATCAAGAAAGCTAGGCATTGGCATTCTCCAGCCCCTTCCAGTCAGCCAGCACCAGAAAGAAAGCTGGGAAACAGGATGGTCAATTTTCACCATAATTGCTTTTTGGCACCCAGACAACACTTCTCACATTAACCAATAGGGTTCTGCCGGACACATTAAAGAAAGGTCTTGAAGTCTTGGGTTCCCAGTAGCCAAATTTCTATTGACATTCATTTGATTCTTACTAAGAAAAAAAGAATTTGAATTACATAAAACAAATAATGTAAACACCTTCTTGGAAACCATGCAACAACCAATGTCATTTCATTCACTTAGAAAATGACTTGTGAGTATATGGGGGAGGGCAGGATCTAAAAATCAAGAACAAAGCTATTATGTTAAATGGATAGTTAGTCCTTAAGTAATGAAGATTGCTTTTGACTAAAGGGAAATAATTTTCTCTTAATAAAACACAGTAGAGCCCCCCTCCAAATTAAGACTTTCAAAAATGTACCATAATAATTTACATATAATTTTATGTCTGTATATGTATATATGCTAATTTGAAATAAAAATCAATCACAGCTACTGATTTGAAATAAATAAACTGAAAGCAATAAGCTAAGATAGGATATAGTTTCTTTGGCTAGGTAGTTTTCTTAGTCAGGAATAAGCAAAAATACTCTTCTATTTATGTGTGCACTGATGTCTTTGCAAGCTAATCAATGAAATCCTAAATAATCAACATGAAACATAACATTCACTTTAATTTATCCCTTGAAAAAAATTAATTAGGTGAAATAAGGTGAGAATGCAAATTGATTTATGAGTGGTAGAGTAATTGGTTTTCATCTCTTTAGCTACAGGCACATATACTCAATTTTTTTTGGAGTCTCTCCAAAGAGTTTTGCTATATTATGACGCACATTCATTTTTAACAATTGATTTTTTCCATTGCATAAAATTGTTGCAGCTATTTCAACTTGACCTGTATTTCCAAACAGACCAAACAATACCCTTCTAGATTAACAATAAAGAAGAAATCGTTAAAAATTGAAAAACAAATTCCTTATAGCTATTGTTGTTGTTGTTGTTCAGGCATGTCTGAATTGTTGTGACCCCATTTGGGGTTTTCTTGGCAAAGATACTGGAATGATTTGCCATTTTCTTCCCCAGTTCATTTTACAGATAAGGAACTGAGGCAAACAGGGTTAAAAGTGACCTACCCAGGGTCACACAGCTAGTAAGTGTCTGAGGCCAGATCTGAACTCAGGAAGATGAATCTTCCTGACCCTAAGCCCAGCACTCTAACCATTGTACCATCTAGCTGCCCTCCCAGATATAGAGTGCTTTAAATTTAAAGTTCTTTCCTCACAACCACCCTGTAAAGGTGGTAATGTGAATATTGCTCCATCTGTTTTACAGATGAATAAACTAAGTCTCAATGGTTCAGTGACTTACCTAAGGTAAAATAGTCAGGAAGTCAGAAGTGGCATGAACCCAGGTTTCCTGACTTCATGAATCTACCCATATTGTTTCTCCTGATGAGCAACTAAATTTAGCTGCTTTCCAAGGTTTCAATTGAGGGCATTATTTTCAGTTGAGTTTGGAGGTGGGAGGAAAAAATCTCTATTTCTCTAATAAATGATTCCGTCTGTAGCTTATCCTAAATTGAACTAACATCGACTATTTATTTCTAGTTGTTGTGTTGGTCAAATAGTCCAACTAGCTCTGTGAAGCTGTTATTTTTTAAACAAATGTGGGAACTGAAGCATAGGGAACTTAAAGCAGTGTCACAACCACAAGCTATGGACCCAGCAGGAATTCGAGCTCAACAGCATTTTCAGTGTATTGCTTAACTGGCAGCAATTTGCTGTCAGTTCAAATTAATTACAAGGTTAATACTGATAAGAACCATTTCATTTTCTTTCCCTACCTTTTTCCCCAAAGGGATCTTTCTTTCCTGATTTTTAACAAGATGATATTATAAATTCTTAATTAGATTTAACTGTCTTGCTTCACTCTCTTGTTTTTTCTCCCTTTTCAATAAAATAGGCATACAACTAACTCACTTAAAACATGGAAAACTTTGGTAGTAAGGCCAAGTTTTCACCCGTTTTAAATTTGTGTACTCTCCTCACTCATAGTGTTTTGATTTGTTATTTGACTTTTAATGCTTCAATCTTATCTCCCCAATGACATTGGGGACCTGTCCCCAACTGACCAAGGAAAAGGATCACACTTCTTATGCAATGTTTTACACTTCTTTGTATATTCCACCATCCTTTAGCATGGTGATTTGCAACCATGCTAAATATTCTTTGAGTAAAGAAATGGAACTAAAATATGGCACAAGTTATTAATTTCCCATTAAAATGTGATGGATATCACTAGTAGAAAGTGGTCAAAGGAAATGAACAGTTCTCAAAAGGATTTCAAACTACTGAAAGTCATATGAATGCTCCAAATCATCAATAATAAAAGAAATGTAAATCAAAACAACCCTGAGATTTTACCCACCCACACTATGTGAATTGGCAAAGATGGGAAAAGATGGGAATGGTTAATAGTGGAGGGTTTTTTGAAAGATAGGCACACCAATACACTGTGAATTGGTACAACAATTCTGGGAAATGATTAGGAATCATGCAAAGAAAATTAGTAAACTATCCATTCCCACTGACCCAGAGATTCTACTAAGTATATATTTCAGACAGGTCAATGACAGAAAGAAAGATTGTGTATATATTAAAATATTTCTAGTAGCACATTTGTGGTAGTAAAGAACTGGAAACTAAGTAGATGCCCTTCACGTGCAGAATGGCTAACCAAATTGTAGCTTGTGGACATACTGGGATATTACTGTGGTATAAGAAATGATGAATATGAATACAGAGAACCTTGGAGAAACAGATGAATTGAGGCAAAATGAAGCAAACAGAGCCAGAAAAACAATGACAACAATATAAATAGATAGAACAAAACCCACAAAACAATAAAAAATGAGCACTGAGAAATTATAATAACCAAGTTTGGCCCCCAAGAAGAGATAAGAGAAGACAGATACTCCACTTCCACTCCTTTGCCCATAGTAGGCTCTTAATAAAATGTTCCCCCTTCTCCCTTCAAGAAGTAGGTTCTCAAGACTTTCAACTAAAAACAAATTAAATTAAACATCTTCACGTAAAAACAAAGTTAAAGGCAGTGTTGAATAGTGTTGACCTCAGAATCAGAAAAACCTGGATATGAGTGCTACCTCCCACACTTACTGGTTATGACTGGGCAAAGCACTCAATCTCTTAGTCTTGGTCCCTCAGGCACTAAATGCTTCAATGATTAAGACTCTAACTCACAGAACAGGGAGTTTCTCCATGGAGCATTCTCTATACAAATCAAACTACAGATCCGATAGAACAAAAACTATAACGGCAACAAACAATAAAGGTAGTCAATAAAATCAGTAATAAACTGATGAGCAGAGGTGGTCATTTCCACTTTCCTCCATTACATAGTGAGCTTCTTGCCAGCAGGGACTGAGTTTTGCCTTCATTTGTAACATCAAGCTTAGCATAGTGCCTGGCATACAATGGGTGCTTAATAAGCCATTACTGACTGAATGACTGACCAATCCTTAACATTAATTCCGAATAACTTTTACTTTTCAATAACATTCCTAACAGCTTATACTTCTGTAGCCCTTAATATTCAAAAAGCACTTTCCCATACATTATCTGATTTGACCTTCACATCACCACCATAGGGTAGGTAGGTAATTACAACCATTATTATCTTCAGATTACCATGAGGAAATGAAGGTTCTGTGGGTTTAAGGGACTTACCTCAGGTCACATAGTATGTAAAAAGATAAAACTTGAATCTGGTCATGTGACTCGGATTCAGTGCAGTACAGTTGAAAGATCACTGATTTTGGAATCATAGAACCTAGGTTTAAATTCCATCTTGGGCATTTACTATCTGAGTGACCTTGGACAAATCACTTAACTTCTTTGGGCCTCAGTTTTCTCAGGCCCAAAGGGCCTCTAATTTCCTACTAGCTCTAACTCTGTCATCCAAGAAATGATACGGCTAGTGGCATAGTGGACAGAGAACTGACCTCAGAGTGAGCAAACATTGGGTTCTCACACACCTATTATACCCAACCTGGCCAAATCAGTTAACCCCTAGATGGTACAGTGAGGACAACACTAAACCTGGAGTCAGGAAGACGTGAGTTCAAATCCACACTCAGATACTTATTATCTGTGTCATCCTGGGCAGGTCACTTAACTGCTGTCTGACTCAGTTTCCTCAAATGTAAAATACTCCCCGGGGTTGTTGCGAAGATCAAATGAGATGTTTATAAAGTGCCTGGCAGAGAGTAGTTGCTTCATAAATGCTTATTCCTTCTTTTCCCCTTAGTATTTCAGACAACTCTCTAAGTTGCCTAAAGTCATAACTTGCTATATGTGGCAGAGAAAGTGCCAACTTGAACTGATAGTTTATTTTTCCCTTTATCAGCTATATTACAGTTCCAATCCTTACCCTTATCTCTATGGTATCTATCCATTTGGTGTCTAGCCCTTTTTTTATTACCTGAAACTGGAAGAAAAAAAAAAAGAATGTGTGCATGTCTGAGCATGTGTGTGTCTCCACAGGGAAGGAAAACACCACAGAAACATCCTTTGTGATTCAGTACTGAAAATGACTCATCTTCAGCCATTCACAGAACTATGTACATAAGAGCTTTCACAATGCTGAGTTTCCTTTAAAGGTGAAAAGGAAGAGGACAGTCACAGAAGACCAAGGACTAAATAAGGTTTTTCATTACTTTTCATAAAGATATTATAATCAGTTCTTGCTAATGTGATTAAGTAATAACTAAATATACAAATAGCTCATTCAAAGATTCAGATTCCCAATTTGAAGTTCCCTCCAAATATGCAGATAACAAAAAAATAGCTTATATTTATTTAATATAATCTTTTACAGCTTAAAGAGGGATTTCCTCACAACACTTTGAGGTAGGTAGTCTATAGAGCATCTCTGTTTTACAGATGAGGAAACTGAGGTTTCAAGAGGATAAGTGGCTTGGCCCCCATTACCCAGCGTAGAATTAAGTACAACTCAAGCCTGAGTCTGTTTCCAAGTCCAGTGATTTTCTCACCATAAAATGCTGTTTCTTTGTCTGTGAAAAATATGTTGGGGTGCTTTATATTTTTTAGCAACCCACTGAAAACATTTTTAAAAAGAGTAATAATTTCAAAACTTCTTATTTTAGAATTAGTCTTCTTGTGATCCTGAAAATTACCCAGCTAATAGGAGGTAGGATTAAATATGACTCAAAACCAAATCTGTTTCCAAGTCCAGTGATTTTCCCACCACAACAGGCTGTTTCTTTGTCTATGAAAAAATATCTTGGGGTGCTTTATACTTTTGAACAAGCATCAGAAAATATTTTTTTAAAAACCAGAGTAATAATTTCAAAAATTTTTATTTTAGTATTAGCTTCCTTGTGATTGTGAAAATGCAGATACGGTTTCAGAGTTTGTTCATTTACCTTAATTCCATTGCTGCGTATCATACAAATCTGCTATAATAATGCAAGCGTTGTGATCATGGCAGTTATATTCACACAATTGAAGCAACAGAGGCTGTCATACTTGTTCCATCAAAATCCATCCAAGAAGTTTTTTGAAAATTGTTTCCTTGGACCCTCAGACACTCTAGAATATGCAGATACCATTAATGCTGATAGCAATGCTTTTAGAGGAAATAAATGACATTAGAAATCACTGCCTTTAACTATATCCTAACTCTAGGTGAAAGCAAAGGCACCATAAAGAATTCATGGTGACTTCATTTAAATTTCTCAAATCTGAGCACAACCTACCTTTCCTCTTCACCTTTCTCAATAATCTGCTCTAGTCAGACTGATCTACTCATCAAATTACAAAATATTAAAGCTGCAAGGACTTGCAGGGATCACATGTGAGAAAACTAAAAGTCTAAATAAAGGCCACAGAACAAGCCAAGATTAGAACCTGGTTCTTTGAGAGGTTGTAAAATTATACTCATTCTGCACGCTATTCACCCTTGCCAAGTCCCTGCAGTGAGCATCCTCACCTCTGTACCTCCCCATAGTCACCACTGAGTCAATTTAAGTCCACTTCAATCTTCAAGGACCAAGTAATTCAAGCCTATTTCTTCTAGTCTTTCTGATGAGCCAACCTTCCATGACCTTTCTCTACTCAGAACTTGAAGGACAGTCCTTTCCAATCATTTGGTATTTAATTCTATCACAACTTATGGTAATACATAAAAGACAACATTGTTGAGTGAGGAGAGCACTGGATCTAGAATCTAAACGCATCACTTCACATCCTATTCTCTAGAATTTACAACCTGCTTGATCTTAAGCAACTCATATCAACTCTCTAGGCCTCAGGTTCCTTCCAGTTCTGAATGCTACGATTGTTATTTATGTTGTTGATAACATCATTGTTGTTCCCATTTAAGTTCTCCCGAGTTACGCCTTTTATCCTATGGCTTAAATTGGAAGCTACTTGAAAGCAGGGACCTTAGAGTGCCTAACACAATGGTAATATTGAACATAGTTGGTGCTGAATGATTTTCTGTTGAGTTAAGGGAAACATAGTCATTTAATAAATGTTCTTTCAAAAACTCCGTTTTATTTAATATGCTATGACAAGAAAAAAGAATGGTTTTGATAACGATAAACCTTAAGAAAACATTCTAAAATAAGCATTGCTTTATGAATATAACAATTTTTTTCAAAATTAAATTTCTTAGGCAGAGCTTCTTTGTATTTTTCTGCAAAATTGACCAAAGGAATACACTAGTGGATAATGTTTAGAAAATGTAAACTTAAGATAGAATTTTGCCTATCTCACATATTAAAGACTTCTTAATTTCATGTTTAGAGCAGCAAGGTGGTATGGCAGATAGAGTACAGGGCCTAGAATCAGGAAGACTCATCTTCCTGAATTCAAATCTGGCCTCAGACATTTACTAGCTGAGTGACCCTGAGCAAGTCACTTAACTTGGTTCGCCTCAGTTCCTCATCTATAAAATGCACTAGAGAAGGAAATGGCAAACCACTCCACTATCTTTGCCAAAAAACCCGAAAATGGAATCAAGAAGAATCAGACATGACTGAACATGACTGAATAACAATAATTTCATGTTTAAATGTTTTGTTTTGATGTTTTATTTTCTTTCATTGTCTTGACTAAAATGTTCCACTTTTTAATTTACTATTTTTAGAACTTATTATTGAATGAATTATTTTGTTTATTGCTGTATTTACTAACTATATTAATGCCCAATGACTAAATTTAATGCGTTGATAGATGTCTTCAGTCCAGATGAACACAATACAGGTAATATTAAATTGTTTCAAAAGATATATATGTACATAAATACATATTTTATATACAAATGTACATATTTTAATAAATACACATATTTATATAGAAAAGATACATTATAAACAATATAAGATGAATTTTAAGGTCCAACTTAACGCTGATTACATTTGTAAGTAGCATTAAATTAGTCTTAATACTCATATGTAATAATTATTTCACAACCCAAAACATTAATTGTTGAATTTTTCTACTTCAAATCTATTGGCTGAAGGAAGGTTCTTCTAAGTAACCCATATCTTCAATTCTCCTCCTGTAACAACATAATTTTGGCAATGTTTATAGAAAAATAAGTCGCTTAAACTAACTATAAGATTATTACTCTCAGGAGAGGTAAAGCAAGAGAATACAAGGGAAAGTAAGAAGGCCAGAAAATAAAAGTCAACATGAATTTTTACAGATAAAAGATATTTTCCAGACCACTATTGATGCATATTGGATGCTTCAAAAGTTCTGTCCTCTCCTTTCCCTAGCAGGATTCCAAGTAGCAACCGATGAATGTGGGCAATCCCCCAATGGCCAACAAAATAAGACTACTTGGGGGTGGGGTGGAGGGGTATCAAAGTCGAACTTTCTGTAGCTTTTAGCCTTTAAAGTAGAGAGAGAGAGAGAGAGAAGATGCCTCACTTATTTTGTTCATCACTCTTTTTAAAATAATCCCTCTCCTTGAGAATTTTTGCTGAAGTGACATTTCAGTTTTAATCTAATCCAAAGACACAAAGAATAAGGTAGTTTTGCATGGTATAATTTCTACCATTTTTAAAGAGACACTTTAGATAATCACAAAAAAACTGATTTTGTCTCTTGATATCCATCAGAAAAATGAAAGTTGACTTCTGTTTTTGTGACTTCTTACATAGATGCTAAAACGAAAAGGTTGGATCATTTATTTTTTCTTCCACGTCCTTTCCCTTGAATATTATGTAACTTATGATAATAAAACAAGAAAACTACCATACCAACAAAGCTTAAAGAATAACTTATTTGTCACAAATTTTGCACAATAATCTCAAACATTCTCCAATGATCCAATAGTAATGACAGTTTACTCAGAGTTAAACTCCTGAAATAATTGAATAAAATTACAAAAGTAGTAATAAATCCTGAATAAGTGCTTTTAAAAAATGTTTTAAAAACAGGATTTAGCAAAGCCTGTTCACATGGTGTGGTGTAAAGAGCATCAGACTAAAGGTCAGGAGACCAGGAGTCTCGGACAATACTTACCTGTGGGACCTTAACGCCTGTTTCCTATGTGTCTTCTAACTTTAGCATTTTATGATTTTTACACTGTGAGGCTATAGTGATCTTAAAATAAAAGAGACAAAGAAAGATAATATTGGGAGGCTTCATTTCTTCAAAAGGTCATCACTAGTTGTAGAACTCAGGAAGAATAAGGCTCTGATTGTCTCACTAGTATGAAAATGAATCAATCAATGATTTGTAAATTAGGTCATATGCTAGGACCAGGGAAGACTGGCAGGCAGACAGGCAAAAGAAGCAGTGTCCAAGGAACAACTGAGAGCCCAGCTGCAACCCCACCCCTGGGAAACAGACAGCTTGCGGGAATTACTAGGCTGCTCAGGGAAATACTGTAGATGTGGTGTCTTGATTTCAGGAAGACATTTAACAAAAACTGATGACAGCATGATATAGTGGAAAGATTGAAATGAGGAAGCTGGAAAGTCTGTTGATTGTCAATAACGATTGTTAAGTACCTGCTATGTGCCAAGCATTGTGCTAAGAAAGGGGGATATAAAGACAGGCAAAAGACAGTCCTCTCAAGGAACTCAGTCTAATGAGAGGGAGTAAAAACAACTATTTACAAACAAGACACACACACATATATACGTGTGTATATGTATATATATATGCATACATGATAAAATGGAGATAATCAACAGAGCAAAGGCACTAGAATGAAGAGGGATCAGGAAAGGCTTATTGTAGAAGTTGGGATTTTAGCCATGACTTAAAAGAAGCCAGGAGGCAAAAATGAGAAAGAAGAGAGTTCCAGGAATGGGGAACAAGAATGGGGCAGAGTAAGAATGGGTGGGTGGGAGATACAAGGTTTAAGAACACTGGAAAGGTGGAGAGGGACAGGTTATGAAAGACTTAAAAGGACAAAAGAGGGATTTTATATTTGATACTGGAGGTGAAGGAGAGTTCTGGCAGTTTACTGAATGGAGGAGAGTGGGGCTGAGCTGGGGAGTGGAAGTGGGGGATATGGCCACATCTTCACTTTAGGGAAGATCACTGAGTGAAGAACAGATTTGGAATGGGGAGACTTAAAGTGGGGACACAAGATAGTTTACTAATACAATAGTTCAGGCATGAGGTGATGAGGAGAGAAGGGGGCATATATGTGAAATGTTACAAAGGTAAAGGGGCAGCTAGGTGGTTCAGTGGATAGAGCACTGGACTCGGAATCAGGAAGACTGATCTTCATGAGTTCAAATTTAGCTTCGGATTCTTTACCCTGTTTGCCTCAGTTTCCTCATTTGTAAAATTAGCAAGAGAAGGAAATGTATCTCCACTCCAGCACCTTTGCCAAGAAAACCCTAAACGGTGTCACAAAGAATTAGGCACGATTGAAATGACTGAACAACATAAAAGGTAAAATGGACAGAATTTGGCAACAAATTCGATACAGGTGTGAGAGAGTGAAGAGTTAAAAATGACTCCTAGGTTGCAAATCTGAGTGATTGGGAGGATAGTAGTGCCTTCAACAGTAACAGAGAAATTTGGAAAGGGGAGGAAAGATAATGATTTTGGTTTTGAACGTGTCGATTTTAAGCTGTTTACAGAACATCTAATTTGAGATATTTAATAGGCAGTTGGAGATGTGAGTCTGGAGGTTAGGAGAGAGGTTGGGCTAGATAAATTGATGTAACAATCATCAGCATAGTGATGATAATTGAAACCATGGCAGCTGATGAGATCACCAAATGAAATACAGAGGTTCCCAAACTTATTTGGTCTTATTTCATGCTACTCCCCTCTACATAGACAAATTAGACTACTTTTTCACTTTTGAATAAACCCTACTATGTGCCAAGCATTGTGCTAAGAAAGGGGGATATAAAGAAAGGCAAAAGACAGTCCCTTTTAAAAAATTGCTCAGCACACCCCTGGAAATCTACTATCTTTAACCCTTAAATGTTTTTTTTTTAAATGTGTGTCATTTCAAACTACTACCACCACCCTGGATCGGTCCAGTGCCCCACAGGGGGTGGTATTGCCCTCTTGGGAACCTATTCCAGGGAGAAGTAAAGAGGACCCAGGACAGTCAGAAGAGGATCAATCAGTTCAGGATTGGACAGACATGACTAGACAGAAGGTCATATTTTAAAAAGATTTGGCATGCTGGAACTAATGACAAATCTAAAGAACTGAAATATGAGAAGACTGACATGTACAAAGTAATATAAAGAGTAAACAGGAAAAGTAGGAGAAATTGTACTCAACTAAAACAATGTAAATGAACATAACAATTAGTGACAGCTCACCTTGGATGAAATACAATGACTAATCCTGGTCCAGGAAAAATAAAAGATCATGAAATATAGGAAAACAGATGATGAAATATCAATACCCCTTCTCAATAGAGAGGTGAAAAATTAAAGATCCAGAATAATAGGTATGCTATCAATTATGACCTCTGTGTTTTTCTCTGTGGTTTATTTTTCTTTAATAAAAGGGGAGGAGAGGTACAAACCAGCAAGTGACTGTGGGATTAAAACCAAAAGACAAAAGCATCAATAAAACTTAAAAAAAAAAGATGTAGGGGTTTTAAAGCATAATGCAACCTTAAAAAGAGTTAATATTTCTAGAAAGACAGTTATCCCTTCCACATTGTGGGGGTTAGGAGAACAGCACCACCACAATCTGGAAAATCTGTGTAGAATTTTTTGGCCCTCCCTTTGTAACAGAGAATTGTGAATTATTATGGCATTAAAAGATAAAATGTGTTGATATTATACAATGCCATACATATATTTTATGCATTTCTGAACTTCTAAAATTGTTCTGTGTCATCTGCTGGCCTTTGTGTGTTGTCTGTAGCTTCCAAAAAATTCCCCCAAAATTCCCATTTAATTTCTTATGCCGACTCGTGATATATTGAAACCTCAATGGGAAAAGTTGCAATGTGGAAGGGATAACTCAAATAAGAGATCATATCAAGGGATAAATCAAATATCATATCAAGCGATATGCTCAAACAAGATAATTAGAAAGGATTCAGTCATTCAATAAACATTTATTGAGCACCTATTATGCAAGGAGCTGGGAAGTACCTAAGAAAGAAGTGATCTCATAATGTAGTACTTAAGATATTATACTTTAGATCTAAAGATGGTCATCTGGTCCAATCTCCTCATTTACAAATGAGGAAAATAAGGCTTACAGAAGCAAAGGAACACTGGGTTTATTCAAAAGTGAAAAAGTAGTCTAATTTGTCTATGTAGAGGGGAGTAGCATGAAATAAGGTTAAAAAAAATCAGGAGGTACCAGACAGTGGGAGAGGGCCTTGAATATTAAGCAAAGGAAGAAGTTTGTACCTTACTAGGTAAAGAGACTGATTATTGTTAATCACATAATCAAGTATGGAACCAACTAGGAATAAAACTGAAAGAACCTGATAACAAGCTATGGCAATAATAAAGCTGGTAGTGATGAGAAATTGACTTTCTGCATGAGAGAGACGAGAATTAGAAGAGAAAGCAGGGGTCAGATGATGCAATTCAGATTGATTTCATTTAACTTAGTGAGTAATCAGATAAAAACGAAGACGTAAATGAAGAGTCTAGTATAGAAAGAAGCATGAATAGTAGTACCACAGACTGAAATAGTGAAGAGAGCTAGAAAAGCATGTCAATTAAATTCAGCTAACATGAGAAGAGAAGCAGGAAACCTCAGAAAAATCATTGCAGCAATATTCTCTGATAATGGTCTTGTAACCAGGGGTGGGGAACCTGCTGCCTCCAGGCCTTGTGAGGTAAAACTTGGACTCAGTCAAAAGGCCACACCTAGAAGGCCACCTCTGGCCTCCAGGCTGCAAGTTCCTCACCCTGTCTCTAGTTTCTAAGAAATAGGGAATGCATTTAAATTTATAAGAATAAGAATCATTCCCCAATTGATAAATGGTCAAAGGATATGAAAAGGCAGTTTTCAAGAAATCTAAGCTATCAATAATCATTTGAAAAAAATGCTCTAAATCATTAATAATTAGAGAAATGCAAGTTAAAATAACTCTAAGATATTACCTCACATCCATCAGAGAGCACAGTTAAAAAAAAAAAAAGGAAAACAACAAATGCTGGAGGGACTGTGGAAAAAGAGGTATTTAAATGCACCATTGGTAGAACTACAAACTGGTCCAGCCATTCCAGAAAACAATTTGGAAGTATTTCCAAAAAACTATTAAACTGTGTACACCCTTTGACCCAGGGATACTGCTATTAGGTCTATAATCCAAAGAGATCAAAGAAAGAGGAAAAGGACTTGTGCAACAATATTTACAGTAACTCTTTTGTAGGGGCAAAGAATTGGAAACTGAAGGTGTGCCCATCAAATTATGGAATAGCTGAAAAAGTTATAGCATATGCGTGTGATGGAATACTATTGTACTATAAGAAATGATGAAGAAGATAGTTTCTTAAAAACCTGGGAAGATTTGTAGAAACTGGTGCAGAATGAAGTGAGCAGAATCAGGAGAAAAATGTATATGATGACAACAATACTGTAAAGGCAAGTAACCTTTGAAAGACTTAGAAACTAAGAGCAATATAATGACCAACTATTATGAGCAGAGGGCTCATGATAGAACATGCTGTCCACCTTCATATACAGAGATAATAGACACAGAGTGCAGATTGAGGCATAAATACACATGTTCACACATATATATACATGTAAACATACACATATACATATGAATGGCCAATGTGGGATTCTGTTTTGCTTGACAATTCATGGTTGTAATGGACTTTGTTTTTCTTGCTTTCTCAGTGGAAGAGGAATCAGGAAGGGGTGGGAGGGAGAGAATACAGATTTCAAAATAAATTTTTTAAAAAGTATATAAATGGAGAAAAGTAATTAGCTCTATATTGAACACATAGAGTCATCTGTGAGATGAGAAAATGGACACAGAATGTCCCTGGGGACTGAAGGCAAGTTCTTGGACAAGTTCTGATTTGTTATTAAATTTATATCCTCAGAACACAATAGTGGCTGGAATAGAGTAAGCATTTAAAAAATGTTTGTTGGATGTTAAATGAATGGAGGGATGGATGGATGAATGAGGTAAACAGAGATGTTAGAACACAGGAAAATAAAATGTAAACTCCAAGGTAGAGAGTCTGTTTCTGATCTTAGGACATACACTGTGCCTATTGCAGTGTCTTGGTCACTACAGGTGTTTAATAAATGTTTATTGACTTGATAGCTAAGTACTATTTCTAATTTTGCTATCTAATTGTAATTTGTACACTAACCACAGTGCTAGATAATGTTGTGGGTTTTGAGTTTAAAAAAACAAGCGTGAAAAAATTCCCATGATGTACAATCAATCCACTACTGCCTCCCCTTTTTTTTATCATTACTAGTCAGCATTAGAAGAACCTTGTACCCTATCGGAACTGCAATATCTGTCCAAAAGAAGCTCTACAAAAGGAGGAAATAAGATTTGGGAACCAAGTCTAGGATTACCCCCTCATAGCAGAAAAACCTCCAGGCTGAGGGAAACACATTGAGTAGTTCCCTGTGGAATCAATGTAAATAGGAAAGAACTGCTGAAAATCAGGTCGCAGCTCTTGGTGAGAGACTACTTTTTTTTTTTTAAAGTAAACCATATTGCCATTAATGGGTCACTCCAACCTGACTGAATGTATAGCCTCTAAGTGGAAGAAAAGGAGTAAATAGGATTAAGAGCAGATAAGGATTTCCTGAGGTAATTTAAGCCCCATACATTTTCTCTTTTAAGGAATGCATTCTCTGGTCCCCTGCCCTAATTAGTCAAATTCTCCCAAAAGTCCAACTGTCATGAAATACAGTTTCTCAATAAATTAGAGTTCTTTTTTTAATTATAAATTATATTACTGTCATTTAGTTCAAAATATCAATTTCAAGGAATTACTTTTGCTTTTATTTTTCATTTTCTCCTTTTATTTTTATTTTTAAACTTTTTTTAAATTTTGAGGTACAAACATTTTCTTTGCCTCCAGCCCTTCCTCCCCCACACAATGAGAAGGCAAACAATATGAAACCCATTATATAGGTGAAGTTGTGAAAAACGTTTCCATATTAACTATGTTAGCAAAAACAAAAATTAAGCAAAAAAAAAAAAAGCTTCAATCTGCACTCAGAGTTCTTCATTTCTCTCTTTGGAGGTAGATAACATTTTTCATTAGGAGCCCTTTGGAATTGTTGTGAATCATTGTATTGACCAGAGTAGCTGAGTCTTTCACAGTAGATCATTATAATATTTCTGTTACTATGTACAACTTTCTCCTAGTTGTGCTCATGTCACTTTGTATCAGTTCATCTAAGTCTTTCAGGGTTTTTCTGAATCCGTCTCTCTCATCATTTCTTATAGCACAATAATCAAGGAATTACTTTTGAAGAGTGAAGTATTCTGATTTCTTAAGACTACCAAGAATCAGTAGGAAATTAAAGTTGTTTGGAATAATATAATTTTCAAAGAAAATATAAGGTCATTTTAGACTACTCACAACCCTTGAAAGTTCTATTTAGAAGAAAAAACAAAAGAAACAATATGATCATCAGGTGCTGTATACATTTTTATTCTACAGTAGTTTTTCTTCAATCATTATGAATTAAACTACATGGCTTTTCAGTGAATTCATTTCATCATACTGCAGCTGGATGATTCTAATTTTTGCCAGAAGCTTTACACTTCTATTCCTGACCTAAAAAGTTCAGACACAAAATAAATCCTGACTTTGCATTGACAGATAATAGGTAGCACAACATCTCATTTGAAGGACATAGTCAAAGCTGAGGAAGCACCTCCCTCTTAGTGATCTACTAATACTTTGATTGGTTATTTTTTAGAGTCCCTGAGTTTTCATTCAATGTTTCAGACTCATCCATCCCACTTCTCCAATAGGTCTTCTCTCTTATTGAAATCTTATGTCTTCCTAGTCCACAAAAAGAAATAGCTATGAAAACACAACTCCACTTACTCCAGACTAGGTCCAGAAAGCAAGTACTTCACTTATTTTTGACAGCTGCAGTTTAGACAAAGATGTTCTGTGGATTCTCCTGGCAATAGTCTCTGCTTTGAGTCAACTGAATTCTGCATCCTTTTCATTCACTTTTGTATTTCCCTTTGTACCTTTCTATTGACACAACGTTGCTGTCACACCCGTACAAACAATATGGGAAAGGAAATCACTTTGTGCCAAAAAACCCTACACCAAACCAAACAACAAAACCACAAGTTTTCTAAAGATAGACTGTGACTAAAGTCTTACATCAAACAATAAAGTTCTAGCCCTATATTTCTCTCTTCATCACACTTGGCCTTGAGGTGAGAAGTACAACTGACAAATTTTAGCCAAGTGACCTTTGTATTCCTTCGACACATTAGAAAATAAAAGCTTTCACTGGCATTCCAAACTGTAAACAATATTATGTAACAGTATTCTCAACAGCCACTTTCAAAAATCTTCTGAATATAATTTCCCAGCCAGCCTCTGTTTTGCAAAAACCCACTTTTATTGTGTGGTAGCTTCTTGTTGAATGTATACTTCTATAATCACGTGACAATGAATGTAACCCAGAGAAGCTGGGGGTCCCCAAAAAGTCATTAAAGGTATGAAGGAAAAGGAGAAAGAAGAGAGGAGAGGAAAGAAGGGAAAGAGACATGCAGGAAGAAGATATGAGTGTGCTTTTAAAAAGTAAATCCTTTGGGACTGTGGAGAACTAAATCACTTGCAAACCTGCCTCTGTTGTGTATGTGTGTGTTCTAATAAGAAAAACAAGCATTTTGCACAAAATGGCAAGTAGAAACACCTTTCAAAAGAACAGTCTGTATTACCTTAAAAAAATATTGTTATAGCTTCAAGAAATGTTCTACAAAGGATGTAAGAATTCTTTCCCAAATTCAATTTTTACTTGAATACAAATATGTGTGTGTATATTTGTATATTTAACATACAAATATACATTAAGTTAGCTCTTAATTTGCCGTAAAGCAACAAACAATAAGATATGAAAAATTAGGAGACAGCTTTACTATATGTTATGAGCCACACTCTCCACTTACAACTCTATGTTCTTCCTTTGTGTTTTGTTTTCTTTATAAGAAAGACATCATCCTATTCTCTACCACCTCTTAACAGCCTACTGGGAAAATGGCTGTTTTTTTTCCCCCACAACTAGAACAATCTAACTCTGAAAACCTTATTTTGATCAGAGGGATTAGTATGACACATGCCATAGAAGCCCTTTCTTATTCCTTTCCCTGCTAGGGAGCCAAATTGTCTGACCTTACTCCTACTTACACAAAGCTTTTTGAAAACAATGAAATAAGCCACTCCATGGCAAGATTTTGGCAAATGATTCATATCCTTGGGAATGCTGGGTTCATATCAGGCAGTTAAACATAAAAAAGGCTATTCTTAAAAGGGAGGCCAGAATTTTTAATTGAACGAACCTAATGACTGAAGTAATTTTAATAAGCCTTAGGGATGGATATATAATCTCTACCTTAGCATTCCTTTTTCTAATCACAAAGCAGGAAATATCTAACCCAAGGCATTTGGGAAAGCAAATGTATTTTGCAGAAGTATCACCTCTCTACCTTTCTATTTTTCAGGAATGCTGTGTAACTGAGAGAGTGCTGTTTGCAAAGCACTGGAAAGCCTTGAAAGAAAAATATTCCATATCTGTGGTAAGTGACCAGATTTTTTTAAAGTTATTTTTAGATGTATTTATAATCTGTTCTTCCCATTGCCTCCCCTCCCCCAATCAAACAACAATTAAAAGAAAAAAGTTCATCATAAACATTCATATTCCAGCAAAGTGAATTCCCACAGTTTGCCAGGTACAAAAATATGTCTCCTGAATTTTAATGAACCAGTTTTTTTTTTTGTTTTGTTTTTAACAAACACACCAGAATTTAAATGGCTGGTGTCGAGGAAAGAATACTGTTTTTGAAGATCAGGATAAGAATTCTGGCTTTCCCACTTAACTACCTGCAAAACTCTGGATAAGTCACTAACCCTCCCTGAGCCTCAGTTTTCTTATCTGCAAAATGAAGTTGAAATAACCTCTAAGATTTCTTCCAGCTTGCCGTCTATGTTCTTATTGACTCCCTTCAAACTAGCCATCCTGAGAAACCACATTCATACCACAATATGCTACCATTCTTTCAAAACATATTTGGAATTCATATTTGAAAGCATCATCAGAACATGTGGGATATCCTTTTGACTTTCTTTTAATGTTACTAATCTTGATACTTTTGGAGTAATTGATTTTTCAAAACAGTTAAAAGTTACACGAAGGCAAGGGATAAGTAAAACATAAAAACCAGAACAAACAGATTAAATACAAAATAGATAAGTTTGGTTGTTGTCTTTCTTTCTCAAAGAGGACCAAAATGACATCACTATGTTGGTGTCAAAGTACAGTGTGTCCAACAATGACTGAACAGACCAATACAAGCTCAGAAGTCTTTACCACAGGCCAAGCACAAATAGTCCACGTGAACATTTGGAGTGGAAATATGTGCCTCTCATATTTCTTTTGAGCTACTACAATTCTGCTTTGCTCATAGAGTATAGCACCTTCTTTGATGTGGGCATGCTGTGCTATATGGTCCTATGCCAGTGTCTCCCATGTCTCACAATCGATTCCAAAGCTCTTCAGAGAGACTTTGAGAGTGTCCTTGTATTTCTTCTTCTGACCTCCATGTGAGCTCTTGCCAAATGGAAGATTAGAGGAAATGGCACTAGCAGCTGGGGGAGGAATGTGGGGTGAGTACTAGGAGGGACTTCCTGGAGGTAGACCTTGAACTGAGTCATAAGGGAAGCCAAGGATTGTAAGAGTCAGAGATTGGAAGCATTCCAAACATGAAAAAAGAGCCAGTACAAAGTTATGGTGATGGAGATGGAGTATCATGTGCAAGGAAGATAGATTGGCAAGTACTGCTGGATTATAGAGACTGGAAGAAAGTGTGAAAAGACCAAAAAAGTGGGAAGACACCAGGTTACGAAGAGCCTTAAATGACAAAGGACTTTAAATTTGATCCTGAAGTTAAAAGGGAGCAATTGTAGCTTATTAAGCATGTGAGGTGTGGGTGATGTGGTCAGATCTTTGCTTAAGGAAAATCACTTTAGCAGCTGTATAGAGGATGGTTTGGGATGCGGAGAGAATTAGATTGGGGAGTAGCTGGCTATTGCAACACTTACAGAGGTAAAGAGGGCCTTCCTGATCTAGGGTTGTGGCTGTGTGAGTAGAGAGAAGGAATGTATATAAAAGATGCTGTAGAGAAAGAAACTGCAGGATTTGGCAACTAATTGGATATACAGAATGAGAGAGGAGTCAAGTATAGTAGATCTGCAGTTTCATGTACAATCATCTTTTTTTATTGTACTATGTTATCGAAACACTTGTTTTATACCATGAATTAAAAATAAAATAAAAGAGAAGAGTCAAGGATGATGATACAATAAGGTTGAGAACCTGGATGACTAGAAGGATTTTGTTGTCTTCAATAGTAACATGGAAGTTCAGAAGAGGAGATGGTTTTGTAAGATAAGCTATGCTTTGGACAAATTATCTTTAATTATTATAGTTACACCCCCATAAGTGCAGAGAATTAAAAGAACTGCCTAAATAATTAAATCTATGCACAAAAATATGATATGCAAGTAAGAGAGATTTATGGGCTGCTGAAAGCCTAGTAATAGGCCTATCTAGAAGCAGGCCTTGACATGCTATTTTTAAACTCTTTTTTGGGGGGGAAAGAGGGGGCTGTGTTTAAATCTGGTGATAACAAGGGTGGAATCTCTGGGCACTGGCATGAAGAAAGGTGGATCTACAAAGGCTTTGACTTGAAAAAACATTCTCTATTCTTTGATGGCATCTAGATTAATTAAGGAAATAATCATGGGCAAGGAGAAGGGGTACCGTCTCCCATTGGATCATATTAATGCCAACCAATACATTTCAGTTCAATTCAATACACAGCAAAGAACTGTACTAGATGCTGATGATTCAAGAATGAGCAAGGGAGAAGAGTCACTGCTCTGAAGGAACATACAATCATAAGACACATGCTTAAGTAATTATGATACAAATTAGGATATGCATGGTGGGAAAGTCAAGCAGAGTGGTAATAAGAGGTCTGAGAGAGGATAGTACTTCATGCAGGAAACTTCATGGAAGAGGGCGCATCTGTGGTGGGCTTTGAAGGAAGGCTTCTAATATACTGAAGTCCAGGGGACAATGCTTTCCTGGCATTTGGAATGGTACACAAACACAAAGATGAAGAGGGCTCCGTAAAACCTAAAGATGGTGAATAATGGCTTCCCTGCAATGCTGAGTGTATGAGGGGAAAAGGTGAGTTGGAGGCAGGTTATAGAAGAGCTTAAAATTAAGACTAAGGAATTTGTACTTTATTCATTAGGTAGTAGAGAACCACTGAAGATTTTTGAGCATGCAAGTGACATTTGTACTTTGTAAGAACTCTGTATTCAGCTCATTCTATACCATGACTGTGAAGATGGATTGGAGTCTAGAGACCAGAAGGTTACACTAACAGTATAGGAGGGAGTTGATGGCAACCATGGAAGCAAAGGTAAAAATGAGGAGATAAATACAAGAGGTACCAAAAAGGTATAATCAATCGAACCTAGTAGTAGATTGGATGTGGGAAATTTGAAGGAGTGAGAAAAGTCAAGGATGACTCAGGAGATAAGAGTCTTGAAAAATATGTACACTTAGGGTATGTAGGCAAGAAGCTGAATTAAGTTACAGGCAGATAGAGTTTGCAGAAGAACCAGGAAATAACTTTGTTATGGAAACCAAGGCAGAAGAGAGTATCCAAAAAAAAAAAAGATAGTCAAAAATGTTGAATGCTACACAGAAAACTGACTTCATGAAGTTGGAACCTAGCTTTCACAACCTGTTCTCAACTACTCTTTTTTTTTCCCTTTAATTCCACATGGGACTTAAAGGAAATAAGAAAAGCAAAATATGGAAGTAGGCTGCTAGACTAGACAAGATTCTTCTGGATTGGTGAACTTTTTATTTTCTTTGGAGGACTGGGGGATTGATAAGATAATGGATTCTATGTTTCTACTATATTCACAATTTCTTCTAAATTTCAGCCTCCAAAACTCTATTAACTCCAGGTTTGCCAGAGGAAAAAAAGTAGACACAAGTATAAAAAATAATTTGTCCTTATATTTGGACTGGAAGTTCTGGGAAAATTTTGAGTCCTCTCAATCTAGAAGTGACTTCTATTTGCAAATCTCAGTCAAGTCCAAAAGTTACTACATACCTTAGACTACTTAAATGGACTGGCTACTAATCATGGAATTTTAGACTAGGAAGAAACCTCACAGATTATCTAATCCAAACCTTTATTTTACCAAGGGGAAACCTAGACCCCCAAAGCAAAGAAGCAAATACTGGAATTCATCTAGTCCTGACTCCCAACTCAGTGCTCCATCCATGACACAAAACTAAATACCAATAATACCAGTAATATCTAACATTCATATGTTTAGGTTTAAAAAAAAACTTTTAAGGTTTGCAAAGTGCTTTACATGGATTATTTCATGAAAAGGGGAAGAATTTGAAGGATCAAAATACTGAGCCCTTCTGATTCTTTCAAAGCCTGTGAAATACAGCCTGCATCTGGACACACCTACAATGCCTCTAGGCTTGAAATGTTAGCCCTTTCTGAACCTATCTAAATTTATACCTTGATCTGAGATGTACAGAAAACCTATATTCCAAAGAAATCTCTGACACTCAAATGGAATTAATATACATATCATTATAGTGATGGTTCATTATTTTTTTTAAAAAATAGGTCATCTGAACCTAAACTGAAAATAGAAAATACCTTTCTTACAGGTCAACTAAAGAATCATTTCTCAACCCCAGCTCTTCCTACCTATAAAAGTTCTCCTTCAAGTAATGATATTTAATTCCTTAATAAAGAACTCTACCAAAACACACAAAGTATAGGTGTCTCCCTGAAATCTGCTGGATACAACCTAAAGCAAAGCCAAAAATCTTTGAATTTATCATACTTATCTGTAAATAATCTCTTGGAGAAATTAAAAATCTTGGAGATAAAAATTCACTACTAGCTTTTCAATGAAATTAGCTCCTGTTGTATTCCCCCCCCTCCATTTTAGTGTATAATAGGGATAGCATAACCCTAATATACCATATCAAAAAATAAAAAGCATGTTTAAAATATTCTTACAATGTTTTTAAAGGGAGTAATGTAAGCAAAGAGTTGTTAAAAATAAAATTGGTACATAACTTTTTTTTTAATTGACCACTAATATGATATGATCAATGAACCCTCCAAACTAGTGACTCCTTTGAAAACTGGAACTATGTATCCCATGAAAACATAAACCATCCATAACACCAATAGATTACTTTTGATGATAAGCAAATTGTGTAATAGCCTCATTGTCTACTTAATGTGAACCAAAATATTTCAATAAATAGTGAGTACAACATGGGGAGAACTGAGTAGTTTCAAGTAGTTTGGAATATTTAAAACACACCAAACTGTGTGCCGGACCAGGAATGTTGTTGTTGTTGTTCAGTAATCTCAGTCATGCCCCACTCTTTGTGACCCCATTTGGGGTTTTCTTAGCAAAAACAGTGGAGTGGTTTGCCATTTCCTTCTCCAACTCATTTTACAGATGAGGAACTGAGGCAAGCAGGGTTAAGTGATTTGCCCAGCTAGTATCTGAGGTTAGATTTGTACTCAGGAAGATAAGACTTCCTGACTTCATGCCCAGTGCTCTATCCACTGTGCCACCTTGCTGCCCTGGACAAGGAATACAAAAAAGATAATTAGGGAAGATACTGCTCTTTACATGAAATGTTCTGTTTTTAAGGGTGTGAATGGGGTTGGGGGGGCAGAAACAGGGAATGATAACTGGAAGTCCTCATTCTTTTAAGAGCAAAGGATGAGGCCATAGAATGTTACAGTTCTAACACCATTCTCCAATATAGACTCCAGAAAGCTCAATTAACAGAATGACATCTGGAATGAAAGTGTTGCTCAGCAACAATGGTCCCTTCTTAGCAATAGAAACAAGAGATTGTTTTGCAGCCGGCACATCTTTATAATATTCCTAGAACAGAATAAGCTTAAATCATTCAATAGGAAGAATATTATTTTCTTGAAGGCAGAGTAAATAAGTCAGCTTTGTGCCTTTCAGTAAACCAGAGTGTCAAGAACAGTAGCCATTCTTCCTCTGTATAGCACATACTCCATTACTTTAAGGGTTCATGATTTCATTGGTGTTTCATCCCTCCCCTACCATAGACCTCTGTCCTTCCATGTCCTGGTAGACTATTTCATGAATTGCTGTGGCCAAAAAGAGGTATCATCTGGCAGATAATCTTTGTAGGGATGAGCCTCTTCAAAATTAGCTACACTGGCCCTCAGAAGATCAATCAACTTTCAGTCAGTAGTCATTAATTGTCTACTCTGCCAAACACTGTGATAGGTGGTGGGGATACAAATGCCAAGAATGAAACAATTTCTGCTCTCAAGGTGCTGACATCTTAATGGGACAGACATATAGCACAATTCCAGCTCAGTAAGTTGGGCAGTACCTGCCAGATCTTGTAGTCTTCTGCCCTGACCTTTGGGCCATATAAAAAAAATCTCAAAAAAAGAATGAGATAATATTTGTAAAGCACTTTGCAAAGATTAAAATATTCTATAAATGCTAGCTAGCTATTATGCAAAGTCACCTTCAGACTACAAATTAGGGAGTGGAATAGGAGTTTAGCTGAGCTCTCTAAAGCATAACGAGAATCTAATGCAATCAGAATGAAGGTTTATCATGAAGTGATATTGTAAAAAGGACCCAGAAACATGGAAAAATGGTCACTCAAAGTGTTTGAGATTGAGGGTTTGGTGTTTGCCCTTCCACTTCACAGTGCCTAGCCCAGTAGGCCCCCTAGTACTTGTACACAATGTTCTTCACATAGTAGCCACTTAATAAATGTTTGTAGAACTGACATTTTCAATCATTTTTAATGAACTTGGGGATCCCCATGTTGAATAATGCAAAATACCATAGCCATTACACTGGATCACAGTAGCTCTTTCATTGTTCCTGGAGGGTTATGTTAATCTATTCCCCTACCCACACCTGCTCTGGAATCCTCAGGACCAAAGCCACTCCCTATGTGAGTACTGCCTTCTCTTTAGACTGTAAGCTCTTTGAGGTCAGGGACTCTTTGCTTTTGTATTTGTATCCCCAACACTACAGAGTGAAAGAAATACTTTTTTCATTCATTCATTCCACGAGAAACTAAGAAGCCAGTCTGGCATGAAGTCAAATTTAGAAAGATGAACAGCTGTCTGGCATCATATTTCCATGACATTTTTGTACTCTTCATCTGCATAATTGTCACTTTTGTTCCAAATAGGTATAAGAGCTTAAACAGGGCATCCATGAAAGTCCATTCTAGTTATAGAAAAACAGGTCCATTTGGGAACTGCTCAGAGGTCTTTAATGAGCAATTCTTCAGGTTCAAGTTAGAACCAGACCTCCCCAGCTTCCTGAATGTAAAGCAATGACTGTAGCAAACCCTAAACATAGAAAAAGCAGGCAATCATAAATGGAACAGGGTTTAAGCAAAATGCTTTTATACCCCCATTTTCATAACCCATTTTCCTCTCTTGCCCCCAAATAATTTCCCTAACAAGACTTATACAATGCCTGAAATTCCCACCCTTAACAGTCATTTCTTTGTGACACTAGTTGGTCCTATTGCAACACAAATATTTTATATGGGAAGAGTAACACACTAACACAGATAAAAGCTCAATTAAGAACAGGGCCAGAGCATAATGGAAACAAGCTGTATAAGCTTTGACTAGGCAGAGAGGAGATTGGAGAAATGTCAGTCAAGAAGTATAAAAGTGTAATAGTATCATGGACCCTTGCATAATCAGTAAACATATACTCTCGGGTACAGAAGTTATCCAGCCAAGAGAATATTCTCTGGGGTCAACCCAGTCAAGATCCACCATCTTGGCCAAGCCTAGAATCAGAAGAATGGCAGACTTTGGGGTATGGTTCCAGGCCAAAAAAAAAATTATATTCATTGTGAGTCCATTGACCAAGAATAATATGCAAATAGCAACTGTAGTAAGGTTCAAGGGGAAAACACTTTGAGATGACAGATATCAGAACTGGGGAAGAGAGGCTTTTGCACAAAATTAAAAATGGGAGCTTGCAACCTTTCTGGCACTGAAAAGACCAAGAAGTTTAAAGTTATGAGCTATTTAAATTATATATATATATTATATTATATTATATTATATTATATATTAATATATTATATATGTATTAAATATATATTCTATATATTATATAAATATATATAACCATGGGGAAGAAATCATATAGCTTTTGGAAGGTTCTACAATATCCCCCCTTTTGAACTTTATAAACATTCATTTCACACCAAGAAAATCCAAATAAAATAAAAGATAGTCTATTTTTCAAAGCCAGCTCCTGCCATTCCTGTTCTGAATTCCCAATGTACAGATGGCTTTAAGCAAAAAAGAAAAAAATCTGAGAAAACTGTTTTAGTCCTACGAGCTATTTTTCATGTTTTTTTTTAAGTCCTTTTGCTATCTACAACAAACTAGTTTCATAAAGTAAAGGGTATCAGTCATTTTACATTGTTCTTTTCTTAACATTTACTTGTCCTTCTGAAATTGTAAATAAATTATAGTTTGTTCCTTCATCAAAGCAGTCACCTATATTCTAGGAAGGGGTGACCAATAAATAAAATTAACAGACATCTTTCTCCCCTCACTGGGTGCCCTGTGTGGGGCCCCCTAATTGGAGGACCCAGGCTCTGGGATGTACTGCCAGTAACCTTGCTGAGCACTGGCACCCTGCCCCAATTTTCGAATTTACATAAAGCAAGAAGCATATTATGGGATCCACTGACAGTTCCGGCTTTCCTTAAACTGCATTATGCAAATCGGGTTGCAGGTGTCAGAGGAGGAGGAAGGCCCAGCAGAGCTCAGGAGGGAAGGGGGAAGTTCATAACAATCCACTCACTCACTGTAAGAATTATGTTGCAGGTCAAACCACATTCTCTTGTGTACAAAATGGTGGATTATATAGCTTTGTAACTATACCATGGAAAGCCTAGAATGTAAATTGTCATTCTTGTTCCCAAATATTGGCATTATATAAGATTCTAATTAAATTTTTTAAAATGAAATATATAATCATTAAAGGAGAAAGGTTCATCTCAACTGAGGCTGAGTGGGGCAAAGTGATTTAATCAAATTCACACAGAATGTTTGTGATCAAGTCTTCATACTTTTAAAATAGACAAAATTCTCATGTAAGATTTTAGCTTTATTCAGAAAATAAGGAAATGTATGTATATGTCAGATTTGTTCAATATACTGACCAGTTTTGCTTATTTTTTTTTCCTTTCTCTTTTCTCTCTTTTTTTTTTTTTTAAATTCTTCATTGTAAGGGATAGCTCACTGAGACAGATGAGGGGGGTGTTATACTGGAGAAATTAAGGTGATGTAAAAATAAAAGATGAGTAAATTTTTTAAAAAATCATAAATAGTTTATATAGCTTAAAGATATAAGGTACACAAAGTACACATATGAATATGTGTGCAGGCAAACAGAAACATGTACATGTACATAAATCCCTCTAATCTCTGATCTACTAACAAATACATACAAACCACCCTGAAAATTTACAAACAAATATGCACAAATTAGCCAGGATAATAGAATACTAGAACCAAAGGGACCTTTGAGATGCTAAAATCCAACATCCTCAATTCACAGGTGACTATTCTTTCCATTACAGCATACTGTCTCTCAGATATATAGTATCATTTACAGCCTTTACACTAATGTTATACCAGTGTACTTGGTTAAAAAACAAAACAGACTTGAGAGCAGCTCTAAGTGTGTATCATAAACAAAAGAATAAATAAAATACAGTATTTCTCCTTGAGACTTTTGAAAATAGCCTGCTCTTAAAAAATGTCTGAACTATGTGAAGAATTAAGCCCAGTATATTCAACTTGCATATGTAGATTCTTCTTTATCAATTGAGTGCTATTATAGAGGGAAAATCTTCTCCCCCTTTGACTTTCTGAATTAATAGGAGGCAAAGTCAGTAAGACAAAATTTCATTTTGCATAGATGGACATTATTTACTTATGAAGAGAGAGCACATTCCAGGCCTGGAGAACAGAGTAAGCAAAGAAGCAAGAGAACACAGGAAATATTCAGGGGATGCAGCCTAGTTTGACCAAAGCACAAAATATGTAAAAGGAATTTAATGTGTGATAAGGCTAAACAGAATGCCTTAGACAGCGAGCTTTGAGTCATAAAGCCTGGGTTCAAGTACCCCCCCTGACACATAGTTTCTATGTGACCATAAGACATGCAAGTTACTTTTCCTAACTTTGCACTATTTTTGTTAAGGGCATTATCATTAATCCAGTCACCCAGATTCAAAACCTAGTCACTTATGACTCTCTCTCAATCACCATGGTCTTGTGATTCGACTTCCTCACTGTTAATTGTTAATGAAATCCATCCCCTTCTCTCTACTCACTATACAACCCTTGTCGCCTCTTGTCTGCTTCATAATTGCTCTCCTTGCATCTAGTCCCTTTCCTCTCTAATCCATTCTTTTCACACAGCCACTAAAATGACATTCCTAATGTGAAGATCTCACATTAGGGTGTCAACAGGTACCATGAGATTAAAAAAAACCTCCTCAGATTGACATGGAAAGTCCTTCAAAATCTACATCCAGGCCGATTACGCATTACTCCTCCCTCATGAACTCCATGCCCCAGCCAAAATGACTATTTAATGTTCCCTGTACACAACATTTAATCTCCTGTCCTCCCTGCCTGGAATTCTCTCCCTCTTCACCTTGGCCTCTTAAAACCTGCCACTCCCCCCAGGCTTGGTTCTGCTGCCACTTCCTTCAAGAGGCTTTTCCTGATTCCACTAGTTGTTAGTGCCCTCCCCCTCCCCATCCCTGGTATTTATTTTGAATGGATAAGGTATCACTTATCAGTGAACATATTGTACTCCCCTCTTGGAATGTAAGCTCACAGAGGGCAAGGACTGCCTTACTTTTGCATTTTCATTTCTTTAAATTTTCATTTATTTTATTTGTAATTTATGGAATAAAACAAGCATTTCAATAACACAGTATAAAGAAAAGGTGAGTGCACATGAAACTGCAAATCTATTATGTACAACTTGCTATTCCTTTTAAATATAATAAAGTTATATGAATTTATTTTTTCCCTTTTTTTTCTTCCCTTCCCACTCTCTGCCCTAGAGATGGCTAGAGAAAAATGCATTTTCATTTCAAGCGACTTAATACATGCTTATTGACTAATTGACAACCTCTCAGTATACTCTAGGTAATTCTCTAAGATCCTAAGTGAAAGAAGGTTGTTGATTCATATCACTGGAAAGTTTCCATGCAGAGAGCTCCCTACACAGATAAAATTGCCAGTCTAGACCCTCCCTCTCACTCAAATAGTAATGTATATGACTATGCCTGAATATGTAGTACTCTTGGTACTTGGTTTCTACACTAATAAATTCACACAAATTTTCCTGTTTTGAAATAAAAATACTGTAGGTAAATTTAGTCAGATGTTCATTATTTGCAGAAGCCAGATCCCCATCCTCTAGGAAAGTGGTCTCCAAAGTGAGGGGGTGTGTGGCCTCACCCCAAGGACTACATGATCAACCACCTAAGGGGTGGAAAGACTGGTCTCCAGTGCTGAGACTGTACAACCCTACTTACCTTTATTCCCCAACACTCTCCCTATTAGGAATCCTCCCTCCGAAATCTTCCCCTTCTGAGTCCATTTTGGTCTTTCTTTATGACCTACCTAAACCTCCACTCTAGCAGCAGCTACACAGGTGCCACTGGGAAAATGTTAGGCTCTCCCCAACATCCTGCCCCAAATATCATCTCTTAGGTTTGATAGGCACCCCTCATAGAGCAAGCTCTATGTTCTAGGTGTGCTTAAAAAAATCAATAGGGATACACAATCAAAAAGTCTTAAGACCACTGCCCTATGCCATAGACTATACATAGTCTATCCTCAAATATGGTAAATGCCATATAAAAACTCTTTAAAAACATTTAGAGATAAACTTAAAAATAGTTTTGTTCCACCACTAGCCTTTTTTGAAGAGTAGTTCAACCCTGGAATTTCAACAGGTTTTCCATTGCTGAGGAAGAAGAGGCTAACAGCAGGTGGTCTCATTCAATCTCTGTCAAAAGCCCCTTCTCTCGCTCAGCTCCTAGAGCTGCTCTCACTCAGTAGTAGCAAAGCTTGAATCCCTCACTGCTACTACCAGGCTACCTCACCCAGCTCCTCTTTTCTTTTTTCTTTTGCTTACCTATCAGTTTTGACACTAAGCCCTAGCTACATGAATGAATGAATGGGCATTTATTAAACATCTACTATGTGCCAATCACTGGGGAAACAAGACAAAGGTGTCCTCAAGCTAATATTTTAATAGAGATAAGAAAAAAAAAAGGGAGTATGAGCCAGGAAGTAAGACCTAAGGGGGTCAAGGGGAGTCACAGGGAAGTTGATTGTCATTCTTTTTCCAAAACTATTTGTGTATGACTGACTTGATCTTGTGTCAAGACCAAGAGAGAGAAGGGTGCTTCCCTGTGAAAAGGTAGGGTAAATATTAAGAAGCCATAGGTGAAAGGGGATAACAAAAGCATAGTTTGGGACTGGCTAGACATAATGAATTAGGTGAGTTTGCTCTTGTTCACCAATCAAGGCATCTCAGCCCCAGAGTAATGTTCTAACGACCAGTGAATTAACATGGTGGGGGGGAGACAGTACACCCACCCAGAAGTCTAGAGGGAAGACAAGGCAGACAGCCAGATGTCTGGGAATAGATGGATGGGTGGGATGGTCTGATCCTGCAAACGGGAGGAGTCTGCTTTCCTTACCTAAGCAGCCAGGTATGGCCTGATCCTGCAAACAGGAGAATCTGCTTTCCTTACCTAAGCAGCCAGATAGTAAGGTAGATAAAATGTTGAATCTAGAGTCAGGAAGACCTGAATTCAAATCCTGTCTCTGACATTTACCTGTGGCCCTTAATTTCTTTTAGCCTCAGTTTCCTCATCTGTAAAATGGGTTATTAACAGTATATACCTTCACAGGATTGATGTGAGACTCAAATGGGATAACTTATGTAAAGTGTTTTACAAACCTTATAGCACTTTTTCTCCAACACACTCATTCACTACAATTATTCCTGCTACTACCACTGCCATCCTCACCACTGGGGAAACTATATGCATGATACTGAAACCCACTCTCAGACTTTACACAAATCAGCTTTGGAAAGAGGTACTTACCTCTCCATCTTACACAAACTGATAAGATCATATACAGTTTAAATAAATGTAAGGCAAGTTACTCAGATTAAAATAAAGTTACTATCATACTTCAATGTGGCCTAGTTTGTGAAACACCTTGTCCACAGTGATCATGCCATTGGATCGGGGGCTTTCCTCTAGGTCTCCTGATATTATATGAAAACCCAGGAGCACAAAGATGCCCATCTGTTATCCCTTGCTTTCATTACATGAAGGGTTTCAAAAATCTCATGATCTGACAGGCAGCCAGTTCTTAAAGAGCCCAATCAAATGTACACAAAAGCACCAACTTTAAGTACTGATGAGTCACTCCAGGAATATAATAGTCACAAGTGTTATTTGTATATTTTCAGTTTGGAATGTTTTCTATTACAATCAAAAAGAAAACACATGTGCTATACAATAAATAAAGTGCCAAGTACCCTGGTTCTTGGGGGCAGATTCTTCTGACACATGCAAACCTAAGAAGCTAGGGGCCTTGAAAAATACAGAATACACACACACACACGCCAAAAAATCTTGGGCTTTAGATGACCTAAAATTTTTTGAATTATCAGTTGAATGTGTGCCTACAAGTCTTGGCAAATTATAGATAATGTTTATGAGTATTTGTATGTGCACTTGGAGCCTTGTAACTAGGCTTTATATGTACCAAACAAAAAAAATAATGGTAGAGTCTCTATATAACCTGTACTTTAAGTAAGGAAACTTAAAATGGTAACATTAAAAAGTCTCATGTATTTAGCTTGTGGTACATCTAAAAATTAATGCCTATAACTCACTTAATAGCTCAAAAGGAAATGATTTTTCCCCCTCCTAAGCAAGTTGACAAATCTTCATCCTGGAGAAAGTCTACTAGGTTGGATAGCACAAAATTACTAGGCTTCTGTTCTTTCACCCTAACTGTATGTTTCTGTAATTATAGAATAATAGTATAATTATAGGATGAGTAATAAGCAGTATACTGATCAGCGATTTCAGGACAGTCTACTAAGAAGCAAATTTAGCTCATCGGCATTAGTTGTTTGGAATGGTTGATCACCAGCCACAACTAAATGGACTTAGAAATATACTTTGTGTGAGTTTCCACAGTTTTAGCATGCACCAATTCCAGATCAGTGGCATTTCCTACCTACAGCTTAAGCCCCTATTTTATAATAATGCTCCAATAGAGTGCTACCACCAATACAAATAGGAACATTAGTATTTCATGGAAATAAAGCCCTTGATTTTTAAGACACAGTAACCTTTTCAGGTCACTACACTAGGATTTTTAAATTATGAACATCACCATCAACAAAAACAAATATTCCAACATACAAAGCATAAAAAGAGGATTGCATATGATCCATGAATTTCTGTCACACAGTATTTACTACTTCCCTCATTGAACTCTATGTTAACTACATACACTTTTGTGTATATAAGTACTTTTATGTGAGAGTTCTTAAATCAGTAAATTTTTATATCAACCTTAATGAAGAATTGAAGTTCAATCACCCTAATGTTATCAGAATGATACAATTCAAATCAGTTCCTAACACCAAATTAGGAACTCCTCCCACAACACTCTTAGGACCCAGTGAATTGGTTCCTAATCCAGTTAACAAATTCACTACATGAGAAAGTGATCTTTTTTTCTTTCTTTCTTTCTTTCTTTCTTTCTTTCTTTCTTTCTTTCTTTCTTTATTTTTTTTGACTGAAGGACATGAGAAGAATGGTTTAGAAGCCTCTCCACTCTGGCATGGAGATAAGGAGGAACCAATTTTGTGTATCTATTTTAGTATGTAAAGTAGAAAATTCTTGAGTATCTTAGGTGCTCGGGTTTCTCAGTCTCAATTTCTGCCAAGATAACAAAGGCTCCCTTGCAAATTCACACAAATGATAACAATTATTAAATTGTAGTCCCCTACTAAAGTAGTATAAAAGTGTAGCTGGGTTCTAGAAGACTGTGGCTGCAGAGCAGGTCATGCCAAGAGAGAAAGGCCTCAAGTGAACCTGACATTTGGACTATACAAGTGTTACATGAAGTAGAGCCTAATTAAGACTTCACTAGAAAACTGGCCACAAATGGTGTTTTTTAGCCATGACAATTCATTAACAACAACAAGAATAGCATTTTCAGGTTTATAAAGCACTTTATAAATATTACCTCAATTGATTCTCACAACAATTCTATGAGGTGGTTATTATTATTATCCCAATTTTATGGGGGAGGAAACTGAGGCAGAAAGCAGTTAAGCAACCTGCCTAAAGTCATACAGCCAGTGAGTGTGTGAGGCTGGATTTGAATTCATGTCTTCCTGACTTCAGGTCCAACACTCAATCCACTTCACCACCTCACTACCTCATGAGCCAAAAAAATATTACTCTCTGATTCAATGATGTAAGATTATTGGGAGTATCAGGCAAGTTGCAATAAAAAAAATACAAACAGATTTGATGACTTCTTCATAACTATTATATTAAACCACTTCCTCTTACTTTAAATATATTTATTAGAAGCTTAATTTTGTTTTATAATGTTTATGTTGCACATCATGCCTAATTATCACCTCTACTTAAAGTTTGAGATAGATTTTAGATAGATTTTTAATTATAACAAAAACTTATTTTATATTTTCCTCTAATGTATACTTTTTTAAATCAGTAAGTTTCTTAGACTCTTAATATACCCAGTTTCTCCCATTTGGCCTGTATTCCTCCAATCTGCAATGATTTCTTTTAAAATATTTGATACAAATAAAGAGAATTTGCTGTAGAACTAATCATGAACATCAGTGAAGTATCTACATAAGCTGCTAATGTGTGATTAGCAACTTCTCAAAGAAATGAATTCCCTTTCAAACATTCCATAGTCAAGAACCCCTAAAGAAGGAAATAAATGCATTTAGGCATTAATGATATTTCTTGGGTGGATGCCCATGCTAACACTAAACAAAGAATTATCACAATATTGCCCTTTGAGAAATATGTTAAGGGTCCAAAAAGAGCAGGGTCCATAATAAACATCCTATTTACAATAAACTTTATCACAGTCTCTATTAAATCGTGACAAGCAATATACAAATTTATCACTTTACCTTCTAATAACCAGAATTATTTAGAACTCATAGTGTAGTCACCAAATTCCATACAAGGAGGAAGGGATGGAGTTAAGCTAAAGGGAGGGACCCCCCCCCCCCCCCCAGTCAGTAAACCATGGCAGTCCCTCAGGGCAAGTTCAGTGTGGCTCACCTAAACTCAGTGAGCTTTCACGTACCTGGGCTAGGCAGTTTGCTAGACCTGACAATTCCACTTTGGGCTCACCATTGGTGACCAATACTTCTACTGGCTTTTCCCAAGTTTTCCCTTCCAACTTTTGAAGCTTTGGCATATCTATTTTACACTTCTGTCAATAACCTACCTCCTTGTTTTAACACTGATTCTAGATTATACTGAGTGGACTTTAGTTACTAAATACCTAAGGGGGGGCAACATTTTGCCTCCTTCCTAAATATTTCTTCCTTACTATACTTCGTGGGGGACCATTTTGACCAGCACTGCTATATTGTAATAAGAAGGGTTTTTTTTTTTTTTTTTGCTTTTTTGCTTTGCTTTGCTTTGTTTTGTTTTGTTGTGTTGTGTTTTACAAATACCTGGAGTAGATGCAGCTGGCAAATGCTAAACTAAGTGGCCAAATGAAGTTACTGAGAAAGGGAAATCAGTGGCTGTAGCACCAGCTCTCTGGCATTCCATTAAACTGTGCTTCCTGACCCCCATAATTCATTCACAGACAATACCAAGGAGATGGACTGGCTTAACAGCATAGGTGTAGCTGTGTTTAAAACTATAGCCACTGAGCTTTATTTCTGTGGCCAGGCCAAGATAGTTCCTCATCAGGAATTGGATCATTTCCTTCCTTCATGTGGCCAGCTCCCTCAAAATTAACTGTGAACATTTCATTGAGAAGATGCAAAGAACTTTTGAAGATCTCATAAGATGAGATCATTTATCCTATGGGGCCTCCAGTCAAGGATTGGGGAATTCCTTTAGACACTAGACCTAGGTTGTAACTTCACATAATATGAAGCTGCCCTTATCCATTCATTCATAAAGGCACCCAGGATCCAGATATAAATTTGGCCAGATAAAACTGTTTTCTACTCCCCTCTTCAAAGGTTAGTCCACCAAAAAATAAAAAAAAATCCTTCTAATGTAGTAAATCCATATTACGATAATGAAGGAGAAAAAATGAATGAGAATCAACAGAATCCTGTAGACTTAAGGGGAAGCGAATGAAAAATGTCATACCTTATTGTTTAATTAAAATGTAAATGAAAGTTATAAAACAATTTCATTTGATTATATTGGTGTTCAGTGTTAAATCTATCATTTCTTTTTTTAGAACTGACAATCCCAGAAGAAGTTCTCCGTCCAAGCATGCATTAATTTGGAGGCAGTAGGTAATTTGAGAGGCACTAGTCTTACCAAATATGAAGTGATCCAGTCTTAAACCTAACCTACCCTGCTAAATGTGCAGGGTTAATGTACATCTCCTGTATTTGATGTAACTCTTTAAGACCATAAACGCACATGGGAGAACGTAAAAAAAAAAAAATCCACTGATGCTACAATTCAAACTCCTGTTATGTTTCCAATGATAGTTAGAGTCTAGTAGTTGGGACTGAATAAATCACATATTGTTTGAGGTAATGGGAGATTTGTTTTGGAACCTGAGTACTTCCATCAGCTTGTTCTCCCTTCTGAGCCCAAAGCAAGGCTTTCCAGGCTAACCTAAACAAAAGTTTGCCCAAGAATTCTGCCCATTAAAAGCTGAGACCTTAGCTCCACCTCTAAGTTTCAATTGTGCCAAACATGATTCACGGGGACACCAATATTTTCAGGTCAATTGTATTCTTTAACCAGTTCTGAAATCCAAACCCTGTCATAAAGACTGCAGATTTTTTTTAAAGAGAAGAATGGGAGACTAAATCTCTGTTTCCTCAAATGTAAAATGAGGGCACTGTCCTCTAAGATCCCTTTTACTTCTAGATCATAAGCCTTAGAGCTTGAGGTCACTGAATACAACTTCTTCATTTTACAGATAAAATAAACTGAGGCACCGAAATGTTAAGTGACTTGCCCAGATTCACAGCTAAGGATTTGAGGTAGCACTCAAACTCAAGTTTTTCTGACTCCAAGTTCAAAGCTCTAGATCTCTAATCCTATGACCTTCCAGATGACTAATGGCCATTAAATGTAATTAGACTTAAATTTCCCCCCATTTTAACCTTGGACCAATGGTTTCTGTAGTCATTAAAATGGATTTTTAGGAGACTTATTACCAAAATCCACAATTGCAAAGAGGATGAGTGAAGATAGCCTTTCAGATTATAAAAGTTTGAATACTCTTTAGACTTTGCAATTCACTTTACAGAGACTTCAGCCTGACATCAGCTCACACATATGCTCAACTAGAGCATCCCTTATCTGGGTAACACCTTAAACTACTTAGATGATTCAGGAAGGCACATGCAATTAGTCAGAGCAGCGTTAGCTAATCTCTGGGAATACTACCTACAAACCAAACATGAATGATGCCTATCTAAAAGGAGCAGTTAAAATTCCTAGGGTTCACAGTAAACAAGTTTTCATGAAGCCCCAGGAGGTGGACAAGGTCCTCTTGTTTGAGAAGTGGTAGGGATTACTGCCACAGGTTGACTATGGGCTTTTCCTCTCTGAATGCAAACTCCTAAAGTCCCACACCAGGGCTTTTCAGGATCTGAACTGGCACTTTGAGGCCTACTCTGACACTCACTCCTTTATAAAAGAAGCAGACACATTCAGTATGGCTATCAAGATAATCCTATCCCCCAAAGGGCCACAATCCAATGTGCTTTATCCCATGTCAACTTCTTCCAGTTAGTTTTTGTCAAAAGAATACCATTATACTATCTTGGATAGGGTTTTTTGGGTCAAGAACCCCTTTGGCAGTCTGATGAAGCTTATGTACCCCTTATCAGAAAAATAGTTTTAAATGCATAAAATAAAACACATAGGATTACACAGTAAAACAATTCTATCAAAATAAAGCTGTAATTTTTTTCTATCCAAGTTCGCAAATACCCTGAAATATATCTATGAATCCATTGGGCAGGGTCTGTGGATCCCATCTTAATAACCCTTGATATAGGGAAATGAGCTCCTAAAAATAAGGATAGCCTTGGAAGCCTGGCATTTTCAACTTGAGAGATGATGACGAAGATGATGACTCTGATAATATTGACAGCATTTAGGTTTTTGCAAAGTGAGAGACAATAACATATCATTCTAAGGTCTTACTACCCAAAACTGAAATATTTGTGTATTGCCCAAAAGCTAAGTCAGAGGCATGTTCACTGTGTCATGGTCTTTTTGCCTGGTCTGACTTTCACATCCACCACCTATGGGGGGCAAGAAAACTTTTACTCGGGTATATCTTCCTGCAAAAGTCCAAATTTGGAACCTTGTGAGAGAGCTAGACTTCCAGTCAATTTTTAAGCCTGAATCCTTTTTAGTCACCACAGCAGCAAGCTGATATCTTTGCTCAAAACTATTTCATCATCAACAGAGAAATCCTTGACTGCAACCACAGGAAACCAAACCAAGCAGTGGACATACAAGATAAGGTATACATTCTTTCCATGGAAAAGCAAATTAGATGAGCTGAATCTCTGCCACAATGGACCAAAAGTAGAAAATCAGGGAGTACGGAAGACTACCCAGGAGCTAAACTAGGATTTCTAGTGACTGTGTTTCTAGCATAGAATGACAGGTAACCCACTATATTCTATAATGAGGCTTCCTCCTCTAACTACTCCCTATATCCAAAGCGCAATGGATGATTTTTTTGACTGACCTGCCCCTGTTCAAATCAAAACTGCATTATGATGGCAGCAGATACTCTCAGAAAATGGTTCTTCCAAGACAAGAAGGCCACTACTATTTGAGAAATTTTGTGCCTTTGGAGGTTACCTCACCTGACATCATTTCATATTGCTATCCCCCGTAGACCCATTTCTGGGGTATACTTTATGATACACTAATTTCAAACAATCCCAATCTAATGAATGACTGGAAATGGATGAAAGGACATTAGGTTTTGTCACATCTCCCACCAGCAGTAAAATTGGCTGCTTCTGCTGCCCACTGTACAGTTTTATCTCATTTAAACATCAGTCTGATATAGTCATCTTTGTCTTCAAGCAAAGGCTGAATGATCATTTGTGGAACATAACATAGAGGAAATTAGTTTTCAAAAAATGAGTAAATAGTCCCTGAGGCCCCTTCTTACTATAATTCTGTGGTTGAAAATATACTCCCCCAAAAGAAAAATTATGTGTTCCACCTTCATCACTTAATTCTTCATGCTTATTCCCTAACCGCACTACACAAATGACCAGCATCTAGAAGAACTGGAAGCTACATAAGCCATCCTACAACCCACACTGAATACGGCCAAAGATACCTCTAAAAAGGCAGCCCATCACTGGGAAACCCTGCTGGATGAGAGACTGGTTGTTGCTTAGGCAGCTTCAACTGGACTTGTCCTTCTGCAAACTAGAAGACTGAGCCACCAAGACTTTTCCCCAATAGTCTTAGGTCTGGTAGCTTTGGACTGGAAGGAACTCCAACATTAATTCAAAACCACAACCATCAGAACCATCATCCCTTTTGTTGCCTATAGTGGAAAAGGAAAGGGAGAAGCATTACTCAAGCAACTACTAAGGTGCCAGGCACTGTGCTAAGCACTTTACAAATGTTATATCATTTGAAATTCACAATAATACTGTGAGGTAGGTGCTATTATTATACCCATTTTACAACTGTAAGAGAGCAAATGGAGGCAGATAGAAAGAAGTTAAGTGAATGGAGGTCATATTGAACTCAAGTCTCCTATTCTAGGCCCAGCACTCAATCTGAGATACTACCAAATAGATAGTCAATAAATAAATGTGCTCTCGGGCATCATAGATACCAGATAAAGACACAGGATTACCCACTATCTTGCTAATTGGGACAGATAAAGGCCAAAATTCAAACCTGGAAAGACTGCCAGGAACCACAACACCTTAACCTAGTTCAACTTCCAATATACACAAGATAGAAGAGACTGACTATAGATAAAAGATCATTTTCAGAGAGCCAAGAGTCAACAGAGCAAAGGCAAAGATGAAGCCCAATATACCTGAAGCCCCCAAACAAACTGCAGAAAGTCCAAGGTCTAGGTCTTTGTGTATAAACTACGTGAAGTCAGTTGGTACTGGAGTAACCTTATTATGACCCCAACCCACAGTCTTACTCTGTGATTCTCCATTTAGGACTAATTATACTAGTGGTTTTAATCCCATTATCCTTCCCTATACTTTTTTCCTCTTCTCTCACCTCAGATGGTTAAATCTAAGACTTTAAGAGTATCATTCTCATAAATATTTTTTGAATATTTTCGCTGTGGTTTTAAAAAACTGATTCTTGGTTGTCCTCTGTGAACTTTAAGTTGCTGAATAAAACCAGGTTGTGACAAAAACAACCCAGCCATACACATCCCCTCCCCCATGCCAATCCCGCTAGGGGACCTTAGAAGATGATAAAAGACATACTGATGAAAATAAGAAAATCCCTTTCAACTCCCTATGAATCATATTGTGACCAGAAAAAAAATCTTGTTTTAGAGTACTTGATAATAAGTACTTGAAAGAGCCATTGTTTTCCAAACTATCAAAAAAAGAGAGACTTAGATTATTAACTGAAGATTTCCCCACTGAATAACATACTCTAAGTTTTCAGATTCCTAGAAAAATTAATAAAGTGGTAAGTTATGTGAACCATTTACAGCTACCTTTGTTCACTGGGCAATTGCCTTTCTAAAGTGATTTTGTACAGCAAGAGAAACCCTCTAAAATCTGTGACTGACTTTGGTATCAAGAGTTTTATCCAATGGATTCCGTATGTTTTATGAAAATATTAAGTAAATAATTTGCTACTATACCTATTTCCAAACTTAAGGTAGTTATAAGTTTTCCTCCCATATAATTTTTACACCTGTCTTTTGGTGATAAATTTTTCTCTGATTTTTGTTTATGTTAACATTTGAAAGTATTTAATATTTAATTAGAAGTTGTCTACTATAGTTTCTAAATCCCAGGTTGGAAGATATGGTCTAGCTTCTGCAAAGTTATATTGAAAGCATAATTTTCTTTCTTGAAATTAGAAACATCCTCCAAAATGTGGAACACATGATTGTCATACTTAAATCACTTATATCCAAAAATGATTTGAGGTGGCAAATTTAGTGAATATATTAATATTAATGAAATCCTTCTCCCTGATCCTCTTTACATCTCTTCCACTTTCTCACCTTAAAAACTCACTTCATTTCAAGGCTTTTTGTTTTTGACATTTTCTTCACTTTGCTCTTCCCTTGAGGGATCCATATTTTTTTCAATTCAATATTCAAATATATTAATTTAAATATATTAATATATTTGATTAAAGGTATAAATGAATTTGTATTTTAAGATACAAAGAATATATTAATTGGTATTCAGTTATAAAATCAAAGGATCATAGATTTAGAGCTCAATCCAAATATGTTAATTTGGCAATATTTAGCAGAAAAAGGGTAGCATGCCTTGAAAAACTTTAAAAGTAAAAGATGTTACTTTTCTTACAAAGTTAATATTTCACCATGAATTCCATAATAAAGATTTTGATATGGGTATATAAAGTAGGTGTAGCTGTATATAGAAGTTTCTGGGCACATAAGGAGGTTATACTTGATGGCCTCCAAGGTCACTTCCAACTCTAAAAACTAGTATCCTATAAAACACATAGAGTTAATTTTTTGTATACATACATACACATATGTGTATGTGTGGGTGAGAGACAGAGACAGAGAAAGAGAGAAAAAGTGAAGTAAGTAATTTAAGGAAAAAAGACAAATGTTAGTAGTATGGCTGGGTGATACAACCTGTATATTCATGGGCCAAGACATGAAATGAATTCATTATATTGCTGATAAATTTGAACATAAGAAGCATATTAGACATTTGATATATTTTCTCTCATTTGCATTTCCTTTCTAAATAAAACTTTTTCTGAGTCTCTTGTTGAAATATACAACTATCTGTATATGCCTGCAATTCCATAACTACTGCAAAAGCACTTTGTAAAGTGTAAAGTTTTAAACACATGTAAGCTATTACTACAAAGCATTTATAAATCACTGCAGTAATTTCAGAATAGGAAATAACTGTATTACATTTTTTCCTAATGGAAGTATATTTTAATCAAAAAAGTAAATTTCATTGTATGCATAACAATAAAGAATAGTAATAATTTCTAAAATCCAGCAAACTCCATGAGGACAAAAATTGTATTTTGTTATTATAACTTGTTTAGCCTGACTAGCACAGTGCTTTATACATAGTAAGAATTTAATAAATGTTTCTGAATGGAATTTGTTAAAGTGAAGGAAAATAATGTTTTAGCTTCATCTGCCCAATTTGAATGAGAATTTTTTAAAAAGTTATTTGATTTTGTGATATAGGCATACTTATTTGACTTATCACCCAGCAGTACCCTCTATCATCAATCTAAAAAAATTCAAAATTTCCAAAGTAAACTATAGATAAAGAATAGGTCCGTGTATATTTTCCTTAATTGCTTCAGGTATAACCACATTTCCTTTTCCAAAGCAAATTATACCCTCTGAAGTAAGCATAATTACTTAACATTCATCAGAGAGACAGAAACAATTACTAGAGAAAAGTTCAGAATTAACTATGGCTTGAGGGACTGTCTAAATTCAGACTTTTGCGTAAGTGATTTATACTTAATATGCTTAAGCAATACTTCATATTAAATATAAAACAATACGAACAATTAACCTAACCATTGGCCTAACCTTTGACTTAATTAAAAAAAAATCTGGTCTCCACCTCCATGTTCCCACAATTATTTAAGAGTCTCATTTATCATACAAATATTGCATAAATTTTTTATTTCTGCTGTCATCTTGTGTGCTTCTAAGAAATTGTGGGAAGCATTTTTATTCTGCTCTGTCACTTACTAACTATATAACTCTGGGCTATTAGCTTTTCTCAATCTATTCATCAAGTGCAAAACAAAGGGCTTGTATTTTGGTGACCTCTCAATTCTCTTCCAGTTCTAAATCTATGATCCTCTGATCTTATAATTGAATGCCAATTAATATGTTCCTCATCATCTTAAAATATGAATTCATTTATATCCTAATACTTGTGTTCCTGGTTTCTAATACTATCACTTCTGAACAAAAATTAAAATATCTTCCCAACTTCTATCTGCATAATATTTTAAGGCTTTTTGATGTACCTTTTCCCATTGTGCAAACATGCAAAAATATTTTTTATTTTTCTTTTAAAGTATCTCTAGGTCATGATTTGCTGCTGTAGTTTTTCTGTAGTAAATAAAAATTTGTTGGTAAGTTTTGTATATACAATAGTTAAAGACCAAGTGCTAGTTAATATCTATAAAAGAAAACAACCATAAGTATGTATAAATTGTCCTCAAATTATACTTTTGGCTAAAAAGCTAAAGTTTCCTTAGCTTATGGATTTTGCTTAGATTACAAAGCATTTGTGGCCATTAATAAACAAAACTATAGCTGAGATTCCCAAGTATGTTTGAATTTCAAGAAGGTTTACATTTCACAATTGAAAACCATTCGGTCAATTCTTAGAAATGGAATTTCTAGTAATAAAGAGACTTAATATTAGCAGAAACAAACTAACATTTAACCTTTAGGAATTGTCTGCAAAGAAAAGAACAAAGTATTACTTTGTTATTTTTTTTTTCTAAGGTGAATATTTGCTAGAACAGGCTGACTTCCTGTTACGTGCTATACCAAAATAGTCTGCTTCTTAAATAAATTAACTAAGGAACTATTAATCTTCTCCCTTTTTGGGGGGGGGGGAAAAGGGGGGGGGGGGGAGGTTTTAAGTGACTTGCCCAGAGTCACACAGCTAGTGAGTGTTATGTGCCTGAGGCTGGATTTGAACTCAGGTCCTCCTGACTCCTGGGCCATTGCTCTATCCACTTCGCCACCTAGCTGCCCCTATTAATCTTCTTTAAGGCATACTAGGACCTAATTTGTTTAGTCTTTCTTTTCCTGCTCTCCTTGAGCTTAAGAATTATTTCATTTTTTGTATTTATATCCCCAGGGCCTAGCACAGTGCACACACATGTTGTCATTGTTATTGTTGTTGTGGTTCAGTCATTTCAGTTGTGATTGACTCTTCATGACCCCATTTAGGGTTTTCTTGGCAAAAATGCTAGAAAGGTTTGCCATTTCCTAGTCTAGATAATTTTACAGATGAGGGAACTGAGGCAATTAGAGTTAAGTGACTTACCCAGGGTCACACTGCTAGTGTCTGACACTGGGCTTGAACTCAGGAAAATGAGTCTTCCTGACTCCAGGCTTGGCACTGATAGTTGCTTGTGGCCTGATACCAGTATTTTTAATAATCTTTGAATGCAAACCACCCCCAAGTATTTACTTGTTAGATAAACCATTTAAAGATCAATGGAAATAAGCAGGCAGCAGCAACAATAACAACAACAAAATTCTATTCTTAAGGAGTTTCAGCAATCCAAAAACATAGTTGAGAATTCTTTGTTTCCTCATTTACATAAATACCTAGTATTCTGAACCTCCCAAAGGAATTTCAGAAAATATAAAGGACTAAGCTATTTTCTAATTATCTTAGTGATTACAAAATACAGAGATGCATTTAAATATAAAAATATATAATTTATAATCAAAATTTAGTTACAGGCAAAATTTAAAATAAAACCTGAAGTTGGAGTATAATTTGATACAAAAATAGTATACTAGGTACTCACCATTTCAAAGATTCTATAGAACGTATAAAGGCAACTATTTATGCCTACTCTCAGAAAAGGGAGCCCCTTAAAAGAATTAAAAGAAATAAAACACACCTGCACACGACAAACACCTTTTCTATAACAAAAGTAACAAAAGAAAATTGAATATGAATCTAAGAGAAAGAAAACAAAGGGTGGAGGCAATCCCAAAAGAATAAGACATTTACACCTTTCAAAAGATCTTATTTTTCCAATGTGTTACTGTCAAGACATTGTGGGGAAAGCTAATGAGGTGTCTATGCAGGGATTAATATCTAAAATAGGGTCAGAATAGAAAAGCAAAAACATTACCAGGTGCAGAAAGGCACTTAATTATCCCCAGGCACTCTGTGTAGGTGATCTGTCTCTCCAGCCCTATCCAGTTTTCTACTAGAGAGCCAGAATTGTGAGGCCTATAGGCTGCAAAACAAAGCATCCTAAAATCTTGATTTTTGATTGGCAGCCCAACTCGGACTTCCTGTATTCCTAACCAAAATTTTTTTATGTTAAATTTCTTCTCCCCAGATTTTGATCACTGTAATTCTGACCACAACCTGGTAATCTCACCATAACTCTAATTAATGCCACCAAAGTGACCAAAAAAAAAAGAACCAAGACTTCATTTACCTGAAATTTGAGAAATTTCTGGATAAATACAACTTTAGTAGAATTTCTCCTATTTTTATGACATATGTTATGAATTTCGTTGGTCTGAATTTAATCTGTGATTTTGATTATAGTCATCAGAAAATAGCATAAACCATGTGTATGTGAAAAGATGCAAAGGACTTTTGGAGATAGCAAACAAAACAAAATGCCATCAACAATCTAGAAACAAAGGTAGGTGCCCATCAAATGGGGGACAACTGAACAAAGTGTTATAATGGAATGTTACTGCACTGTCATATGAGAAATTCAGAAAATATGGGAAGACATATGAACTAGTGCTGAGTAAAGAAAGCAGAATCAGAGTATTATATACCACTGCTACAATAATATAAAAGCAAACAACATTTAAAAAGCAGCAGCACTAAGGTTAAAGGCAAGGACTAATCTTAGGCTCAAAGAACAGGTAGGGGGTAAATATATTTCCCTTCTTTTAGAAGTAAGGATTGGTGGAGAGGGAGTGACAGCTATGAATGCAAGTCACTTAACCCGGTTGGCCTCAGTTTCCTCATCTGTAAAATGAGCTGAAGAAGGAAATGGCAAACCACTCTAGTATCTTTGCTAAGAAAATCTCAAATGGGGTCATGAAGAGTCAGACATGACTGAACAACAACAAAATCATTGTTATGCAAATAATTTAAATTGCCAAACCCACTATAAAAGTGTTGAAGACACTAAAACATACGGTAAATATAGTGGAATGGTGATAAGGCATTTATGCACATCCTTGATCATCAGTTACTATTTACTTTTTAGAAGAACTATTAGTATGGTAGTCATAATTAATATGGTAGTCACAATAACAAAATATATGACTTTTAAAAGGTTAACATAGATCAACTGGGCCAAGATAACTTTTTATACAAATCAAACCAGTATTATTATATCTTTGCCTTCATCCATCATTTTACAAACATAACACCCAGGCACATTACTTTGATTGAAGTACAGCTAAATATAATGTAGACAGTCAAGACTCCAAGGAATTCCATTGCAGTGATTAAAAAAACCTTATTTGACAAGTGAAAGTAACAAAAGCTGCTCTACTCTTCCTAACTCCAAGAAATCAAAAATAAAAGAAAGTGGAAAGGTTAGATAATGGAACAAGCAAACTATACATATGTATAAACCTCAGGAGAAGAGTGTTAGGCACACAGCACATGGAAAGAACTACAAAGATCTATTTCATGATGTAAACCTCGAAGTTTTTTGTGTGAATACAAACTGATTAAGTTACTACTGAAAATGCACTATGTTATCTGGCAAGGGGGTGGGGGGACACACAGGTTTCAAATGAAAAAGCTTACAAGTAAACTTGGCCTGAGGGAATTCCAAGCAAAGAAGTAGACCTGTCTGTCATTCACCCTGTTTTGGGGAGGAGCAGAGTAAAAAAGAAACTTTTTTTTTTAAAAGATAAGGGTGCAGGGCCTCTGCAGAATGATCACAGGTTACTCAAACCACTGCCCCAGGCATCTGAGTCAATCTTCAAATGAATGAACAAGGGGTTGGCAGAGAGAGTGGAGCAAGGATATATTTATACTGATGTTACATTTGCCAGAACCATTTAACAAGCAGGTATTGAATTAGTATAGTACCTCCACAGATAAATTATTCTATGCAATTTTCTATTTTGTCCAATCTAATGCTATAATAAAGACAAGACAGCTTCAATGGTGAAAAGAATCTTTACAAAATCACATTGGTAATGAGTTTATATTGTTCCAATCTAAATAGGGTCATAAATTTAGCTTTGGGGGCAGCTCACTGGCATCTACTAAAGGAGATAGACCATAAGATCCATGCATAATAGTCAAAAGAAAAACAAATACAAAAGGCTTTATAATGTGTAAAATTTTTATTTTTTTTTATATTCTTAGGCTGTTGTATTTTTCCTAAATACCATGATTTTAAAAGATAGGATAGATAGGAATATATGGAATCTGGAAGTAATGTAAATACATAACTCTCAAGCTAATAAAACTCCAGGTATTTCTATCCCCTTTGAAGAAAAACTGCAGTTAGATATATCATTAGTAATAAAAACTCAAAGTCAATTTAAGTGCCATCCCTGGAAAAAACATGTAACTTTTTTATTATGTATAGCCAGTGCTTATAGCACAGTGCCTGGCACATAGTAGGCACAATATAGATGTGTGTCTGTGTGTATATAAAATATTATATATACTACAGATGTACAGCTAAGTGACTCTAGGCAAGTAACAACCTCTCACCTCTAAGTGCCTCAGACAACACTCTACAACTGTGAACTGTAGAGCAGATGCCAATCTTTAGTATAAGAGTTCCCTCAATGGAAATTCCCTATATTAATGAAATCACAGGCCCAGTACTTATGTATGCATATATATATATATACATACACACAAATATATAATGTATAATATTCAAAATAATGTTACTTAAAAGAAACATCCTTTATTCATATCACCATGACCAACTATCCTTCTAAGAGAGAGGCCATATGTGCAATAAATCGGTGAATAAAATGGATATGAACAAAATGGAGGGAAGGATAATACCAATTCTCCTCCCCATATTTCTGTTCTCCCTCCCCCTATAATTGACTACATCCATTTTTTTCTTCTATGTGCAAAACTTATTCTCAATGTTAACTGTTTTGTTGCATAAAGTTTGCACTATCCCCTTTAACAATAAATTTATTTGTCTTTCAAAGATGGGGGGGAATTCCCATATACAATTTATAGTACTTTTGAATTGATCAACTTACTGTATTCACCACTGAAATTAGAAATGTAAGAATGCCAGAACAAGGGACATTTTTTTTAGTACAATACCATAACATTAAGTGCCCTTTCATCACTTTAGAACGCTCTTGCCAAAGTAAGCTTTTCTTCTCACCACCTTCCCATACTGACACACCTAAATACTACAAAGTCTTAATGTTGAAAACTGGTCTGATCTGTCCAAATATTGCTTCATATTAATATATAAAGTTTAAATAAACATGGGTGTAAACACAATGAACATTTAGTACAATCAATCTGCACACTGTAATATGAGATGTGTTTCAATCACTGAAAACTGGCTATTGACCTACTGAGCCAATAAGATGCTGTATTTTTAGAAATGAATGAAAGCTAGGTTCAAGTGTCTATGTCTGGCCGATTCTGAGTTAGCAATCATCACTCACTCATATTCAATACAAATGAAGGAATGAACCAGACTGTTCAGTCATGGCATAAATGATAGACCCTTGCACTTTAATTTTAAACAGATCCTAATTTAGATTATGAGGCTGGAAAGAGTGATAAACTATGGTGAAAAAAATTTTTGCCTTCCTTAAGCATCTCCTGGATGATTCATAGCTACAAAACAGGGACCAGGTACTTCAATTTCTAAAAAAGGAGAATGTCCAAGTGTTAGCTGGGTCAGACAAAAGCTCTAAATCTTACTGACCCAGCAAGGAAAGCAAGAGAGAATTTGGTAGTTCTCCAACTCAGTAAAGTGGTTTTTAGAGTCAAATAGCTAGTTTAGAATGTCATACAACTGAAGATTGCAATTTATTTCCCAGAATAGAACCATGAAATCTACTGAACATTTAAACAGCACTCAGCAGTGCTAATTGGGTCAACACCTTAAATGTTTGTTTAACATGCCATTCAAACATCCTGATCCCAGCCTGCTTAAAAATATTATGGAAATATTTACTAGGGTTCAGCTAGGTATCCATCTTTTCCAAGAGTTAATCATGGAGTACAGCACTTTGGAAAATACAACAACAAAATCAACGCAGTCCCTTCCGATCAGAGGAAGAACAAAGCCAAGCAACAAGTCAGGTTAAGTCAGTTAACAAGCATTTATTAAGTGCTACTATGTGCCAGACACTGTACAAAGTGAAACAACAGAATACCATCCAAAAAATGTCAAACTTCTTATAATTTTTATATCACTCAAAAACACTCCTGCATCCATTTAAGAACTATCAACATCTACATAGCAAAATTATAGCTACAATGCAGGTTTATATTTCACTTTGAAGAATCACCTTCCCTTTTTTTTTTTTTTAAAGTTTGGCTTTTTCCCCCAAAGTGCTTGAAATACAATATGTCAATTATAAGTGTGTCACCAAATCTACCTCTACTGAACCAAACAACATTACTAAGGTCAAATAATGCTCACCAAGAATTATTCAGACAATCAATGTCTATGAATCACAATGTTACCCTTCCTTAAATAACTGCTATTGTCAATAAACTATTTATCATGCAATTACAGATATATTTTATACTAGCAAAGTTTTGTAAGAGAGAAGACAATCTGGAGACAAAAAAGGAAGGGGTAAAGGTACTGAAAATATCTTGATTCAGTTTACCCCCACGACCACTTTACAGAACATTACAATTGCAAAGGAGCATTTCACAAAGTATTAGAGGTGGAAGGGACCTTAGGGGTGAACTACTCCAGCCTCTCCATTTTATAGCTGAAGAAGCCAAGACTCAATGAAGTGAGTTGCCTAAGGTCAAACAGGTCTTACTTAGATACAGGAATTGGAATGCAGAAACAGGTCATCTGATTCCTAAGTGAAGTCCAGTCCTTTTCCTACTATACTTCATTAGCTAATCAGTTCTGGAAGTAATTTAAATGACTGGACAATCCTCATTCAAGCTTTTGAAAAGTGCTTCATAGTCACTTTAAACCAGTTTTGACAATAGTTTCCAACTGGTCTCCCTACTCTCCCTAAACACATGCCTATCCCCTTGCCTACAAAATTTCCTCTCTTCTGGCCCTCTCAACATTCCCCAGTCTCTATTCGGGGCAATCCTACTCCCACCCAAAAGCTGGGTAGAAGAAGCTAATATCCAAAATTCTTTCGCGCTCCTTGGTCAGAGGAGGAGGCAGGTTTGTATGTTCTTGGGGCATGGCAGGAGGGAGGGGATGAGGAGAGGAGAAAAGAAAGGAAGCAGTATAATAGTGCCTAGATGTCTAGTCTAAACTAAAACATATTTCAAGGCCAAACCATATCTTTGGAAATAAGCAATCAGTGATTGTTGCTATGTCTGAAAGGCCGGTGCTGCCTGAACCTCTTCTTCTCAAGTATCTCCCTAATGTTAGCTGACATTTTGTCTTCACGGCCATGTCTTAACTTGCTTTAACTGTCTTAACAAACCGTTTTGGCTGAATACGATTTTGTTTTCAAAGTGTTTTTATTTCTTTCTTTCTTAAGAGAGTAAAAATTGCATCCATCCTCTTCTATAATAGACCCCAGTTCCTCTGAAATCCAAGAGCGTAGGAAATATTGAGGGAAAAAGAGGTTGTTGAAGACATAGCTTTGGAATGTTTTTTAAAAGCCTTAACCCTAGGTCTAAATTTTAGACATTAGCTTTGGGGAAGGCAAGTATAATAAAGTCCTGGTGTTATATACTTGGTTAACAAAGAAATGAAGAAGTAAACCACAGATCTAAGCAAAGATTAAGCTCTCAGCAAACCAGAAAGATTTTTTACTCAGACTTTAGGAGACTACTCTAATAATGGCCATTACTTATCTAGGCATTTATGCACTTACCTAAAGATTAACTTTTAAGACTGTATAAAAAAATGAAAACCAAAACTCTTAATGGTTGATTATTCTTGTTATTACATAATAAAAATCTCAAGATTTTTCTCTAAACCTTTGCAGCAAAGCATTTCTTCAAGTCTTAATAATACTCAAAAAGGCATTGGTAAACATTTATAAGATTGATGGCTGCAGATAACACCAGTGACAAGCAGCACCTCTGTGCCAAAATCTAACACATGGAGCAACAAGTTTAAGGCAAATGGTAACACAATGGGCATGTGACTTTTAACAGTAGTTCATTAGATTGTGGAAGATTTACAATAAGGTTTAGTTGCATTACATAGTTTTTGAAAAGTTTTTTCCCCACTATGAAAAATTACTCTTGGGAGTTATATTTCACTAACATTTATAGATAGCAAAAAACTATAGAATTTTTTTTTTGGTAATGTACATACACTAAGGGAAAAGTTAGTTTTCATCAACATATAGAAAATAAGTAGTTTGGAATACACAGATTATGCATATTTGATACTAAGTACTTATATTAATATATTAAAATGAGTATGTTATAGTACAAAAGATTTATTTGAATAGGGTAAATTAACTTTAATAGATTATAATGGAGCATTTTGTTCCATTCAAAAACATCCTAAGTTAGTATCTCTTTACAGTAAAAGTGAAAAACAAAAATAATTGAAATAGTATTCCATATCATGATACATGACTTTTAGTACTCACAAATATATAAAACATACTTAAAATTCTTGTTTTTAATATTCTCCTTAAAACTCATTAGCCCATTCTGAAACATTATTTTTTTTTTCTTCTTAAAGGAAGAGAAACTCACTACTAGAATCAGAACTTACCACAGGCTTCAGATGACAGATATAAACCATGCTCTGTATGGAAAGAAAATGGCAAATGTTTTAAGATGGAACTTTTATTATGACCAAAAAATTTAACAGATTAAATAAGATATATTTTCTCTGAAAGTACAGGTGATCTAATTATCTAGGAGGAATAAGACTCCTCCATACCAATATAGTTCTAAACTATAACAAATAGCTAATATGAGACAAATGGGAAATTTTTCCAGAACAAGCCATGCAATTTTCTTGATGTGATAAAAATCATATGTTCAAAATCTCAACAACACTGCCAAGTGAAGTTAATACAATGCATTGGATTATAAGATAATGAAGGCTCCCTTGTATTCATCTGGGATTCATGATCTGATTATTATGAAGAGGCCATCAATCAGTGGCATCAGATCCTAGCCCTACAACTTAGCTTCACGAAAACAATCAACATTTTAATATGTGTGTGTTGGCATTATGTGTAACTCTCTATTGAGTTAAGATACTCTAGACTTTTACAAAGTCCACTCTCAAAACATCATAATTTTTTAAAAAATGAGTATTATGGCTATTTAACTATAAAAAACAATGCTAGAAAGCCCTGATAAGTCAATTCTACTGGACAGTCAACTAGTAACGTAACAGATTTTCATAACAGGATGAAGACCAATCTTAATAAATTCAATTAAATTTAACAAACATCTGTTAGGCACCAACTATATCCACATATAGCAAGTCCTGTACTCTATGTCATGAGACAGTTGCTCTTTTGTATCATTCTCTCCAACAAGGCAGAGGCTATGACTCACCTAAACTTTGTGTGCCTCCCCAGGGCCTTAATAAAGTTCTCTACACAGTAGGCCTTCATAAATATTTGCTGAGTTGAAAAGAAAGGAAGTGGGGAGAAAGAAAGGTTTTCAAGTAGTCAGCTATGCTAAATGTATGTGCATTACACAATTTTTTATAGTTACTACTAAAGGTCCATTACAAGGTTTGTTAAAAGTCTGGACATTCTCAAATTTTCTTTTTAATAAATTAAAATGATCCAGTGAAGTAAATTCAAAGTGTAGCTGTCACCCTTTATTTCCATATATAGTTTGCTGTGTTCTGTTTAGTCCCATCCAATGCATTCTCTCTAGAGATCTTGAAAAAAGATGCAGTTGAGTTTAAATTCTGTCTGTCCCACAATAGAGAATGCAGTGCTAGGAGCTTGGAAAACAGACAATTCTGAAATTCTGGAACTAAAAATGATATTTAGCATGTGATTTTATAGCATAGAAGTTTAAAAAACATGCTAGTAAATAAAACAATTTAAAAAAGGCCTATAAGGTAGTAGATTTCTCTCCCTCCCTTCTTTCTTTTCTTTCCCTAATTAAAGGATTTTATAAGCATTGACCCAAAAATCCTTACCATAGGTCATTAAGTCAGCAAGCTTATCAGGTAACATGATTATAAATATAAAGAAATCAAAGTCCTAAGAGGCTATATTTAAAAATCAATCAGAATTATTCCATTTGTCTTATGCCTAAATTCCTACTACATGCTGCTTCTCAATCATTTAGTCATTTCCACCAGGTCATCTTTTTTTTTTCCTTTTTTTTGCATTAATACATGTTCAAACAAAATATTCTCCTTAATCATTGTGTTTTCATAGCTTACATTACACCATTAGCAATTTGGGCTTTTACATGAGCAGGGCAGTGTTATTATACAGATCAAAGGCCAACATTATAATAGAAAAAAATGTCATCCTGGTGATTTGAGGCTTGTGGGCTAATTTTCCATATTCAAGGTATATATAACTAATTCTGGATGCATAATTTTGAACACATTCTTACTTTTCACTATCATAAAAAAAACCCAAAGTCTATAAAAATCCAACAGCAGGGAAGCTCAGAAGCACTTTTAGTTAAGTAGGAGGGAAAAAGGGCATTGACCTAAATGGAAACAATAAACTGCTCCCTAGGCATAAATTAGTAATTCTCAGGGGGTTTGTTAACTCTTCCACAGGGGTACTATTTAATAAATTGAGGCTTTAGTTCACTAAAGTTAGTGGAAGTCCCTTAAAACACAGACCTCCAGAGTCATGATACTGCATTTTAACAGAAGCCCCAAGCCTATCAGCTAAATGGAGATGAACAAAGGGTTAGTCATTTAGAGTACAACTCATTCTCCACCCTTACTGACTGTAGAGTTACAACTAGAGCAAAGCAGATGGGCTGTTTATCTCCAAACATCACCAAATTCACAGGGAATCAAATTAGTTCTGAAGTCACTGAAGAAGCAGCTATGGTTACTGTGGTCCAAGTTTGAGAGGCTAATAATAGTGGTAAAATGGCTAATATTCCAAGCTCTTGCTCTCATTCAAGGTGTAGGGAAGTCAGACCTCCCTCCTGGGAACAAGCTAAGCACCTAACACATGGGCTAGATAGAGGTAAGGTGGGGAGAAAGACTGGGATTACTCCAACTCCAAGTAACATGTTGTAGTAGGACCTTGGCTTTCCATCATCCTGAATATCCAGGTCCCTACTGACTGGGACCTTTAACCATGGTCAGTGGAAGATCTGGGTTAATCAACAAGCATTTATTAAGAAGTAATGGACCATTACTGTGCCACAGTAATTCTATTATTGTGTAATTTTATTAGTGTGTAATATTTCACAGCAATATTTTCCAGTCCCACAATGACTGTAATGAATACAGAGAAGCACACAAATACATGAATTGTTGCAAAACAAAATAAGCAAAGCTAAGAAGGCAATATACACAACAATGTAGGACAGTCTACAACAACCACAAAACAATGGAAAATGAATGTTATAAAATTATAAAGAACAAGCTTGATCCCAAAGAAGAGATATGAGAAAACACCTCCCCCAATTCTTTTGCAGAGGTGGGGGAATAACTTTGTAAATATCATCACATTTTTTCAATGCAGTGGTCAGTTTTGCTGATTTGATTTTTTTCCTCTTTTTAGGTAGCATAAATATTAGAAAAATCAATAAAATTTATTTTCTAAAAAAAGCATTTGTTCAACACTTCCTGCGTTCCAGACATTATGCTAGCCACTGTGGACAGAGAATTGGGAGAGGGGGGCATCCAAAGCTAGTGAGCGTGTCATGGATGAAGATCTATCATGGAAGGCTGAGGTAGTAGGAGAACCAGCAGAGTAGTGTCATGAAAACGCAGAAAGGAGAGAATATGTAGGAGGAGAGAGTGGTCAACAGTGTCAAAGGCTATCGAGTGGTCCAGATGGATTAAGACTGAGGAAAAATCATTGACTTGGCAATTAAGAGATCATTAGTAACTTTGGAGAGAGCCATTTCAGTTGAATGATGTGGTAAAAAGGCAAGTTGTTTAGTTCGGAGGTCAGTGAAAGGAGAGAAAAAAAAGAAGACATTTCTATATACTCTTTCATTTAGTGATGTCATCTGTTTTGATAGACTTGTTCTAAGAAAAATCCATCATCATTCTCCAGAACTCCAGTCCCACAGAACTTAATATTGGATACTTCAAACTGAATGTTCTATAGGAATCTCTAACTTAATGTGTTCAAAATAGAACTCATTATCTTCTCCCCATTATCTTCTCTCCTCTTATGAATATTCCTATTGAGGGGCAAGTAGTCTTTATCACTATCCTTACACTCACCCAAGTTCAAAACTTTGGTGTCATTCTGTCATTCCTGATTCCTTATTCTTGCTCACGTCACATATTCAATCACATTGTTTCTATCTTCATGACAACTCCTGGTTACGTCTCCTCTTTTCTACTCCTGACTACCATCCTAGTTCAGGTCCTGAACTATAGCCATAGCATCCTTATTGGAATCCTTGTCTTAAGCCTCTCCCCAGTCCAACCCATCCTCCACACAGTTACCAAAGTTATTTTTTAAAGAGCAGAATTGGCCATGTCACCCCTTTACTCAGTAAATGCCATTGCTCTCTATTACTTTCAGAATGTAAGTGCCTTGAGTATAAGGACTATTTTTGCTTTTGTCTTTGTACCCTCAGTGCTTAGTAGAGCGCCTGGTACATACTAATTGCTTAATAAATGCTAGCTGATTGATTGAAGATAACCTATATCTCTACTTCCTTTCATAGCCAAACTCTTAGAATATAGAAATATAGTAGGCACTTTAAATAAATACTTGTTGGATTGGATTGGATTGAAAGCTACCAAATGATCTTCAGGAAGTAAAATCCTTTACCCAATCCTCAACCCTCTGAGATGGGATTCTGGGGTCTTTGTCTTCCCTCCTCTCCAATTGAGAGTGCCTTTCCATCCCATTGCCCCACATGTAAAAATGGATTGCCCAGCCCTCCTCAGTTGTCCAGCTAGAGGATGCGAGAAAAATGTGTATATATATATATATATATATATATATATATATATATATATATATGTATGTATGTATGTATGTATATCTACTCCTTTCTAGTTCCTCCCCAGCACTGACAAAGGACTAGGGGGAAAAAGTAATAAGAAACTTCAGGGGCTGCCTCTATAAGCCTTTCAGGTATATATACAAGATATTGTTAGTTCTGTGTCAAAACTGAATCAGAAGTATCATGAGCCCCATGGCACATTACTGTAGCACTCCAGGATCACAAGGTTAATGTAACTCTGAGAAGCACTCAGTTGACACCCACAGGACCCAGGGAGCACATGACTGCTCAGAAGCTAGTCAATTAGGTTGTAATCATTTTTAAATGTGAATTTTCAAAAAAACATGATTTTTAAAGGCAAGAAATAACACAACTTAGAAAAGCTCTAAAGATGTTTTGATACCAGAGGACTAACACACAAAGTTATGACATCTACCTATTTAATTATTAGTCATGAAAACAGCCAGCCTTGGAGTCAGAAAGCCCTCAATTCAAACTCTGTCTCAGACATACACTGACTGCGTGACTGTGAGCAAGTCATTTAACCTCTCAGAGCTCCCAAGCAACTCTCTGAGACTATACACACATGCTAATCTGTCTTGGTGGAAGGAGTTTCTACACTTGAGAGTACTCCACATGAATCAACTCACAAGTCTGGACTTTTTTAAAAAAAAAAAGGAATCCACAAAACTTACACAGGTTAAGAAATACTCCTTTTCCTCCTGATTTTTGTATATAATGTCTTATGAAAACTATCAAAAATATTTATGGCCTCACTTAATCATGTTTTTCAAAATTATAGTAAGGTTACTCTTTTAAAGGAGACAGAAACAGTGTTTCTTTCCAATAACTATTTGTAAGTCAGAAGAAATTGCATGTCAACACTGGAAAACCCAACGTTTATTTAATATACTCCATGACAGACAGTTCCTCCTTTTGCAAAGCTTGGCTACTGCCCTCAAGTTCCTGCAACAGTCAACATCACAGATGATATAAGTGCAGCCCAAGGCTTAAGCATTTCTGTCAAAAAATCAAAAGAACTGACACTGCAGATGGAGTCCAAAGCTCAGACTGTTTATTCTATAAGAAATCATGACCAACAGAAGCAAAAGGAGGTCATTTGGTAAAATAACTGTTCACTCACCAAGAGTGATGGAAAGGGGCAAAGGTTATAGTAAGGCACAAGAGGACTTAGAAATGTTTTAAAGATAAGGATATGTCCTTGGCCCTGTCTTTTCAACATTTTCATCACCAAACAGGACAAAGGTATGCTAATCAAATTTGCATTTAACACAAAGATTAGAGACATAACTAACATGTTAGACTCAAAAGAAATTTAATAAGTTAGAACTGTGAACTCAAAGCAAGAAGTGAAATTTTAAAGGGATAAGCCTTAGATTTAGGTTAAAAAATAAATAAATTACAGCAGTACAGGAAGTGGTACCACATGAATCGACAGCATATGAAAAAAGATGTGAGAATTTCATGTGACCAAAAGCTTAACCTGAGTCAAAAGTGAGGCCAGACTGCCAGAACAGCTAATTAGATCTTAGATCTTGTTAACAGAAATATAGTACCCAGATCCAGGGCAAAAATAGTACTGCTGTACTCTGTGCTGATCAAATTATTCCTAGAGTCCTGAATTCAGTTCTAGGTGCCACAATATCATCAAAAAAAAAAAAAACAAAGAAAAAACTGCATGAATCTAGAGGCATGTGAACAGAAAGGAGTAAGGAGGGATTTCTTAAATAGAGAAATTATTCTAATCATCAGGTTTTTCTGTTCACATCTTTTCATCAAACAGACTTTGCACTATCCCACACTAGTGAATAGACCTTTTAAGGTTTAAATTTACTTCATGGAAACTAAAGTCCAAAATGTCAAACCCTTCAAATCCATAATTGCCATGACCTCTAAAGTTCTTAAGGATATGTAAAGAGAGAGGAAACCACATCATTTCTTGAAAATGAAGCCACAAGTGGATAACTTCCCCAAAAGGCTATAATCATGAAAATATGCACACACCCCATGGCCCACAGACCATAATAAACTTTTTGAAAAGTCAGATGACATCAATGTGCCAAAGAATGACAAGAAATACAGTTTCACAGTAAACTATCAACTTAAATTTTCTTGTAAATACTGTATTGAAGATAGCAATACCACATTTATTCTAATAATTTCTCCCATTTTAAGCAGATTTTCAAGGAGTAAAAATGTACAAGAAACTACCACAGCTATTGCTTTTGTGGGCATCACTCACCGAGGTTTATAACCCAACAGTCATCTTTGACTTTTCCGCCCTATCCATCACCTCTCATATTCAATCAGTTCCTAAGTCCTCTATAACAAGTAATGGCAATAGAGTTGGCTTCAAAATCACTGAGTTCAACCTCTTACCCAAGGAAGAATCTGTTCTACCAGAACAGCTTGTAAGAGATGTTTTACCCATTACCAATTTATAAAGCTAGACATGAAGTTCAGTATATTTGTAGCAAACTCAAAAATTGGAGTGAATCTCAAAAATTACTTTTATCTTTCCATCAAAATTTTAGTGAACAAACAGATAAATAATCAAAGGATATGAAAACACAGTTTTCAAAAGAATTACAAATTATTATTATCCATGAAAGAAGATTCCAAAGCACTAATAACAAAAGAAATGTGAATCAAAACAACCCCTAAGTTTTCACTTCATACCAGCAAATTTCCAAAGATGACAAAAGGTGGAAATAGAGCTTAAGATAGGCACACTAGTACACTATTGATGAAGCTGTAAATAGTATAATCACTCTGGAAACAATTTGGAATTATGCAAAGAAAGTGACTAAAATGTCTGTTTTCTTTACCCAAAGATTCTGCTGCTAGGCATATAGCCCAATGAGGTCAATGACAAAAAGAGAGACCTTAGACATGCCAAAATATTTATAGCAGCACAGTTTGTGGTAGCAAAGAACTGGAAGCAAAGTAGATGCCCATTTATAGTGGTGAATGGCTAAACAAAATGTGATACATAAATGTAATGGAATGTTATTATGATGTAGGAAATAATGAACATGATGAATAACAGAAAGATTTCTATGAACTGATGCAAAGTGAAGTAAACAGAAGCAGGAAAATAAATCCACAATGACAGTGATGTAAATGGAAAGAAATACAAAAACAAAACAATCAAAAATTAATCTTACAAAATCAAAAAATCCAAAAGAAGAACTATAGTACAACACCTAATCCTCAGTCTCCCTGCTTGTCTTTAGAGAGGAGAGATCATAGGTATGAGATAATAACTATAACATCAAACTTTTTTCGTTACATGTTTTGGGAATTTTTTTCTTCCTTTATCCCTTTTTAAGACTCTTTGAGAGGGAGTTGGGGGAAGAATACAGTAGGAGGGAGATATGATATAAAAACAAAAGATATAAATAAAAACTTAAACAATTTGGTAAACAGAACTTTGCCAAAAAATAACTCAGATCTTATCAATGTCTGGAGATACTTTTAAGCTATGCCACCTTTCTTGTCTGCTATTCATTTTCTATACTTTCTTAGAACACATCTAAAACAAGAACACATACTATATAACTACAAAATGAATTGATAAATAGCTTTTCTTTCATTATTTAAACACTGGCTCATGTTTGTTACCCAACCTCTTATCCAAAGCCTTTTTGGATCCCTCCAAGAAATTACTTTGCAAAATAGTGTTCATACTTCTTTTTGTACGTGCTGTATTCCCTCACAGAACCCAAGTTTCTTGTGTGCAACAACTTTTTCTTTTTCCCATAACTTGTACCTAGCACAGTGCCTTGCACATAATAGAAATTTAATAAATATTTTAATTACACTGAATTACATTATATGAAAAGGAGGGGATGGTGGTGGTGGTGGTGGTGGTGGTAGTAAGAAAACAATTGGAGCTAATTAGAAAGGTCAAAACTAAAACTCTCAATTTACCATGAAAAAACTATGTTTAAAATGTTCTTCCCTCAGGGATATCTTCCAAAGAAAAGTTGTCAAATGGAGGTCTCCATATTTTATAGAAGATTTGCTTTGTATCTCCTCACAGGGAAAAATAATTCATCACTGGTAAAAGGAAAATGTAGATGTACAGTGACCCAAAGCAAATAGGAAGAAATCTGTTTCAGTGGCTGCTCACAATCAACCCAATGAGTTTTGAGGTAGCTCAATGGGTAAATGTAAATAATCATTTATGCCCCCTCAAATCACTCTCTTAAAATGCCTGAACTAGAGTAATTACTTAGTACATCTTTTTAAAATTATGATTACGATTATGATTATTTTAATATTGGATCTATCTATCTTGCCCAGGCCGGAAATATAGGAGTAACTCAAGTGTTTGATACTATTATTGACTGCTATGGGAACAACCTGCTCTATTTCCAACTGGAACAAGTTTACTCCTCCATTGGCAACCAGGTGTCCCCCTCAACTGCTGGGGTCTCATGCCTGATTTAGTGTCAACACTTTATCAATTTAGTCCATCGCTAGGTGGTGCAGTAGAGAGAGTGCTGGGCCTGGAGTCAGGAAGACCTGTGGCCTCAGGTCACTCAGATCATCAACTCTGGCCTCAAGACACTCATTAGCTGTGTGAACCTCAGATTCCTCTTCTGTAAAATGAACCAGAGAAGGAAATGGCAAACCACTCCAATTATCTTTGCAAAAAACAAACAAACAAACAAAAAACAATGAGGTCACAAGAGTCAGACACGACTGAAATGAATGAATAACCAAGCTCCTAACTCCCAAGTTCAAGATATCTATTTGCTTCAGTCTCCCAAATAGCACCAAATTGTGCCACAACATCTAGCTTTAGTATATCTTTAATAACTTTACTTCTTTACTGTTACTTCTTTACTGATGGATTTAGCTCATCAAAAATGAAGTACTTCTACATATACAAGAAAACAAGACAACTATCACAACGTATTTGCCAAAAGAAAATTAATTCTACCTACTTGAATTTTCACATTAAAAATATCAGATCCTAACATGTACCCTATTTCTGTGATCTTTTCTCTTCTAACTGAAAATGAGATTCTTAGAATATGTCAGTTAAGTTTAAGTTAAGAAAGAGGGAACAAACATCATTGATTTCCATCAAAATACTGACATCTTCTATTCATCCAGTCTACTATCACCAATGAACAATTCTAGCAGTTTAATCCGAAGAGTGGTGTATCATTTCTACGGATGTCCTCTTTTACTCCACTCCCTTAGAAAACAAACCATTTTTTATCCAATCAGAACAAGAAGCTGCAGGCAATAGGCAATGATCAGGTCAGAAATTCAGGCCACACAGAAGGAAACTGGAGAGACAAAATCAGACTGTAATCAGCTTTTTGTCTAGGTTATTTTAAGGGTCTGGAGAATAGCATACAGCCTGCATAGGCAATTCTACTTCATGAATAGATGAATAATTTCACATTACTATTAGTCTCTGAATTTAAGAATATCTTGGCAATCTTTAATATATAGCTAGCTAGCTAGCTAGACACACACAATCTAGAGTAAGAAAAAAAATTGTTCCTCTGTCACAAAACTAATTATTCTATCTATCTAGGAAAAAAGTCTTATACCACTACAGGACTGTATTGAAAGAATAAGCAAGGCAAATATTTTAGTTTAAATTATGATTGAATCCAGTTTTGGTTTTTAAAAGTTGTATTATAGCAATAAACAATTACTGGCAACTTCATCAATAACTGATAATGGTCAGAAATGATGTTCTAATGTTGCTCAAAAATGAATACACTCATGAAACCATCCTTTTCTACACAGTCCATTTCAAAAGATACATTAAAAAAGGATAAAAAGACAGGAAAACTGATAGGCTGCCTTAAAATAAAAGGGACAATTGTGACTGGAGGGGAGAAGGGATGGCAGAAGAGTGAAGGATAAAGGCAGCAAGAAGTAAAGGCAAATAAACAATTGCTGAATCAGACAACTTTGAAAAAAAATCTTCACTCAAAACAGCAAGAGTTTAAAAAGACTTTTCACTCCCCCTCTTCTGTGTGGGGTGGGGTGGAGGTGATACAAAGACCCTGTCTTGAGCTCTTGTAAGGAAAGTCAGAATACAAGCCAGATACTGAATGCTGACAAATACTGATTCACTGCTCAAGTCACACTTAACTCATGTATGAAATGAGCAATTCAACCATTTAAGGAGCTGTGGGGAGGGGAGGCTTTTAAAAAAAAGTGTCTGTTTTTAAACAGAACTCTATTTAGAGTATCCTTCTGATTCACCACCATTGCTTATGACCACTCTTCTTGGCCAATCCTCAATGCCTTTATTTGTCCAGTAGTAAATCAAATGTCATTTTTTTCCAAGTTAGGAATAAGTTTTAAAAAAATTAATGTCACTGAATAGCAATAATATATTAACATGATTCCTCACTTTTGAGATTTCAAAACTGCAGAATCTTGGCAAAAAAAAAAGAATTTGGGAAAACTGAGTATTTAATGAAAGGAAGACCTCTCACTTTTCAAACAACCAAAATTGTACAGTAGGCTTCTGACCACACAAATGAAAGCACTTAACAAACACATGGCTAAGAGTGTGGGGGTAACAATAACGATTCCTAAATTCACTGATAAAAATAACCCTTTCTATTCTTGTGCTTTTTGAGTTTATCTATCATCAGAAAACTTAAGAATTGTTAATTTTCTTTTCCTTTTTAGGAGACATACATTCTTACTTTACAATCATCTCCTAGTTATTCTCTTTTGATCCCTGACAAGCAGCAATACAAAACAAGTGACTTCCTCCCTTCCCTCCTCCCACTGATAAAACTTTAGATTAAAAAAAAAAGCAGTGGAGTTCATTAGCAAAGTCTGCTCTGTACATAACACTGGGATGGAGAAATTTCAGGTAAAGAACAGAGCTGTGAACCCTGTAAGAATAAGAAAGTGGGTGTGGAAAGTAAATGGTATAAACCCAGACATCTGTAATTCTAAGGGATTTATGAAAATCAAAATAGTCTCTTAGTTACAAATAAAAAATGAAAGTGACCAGGGAAACAGGATGGCACAGCAGATAGAGCAATAACCCTGGAGTCAGGAGAACCTGAGTTCAAATCCAACCTCAGGCACATAACACTTACTTGCTCTGTGACTCTGGGCAAGTCACTTAACCCCAATTGCCTCACAAAAAAAGAGTGAACAATATAGGATTTTGTTTTTCTTTACTATGCTTACATGATACAGAGATCTTCTCTCTCTCTCTCTCTGTCTTTCTCTCTCTCTGTATAAGAGGAGGAAGTAGAGGGGGAAATGAATGCTTGATAATTGAAAAAATAAAATAAAAACTTTAAAAGCAAATAAAAACCTGGAAAATAGTAGTTAAAAGGGGAAAGGGTTAGCTAACAGTGACAGTGGAAAAATATAACCTGATATACAATGGTTATTTTTACATAGTTTTTCTTTGTTGTTTAATCTGAACAATATGCTCCAGAAGAGGAAAATATCTTTTTGGTGCAGACAACAAATCCAAAAGTAATAAAGCTAAAATCAGGTGAGAGCCTCCAGAGAAGGAGCCCAATTCTGACATTTTAGTAAAGGAAACTAGGACTTAACTGAAAGAGCTTTAATCCTTGGAAAAATACAGAGGGGATCTTTTTGTTAATGTTGCTTAGAAGGTGCCTTAAGACCTCACTGTAGAAAAACATCCAATGGCCTTGAGAAGCCAAATCATTGACTACAGGGGTCAGCCTGCAGGAGAGAACAGTCAGCAGACGATGGGGGAGGTGCCTTACTGAGACAGAGAATCGGCACACAGTAGGGTTCTGTAAAACAAAAGCAATGCTCTCAAGGCCTATAATGGCTTTGGGATTAGGGAGGACAGGGATAGGGTTAGGTAGCATTGTGTAGTCAATAGAAAGCTGGCTTTGAAGCCAGGAAGACCTGGGTTCAAGTCCCATCTCTAACACATATTTGCTGTATGACCCTGGGCAAGTCAATTAACCTCTCAGTGCTCTAAGTAACTCTTTCAGACTAAGTAGCAGAGAAAGTGATAACTACATAGGTAGAATGAACTTTCTCTCATCTGAGAGTTTCCTACTAATGAAATCACAGGTCAGTCCCTATCCTTCTGATGATGTGGCCTCTCTAACACAAAGGGGTTACAGTGAGAGAGAGAGGGAGATTGTTATAGAGACAGATATATACGAATACACAAATGCTGACTTAGGGGAAATGTTAATACTAGAAATTTGAAGTGTAGTTACCACCACCACCACAACTACTACTGCTATTACTGCAAATATTTTACATAGCACTTTAATCTTTGCAAATGTTTTCCAGAAATGATAACATCTGATCCTCACAATAATCTGTGAGAGGCACTATTATCACTCCCATTTGGATAAGGAAACTGAGGACCAGATAAATTAATTGACTTGCCCAGAGATTAGTTTGAGGCAAGATTCAAAATCAGGTCAGCCTAACAATAAGTCTGGGACTTTATTCATTATGTCACATTGTCCCAATAATATGGAAAATTTATAGTAACACCATGAATTCATCTACATCCAGATCCATTTATGTACTTACATACCCTACTTTGCATTGTATTCATGTGTATATGTGTATGTGTATATATATATATATATATACACACATACACATATATATATTTCATATCCTTTACTATATTATAAGCTTTATGAGAGCTTGTGCTATTTTCATTTCTCTTTGGGGCATCTAGGTGGCAGAGTTATAATAGAGCACAGGGCCTGGAATAAGGAAGATTTGAGTTCAAATCTGGCCTCAGATACTTACTGGCTATATGATGCTGGACAAATCACTTGTCTTCTACTATCCTCAGTTTCCTCATCTGTAAAATGGGAATAATAATAGTATCTGCTTCCTAGGGTGATGATCAAATAAGATATTAATTGTAAAGTTCTTGGCACATAATAAGTGCTATATAAATGTTAGCTATTTAGCTATCTTGCCCAGCACTTAAAACAGTGCCTTAAACATATCTGATGCTTACTAAAATGTTTCCTGAATGAATGAGCTCCATTAAGCTCCTGTCCTGAAGACAAGGACAGAACAGCTTAATGTTAATTCTCCTGAGATGGTACCTCAGATGGTAGGAATTCATTTTACTACGGTCAAAGGATCACAAGGTTTAGAACTCAAAATTTAGAGCTCTGGAATTTCAGAGGTCAAATCCAAACCTTTCTCTTTACTGATGAGAACTCTCCAGCCCAAAGAGACTTAATTCATTTCACAAAAACTATGAGTAAATCTGCCAACAAAAAAGAAGAGAATTCTGAACTTTGTTCTTGTGAAAACAACAAAATTTAAAACATAAAACAAAATCTTAACTGTGATAACCTTCCTAGAAAGCAGAATATTTTCAAAGACATAATAAATATTATTTCACTTCACTGCATGACTATCAATGCTTTCTTCACCAAGATTTCATCACCAGTGCAGAAACCTCTGTGAGTTCACTCAGTTTTTCAAAAAAGTAATGAGTCTATGAAATAAAAGTACTGGATATGTTCATGAACCAAATATTTTAATGAGATAATTCAAAAGACCTCACAAGCACTAGTAAAACACAAACATTAGAGAACATTTGAGAAATATTATATTTCTAAACTTCACGTTTGTGTTACTTAAATAGCATACTATGTAAGGCACACATTGTAAATGTTTGCAAATGAAGTACCATAAAATATTTATCTTTTAAAAGTCAGGATTCAAAAACAAACCTTCAGATAACAAAAGATTAGAGCAGACTAATTATATGTGTTTTGGGTAGCTTCATGTACCTGATCCTAAAGGAAATTATTATTTATGTAGAAAGTCAGTGTAAAATTTTAAATTATCTTTAAAAAACAATGGAATCCAACTCAGACAAAAGACAGTATACAATGTAGCAAACAATGGACAGATTCAGTTCAAAACTAATGTACAAAAATGTATAATGTTTAAAATAATCTTTGTAAAAAGTTTTCACGTTAAAAAAAATACACAAGTTACCACTTTGTAAGCTATAACAAGATTTAAGAACTTGAAGTCAGGGCTGTCTCATACTTCGTAGGTCCCACAATATTAGCACAGCATCAACAAAATAGCACATGTCCAATAAGTTCTTGTTGTCAAGGTATAGAGTTGGATACCATCACACAAGGAAATCATTGAGTTATTTAAGTACATTCCTAGCTAGCATATTTTTTTTCTTTAAGAGGAGCTCTTTAAGGTAACACAGATAGATAGATAGATATAGATACATACATACATACATACATAGACAGAAAGATGATAGATAAAATATATTTATCATTTTTATCCTTGAGTCATTTTGAACAGAAAAAGACCATTCAGAAAATTAAAATGAATAATAGAGCATTGTTGGGAGTCAGCATGGCATGCTAGAGTTAATTTGTAGAAGAAAGAGGACCTAGGTTTAGGTCCTTCTTCTGATTTTTGTGTTGGTATGAGCAAGTTACTTAATTTCCCTGAGCCTCAGTTTTCTCATTTATAAAATAGTTGTAATAACACCTGAAGAATCTACCTTACAGGTCAATGGGCTGATTTTTTTTCTTGGTCAACAATACATATTTATTACTATGGAAAGCTTAAAGTTGGAAGAGGGAAGCTATTAGGTAATGACAGATATGTTTACATCAATAAAACATTTTTGAAAATGTGACAGTAGAATGAAGATAAAGTACAGAAAGATACGAATTTCAAAAAAAAGTTCTACTTTGTTAAACTATTATCTTTTGTTTAAAAAAAACACAACTATGTGACAGAAGTTCTGTATACAATTCTCTTTCCCGTTATTTGCATCTTGGAATTTTGTGTTTGTGATTAAGTTTACGATAAAAAAGAATTTTTTTAAAGGAGCATTACTCTCACAGTCCAGAGAGGGGGTCTAGTCAAAGCTCTGCCAATAATTAGGTGGGTAACATAGGGCAAATCCTTCCTTTGTCTGACCTGACTCAGTTTCCTCACCTATAAAACAATGTGATTGCAACTATGTAAGCTTCAAGGCTTTTTTTCTCATTCTAAAGTACTATGATTTTATTTTTCTTAATCAGAAAAGAGAAAGAAAGGTTTGAGAAAAGTTTCAAATTATGATTCATTTTCAAGTTAAGGCAAAAATCCATGAGCAGTTACTTCCTCTCATGGAGGGACACGATTCCTGACAAATGAAATCAGAATTTATCCTACACAGTACAAAAAGTACCTGCGATATACCCGTCATCCAGTCCAAGTTTTGTCTCTAATTTATTGTATAATTTTGGGCAAGTCTTTTGTCCTCTCTAGAAGTTGTGATTTAGAGTTGGAAGGCCTTGAAGATCATCAACCCTCCTCATATTGCAAATGAAGAAACTGAGGTTTAGGAAGGTGAGCTGACTAACCCTGGGTCATTAAATGGCAAGGCCAGGATTCAAATCCAGAACCTCTGACTCCAAATCCATTGGTCTTTCCTTGTGTGTAAAATGAGGGGGTTGAACTTGAAGTTCCCTAATATCTCACACAGTTCTAATGCTCTATTGTAGCCTCTTTAACAGGTAAGCAGTTTGGTTGCTGAAAGGGGCAGAAAAAGTACATTTACCTCCCCCTTTCTTAAGTGAATAGGTTGGTGTCTAAAAAGGACAGAACTTTAATTTAAAAAAAAATGTCACAACAGTCAGATACGGCATGAAAAGTTTGATTTCAAAAAGGAGAAAATGAACTTCTGAATAAATAAAAAGGTTTAAATCACTTTGTAATGGATGTAAGGTAATGGCCCTTTCATATGTGAATAGTTTGGTGAATAAAGAGAAACACAGAAAGTACTTTTATATACTAAAAACTTATAAAACACAAGTGTGAAGAAACAGTTTTAAGAGGCACAAAATGTTAAGAGGTTAACACTGAGAACTGGCTGTGGGCCATCATGGTCCCTCAGCTAATTTGCATGTAACTGCTTTTTTAAGGCTTAAGAGGCTAAAACTTAGAAAATGAGAACTCAAAAGTCTGGAAACTATAAGATGATTGAATGAAGTCTGTTGATTTTATAAATAACAGAAAATTGTAGTTTGTGAGTTTTTACCTAACCAGGGGAAAGGTACCAGAAGGCTCTAGGTTCTGAGACACTTGATAGCAATAATGAAGGGGAGGAAAGAAAAATTCAGTAGGTAGTGGAAAAGCTAGCTTTGCCAGAACTGTGAGGAGAAATTAGCAGCTGGGGTGTCAGCTGACTAGAAGGCTTCAGCTGCTCTTTCTTGATTGGCGGGATAAAAGCTGCAGCTCAATGGAAGATACTATTATTTAGTAGCGCCTAATCTTTAAGGGGCATCGAGGTGGCGCAGGGGACAGAGCTTCCTTCTCCACATCCTTTTACAGTTGAAGAAACTGAGGCAAACAAGGTTGAGTGACTTGCCCAGGGTCACACAGCTAGTAAGTGCTACAGGCCTTGTTGAACTCAGGTCCTCTTGATTCCGGGAGGCACTCTAGCCACTGCACCACCCGGCTAACTGGATAGTGTTGTCTAAATGTCAGTTATTATTACTGCTAACACTGCTGATCAAAACGCCATCACCAGTGGACATACTTCACATCCTCCTTCATTGAACCAGTCTGTAACAGCTTTCTCTTTGTTCCTGCTTCCTGACACAGACTCATGCTAGCCTGTGTCTGCAGATGGCAAAAGTGGCAACGGCACCACCTCGGCAGCTGACAGCCAGAATTTCAGAAAAGCCTAAACTCAGCTAACAAATCACTTCTTGGCCTTTTAAGTTATTTGTTTGGCCTTGTTGTCTATACAGCCAAAAGGAATTATTCATTAGCATTTGTGGGGAATGTCAATATAACACCAACATCGCATGTTACATGAACACCATCTGCAGCAGAGGCCAGATGACCACTAGTATAAATGCTTCATGTCTTCTAAGTTTTTTTTTTCTAATCTGAACAGTCTATGAGTCTATGATTCAATGGGTATTTAAGGGAACTATTATTTTTATTATTATTAAGGGAACTATTATATTTATCCCTACAGAGATAAATAGTATCATGTTAAACAGATCCTTTTTACAAATCTTGAAAGACTATATAGCTTATGGATGCTGGGAATCTATCAAGCAGCTTCTTTCTTTTACGAAAGAACACAAAGCCTCCTAGCAGGCCTCTTTTTATATTAGTCGCTATCTATTTCCATAACATTGTGGTGTATTTTAAGAAGAGAGCCAAGACTTACAGACAGCACGCAGATCTATATTTACACTGACCTTTGCCTTCAGGGTAAGAGAGCCTGGACAGACACTTTTAATTTAGATATGAAAAGAAACTGGCCTTTGTTGCCAGTGTTTTGGCTTTTAATTAATGACAAGCAAACATATGGAGACAATATTAGTTTAAATGGATCAAGTTTGCCAGAAATCATGGCTTGTCTTGGAAACTCAAGTCATTGTGAAAAATATCACCTTTCAAATGTTATAGTCTCAGAGCTAGTGAAATCATACAAATAACACACATTTGTAGTGTGCTTTATGGTTTACAAAGAAATTTACTTACAAAATGCTGAATTTGAATCCTAATGGCCCCTTGAGTTTGTAACCCCCCCAGAAACACTTACTAGTTGTGTGATCCTGGGAAAGTTACCTACTGTCTCTCAGCCTTAGTTTCCCCATCTCAAAAGGAGGATAATACCTGCAGTATCTATCCCACATAGCTGTTTTAAGGCAAAGGCCAAATAATTTACACAAGTTACTTTACAATCCTAAGACTATATAACTATCATAGGTTGAAAGATCAGTAACTAGAAGGGACTTCTGAAGTTAGCCAGTCCAACCTCATTTTCCAGATGAATAACTGAATATTCACTTTTTTCCAGATAGGGAAATGGAGTCAGAAAAGAAGTTAAATGACTTGTCTATGTTTCAACAGCTAGTATGTGTTAGAGACAGTATTCAAAGCCTAAGTTTCCTCACTCCAAGCTAGTGCTAGTGGTTATAGTGCTAGGCCAAATCTCCTGAACTCCCACCGCAATCAAGTGTGGACCCACTTGACCATGGATCTGGACATCTCTCCCGAAGTTCCTCCTAATTTTGGGCTGATAAACTGATAGGGTTTTAAGTTTTAAAATGAGAGCAGTTTTCATTCGTTAACCACAGAGTTAGCTAATGGCAAAAACAGAGGTAGAGCAAAGGTTTCCAAACTCCTAGTATAGTGTGTATGTACTTGCTAGTACACCATCTCTGTTCAAAAAGCTTCACTGTCTCCCCATTGCTTCTTGGATACAATATAAATTCTGGTGTAGTATGTAGTATGTATCCTTCACAACCTGGCCTTAGTTTACCTTTCCAGACTTATTACGTATTATTTCCCTTAACACAACCCTACAGTGAAGCCAAATTGGCCTTGTTCTTTATATATAGTATTCCGTCTCATTCTCCATGCCTTTGCAATAGACTGTTCTCCCTACCTAAAGTACACTTTCTTCACCTCTACCAGTTAGTATCCCTGTTGTTGTTGTTGTTGTTGTTGTTGTTCAGTTGTGTCTAACTCTTCAGATTCTTACGGCTTAAACAAGCACTTGCCAAATAAAAAATGGGGGTAGGAGTGGGAGAGATGAGGGCTTTATTCTGGATGTCCAGTCAAGGCCATGACTTTTGGTTGAGGACTAACTCTGAACTTTGTGGAAAAAGGAGCTACAACTTGTGAGATAGAAGGATTTAGCAGTCCAAAGTGAAATAGTTGGTATGACACAATTTATTTACTTTGGAACTTTATTCAACCTAGACCAGGAAACCAGCCTTGTCATTTTGCTTCTGTTTCTAGGCTTATTTCATTTTCCACTAGTCATGGGCAGGCACTGTTGCCCTAAATAAAACTCGGTTTAAAACTATGCAGAGGAATGTTTAAAAGCAAAACAATTTCATAAATTTAAAATAAGAATGTGCATTTTAATAAAAAGATCATATTTTAATTTTTATACCAAAATTTTAACTGGTTTGTACAAATATGATCTTTGTAATGTTTGCATGTTTTAATGAAACTTGGGTCTTATCCCTGCAAATGCCATACGGGATCTCAACAAATCAAAGTGCAGATGCGGACAACCAGTTGAATCACTCCATTTAATTATAACCAACAATCTCAACTTGGCCTTCTTTTGGATGAGCCAATAAAGAAAGGCATTAGGTTGAAAAAAGCAGATGGGATCTGAAACCACATAATCCCTAAACCTAAAATTAGACTTTCATGACATTACGCTAGTTAATGGTTTGGACTTTCAACCAAAAAAAGAAAAAGAAAAAGAAAAAAAAAAGATTATTGGCTATAAATTATTCAGAAGTTTTGTAACTATAGAGTTGTGAACTATCCACTAGGCATTCTTTACTCTTCTCTCCCCCCACCTTTCTCTTCCAATTAGCAGAAAAAAAAAAGAATTCAAGTCAATCCATTGGAAACTTTTTCATTGTATACCTAGTAAAAGACGCAGAGGAAGAAGTGACAAAGACTGCTGGCCAGGCTTAGATTTTATTTTGGAAACAAAATAGGGTTTAGGGTCATGGAAGACATAGGATCATAGTCCAACCCCCTCTTTTTACAAAGAAAACTAAGACCCCAAGGGGTTTAAGTGACTTGCCCAAGGTCACATGGCTATCATGTGGCAGGGCTGTTATTTGACCCTGAGGACTCTGACTACAAATACAACACTTTTCCCATTGCACGACACCTGGGACTAATTGAATTTGATGTCCTATGCTGTCTTTGTTTTTCATTAAAATAATAACTCTTTTAGTAAAAACTAGCATTTGGGTAGTACTTTAAGGTTTGCAAAGCCCTTTCCCCAAATTGTCTCATCTGATCTTCACAACAACCCTGGAGAGTAGGTGCTAGTATTATCCCCACTTCACAGATAAGGATAATGAATCTGAGAGAAGGTAAGTGAATTGTCCAGGGTCACCCAGCCAGGAAGTGTCAGAAGCCAAATTTGAACTCAGGGCTTTCTGATTCCAAGTCAAGCACTGCATCCACTACAGCACCTCGCTGCCTCACCATCACGTTCTTAAGGCCAACTCAGTTCGAGCCCTCTTACATCCAACTGCATTCCTTTCACTGTTCAGTACATATTAGGAGGTTCGTACGTGGTGCATTTTTTATTTTGTCTACAAAAAGAGGAAAGATCTAGATTTGATGTCTTGTTTTGCTCAATAGGCAATCATTACAAAAATGACTAAAGATTTCACTGGCTGCTATAACTTCTTACTTATTTCATTTCCGGACTGCACAGATTTTTTAGATAGCACTGGATTTTTGGCAAAGTATTATGGAATAGTTTTTGTTTTCTTTTGTAGCATTACAATGAGGAGCTGAGTGTACATTTTGGAGCTGAACGCCAATCAATGACTGGCTTGTGGTCATGAAAGATGGATCAGTAACAAAACAGATTTTGATTTCTTTATTTTTTTGAGTGAATCACTGTATTCTGGCTTTATTTTCCTTTTACATCTTTAATATTTTGAGATTCCAGGAATGTGGTATAGTTTCCAAACTCTCTCTCTCTCTCTCTCCAGAAATTCTCACTGCTATGTAATTTCTCATGTCATACTATAAGAAGAGCTGAAAGAGAGTAGCACACATTACACCTGTGCTAGTTGTGCCATCTATTTTACTGAATGACAAAATTGTATACCAAATGAATTACTCCTTCCAGAAATTTTAAAAACTATCAAGGAAATAAATGTCAGCAATTAGGATATTTTCCCAAGACTGACCTTCAAGTACTGCAAAAATTTCTTCACACAAATAATGGAAGAAAATCAGAGTCTTGATTTAGAGAATCTCAGAATTATCTTCCAAAGAAATGACAAAACAGTTTCCTTAGGCATATATGTGACCAGGTCTCTCCCCTTCTCAAAAGCCATCAGTATCTCCCCTTTTGCCCTGAAGATAAAAATGTAAACCCCTTACTCTAACATTTAAGGTACTACATAATTTAGCTCAAAACTACCTTTTCTAGCCTTATTTTACATTATCCCTTCTTCATGCATTCTTACATTTCATCTCTAACCTCTATGTATTTGACCAAGCTATCCCTCATACTTAGAATGTACTCTTATCTTCCTATTTGATCTCTGTCCAATCATATACTACTACCACCACCACCACCACCACCACCACCACCACCACTACTACTACTACTACTACTACTAATAATAATAATAACAATTGTTCAGTTATGTCCAATTCTTTGTGACCCCATTTGTGGTTTTCTTGGCAAAGATAATGGAGTGGTTTGCCATTTCCTTCTCCAGTTCATTTTATGGATGAAGAACTGAAGCAAAAAGAATTAAGTGACTTGTCCGGGGTCACACAATTAGTAAGTATTTGAGTTCACATTTGAACTCAGAAAGATAAGTCTTCTGCCTCCAGGCCCAGAGCCCTGGACTCTGTTCACTGTGCCACCCAGCTGCTACTGCTGCTAGCATTTATAAGCACTTTAACTATATAGCGAACTTCAAGGCTTTAAAAGCATTGTACATCTATTATTTCATTTGATCTTCACAACAACCCTGTGATGTATTATTATTACCATTATTATTATCCCCATTTTATTGATAAGGCAACTGAGGCTGAAAGAGGTCAGATGACTTGCCCAGTAAATGTCTCAGGGTGGATTTGAACTCTCATCTTCCTGACTGTCCTCCAAAGCTCTTACTTATTGTCCCATCTTGCCACCTTCAAGGTTCAGTTCAGAATCTACCGCCTTTGTAAAACTTTTTTTTTTAAATTTCATTGAGTCCTTAAGAGTTTTTCCTCTCTCCAAATCATCTTATATCTATATATCTCTGTGGCTATTACATTTCCTCCATGTAAACTCCTGGAGGACAGGGACTTTGCTTTTGTCTTTACATTCAATTCAACCAGCATTTAGTAGCTTACTATGCGCCAGGCACCAGCTATGCCCTAGGCATGGTGACAAAAAGAAACAGTATCTGATTCAGGTTGCTTAAATTCTAAGGGAAGGATACAATCTATCTATAATAAATAGATACAAAGTACATACAAATTATACACAAAGTCATACTGAATGTAAGTGAAGAGACTAACAAATGTGGTGAGGGTGGGAATCAGGAATAGCCCCTAAGGAGGACCTGGTGGCCCTTGGAACAGGGCATTAATATGAGTTAGAGATTATAAAAGTTTTACCAACATTTAACACAAGAGCATATTACCGGCACCTACCAAATTGCTGTTGAATTGTTGAAACAGCAGTTTGGGAGAAGACAGTCAGCTACAGTCTAGTATTATTGTTAAGTTTTCTCTCACACAATGTTTTAAAATTTCTTTCTCTTACCCCTTTTCTCTTGCTGTTTTCACAAAATCTGGGTATATATGTACACACACACATATATAAAACATATATGTGTGCATATAAATGTGTATACATACTCATACATGTATCTAATATGTGTGTATTGCCTTGTGTGTATATACATGCATACATACATATATACATATACCATTTGTTCTTTTTTTAATCTAGTTATTCTGTATTGATCAATCTTCATTCATTCAATCAATTATTTCTAGAACTGGTGGCCCATTCCATTTTGAGATCCAAGTAGGACAAGCTTATAAATCTCTTTAAATGAATCTTCCAAGATACTATTATGACTAAAGTACACATCTTCATTAATTTCCTAGATTTCAATCCATTGATGACAAGTATTTTAAATCACTAGGAATCTATTATTTGTGGTAACTTAATCTTGAATTACAGAAAACTATTCTCTGTTACCATTCCCGTTAAGTACCAAGCAAAAAACCACAAATTATAGGAACTTTTATATTAATGAGCCAGGCATCCTGATTGAATAACTCTAATACTATTTCTAGTCACTCGATGAACAACCTCCCACATAAGAACTATGTTCCATATTGTACAGACCGTAAAACTAATGTACTCAAAGTTTATTAATGTGTGCAAATTATTCACAGTGAATCAATCTATGGGAAAGTCAGAAAGATAAGCCAGACTTTCTAACTTGGATAACAATAGTACTATCTATTAAACAAAAATGTTAACACAGAGCAGTAAGACAGTCAACCACACTAGATAGGAGTACATTAAATCAAGTATACTTAATCACTATAAGAACTTAAGAAGTCGTAGTGTTAAAGAAACAGAAATGTAAGTATATTTATGCAAGACAATGCTCACAAGAATGGCAAAGAAGTGAAGGAAAGATGGCCATTTGTTTCAGAAGTACGAAAGGTTTGGTTGTGGCCCCTGTTAACTGAAAACTAATAACAGAATCTCAATAAGCTAATAATGGAGGTGATGACAAAAAAAAAAAAAACAAAGTCAACAAAAAGGTATTACTTTTCTTTAATTATTATATAAATCAAAAGGAAATAGTCCATACATCTACTTCGTATTATCTGACCCCTCCCCAATAAAAATAAAAATAGATAGCTCAAGTCAAAATAGACTTCCTTAAGTATGATAACAAATCATATTTACATATGTTTTAAGGCTTACAAGGCAACTTCCTCATAATAACTAGGGTAGGTAATCCAAGTATTATCACCCACATTTTACACATGGAATAGACTTTCAGAGTTAGGGTGAGAGGTTAAAAAAAAAAACTGAGACAGAAAGGAAATAATCATAGCAGAGCAGTGTCAACAACATATAGAGGAGAAAGTATCCTGGAAGAAGTGGTCAACAGTGTTAAACACTCACCAAGGAAAGGTCAAGAAGGATGAAAACTGATTTTTAAAAAAACAGTTATTGGATTTAGTAATAGAGATCATTGGCGACTTTGGAGACAGCAGTTTCAGTAGAGAAATCTGGCCAGAGCCAGACTGAAAGGGGTTTAGAAGTGAGTGAGAGATGAGAAAGTGTAGGCAAGGAGTAGAGACAGCTTTTCTAGAAGTCTGGCTATGAAAAAGGGGAGAGATACAGGACAGATAGTTCCAGGGGATGGAGATCTGATCATGTTTATAGGCCAATGAGGATAAGAAGACATTGAGTATCAGGGGCAAAGGGGAAGGTCCAAAGGGAAAGTCTCTGGAAGAGGCAGGAAGGAATGGGAGCGAGGACCTGAGTGGAAGAGTTGGTGCTGGCAAGAAGAAAGGGCACTTCATCATCTGAGCCTGAGCAGAGGAACACAGACTAGGAGATGATGTCGAGCACATTTGAAGTGTGGAACTGGGGAGGAGAGGAAGCTCACAATGGATGTCCTAAATTTTTCAGTTCATAAGACTGCTTTTCAGCCTGTTTGGGTAGGTGTCTCCTTCCTTAGTCACCACTCCACATGAATCCCTCCTGTAGTTTCAAAATCAGTCAAAGAAATTGACTTTCTCCAGCAGAGAAATGTTCTCAGGTCAACCCTTTAAGTGCTATATATAGTTTTGATAACAGTTTGATTTTTTTGTGTGTGATCATGTCCACAATTTTAACTCAGTTGAAATAGAAAACATGATTTTTAAAAGCAGGTTGAAAAATAAATTAGTAAAACAAAAACATATATTTATACAGAACTGTTATTAATGTGTCTGGATGTTTCCATTACTAATAATAACTTCAATTGTACTGTACCCTGAATTCATTTGGACAAACCAACACCCTAAGTAAAGCCAAAATACAAACCAAGAGTTGACATTGGAGAAATATTCCAAATTAGGAGAAACAGGAAGAAGGAAATGCACATAAAACCAGTTTCAGCATTGGAAAACAGTCCCAAATAAGGTTGCATTAACAAGTTATTTTGCCATGGTGAAATAACAAATCAGATATTGCCCCTTCTGAAAATCAACTGCATAAAAAAAATGAACAAAGATGCTGTGCTGTAAATGTTGTGCTTATTTCCAAAGCACTGACTGGACAGCATAAGAAAATTTATTTATGAATTAGAATATTATTTAAGAAATATAAGGCTCATTTCTTCATTAAAAGTCTTTTATTTGGTTAATAGTGGGGGAAACAAGGGGGAAACCATCTGATTCTCTGTAGTACCCCTAATTCTTCATATCTCCATAAAGTTAGTGCTAGGGTTAATTCAGTAAAATAAAGCAGAATTACACATATAACAAAACCTTGGCTATCTTGGGATCCTTGTTCTAGACAGTAGTTTCCTTGATATTTAAATGTTTGCCTCCCTTTAAACACCAAAAATTTTAAAGAATTGACAAGTTTTTCTAAAATGTATTGAAAATGTTTTTATTAAGAATTAACATATTGACCATAATTTAACTTTTTCTTAGTCATGATCATCATTATAATACAATGTTAAAATAGAAAGACAATTCAGTGATCACCTACTCTAAACTTCTTTTATAAGTAAAGAAACAGTACGGTACTAAGTTGACACATAAGAAATGCTCTCAGAGCCTATTGGAATATGTAGAGCTATATGTCCCTGCACCTGTTTCTTGTTCTGTTCTCTTGTTTCTGTTTCTCCTTGTTTCTATTCCCTGCTATTTGTTCTCTATTTTCTTTAGCTTTTCTCTCTTCTCATACCTCCAGACTGTTAGTGGTAAGTCTTTGTAGCAGTCTTTAATTTGCTTCTCTTAAGCTTCAATAGCCTAATGTGTAAAATTAGAGTAAAGTAGCTGGAAGTGATGGCATAAGGTCTTTTCTATAAATAAAATGTGTGGACACCTAACCATCTATATTGGCTGTTTAGTCCTTTTTTGCTTAATTTGTGGTGATGTGATAGTGAAAATGGAGTGCTGGTACAATTATGTCTGTAAAGATCTGTATAGACACTAGATAAGTTTACATATATGTGAGTATGCACCCACAAATTCATACACATGCACACGTACATACTGTTGTTCAGTCATTTCAGTCATGCTCAACTCTTTGTGACCCCATTTGGGGTTTTCTTGGCAAAGATACTGGAGTGGTTTGCCATTTCCTTCTCCAGTTCATTTTACAGATGAGGAAACTGAGGCAGACAGGGTGAAGTGACTTGCCCAGGTTCACACAGCTAGTATGTGTCCAAGGCCAGATTTCAATTCATGAAGATGAGTCATCCTACTCCAAGTCAGGCACTCTATCCACTACTCCACTTAGCTGCCCAAGATTTGATTTATACCAAACTTTTTAGGAACACACCTGTTTTGTCAAGTGAAACACACCTGCCCTTAAGTATGGAATATTAATAACCTGAACAAGCAGCATTATGGCCTGAATATTATTTCTACTACAAAGTGAAATTTAGGAATTTAATTCATATAGAGTTAAATTTCATCAAACCTGTTTAATGTTTGGTGCTACTGAAAAGTTGCCCTTTCATTAATTTCATTACAACATGCCTGGGTGTGAGCCTTAGAATGAATGTTCACACCTGTGAGCAGAGTCTGTTGTCATAGCTGGAAGGGATTCCTTTTAACTTTGTAATCATGAGACAGCATCTTGGAAACCTTTAGAAGAATCATGCCAAAAAGCATCCTTAAGGATCTTCTACTCCCCAATCACTCTTATGAACAATCTTGGCAAAGCAATTTGTTGGTTTCTTTATTTCCCATTTCTGCAATAATACATTCACTTTCCTAATTCCATACTATCATTATGAATTGGTTACTACTCATAAAAAATACACTCATTGATGAAGCAAGTTACAAGAGAGATTTAAGTCTCTTCCCTCTGTTAAGGTAAAGGTAAATATACTGTATTTGGATGTAATAAGAGTACTCATCTTGTAGAGTAGGTAGATGTAATAAGAGTACTGACCTGATACACAATTCTTGTCCAGTTTTAGAAGGGTACTATGTCCAGTCTACTTGGATAAATAACCAATAGAAAAAGTCTGTCCTGGATAGCATGCTTCTACTCATAACACCAAATTTGAAGCTTAACCCCCTATAAAGAAACTGTCATATACATTCTACAATTCAACACATTTAGGCATATATGAAATGTCATTTTTGCAGGTGCTATCTGTAGTTTAAGATTTGGTCATAGAATCATACCTTTAAAGCTAGGAAGGATCTTAGAAGTCATGTAATAAACTCAGGCCAAGAGAGGTTAAATTTTATGCCCAAGGTCACCCAGGTAGAAGGTGAGATAGCTTGGATTTGATCCTAAAGTCTTCTGTTTTCAAAATCTATCACACTTTCCACTGCACCATGCTTAAAATAGTATTTTTTTATCCTGAAAGTGTGTGAGTTTGTCCTTTGTGGAAATAATGTGCCCTATTTACAAAGGAAAAATGGACTGGCCTAATGTTAACTTCTATAATTTTAAAAGCTAAAAAATATCTCCAAGGACCTGACTACTATAAGATGCAATCATATTAGATCACAGACAACTTAAAAGGAACTTTCTATTATATATTTCAGGAAGTTAAAGAGTAGAAAAAGGAAGATCAGGGAAAAACTGAAATATATTATTAAATACTGTTGCTTCCTTTCTTATGGGAGTTTTTAGAACTCCCTCCATCCTAAAAAAAAAATCCCACTAGTCATTATGAAAAAACACTTTTCAAAAGAGGAAACATTATTGATAATCATTCAAAAATCTCTAACCTCATTAATGACTAGAGAAATGAAAATAAAAACAACTTTTAGGTAACACACCTTGAGCCCATTAAGTGGGAAAAATCATTAAAAACAAGGATAGAATGCTGGTGAGGTCATGTACAAAAAAGTAACTAATTCAATGCAAATTTGTATAATCTTTTTGGAGAAAATTTGATAATATACATTAAAAGATATTTTTAAAATCACATCCTTTCACCAAATAATTCTATTATTCAGACTATATCATGCAAGAGCTATTAAAATATACACAATCAATAAATCAAAAGAAACATTAAGAACCTACTAAGTGGCAAGCACTATGCTAGGGCTATGAGGATAAAAATTAAAGTCCTTAACCTATTGCTCACATACACAATCACTCAAAGATGCTCATAGCAGCATTATTTGTTATTAAAAAAAAAAACTAGAAGTAACCTAAATGCCCAACAGTAGAGGAATGGTTAAAGAAATTAATGTACACTAATCTAAAGTTGTTCAGTAGTGTCTGACTCTTCATGACTCCATTTGGCAAAGATACTGAAGTGATTTGTCATTTCCTTCTGCTCATTTCACTGTTGAGGAAATTGAGGCAAACAGGGTTAAGTGACTTGCCCAGGGTCACATAGCTAGTAAGTGTCTGAGGCCAGATTTGAACTCAGGAATATGAGTCTTCCTGACTCTAGGTCAGATGCTCTATCTACTACATCACCTAGCTGCCCATATCTAATAGAATACTATAATGCAATTAAGACTGATAGTATGAGGAATACAAAAAGGTCTAAAAACATTTAGGAAATAATGCAAAGCAAAAAAAAATATTTAAGTGGAAAATAAGAAAAACAGAGAGAACATAAGGGATCATAACCCTTTTTAAAAAAAAAGTGAATGAGAATGAAGGGACAGAGAATCTTGACAGGAAATCCTGTTAGGGAAAGTGAATGACTGAAAAGGTAGGACATTTTATGGGTGTTTAACTTAAGTATAAATGAGTTCTTTTGATTTTTAATGATAAGCTTATACATTTTTTCTTTTATCTCATCGACTCTTTTCTTCCCCTTTTTACTGTGGATCAGGAAAATACCTTTAGGTAGACTACTCATTAGGAAATTGACTCATTAAAATGAATTGATTCTAAGAAGAATGGCCTTTAAGTCTCTAGGGAATCTAGAGTAAATTTTTCTTATTTCCTTCTCTTCTTATCTCTATTTTTCAAGCAGATAAATTGGTGAGCAAATATTTGTTTAGTATCCACTATGTGCTTGGCAAAACTGGAGGATGAAAAGATAAAAAGTTTCTGTTCTCCCAGAGCCCTCTGTTTTTGGAGAGAAAACAAGCAGACAACTAATTCTTAATAACAAACTACCTTTAAGGAAAAAGCACTAAGTATCTAAAAAGTCCTACATATCTATAACCAGGAAGACAAAGCCTGGTATAATTCTATGCTAAATTTTGTAGGTAGTAGCTGGGACTTCATAGGGAGAATTAGATTTGGGAACAAAGTGTCAATACAATATATTGGACTAAAAGGTACATGGCTGCCAGCTAGGGAAAAGTGAGACATTGCAACCTGAGACATAGAACATTAAGTAGATAAAGCATAGTGATGGAGACGGTAAGAATTAAGTAAATAAGTTGGACTTTGAGTCTCACCTTTATATAGTATTGTCAAATATCAGTTGTCTTTATACAATATGGACATATTTAAGCTTTAACAGTGTCACAAGAGGTCGGGGCACATATATCCACCATAGAGCTCTGTGTATACAGAAAAATAAATGCGGATTTACTTGAATGATGTCTTGGGTGAAGAACTATTAAGATACACCCCATCTTGTCTAATATGCCATCTCAAGGTTAAATAGAGTGCCCCAGGATATAAAAATTATGAGATAAAATAGCAGGGTAAACTACTGCTGTAAGAGATACTCAGGGACACCAACACAATCTTGATTCTAAATGGGACAGACAGGGGCCTACTCCTTCCCTCAGAGCAAGGCCAATCAACTGTTCTCAAGCCACCTTTTCATGTGTATATACACAGATGCCAGCAGTCCGGATAAAGACATCCCATGGAATCCTAGGAGGTAGTATAGTTTGCCTTATTCCTCAAAAGACAATGGAAAAGCATTATATTTGGGCACAGAGAATGTTCTACAATGAAAAGTGTTGTGAAGCTATTGGGCTCCAGTCTGTGATCTTATCTTCAGTAAAATGATTTTTCACCACTGGACAGGACAACTCAACTCAGCTGCAAATTTGGATGTAACAAGAATACTAGCAACTAGTATTTATACAACACTTCAATTTTTAGAGAGTGCTTTACATAGCAACCTTGGGATATAGGTACCATTTTAATCCCCATTTTACAGATGAGGACTCAATTGCAGACAAAGATTAAGTGATTTGCCCAGAGCTCATACAGCTAGTAAGTGTCTAAGGTAGAATCTGAACTCAGGTCTTCTTAACTCCAAGTACAGCACTCTAGTCCCTGCGATAAAGTTCTTTTAGCTTGTGTTCTAGACCACAAATCCAAGGAATAATTTCCACATTCTGATATTCTGGTCCCTAGGCCTTGCTCTTGTTCATTGGTAAGCCAATAAATCCAAGTCTCATCTCCTAGCTCTCTGACCTTCAGCCCAAATTGGCCATCTGGCTCATTCTCTCCAATCCACCTTGATCAGCATGATATTTTTGCTGCCCCTAGTCCAATGCAAGAGAAGCATAATTACTCATTTCTGCCTTAAGGGGCAGGAACAGGGCAAGAGATCCAGGAACAAAGGGAGGAATACTCAACCTGGGTCAGTGGACCAAGTTGCCTGCTTGAAAGGAGTCATGAGGTCTAAATAAATACTATTTTTTCTACTACTTTTTGCTGCAAATCACATAATTAGTAAGGCATATTGAGTTAAATAGGCTCTGGGGTCTAGCCTAGGAATTCCAGAAAAATTTACATTTGTTATTGCTATGGGGAAATGAGTGGTTCCAAACAACTGACTTTTGCAAAGGATCTTTTGGAAAACAAACAACTCTATAAGCTGAGGACAACAAATGTTTCTAAATCACCACCAGAGGAAATCTCCAGACCAGCCAAAACAGGCTGAAAAGTCACATCCTTCTGAAAACAACATTTCCTAATCATCTGTAATAGACAACATGGCAAAAGTCAATTTCATCAATAACACATGGAAAAATTTAAAATGTGACCCATCAAAATAAAAGCTTTGTCAGTCAACAACAAATGGCTGCTTTCCCAATAAGTCAACAGTAGCTTGGCATAATTAGCTCTTCTGGAAAACAAAGTTTTTCTCTTTCCTCATCTTGCTCTCCCCATTAATGCTATGCTCAAGACATTGTAATCCAACCCCCTCACAAGCCTAGAAATATGTTCCTCTTTAATAGCAAATTTGCTGTGTACTAGGAAATGTTTTCATTTCTTCTTTCAAAAATTTCTTTAAGATATCAGTTTGTTTTTTTTAAAGAAGTAAGCATTATATTGATTCAGTTTGAGGCAACTATGAGATAACAGCAAGAACTGTGCTGTCTTGGTTCCACCACTTCCCTGTGTGACTCTGAACAAGTCACTTAATGTCCCTAAGTTATAGTTGCCCCATCAATAAAATGAGGACTGTAGCATCTGCATTACTGTCTACTATACCAGTTTGTTAGGAAGATCAAATGATGCAAAGGAAGGGTTATTCCAGGGTTTCAAAAAATATTAGTGCAGTTTAAAGCTTTAAACTTTCACAGATATTTGGGAAAGTGGGACATCCTGTAGAAATATTAGGTATTTTATCATTATGATTACCCTAGAATATCTGAATTGAAGTATTTTCCCAATACAAGCTAATGTCTACTAGATTAAAGCAGGTAAGCATTTGATTATTTTGAAGATCCATGCAAAGAAAAAAGCATTAGGAAAACATTTTTAAAAAGAAGCTGCTAGCTAAGAAATGTCTTAGGAAATGTGAGACTTCACTGTCTTTTTTTTTGGGGGGGGAAGCAAGGCAATTGGGGTTTAAGTGACTTGCCCAGAGTCACACAGCTAGTAAGTGTTATGTGTCTTTTGAACTCAGGTCCTCCTGACCCCAGGGCCTGTGCTCTATCCACTGCACCACCTACTTAGCTGTCCCTTTCACTGTCTTTTTCTTAAAACCACTAATCCTTGTGTCTTAGTATTTTTAGGAATATAAATATAAATATAATCTTATATTTATATAAGAGTACTTACATGCTCTTAGTCTTTTTAGGAATATAAATATATTTTTTCAGTCTTAAAGTGACAGCAACACTTCACAGTAACAAGCTATTTAACCAAAAGGAATGGAAGATAAAATGTTCAAAATAAGACCATTTTCTAGATAACTAGTTTACCCTTTTTTTGGAGACTATTTTCAAAAGAAATTTTCTAAAATGTACTACATAATCCTTGTCTTCTTAAACAGGATGCTGAACATGTTTTTCTTGAAGACTGTCATTATTACGAACATCTGTTGCTGTATCGTGTAATAATGTGATTGTCAACTTTTTAATTTTTCTGTCTCCTCATTCTATATCAGAGAATCAGTTACTACTTCTACTCTCACTGTACTTCCAAGTCTTCTGGTATGTTTGAGCTTTTAATCTACTATGGATTAGAAAATCAAATAAATATTAGATAATATCAAATATTAATAATTAAATAATATTAAAATATTATATTACATAGCTAGCATTTATATAGTGCTTTAAGCTTTTCTAAGTGCTTTACATATGTTAACTCATTAAATCCTCACAATGACCCTTTGAGATAGGTACAATTGTTGTTCAGTCATTTCAGTCATGTCCAACTTTTTGTGACCCCATTTGGGGTTTTCTTGGCAAAGATACTGAAGTGGTTTGCTATTTCCTTCTCCAAATCATCTTACGGATGAGGAAACTGAGGCAAACAGGGTTAAGTGACTTGCCCAGGGTCACACAGCAAATAAGTGTTTGAGGCCTGATTTGAACTCACGAAGATGAGGCTTCCTGATTCCAAGCCCAGTGGTTGTATCCACACCTCGCTTCCCCAGGTATGATTATTATCCCCACTTTATAATTGAGGAAAGTTAAGGCATAGAGAGGTAAAGCCTCTCACATAGTTAGAAAGTGTCTGAGGCTAGTCTTCCTGATTCCAAGTTTTGTACTCTATCATACGGTCACCTAGCAATCCCCTTTAAATAAGTCAAAAAGATTTTGTAGCAAAGGGGCCTAAGGATTAAAGTGCCAGTAATGCAAGGGCTTAAGTGACAGTACTTTGGGGTACTCAGAGGCTTTTTGGAGTGAGGACTTAATTTTACATTGGAGTTGTATCTAGGAAGATCCAAGTTGCTAGTGGATATTACTGTACTACAGAAAAGCAACTTTGAAAAAGATATATAAGATACAGATGAGTTCAGGAATAAATGGAGGCTGATACCTGTGAATAAGAAAGTCAAATGCAAACCTACCTTATAAAAATATTTTTAAAAGTTAAACGTGTGCATGCGTGGGGGGGCGGGAAGATTGCATGAAATTCTGTGTATGTAAGAAATGCAATACACTCGTTCCTTACAAACAGGAACCTATCCTTTATTTTTTAAATGGATAAAGTCACAACTAAATGAGAGGATTGGACTAAAGGATCTTTACAATCTCTTTCAGTTCCTAAAAAATTTATTAATCTATCCCATTACTGACCATCTGAGATGTTAACAAAAAAAAAAAGAAAGAAAAAAAAGAAAAGCAGGAGTTTTTTTGCTGCCTAGTTTGAGATTTTAAGGAACAATGATAGCACATAATCTGATAAAACACACATGAATGCTGAAGTTTATTCTCTATGTCTGTTTACTTGATAGCCTAGAGCAAGAGGTGAGATAAGTCTAAAAGTGTTGGTGCAGTAAAACAGGTACTGGATTTATAATCAATGGATATGGATTTTAATCCTGAAAAATCACTGCAAACCTCTGGTTTTCAGTTTCCCAGTCTCTCAAATGAGAGACTTTTAAAAGCTACTCCTGCTTTAAAGCTATGACCCTAAAATCCTTGTGGAAAGATTGCCTAATTAGAAATACTTTACCTACTCTTTCTATTAAAAGAGCCTTGGTTTAATGTTGTCCTTAGAGTTCATGCTCAGGGAACTTCCCCATAGGTGAAACCACTTTATAATGAGTTCATTTGGGTATCTGCATAAATAATCGAAGGAAGACTTGTCTTAGACTAAATTCCTCTCTATCATACAGAGCAAGGCTCACAAGCAAGGTTTAAAACCCCAAACTGAGTTTTCAGAGAAACTAGATGGTCATATCCCTTAAGGTGTTTTGGAAGAGCACTTTGGTTTTGTGTCTTTCAGGAACTAATTTCATCTCTATTCAGGATGTTGCAATGGCTCTCTGAAACTCCAGACCTGGATGCTATATGGGCTGTTGAAAAATGTAAAGAACTCTCTAAATGAGATATGACCGGTCAATTCAGTGCATAGTCTTCAAAAGACCTAACAACAAGCTGACCTGAGTGAAAAATGGAATTTGAATGAAACCCATAGTCCTGCAGCACCTCCAAAGAGGAAATCCTTCCTGTGGAGGTAATTGCCAAGCAAAGGGATAATTCTAAAGGATTATTAAGTAGGAGGGGACTAATCACATCAGCATAAATGGCTTAGCTTGAAGAGACAAAATGTGATTCATTCCAGTTCTGGATGATTGTGGGAGATTGATCTACCTAAGCGTAATGAGGAAGAAGATTTGGTAAAGCCAGCCCTTCACTCTTTTAATCAGGTAGGTGGAAAGGCCTTTTGTCTGGCATTTCCAGAAGTAATCTCAGGAAAATTGGATCCAGGTGGAGAAGCATCCTTTCTACCCATAGAGCTTTCAATTTGACATTCTGGCAGATTCTAAATCAGCTTCTTCTTGTTTGCCAAAGGCACATGGATTAATAGAACAAAAGAAGTTTCTCCCCACCAAGACAGTCATTTAAGCCAGTAGACTGGTTGGAAAGGCTTTAATAAACTGTAGCAAATTTGGGGGCAGCCAGGTGATACAGTGGATAGGGCATTGGGACTGAAGACAGGAAGACTCATCTTCATGAGTTCAACTCTAGGCTTGGACACTTACTAGTTGTGTGACCATGGGCAATTCAATCAACATGCATACCTCAGATCTTCACCTATAAAATGAGCTGGAGAAGGAAATGGCAAACCACTTCAGTATTTTTGTCAAGAAAACCCCAAATGAGGTCACGAAGGGTTGGACATGACTGAAAAAATAAACTCTAGCTCTGACTTCAGAAAACTACCACTTTTAGAGGCCAAGATGCCTTGTACAGTGATATATCTCTAAGAAAAGCAATATCTTTACCCCCAGTAAAAATTGCCCTCAGCCACTCTGATAAAACTACTTTCTTAGATACTATTTAATAAATTGTTAACAACAATTTTTCATTGTTTCCTAACAACTTCCATTGATATGAAGGTAGCAAAGGGCTCTGTGCACCCATTCTGTAGTAAGAATTATATCCAGATGAATCAGGTTCAAAGTTGGGTCTAAGATCTCAGTATGATAATGTTATGAAAGTATGTTTCTTTAGAGTAAAAATAGTGACCCAGATATTTCCTTTTAACATCAGCATTGCCTTTGCCACTAAGTTAACAAAGCAACGCGTCAGAAAGATGCCTGTCAACCACCATCACTACTAGCATAATGTTTCAGTAAAAGTAATCTATGAGAAGAAATACATTGTACTAGTAATGTCTAGACTTAGTTAAAAACAACAGCAACAATTTGAGAATGTTCTGTGGGACCTGGCAAACTCATTTGCTAATTTCCTTTAAAAGTATCCGCAATAACTGGACAAGAGATTCAAGAAAACGTATACAGATATATCATGTTCTAATTACTGTTTAAGTATTTCTGAATAAAACAATCTAATATCACCATGGTATACTGTTAAATGCAAATCCATATAAATACAAAGACAGGCTTTTCTGGTTTTTAAAAATTATACTTGTAGAACTGTATCATCTATTATTAAACCCATTTTGGGGAAAGAGTGGTGGGATTTTTTTTTTTTTTTTTTTGGTATTTGCAAATTGTACAAGTGTCCTTTGGTCATCTATTTAATGTAAATTGTGAAGAGCAGTTTAAAAAATTCACCACCCACAGGTAGAACTGCAATTAAATTATGGCTCCTTGAGAAAAAAGAATCCTGTTCTCAATTATGTGACATAACTGACACTAGTTGCATGTAGATCTGCAGCCTAAGACAAGAAAAAGGATTTTTTTTAAGCAGCAGAAATATTGTATATTGTAAAAGTGTAACTGTAGCATGGTTGATCACAGCTTCAGGAATGGAAATATGTTGTCCTATATCCTAACTGAATTATTTAACAATTCTTTAGCCCACATACAAAGACCCTCAATACATGTGTTTTGACATACAAAATGTTTGGGAAGTAAATATGAGGGCAGACTAGAAATGACTTGATATATACTGCACCTGTTAAGTTTCAAGATGACTTTCAGGAAAAATTTTAAGAGAAAAATGGAAAAGTCCAAATAAATGGTCAAAAGTCAGTCATGCCCATCAACCAGGGAATGGCTAAACTAACTGTGGTACATGAATAGAACAGAATATTCTTGTGCTGTCAGAAATAACAACCATGAAGAATTCAGGAATGAATACCAAAACTCATGAACTGATGCAAAATGATGTAAGCAGAACCAGGAAAAACAATGCAATAATTATAATAATGTAAGTGGCAAGACCAAGAAAAGAAAAGAAAAGAAAAGAAGAGAAAAGAAAAGAAAAAAAACGAAACATTATAAAGTATTAATGACTGACGTTTGGCCCCAGGAAAGAGTAGAGAAACACCTGGCAGACAGGAAGGAAGTGACCATGGGTGTGGAATGCTGCATGTCAGACATCTGAGATGTTCTCTTTCTCTTTTAAAAATCTTTGTTTCAAGGGAGAGGAGAGACCAATATATTTGTAAATAAAGGTTTATAACCAAAATATATCAACAAAATAAGATTTTTGAATGGGGAAAAAAAAAGGTCATCCATGACTAAGTCCCTTCCAATTGTATGGTATATATGTTTCCCTGTGCCAGCAGAGAGAGGAAAAAGTTTCGAATCTGTGCGTCAAATAAAACTGCAAATAAAAAGTAACAACAGAAACCACATCTGGGCTATAAAGGGAGAGTTCAAAAGGCTATTCTAAAATTCTTCGGATATTTCCCTTTCTTTATCACATTACAAGTGGGACATGTAACATTTTAAATCATACTATGTGTGGACTCTGCTTTATTTACAGGCGAGAGTAATTTTATGCACTTATCACACTAGATAAGAACAGAGAGTGTATAATACTTAAAGAAGAATGCAAACTACAGTGGCTAGGAGAGTGTTAAATTACAAGCCATCTGTTCTGATAATTTACAATGTGGCTTCTCCAATCTCCGCCAACACTACATAATATCTCTATGGCAACATACTAACATCAAATTAGGTAGGATCTTCAGTCTATTCACATACCAAGGAGCCAGATCGGTCAGCAAGTGCCTAATTGAACTGGAATCCTTCCTGCTTCAAAGATCTTCAAGCCATAAATGGGTTATCTTTTTTTTTGTAATTCAACTACCTTTATCATACCTTAGATGTGTTTTGGACTCACTCAAACCAACCTATCACTAAATAATTTACAGATTTGAAGGTCACTGGAAGCATATGGATCTAGCATTCACATATGGCATCTTTCAATACAAAATCAAATAAGAAAAAAGGTACGAGGTACTAGATGATAATGAAGGTGACAGACTTTTTCTAATTTTCACTTCTCCTTTGCCTGAAATGTTTTTTTTTTCCTTAGAGTCAACACTATTTAGAGTTAAGTTTAAGGTAGACTAAGTATCTGGTATTTTAAGTATATTTAACATTAAATATAATAAATGTTTAATATATTTAATAAATTTAAGTACAGTATTATACATATTTAGACTTAAGTTAAAATCTCAGCTCTTTCACTAACTGCTTTGCAGACTTGGGTGAGTTATTTGATCCTTTGGACCTCAGTTTCCTCATCTGTAGAATGAGGGAGTTGGGCTAAATTATTTCTAAGGGTCTCTTCACCTCTCAATCTATGATCCTCTAATCTTAAGGCCCAATTTCTAAATGAGCCCAAATTACATCCATTCAAGCATTTAAGCACTTACTATGTGTGTGTGTGTGTGTGTGTGTACATACATATATATGTGTATAGAAGTATATGTATACACATATAATATATACATACATGACATGTGTGTATATATGTACATATGGCATGTGTGTATATTTTAATCTCTATCCTATATTCCTGCATCTGTCATATTGATGGTGCTTAAAAGGATAAACAAACTACTCATTACATACCGTTATATAGATTAAATAATGCCTACAAAGTTCTTTGAAGATGAAAACCACTTCAAGTGCTAAGTAATTTCTGGGCTCAGCATTTGAAACAGAGAAACAAAGAAGACAGACCAAACATAATAAAAAAAAAAGGTCATGACCCAGCAGGAGATGCATTCTATTTCACACAGCATCTTTAGTCCCTTTTAAGGAATTTTACATATTAGTCAAAATGTGAATCTACTTTAAATGATCTTTTTGATAATCACAGGAAAGGGTTCAGAACATTGAAAAGAGTATCTCTAGCAGTTCTTCTAATTCAGAGGCCACTGTTTGAATCGACTCCCAGAGCCAATCAAATTTTCTTTATTTTGGAGATGTTTCTTTTTAAGTTGAGTTAAAATAATTTCATATGATGTGTCAATTCTAAAGCAAACACAATGAAAATTTTGGCAATGAAGCACTTGCTATTTGATGCAAATTGAATAAAATTCCCCTTTGGACTCTGTGATTCGTGTGTTCCATTTCCATGTTCAAATCTTTTATGATAGTCTATAAGAGTTTGCTCCTCTTCTCAGAAATAGAAAGAAGCTACTAGTATGAAAAAACTTGGCTAAAATGAAAGAAAAAAAGTAAGATAACTATTTTAGTTAATAGCCAAGCATAGGAAGTTGAGGCTTCCCTTGAAAATTCCCTCTAGACTGTTACGAACTAAAGAATCCTCAGGCTCAGCTAGGCTCACTTGCTACAAATACATTACAAAGTACAGGGAAGGAATGTCTATTCTTTTCTTGTTTAGTACCAAACCTTCCTTATGAATTTCTAGAAGAGCCTGTAGTAACCCTTTGTATACAATTAACAAAAACCAAGGCACAGTCACCTTTTTTTTTTCAAAGCCAGATGCTATTTTTCTCTGACACCAGAAAAAGAAAAATCTGGTTTGAGTCTTAAACCTAAGGAAGATTTGTCAGAACCCTTTGTTGATTAGTGGGGAAGGAAAAATTACTTTACTAGCAAGTCATTGGTTTCCTACAACAGCACTATTCTTCCAGAATCAAATGATTCAGCTTTGCAGGGGCTGAGATGTGTCACCTATTCAGTTCAGCTCCCCTCTGCTTTCTATACCATGAAAAATTCTAAGCCAAGAAAACCTGACATTTAGCAAGTTAATTGTAAATCTTTTTCCTTGCCAAAATGCCCAGTTTTAGAAAGGCATAGTACAGAGAAAAGATGAATAAGTAAATGACCTTTTGGCCTAAATTATCAAAACTTTATCTTATTCTTGTAAAGAAAAATGCATTATTTTAGTTCATTCCTGGTGACTCTATAGTTTAGGGAATTATACACTCACAGAGACACTTCCCAGAAATCCAAAAGAGCACTGAAGTAAAAAAGAAGCAACATTAAATCTTCTCGAGAGGGTTCCAGGTGAAGCAATAACTATTCATGCAAAAACTGTTTTTAGAGGCATTGGTAACTGAAGTATTCTAACACAAGATATAGTTTGTCTCCTACACCAAACTCAGACTTTAATTGACTCCTACAGAAAGATAAACTATAAACGAACCCCCTTCATACCCATTCTACATTCATTATGTGTATGTGTATTCATGTATTGATATACACACACACACACATATTAAATTATTATTCACTGAACCTTTTCCAGGTCTCTGTGAATCAAGTAATTAACTTAGAAGACAATATTATGCCTTTTTTCATAACAATTGTTACTTTTACAAAAGTCATGATTAGACTGTCATTCATCACATATGCTTGAGGGCAGGAACTATATCTTTTTCTTTTCCATTTCCCCATCCCCAGTGCCTCACACATAGTAGGCACTTAATAAATGTTTTTTCAATTGAATGGCATTTTTCTAGGTTTATTTCTTCTTGAATATATCAATAGACAGTAAGACACTAATGTGGCCTAGCAGTTCTTTTGTGTTAAATATACCTTTGGGAAGTCCCACAGCATGACTTCATCTATTTTGTTTTGGTAACTGATGGGCAATATAATAATCCAAAGAGTAGTTGAGAACACTGGTTACAGATCTGAATTTCAATTTAACATTAAATTGAATAGTAACCAACAATAATGATAATTAGCTTTATAGCGTTAGGATATTTTTGAATGGTAACAACTAGCTAACCAAAACCCCACCCCCCAAACTCAAAAACCCAAACAGTCAAATTACAACTAAATTAACCGTATGAATTTTAGTCACGTCACCTAGTTACTAATTGTAGTTTATGATCAAAGATATTTTAATAGATTATTAAAAACATCTGGGCATTTCTCACAACAAAGAGCATGCCAATTATATTCTCTTAATTCTATCAAACTTCAAAACCTTAAGTCAAAAAAGAAAAAGGCAACATTTAAGAAGAGTAAACTTTAGGAAAAAAAATTTGGACAAGCCAAGTAAAATCGGTATTTGCATGTTCTTAAATCAAAATAATACTTTCTACTTATGTAACGATCAACTCTCAAAATGTTATCAACATTATAATGACATGATAATGGCTAGCTTTCCTCTTTCTCTCCTCAAAATGGCAAAAACCTCAGTGTAAAAATCAGCCTTGTACAGAGAAACTGATATTAAAGAAAAAATAGCAAAGAAAATATGAGATTGCACCCTTTTCAATACTGGTCACAAGAGGGACTGGATGAGAAAGTGAGATCAATGAAAATTCATCACTACCACTACAAAAACTGTTTAAAAGACAAGCCATACTGACCATATATAAGAGTTTGTATCACAGCTGATATATTTATATAGTGCTCCAAAAGATGTTTTACATAAATCAAATCATTTATCTTTCTAAAAGAGGGCAACAGGTTTCCTTTTTTCCAGCATAGAAGAAATACCAAATGGGAAATAACCTTTCTCACAACCACAGCATTACATCAAATACAGGAGCATTGCAATGAATAATAGCTGGGAAACGAGCAGATGCAATGACATAGCTATACAGTATCTAGGAGCCACTCCACCCATTGTGTTAAACTATCCTAAAAACAAAGCTTGGCAGCTTCTCCCCACTTGATTTCTTTCTTTTTATCCTATCTAATCCCTTTCAAACATATCTTATTCCCTTTTATTTTTTTTTAGTCTTTTAAAGATTTTGGGATGGAAACTCATGATTTCCCTTACCTTTCTAAAATGGGAACTGAAACTATTTGTCACAATCAAAGACCCACCTTTTGCACCCTCCCTTTTTTTTTTTTTTTTGTAAATTTTAATAAAGAAAAGTTCAGGATTTTACAGGGTATGATAGCCTCTCTGTCTGGCTCTTCAACCCCCAATTACAACAAAGGAAATTGTCTTTACAATGCTAAAGTCTAAGTTAAGGCAGCCAAAAAAATAGACAGCTGACATTTCACTCAGCAAATTTTTACCAAGAATTTGAGGCAGGTGGGAGCAAGCCAGTGAAAATTCAACATGCCTCAATTTGAAAGATATGTCTATGGTTAAGTTAAAAGTAGCGTAATTTTTAATGAGGTAAGAAGAGAGAAGACATAAAATAACAAATTATAGGGCTCTTAATATGAGTAGAAATGTTTGCTATACCTTGGAATCTTGGGTGGTGGTAAGGAAATAAAGTTCCACTTCACCTACCATAGTTTTCCTTGGAATAGCACGAGATTCATAAGCAAGATGATGGAATATGAATTCACTTTTCAACCATTATATAAGATCACTCCTTAACCTTCATGTATTTTTTTTGTACACCAAGGTGTAAATAGATACACACACAGTATCAGATACTGCTGTCAGAATTATAAAAACAATTATACAGTATCTTAATTGACTACAGAGGTATCAAGCCCTAGAAAGAGTTGCTTAAAGGAAGTGCCTCCACTTCCTTTTCTTTCATTTATTTCTCAACCCATTACAATCAGACTTTCTACCTTATCATTAAACTAAATCTGTTTTCTCCAAGTCAACAAAGGTCTTAGGAGGCATTGTAGTGTACTGGAAAGGGCCTCAGATTGGAGTGTTGGAAATCTTGATTTTAATCTTGGCCTTGGGTGAGTTGCCTAATCTCTTATAGTCTCAGTTTGCTCATCTGTAAAAGGAGAGGGCTAGATTAGATGTCCTTAAAAGTTCCTTGAAACTTTCTATCTACTTTCTGATAATCTTACCCATATCTGTGCCTTTGCCTAGGGCAGTCTTCCAGGCCTGAATGTTCATTCCTTAACCTGTATTTCTTGGGATGCCAAGCTTTCTTCAGGGTTCAGTGCAATCAATTCCTCCTACAAAAGGCCTTTCCTGATCCCACCAGTCACCAAACCTTCACCTTCTCAAAAAAATTACCTAATTGATATTATATCTATACTTATAAGCACAGTGTCTTTCACACAGTAGGTGCTTAAGAAATGTTTATTGACTGATTGATCGATAAGTGAATATATTGCTTCCTAGACAGATTATAAGGTCCTTGAGAGTAGGTAACCTTTAATTTTTGACTTTATATATTGAGAAAAGTGCCTGGAACATAGATAATGCTTAATAAATGTTTCTTGGTTGATTGATTACATTACATGAGCCTGGAGGTGGGAAGCAAATCTCTTTAGACAATACAATGCTGGAGCAGCTAGGTGGTGCAGTGGATAGAGCACCAGCCCTGGAGTCAGGAGGACCTGAGTTCAAATCCAGCCTCAGAGGAGCTGTGTAACTCTGGGCAAGTCATTTAATCCCAATTGCTTCACCAAAAAAAGAAAGAAAGAAAAAAAAAGATAATACAATGTTAATGTCCCTTTCCTGTAAAACTTTCCCCTCCATTAGTAAGGGAAAATCTTTATTAGTTTAGCCATAAGGGGAAATATAAATTAAGGAATTTAAGGGAGAGGGAGTAAGTAGGTATTTAACATTAGGAGTAAGGTGTAGTAGAAAGAGTACTAGATTTGGAGTCAAGCTACTTGAATTCAAACCTGATACTACTTCTGACCAAGTGACCTTGAACAAGTCACTTTACCCATTTAGGCCTTAGTTTCCTCATCTGTAAAATTTAGAGGTCAAACTATATTATTTCTAAGGTCCCTTCCAACTGTAGATGGTTGGTAAATCAATTATCCCAGAGCCTCAGAAATATTGATTTTTTTTTTCCTACTGTACTTGTATTACTCTTCATTATGGTCTTTTTTTTGAACAGCCCATTTGACAAATAAGATCTGATTCCTAATACAATAACCTAGCTTTACCATGCCTCCCCAACCCAGAAGCAGACCTTGGGGAAATAGTTCTTTGGCTATTCCCCCCAAAAAAAGGTTTGCATTACATCAAAAAGGTAAAGGATAGGAATGAGGGGGAAGAAGAAGGTTCCAGACACAAAACACTATGATCCCTACCAAATTAAATATTTGTAAAGAGCTTAGTATAGTACCTGGAACATTACAAGTATTTAACAAATGCCTAGGCCCTTCTCTCCCTTTTCCCTGTCCATTTGGTTCCCCCGGCAATAGAACAACTACCGTATTTCAGTATTGCATATGAAATATATGATAATTTGATTTTATTTCTCAGAAATATTAGTAAGGATTAGCCAATATCTGCCTGGCCAATTATAACACACACGCACACACACACACACACACACACACACTTTCATGCACAGTTTTTTAGGACACTGCTCTTGACTTATAAAATAGTGTGGCATTCTAATGTCAACTCAACAATTAACAACAGTATTTAGCTATTACACAACTAATACCAATAAACAATTGCATGTATTTGTGTAGGGATTTGCAATTAAGAAGTGTTTTTACATACAATCACCTCATTTGATTCTCATAACAATTCTGTGAGTTGTAAATGCTAGTGTAAGCATTTACCCTATTTACCCCATGAGGTAACTGATGCTCTGAAAGATGAAGTGATTAGCCCTAGGTTACATAGCTAATGAGTGGTAGACATGGATGCCTCATGCAAAATCCAATTTTCCTTCCACTGTACCTGAATGCCTTACAATAATCATCATCATTGAGTGATTAAAAAATGATGTATACCTGGGGAAAAACAAAACATATGGGCTGGTCTTGTACAGAGAAAGCAAAGGATAACTAAGCCCCATGAAATGTCAAGCGGCCTAGAGAAAGCACATTACAGGTTCTTCTTGATTTTTTTCTGTTTGTTTGGTTAGTTGGTTTTTATACGATGACATGGTCAAAAGTCATACAAAGTGAAAAGCTTAGGGTGGGCTGTGATCTGCCCATTGGGGAAAAACACTCACCATCATGTCCACCACACCTTGTATCTGTCCCCTTCTCTCTACCCACACAAGCTCTGGTGCTCATCACTATCCTCACCTGAGCAACTAGGTGGTGAAGCGGATAGAGTAACTGAGTTCAAATATGATCTCAGATATGTATTAGCTGTGTGACCCTGGGCAAGTCATTTTACCTCTGCTTGCCTCCATTTTTTCATCTATAAAATGGGGATAATAATAGCACCTACCTCCCAGGGCTGTTGTGAGAGCCAAATGAGATAATAATCATAAGGCACTTAACATTGTGCCTGGCACATATTAAGTGCTATATAAATGTAAGCTGCTATTCTTATTCTTATTATTGTCAGCAGCAGCATCACTTTTCACCTAGACTACTGAAATAGTCTTCTAATTTACTTCACTGCTTCAAGTCTTTCCCCACTCTAATACATCCTCTAAATAACTGTCAGACTGATTTTCCAAAAGTCAAAGCCTAACCATGTCATTCTCCTCAATAAAATATTGACTCTAAAATCCAATATGAACTCCTCTGGCATTTAAAACCTTTCACAACTTGGTCCTAAACTACCTTGCCAACTTAATTATATATTATTTTCCTTCCCATACTCTACATCCAGTGAAACCTGGTCTTCCTGTTGTTCAAATATGGCAATCAACTTGCCATCCCTCTTTGCTTTTGCACTGGCTATCCCCTATGCCTAGAATGCACACCTCAAGTGTTATATTGCACATGACGACTTTCCTGGTTTCAACAGTTTACAGTGCTGCTCTGCATCAATCATCTTGTATCTTTTTCATATATACTTATGTACACAGTGTGTCACATAAGTCTTAGGGTAGTTTTAAGCTATTAAACCTCAAAAGTACCCTAAGACTTGGGACTATACACACACGCACATATACAAACATACATATATGGACATATATTACGTGTATATGTGTGTGTCTGCCAATAGAATATAAGCTCTTTGAACTTGTGACCCCTGAGTTGAGGGCCGTTGAGTTACACTTTCGAATACAAAATTGTTAGTAAATCCTGACGGATTCACAGGATCCAAAATGAGAATTGATACCTAAGGGTCATTGTAAAAATAGAAGAGTATTTTTAGTCAAAAAGAAGATGTATACTATCAATAAGCTTGTATATGTTGGTTTTCTATGTTTATTGGTTATCTTGAAAAATATTCTGGTTTGGTTTTTTTTTTCAGGCAGAGCAAGTACTTTGATCAACCTATATTTTTTAATATGTTGATAAATTAGCAAATGTTTATTTGTATCCTGTGTGATGTATAAATAAGAAATACCTATTTAGTAAGAAATTAAACAAACTGACACAGTGGATAAATCGTTGCAAAGGAATAAATTGTTTCACTTAATGAAACCAGAGTTTTTTCCCTTCCAACTAGAATAAATTATATTATCTATCCAGGTCTTCTTCAGGAAAAAAATTTTTAACATTTGTTATCCAATTCTTTGGTAGGTTCTGAAATTTATTTTTACCACTTAAAATTTTCTCTTACTTGGTGTAAATTTCTTAAAAGTCATTTAGAAAGTTCTTTATGTTTTCATTGTTTAATATTTCTCATTTGATAAAATAGAACTAAGAAAAAAAAAGAATAGAAGTTCTTTGAAAGGAAGGTTAGGTTCACTTTTGTCTCTGTATTCCCAGGGTCTAGGACAGTAATTGGCATTTAAGGGCACTTAATAAATGTTGACTGATTGATACCACTATATCATAGATCCATCAAATGAAAGATATTACCTCAACAAATTCCACACAATTACTTAGAAACCAGATTATTGTTGTAAGTATCCTGGAGAAAATCAACTAAATTAATATTTTAGAAATCCACAATGAAATCCTTCATTTGAACCACTCACCATAAGGAAATTGTCCTTGTTAAGGATAACATAACTGTGCAATTTGGTTAACTGAACTGGTATACAGAGGAAAAGAATTGGAAAAAAAATGCTATCATATTAACACAGTCTTAATCTCTAGGACTCATAAGAAACTAGGACAAGCTCAAATGAGATTGAATGTAAGGAAGCAATTCTAAAATAAAAATAATTAATTCATTTTGTCACCATGATGCTCTACTTATTTAAAGCAGTCATAGTCGTTTTTATAATGTACTTGAACAGTAGTGAGGGTTAGCAAAAATTCTTCAGGACATTTTTTAGTGAAGTGACCATTTTTATGGGTGAAGAATTTTTAAAAATTTTATTAGAAAAGATGTTATAAAATATGTCTCAATTTTTTAGCTGCTAAAATGCCAAATGCAACTTCAACCTCAAAGTCTCTTATTAAGAACGTCTGCTGAAATGTACATGTTTATGCCACTATTCCAGTCAAGCAAAACCTTTTTTCTAAACAGTTGCATACAATTTCAAAATAGCTGCCAGAGCTATTACACATTGTATTTTAAACATCTGAAAAGTTAAATAAACTGACCTAAAGGAAAATAAACTTTGAAAAAATGTATATCATCAGAGTTTTACACATCCAGCAATTAAAGTACAAACTAAGTGCATATATAAGAGAGCAGGCAAATCAGAATAATTTAAACTTCCCAAAGTAAATATCACTTCTTTACTGAATACATCTCTCTCCATAGTTTGTGAATGTCACTATGACTATTAAACTGAAGACTAACTATAAACAATAGGGTATCAATTTTATATATACACTACACATTTCATGATCAATCTCTATTCCATCTTCCTTCACAAAAATGCACATAACTGTGCAATGACACTCAATATTTTAAGCACAGTAAGTACGCACATCACTCATATGAATTCAATACAGATTTTAAATGAGACTATGACATTACCATCCCTTTTTTCATTTAGACTCAAATCACCTCTTCTCTAGAATCTCACAATTTTATGATTCTTAACAACTTTTCCAAGATACAAACATTATTTCTCTAAGAAAAAATGCATATCGAGGAAACTCCAAACCCCACCGCACACTCCCCAAAAATATTCCCAAGTGCTACACTTTCAAATATGAATTTTTCCCAAGGTCCAAATGATTACATTTGTGTTTAAGGTTGGTCACATTGCTTTAAGTCAAGCTTGAAACAGCATATTTTAACGCTTATGCATTCATCTTCAAAATAGGAGATAAACTAGGAAAGTCAATTTTGTTCCCTCAGAAGATGAAGAAACCAAAAAGAGAAAAGATCTAGTGAGTTTCTGATCTCTGCCTACCTACTTCCAAAGGTCCATTACCTGACAAAAGGAAAAAAATTATTCTGCTTAGGTACAAAGGGCAAAAAGTAAGACTAAAGGTCAAAAGGTCTGGTGCTAGGAGAGAAGTTTCAGCTCTACATGAGGAAGAACTTTCCAGCCATCAATTCAATGATTTAATTTTAAAAAAAATTGATTAAGCTACTCCAATATGCTACTATATCCTACTGTGTTAAGCACAAGGGAGACAATGAATGGAACAGTCAAATAGACCCCAGTGTCTAAGGTAGCTTAAGTTCTTCTGAGGAGGGAGGGATGGGACAAGTAATGTAACACAATTGAATATAAAGTATATGTAATTTCTGAGAGGAGAGGAATAGAGCACTAACAATTGGGGACAACAACAAAGACTTCCTGGAGGAGGTGTCACCTGATCTTAGTCAAGAAGGGAACTGTCCAACAATGAAATAGGCTGTCTTTTATTGCCAAGAGCGTTTAGACTGAAGATAGGTTAATTTTCAGAATTTCTGTAGAAAGAATTTTTGCATGGTATAAGTGATTGGATTAGATGACCTCTGAAGGCCTTTCCAACTCTAAATTCTAGGACAAAATGACCTCATATCACCACTACTACAAGCCATCTATCACTTTAGCCACACTTGAGGTTATCAGATTCGGTATTATTTTGCTCTGCAGTCCACTTAGAATAAATAGAAAAACAACCAAAGAAAATATATTGTACACACTTTTCTTCATCTAAAAAAAAATGTTAAAATGTTTGCATACAACAAAAAAGAGTATTAAAGGTACACTACACTTGCCAAGCTACATAACCAAAGTGCCTCTCTTTCAACCCTGAAGCAAGAGTAAAGAAGGTTCCTTAGGGCAGATCTATATAAGGACCATTATAATGCATTCCCCATATGCACAGCTGCTCCTCCCAAGAAGAGAATGCTTAATGGGAAAAATTACATTAATTTATAACTGCACTTCATGGAAATATATGCTGCAAGAAAAATAAAGCACGGTTCATTCACCTAGTCATAGCCAATACAAAGCAATCTGCATCTAGAAACTAATCTCACAGACCCAAATCTTCAAGGGTAAGGCTGTTTATGGGAATGGAGGTTCCAGAAATTTACTAATTTACAACCAAACAAGGCAGAACTTTGCTCAACACAAATATTTCTTCTAACATACATTCCCTATTATCCTTATTAATTGGAGGGAAGCACAGGCATGAATAATCAAAACAACCAGTTAGCCAAAACTAATTTATGCTATATTAAAAGTCACAGAATCATTTAGCCAGCAGGGTAGGCTTTGAAATGTGTATTTATACTTAGATTTGAACATGTTTTCTCATCTGAAAAATAACTTCTATTCAAATAATGATTTGTGAAGACCACACTAATGTTGAGAAACTGTTTATTTCCCCCATCTTATCCATTCCATTTAACTCTACTCTAAAACTATTCTATGAATGCTTTTTTAATTTTCAGATTAATATACAGTTTACATTCTCTCAAACATTCTTAAAGGGACAGTGATTATGAGTTTAGGTTTCAAAGAACTCAGCATGTACATTTTGGAAGCAGTAATGATATAAGATTAAAAAGAAATACAAAAAAGTATTTTTAGTAGACAGTAACTTCAGAATAAGCTTAAGAATAAGATTATCCATAATTAAAAATGAACTGTACTTAAGACTATTGATCACCTTTAAAAACTGGAAAATTCCATTGGAAAACTCTATTCTGTTACCTTAGTTTCTATTTAACTAATATCACGAGTGAAATAAAATCTGTAGCTATTAGATGCTGTGTTGAGTAGGAAGTCAGTAGTAGAGGATGTTACTAAAAGGGTAGAATGAATTGTTGGGCCTAAATAGCTAGCATTTATATAGCACTTAATCCCCAAAACAATCCTGGGAGGTGGGTGCTAAGGTCTATCCACTGGGTCCTGTAGCTGCATCCAAGTCAAAATCAAAGAAGTTAAGAATCAAGATGATTCACTACCTTATTAAAGATTCTAAAAAAAAGGGAGAAATTAGAGAAAAACAGAGGATTATAGAAAGGAATTGTCCTCTTTTCTCCTTTCTCCACTTCTCAAATGCTACCTTCTTCGTGAGGCCTTCTTATTAAAAATACTCCTCTCCTTGGATCTCACATTGTACTTGGTTTCCACCTCTCATATACCTAAGTATTATTATGTATTATAAGTATTTTGTGTCATATCTGCCTATTAGATTGTGTGTCCCCTTTCCCCCCCATGGGTTAACATAGTATTCTGCTCATGACAAATATTTTAAAAATGTTAGTTGAATCTGACATTTTTTTTTCTCCCTCAACTTTTTGTTTTTCCTTCCTCTTCAGAGAAATAGCCTATAGTGTTACCCCCTCCCCCCCAATTGTTTAGGACAATATATGCTAGCCATTATTCTTTCTCCTGCCCTAACTAAGTAAGCCACTGTTGGCAGAACTCTTTATTCAGACTCAATCCCCTTTATTTCTCCATGAAACAACTCTAGTTTAATAGGTTATAGGATAGAAGCAAGGCAAACAGTAGGAAATTAAGTCCTAGAATCAAGCAACAAGCATTCATTGAAAACTAAAATACTGGGCCTTTCTTTGACAAAGATGACACTACTGATCTATCTGTCACTGCTAGGATATGAACCCTGTGTCAGTTGTACAAAAATGACTGGTGTGCTAAGCCCTACCATCTTCAAAAACTGGGAAGTTTACTGGATTTGGACTCAAGAGGGATTGAGTTCAAATACTGACTCTGACCCGACTACCTGTGTGACTGTTAGCAACTAACCAGATTTACATCTCTGAGCCTCAGTTTCCACACGCATAAGATGAATGGTTTGGAGTAGACATGGTCTCTTGTCCCTTCATGCAATTTCCTAACTTTGCAATATTTTAATTAAAGAATTTATCCATCCCAGTCAGCTTAGTTTATCAAGGTTCAGTCTGATAGAAGATGTGTACCCCCAAAGAATGCTCTTCCTGGTCAAACCTAGAAATGGTGGAGTATCTTTCAAATTGATCTGTGTTTTCTATTATATAGAAAATCACTTATCATACTTAATGTCTGTGATTCTAAAAAGTATCTTATAAAAGCAATTAACTTACAATAAATAAAAAAACTAATTCATTATACCACCTCTTAATGAAGGATGTTTATTTTGGTATTTTAATTTTGGAGGAAAAAAAGGTTTATTCCCACTAACAGAAGGGACTTTACTAGGCAATAAAGTGTGGCTACTGATTAGGAATTTGATTATTTTCTGGAGTTCTGCCAATGGTAACAAATAAAATCCCATTTTCTGAGTGTAAAACTTGTGAATATAGAGAAATGACCAGTCCATATATGAAATTAAAATATATCTCTCACTATCAGAAACAGTGAAAATAATTAATTAATAAATTTGAAAGTATCTTTTGATTTATAGTGAATTTTAATGCATGATACAGAACATATTTTGTTTTCTACCACATATTCTTTGTCACCACTATCTTATCAAATCGGGTGCTTCATTCTGTACCTAACTATTGACATTAAAAGCTTTCATTTTAATATCTATGGATAATTAAATTGCATGATGGGGGCAGGGAGAGAATAAGCATTTATATAGGTCCCACTACATGCCAGGCACTTTGCTAAGTGTTTTACAAATATTATCTCATCTGGAAGAGGCAGAATAATGTCCCATGTCAATAGAACAGTTTAAAAGGTCTCAAGTTCCCTTCAATGAGCACTAAGTCACTCTAGTTTGATTTCTTAAAGTCATTTATAGAATTATTTTTAGATAATACTTCTCTTTTCTTTAAATTGAGTACAGTTGTGCCACCTCAATAAAATAAGACAGCTTGCTCTATCAAAATACATTTCCTTTAGCCTCCTCATACCCTTCTTAAAATATTGAGGTTAACAAATAAATGGTTTTTTTCCCCATAAAAAAACATAGATTTAGTTAGGTCATTCACAGTGACAGTTCAGAAAAGAAAAGAAATCACCCTCCTAACAAAAGATGACAGGTTAAACATGTTAATAAGTTTGGCAAGTTTGCGATTGACTATATAAATAGTGTTAAAAGCATAACTATGGATAAAAGTGTCATTCTCACAATAAGTTGGGAGGAAAAGCATAAAATTAATAATTTTTCAAAAAGTCAATGTGACTTTCCACTAAGAATTTTGTGAGACTTTGCCATATTTTGTTCTTGTTTGGAAAGATGGGGGCCATAACCAAGTGACCACACTTCATGAACCAATGGGGAGAGAAATGTACTTCAGTGACCCAGTGACATTTCAGGACTGACACAAAACCTTTCTCTGTTCTCTCTTTTGATGCCAACCTAAAAACATATTAGCAGGTTAAAAATAATGCATTTACATAAGCACATCACCCTTTTTAAGTCCTGTATGCTGAATAGTAGGTCATGAAAAACTGATTTATTACCACAAGAATAAATCACAGAAATAGATTGGCGATAAAAATTATGAGTCCCAATGGAGTTCAGAACTAATAGAAGCAAATTATTGGATGGAAGAGGTAGGGTAGTATAGTGGGAAAAGCACTAGCCTATAGGAGGCTTTAGATGTGGGTTCTAATATTGGTTCTACTACCAACTAGCAAGGTAACTTTGGGCAAATCATTTAACCTTTCTGGAATATCCGTTTCTTCAACTGAAAAAATGAGAAGATCAGACTAAAAGTATTTTTCAGCTGTAATAGTCTATGGTCTACTCTGCACCCATCTTGTTGATTTATTTGTTCTGTTCTTGGTGGGCTTATTTTTTTTCCCCTTAACATTTAATGCCACAAAGCTTTAGATATATATATACACACACACACATATATATATATATACATATACACACACATATGTATGTATGTATATTACATGCTCAAAAATGATTCTTAAGTGGTTTTTTGGTTGCCAGCAAAGTTCAATTTTTCCTTCATCTTCAGTTATAAAGTATTTCTCTATACATTTGGCTTACTAAAATGAAGGCATAGGCACAAGTGCCAAAAAAAAAACAACAATCCAAAACCAACAACAACAAAAGTATTATAGTGGTGCCATAAACTCTGCTCTAACTGAAGCAAAGAAGTCATCATTTATTTGAATTCTTGTCTATTAAAAAAGAAAGTCTGGATCATTGCCTGGAGTTCAGGAACCAAGGTGAGAGGATGGTAGATAAAATAATACAAGGAGAAAGAGAGGACATAAAAAGTATGGATGAGTAAGAGGCAGAGATCACTATGCAGGTAAAAGCCCCTGTGCTAGAAGGTGTAATGCAACCTTGAAATTACTATTTTGAGTCTATGTGTTTTCATAGCTAGCAATTTGAAATGTTGAGCCTTGAAGATATTAAAAAACACATGCACACATACACACTATACAATTACCCCCCCAAGAATCTATTCTCCCCAATTAAGTGTTTGTTTCTGTCTAAGAAAGGCAATTCAGAAACCAGATGACAAGTTGTTACTCAATATACCTGGAATGCGAGAACATTTACTTAGACAACCTTGAATCTCCTGATCACCTGCCTCCATCACATTTGTTCTTTAAGACACCTTCCAGTTCTAAATCCTATGATCCTATGATCTCTATGTCAGACTTAGATTCACCCCATTTGCCCTCCCACCAAAAAAGCCCACTTCCCTCTAATTCCCTCTAGTCATCCTAACCCTAACTGACTGGACCGTATGCCAGATATCACTCCTGTAAATGCTAGATCAAGAGATCTAGGTCACTGGTTCAGAGTTAAGACTTATCTTTACTAAGAAAGAAGAGCAAAGAAGCTTCAATGATGTAGAATCAGAATGGAACAGGGCAACAGCTTCCTACTTGTAATCCAAACCTACTTTGGCTCCTGGACCCAAGTCAGACACCTAGTCCCCAGAGGAATGCAGGAAGCATGCAAATGTGTTGAGTATCTGGTTCAGCTCAGGGATTGGATTGAACAACAACAAAAAAGACAGAACTTCAAAGAAAGAGGCAGAACAAGAAGCCCTAATATGAATCAGATTGACTTCGGGTCACCTAGATAGTGCTTTCTGGGTTACTCAGACCTAATCAGTTGGTCTCCTTACTATCTACAGTAGAGTTGTAATGAAACCTTTCCTTGATAGCACCAAAATTTCATCTTTAGGTCATAAAAGAATTTCTAATGGAGAACAATTGCACATAGAGTCTGCTCTGTGACAGGTGGCAGTGGTGGGGTAAGAAAGGCAGGACAGAATTTAGCTTATTTAGGGGAGTGGAGAGAAGTGAAATATTTTCTGATCTAAAGGAAATGTTACATTAGCTGAATAAAAACTATAATGATTCTTCTGTATATTTCCCCTAACCTTCAGCATTCAAGACCCTGCTTTCAACTTAACCTGTAAGGTTAGAAGGGATAAAATCAGGGAAGAAATCAAACCCAATTTGACACTGAAAAGTCAGCAAATACTCTAAAAACTGCCCTACTGGAATGAATTAAACAATTCTGCCTTTGAAAGAGGGAAAAAGAAGGCACACTTGCCATATATTTTCTGTATCTGTATCTGTAGCTTCTACAGTAGATGTAACTTCTGTCTCTGTTGATCTTTCTGGAACTGCTGAAGAAACCAATAAATTGCTCCCTGTGACCCAGATTACTAAACTGATTTCACCAAATCTCTTGGGATTTGCTTTTAAAAGGCAACTGAGAAATATCAGTCAATTCCTTTCTCCCCCCGAAGCCATCTGCCTCTTGAGACCAGGAGTGCCTTTCTGGCTCAAAGCAAAGCCCCCAGTTCTTGCCTCCTGCCATTTGGCTGTTTGCATCCAAGGGGTTCCCCTCTCTCTCCGTCTGATGAGCTCAGTCCCAGACCAGCATCAAGCCACCATCCCTTCTCCATCAAACCTCACCTCTTTAACAACCTTTCCGTTAAAAGGCATCCTTTGCATAACTGCCCTTCCCTTCTTTCCTGTGGTCCGTTGGGACCAATTCAATCATCACCTCTAGCCACTGGCGGCGATTTCTTCCTTAAACCCAAGTCGTCATCAGAATCCCCCCCCCCCCCCACACACAAACACACACCGATTGAGGGAGGCAAAAGCCTGGTGATATGGACAGAGCGATACCAACCTAGCCCGCCCGGTTCCCCTTCTTCGGGTTTCCAGCGGTGAGTCTGCATTTTCCTGGCCTCCTCTCCGCTTTGAAACAACGCATCCACAGCGAAAGCAGACTAGCAGAGCTTCTACTGCCTCCGCTGCCGCTACCCTCGCGGTCCCCTCCTCCTCTTCTTCCTCCTCCTCCTCTTCCTCTTTGGGAGAGTGCGTGAGCGGCTGGGGATTGAGAGGGAGTGGAGCTGCTGGGAGCAACCGGAGGAGGAGAAGGAGGGGCTGCCAGGGCCAGGCTCGCGCGGGATCTGGGGAGGAGTGGGAAGGAGGAGGAGCAGGGTGCAAAAGGGAGGGGGGCGGTAGTCACATCGCGCGCCTCAACCCCTGTTGCTTGCTGCTGCTGCTGCTGCGGTGGCAGAGGGGGACCCCCCCCCACCCCCGGCGGCGCTGCGCAGAGCGTTCCAGGGCTTTGGGGGCACTGGAGAATCCACCCGCGCTGCTTCTTAGTGTCTCTCCAAGCAACATGCAGCCTTCCCGGTCTTCCACCGCCCCCCCACCCCCCACATCAAACAGGGGGAGGATCCAATCTCAGGCAGTCTGTCCCACTCTCGGTTCAGCCTGCCTCCCCACAGCAAGCGATCCAATGCCTAAGGGATCCAGGCAGCTCTCGCCTTCTCGAGGTGAGCAGCTGTTCCCTCTCTCCCTCCCGTCACCAGGACAAGGAGAGTCCCAAGAGAAGGGCCTGCTGTAAGAGTGAGGGTTGCATTTTCACGCCAGCAGAAGGAGACTGTCAAATATTACCCTTCTAAAAATCTACCACGATTATACGTGACTCAGTAGCGACATCGGCCTCTCCATCGATTCTCAGGAAAATCCACAGAAGAATTTTGCCAACGTTATGCTGACATTTTAAATGCTATCATTTTTCAGTCTCCTCTTTCCACCTTTACCTTAAGATGTTCAGTAGGCCTGCAATAGTATTAGCAATCCCTTGCCTCTAGTCCCAGGTTCTATCCTTGACTGGTCCATACCTTTCTTTCCTCTCTCTAACCCATGCAGACATTTAAAAAACAACGAGAACAACAAAAACTATGAGTACAAGACTTTTTTTAGTCCAGACTGACTCTCAGTTTTATTCCTCCATTTTGACTGGTAAAAGTCACATAAAGGGACTGAAAAAAGCACACTTCCCAGAAAGCTATTTAAATGTTAAGACAGTAAAATGTAATGCCACCACCACATAGGCTCCCTACATGATTTATATCTAATATAATCATAATCGTTATGTGCAAAGTAATATGATACTTATTGAATATGCAAATATTTTTAAGGAATTTTTTTTTAAAGCACTGAACTTGGAGTTACAGAAAGGACTTCAGTTTGAATCCAGTTTAGCTACTTTCTATGTATGATCTTAGGCAAATCACTTATCCTCTCTAGGCCTCAATTTCCTCTTCTGTAAAATCAGGGCAGTTGATGTACCAGATAACCTCTAAAGTTCCTTCCAGCTCTAATAGTTTGATCCTCAAATTCCAGTTTGACTTTTAGGATATGATATGTCTTTCTCTCTCCTCTCCCCCAATAGTGACAGCCATGATAAAATGGGAAAAGGACTTAACTGGGAACCAGGAAACCTGAATTTTAATCCTAGCTCTGTCAGTAACTTTCTGTGGGGCTTTAGGTAGGTCACTTGAAGTCTCTGAGTTTTCACTGCCTCAATGATAACAATAGGGTTTGGACAAAGTGATTTCTAAGGTCTCTTCTATTTTATTAGCTGTTTACTCATCATGTTTACTAATAGAGGGTCTTCTTTGGAGTCTTCAGATTCAAAATGGGGCTTGGATATGCTTTAGAGTGGACATTAGGACTAACTCAGATCGTTCCTGTTCTCTGGACCATTAACGACTCCATACCAGATTACCACTTCTCTTAGTCCCCTCCCCTTCCTATCAACTTTGCCCCAGTCCAGACCCACTCAGTACGAAGGCCTCTGGGAGGATGTGGGTTAGGGAAAAATTCTCTCACATATTGGCCTGAGAGCTGTTCCAGCTTCCAGTGACATGTGTGTCCACAGCCTGCCAAGTGAGCCATCAGTGTTCCACTGGATAATCAGTGGAGTCACTACTTCCTCTAGATGACACATGCTAAATTTCTAAAATCACTCCCTTTTCTTTAGTAAGGAAAAGGCAAGACAAAAATATTCCAAATGTCAGCTTTGTGCTATCTCTCTTTAAAAATGCATTATTATCCTACTTGGATGAAAGGATTTCCCATTTTGAAAGAAGATGACAAAATCAAAGTGGGAAACCTCCTAAATTCAGTAAAAGGATCACTGATAACAGTGGTAACTCACTAGCCACCCTACCTTTAGTTTATTAGGGAGTGTGGGAGAAAAGAAAGATTTTTTTAAAAATTTGGTTAGCAAAAATCAAAGAGATTTACAAACAGTAATGACGGCTTTGCCCCCTACTTGCTCCACGCCAAGCATGCTTGATAGACGTTATTCTTCTTCAAAATACCCCGTCAAATCTTATTTCAACAGACAGGCAAAATGTACAGATGGTCCCCTTTACCTGACAGAGAAAGAAGAGAAACCTAGGAGGGGGAGAGAGGAGAGAAAAAAGAGAAGAGAGAAAATATGAGAGAAGAGAGGAGAAAGGAGAGAGAGAGGGAGAGAAAAAGAGGGAAAGAGAGAGATAGAGAGAGAGGGAGAGGGGGAGAGAGAGGGAGAGGGAGAGAGAGAGACAGAGACAGAGACAGAGAGACAGAGAGACAGAGAGACAGAGAGACAGGGAGATTGAGAATGAGAGAATCTTGTTGAGAGCTACTGGGAAGCCGGCATGTTTCCCTACCCTCGCTACAAGAAAAAGGGAGGTGGGGGGTCGGGGGGTGGAGCTCGCTTAAGGAAAGATCACATCATCGCCTTGGGGGAGGAGGGGGTGGCTCCTAGAGTGGCAACGTGTGTGCAGCACATCAATGCATTCTACTAGAGGAGAGCCACTCGGAGGACACCTACACCCATCCAAAGAGAGACTGGGAGGGGAGAAAAGAATGGGGGTCGCCTCTTAGGCACCCGCAAGATAAGAAATCTTCAATTCAGATTTCTCACTCCAGCCAGACCCAAAGCTGCCAATCACGACCTTAGCTTCTTCCAAGATTTTGGTCCAGCCTCCCCACCCCATACACATACACATCTGGCCACTTCATACCCTTTTCTCTGTTCGTCTGGGCACTCGTCTCCCCACATAAAAGCCACCCCCCCAAACGGGTAGCACTCTAGTTGTTCTGTTTCCTTCGGTGGCCTTAGATTCCCCAGACCCTTAATCCCGGGGTGGCAAGTTCACTCACCAGATCTGAAAAACGCGGTGATGTCGGCCAAGTCCTTGGCTGCCTCCTCGGCCCCTTCACCTGCATTGCCTCCGCCACCGGCGCTAGTGCTGGTGCTGGTGGTGGCAGCGGCCGAGGAAGAGGAGGAGGTGGCGGAGGCGGCGGCGGCAGGGTTAGTGCTGCTGCCGCTGCCGCTCATGGCTGCGGTGGCGGCTCCTCCGGGCAAGACCCCTCCTTCCCTACCGCCCCTCTCCACCTCCTCCTCCTCCTCCTCCTCCTCCTCTACCTCCACCTCCTCCTCCTTCTTCTTCTCCTCCTCCCCCCAGCGAGCTCGTCTCGGGGTCCGGGGAGGAAGGTCCGCCCGCGCGGGGTCTGCTCTTCCAGTCCCTGCTTTGGCTCCCGGCTTCCCCTGGCCGAAGCCGCTGCGGCAGGGACAACAGCGATCCGCGGCAGCTCAGCGCTGCTCTCCCGGGGCCGGAGGAGAAGAGACCGACGAAGCGGAGGCCGGCTGACCAGCCGGCTGCAGAAAGAAGGAGCAAGAGCCCGGGCTGGTGCTGGCGGCTGCGGCGGCTGCTCCCCACAATGAACACAGGGACATACAAGTGTATCCCGATGGAGCGCACGTAGCTCGCTGGAAGGCGAAGCCAGAAAGCACTGCCCGCACGCCCGCCCGCCTGCCTCCCTCCGAAGGGCCGGCTGGGGACCGGCAGGGGCTCAGAGGCGCCCGTGGGGAGGAGGCGGCAGATCCAGACACACAATTGCAGAGGGGGAGGGGAAAAGGGGGTGGGGAAAGGTGCGCCGGGAGAGGGGAGGGGAGGGGAGGGGAGGGGTGGGGAAGGGAAGGGGTGCAATCCGTGCAGCAGGAAGGGGGAAAGGGGGAGAAGGAGGAATTTGCCGCTTCTTCAGCAATCAGGAACCCCAGTGGTGGCTGCTATCCTCCATCTTGATTTCAAATAGGGGAAGAAGGAGGGGGAGGGGGAATCACAGTCGAGAGAACAAGGGTAAAAGGAAAAGGGAGAGAAGGGAAAGGAAAGGGGGAAAAAAAGGTGGAGAGGGAGGGCTTCGGGAATTTCCGGCGAAGATCGTCTAGGAACCCGAGCTTGGACTCGGCTGTAGGAGGGGCCGAGCCGAGTCGAGGGGGAGGAGGTGGAGCCTGACTCCACAGAGGTGGGGCGCAGCTCTAGCTCTAGCTGCAGTCTTTGGTGGGGGTCAGAGGCGGGTTGCTGAGGTGCCCCGCGGCTCCGAGCGGGAAGCCAGGGAGACACGCGCAAGCCCAGCGGGTGTCCAAATTTGGGGCTGGACCTGAATCAACTTCCTTCACCAATTGGGGGTGGAGTGTTGGGGTGTCAAGTTCAGGGGGGTAAGGGCCCCAGATGGCAAAGAGCGTAAGTACTTGTTCGAAATGTGGGAGGTGGAGGGGGGTACTCTAGTCCTAGGGCAGACCACTCCTGCCCCCGTGAGGACTGAATAAAAGTGGCTTTTTCCCCCAGCTGGTGGAACCCTGCGGAATAGATCCCCTTTCCTTCAACCACCTCACCACCCCCATCACCAACACCAACACCCTTTTACAGCCAGAGGTGGAGTCGGATCACAGACTTCCCACCCTCTCCCATTCCCTCTTCACACACACCCACATCTGCTAAGTAGATGAGAAGTTAATAAGGAAGGTAGGGAGGTTCTCGGGAAAGGGGGAGGTGGGCGGTCTGTCTCCCTGTAAAAGAAGTCTGTGTCAATGGCGTCAGTGTCAATCAACAAATGTTACTATACTAGGTGACAGCAGGAGGGGGAAGAGTGAAGTAACAGGGACAGGGAAAGTTTCAAGTTGCAGAGAAGAATGGTGAAGAGTATACACTTTAATTAGGTGAGCAGTAGTTTAGGAAAGGACAGAAAGGCAGAGATGAAGATGGAAAACAACCTTGGAAGTCAAAAACTGGGGAAATGGTGGTGGCGTTAGCTTCACTGGGACCACGGTTCAGTAATAGAAATAGGTGGTGACCAGCGTCAGGGGACGTTGGTGAGTGTGCATATGCACATATGCCTGCATGTATAAAATCAGTTCTTGCTACACATATTAAAATACAGACTCTTAGATTATTAGAGCTGAAAGGAAACTAAGGCATTATCTAATCCAAACCCCTCATTTTACAGGTGTGAGCTTGAGTGACAAGGCAAGATCCAAGTAGAAAAGTCCTCTAAGTAGCTGGAGATAGCTAAAGAACTAGATGCTCTGACAAAAGTCAGGAGTGGAAATATAAATTTGAGATTCAACAGCATGTGGATGAAATATGAAGCTGCAAGACAAAATTGATTTATGAAGGGAATGTAGAAAGAGAACATGAGAACAAGGGCTGAAGTTTGTATACCTAAGATGATATTTTTTAATTCAAAATGCCAGAAATATTTGTTGAATTCAAAAAACGGATTGAATTGAATTTAACAAGTGAATCCTAGAATACTGGTGCTGGACCTGAATCAACTGAAGAGGAAAGGAGAAGAGGAGAAAGGCCAAAACCACAGTGGTCCACAGCAATGGTATCAAATTCAGAAATAGGGCCACTAATCTATAAGTAAGGCTCCCTTAGACAGCATATTGACATAGTTTTGAATTTTAATGCCATCTATGTTTTATTATATTTTTATTTTGTTAAATATTTCCCAATTACATTTTTCATCTGGTTTGGGAGGTACTTGGAAGTATTGTGGGATATATGCCACATGTGGGCTGAGTGACACATCTTATCCAGAGAACTTGACTCAATGCATTCAACAAGGGGAAATTCAGCTCCTGCTAAAAAACCTTCTGTGAGAGTTCCTGCCCAGAACTGGTCTAGTGATGTACCTAGTGTCATATGGCTTGCATTGTCCAGGTGACCTTACACTAAATTGAACCATATTCTCAACAAGATCTTCTGAGAACCCAAGCCACGGGATAGTTGTTCAGGGTTAGATTTATGAGGATTCAGAGTAGTGTGTCATATTACCTAAAATTTTCCTAATTTCTGTCTTTGGCAATTATCTTGGTTATTTATTTTTTTAACAATCTGTGACTGAAATGCAAATAAAATAATACCTGTGGTACCACATTATTATTGTCATCATTATTTTTAATTCATTAGTATACACAGAACTTTAAATTTTACAAAGTATTTTCCTCCCAACAACCCTATGAAGCAAGTAGAACAAGTAGTTTGCCCATTTTAATAATGGCAAATTAAGCTTCAGAGAGTTTAATTGACCTGTCCAGGATCATGCATCTAGCTAATATTTGGAGCTGAGATTTCACAGAATCTGAGTGAGAAGAACTCTGAGATGCCACGTAGTCCAATCCATTCCAATCCAAGAATCCCTTCAACAACTGAAATGGTCAGCAGCCTCTTCTTGAAGACCTCTAGAAAGAGAAATCTACTACTTTGCAAGGCAGCCCATTCTGTATTGGAACAACTAATTATTAGGATTTTTTTTGTTACATAAAGCCTAATTCTAACCTCTTTGAAACTTCAATTCAATGATTTTTTTAAAAAATGCACCTATTTTGTACGAAGCAAAGTGTTAGGCAAAAAGCAATTATCTTTCTTGCGCTGGATACTGTATCTCTCTACTGTAATGGAAAGAACTATAGATTTGAAGTCACAGAATCACAGAATTTGAGAGTTGGAAGGAATATGTCAATGTCCATTTAGTCCAATTCAGACATATGAAAGGAAACCTTGCTGTGGCACACCCAATAAGTGGTTGGCAAACCTATCTGAAGACCTTCAAGGAAAAGGAACCTACTACCTTTCTGGGCAGCACAGTCTACTTTTGAGCAATTCTAATTATTAGGAAGTCTTTCTCTCCTCCCTCCTTCCCCAATGGAATCTGTGTGCAAATTGCACACGTTGTTCTTGGTTCTATCTTTTGGGGTCAAATGAAATAAATCTAGTGCCTGTAAATTCTTGAAGTATCTGAATTGCAATATCTTGGAATATTCTAGGTTTAAATGTAGAAGAGGGCTTAGAGCCATTTAATTTAACACACTCATTTTATGGATGAGGCAATTTGAGTACTGGTGAGTTTATGCGACTTGGCCAAGGTCAGTAAGGTCATAAATAGTAAAGCTAGAGTTCAAACCTGGGTTCATTGACTCCTAATCCATTGCTCTTTCTGAGGTAAGGGTTAAGTATTCAATTAATGTTTGCTTATGAGATTTTAAAGAATCATAGAGTGAATTGCTAATCATTTAATCAACTTGATGTAATGACGCTATAAAGTCCAACTCTGATGTCTGACCAAGCAGTAGACGTGATCCTGTGTTCCTGAAGGCTATACTACTTGAATACAAGTTCTAATAAGTTCTACCATGTTGTAAAGCCTTCAAATTCTGGTTCTGCTACTTACTACTTATGTTACCTTGGGTACTTCCTCTCTCTGGGAGTCAGTTTCTCCACTTACAAAATAAAAGGCTGAGATTAGATGACATCTATGGCCCTTTCAGATATAAATTGTATGATTTTACTCTCTTAATACAACATAGAGTAGCATTAGTTCTTTGGGTTGCCACATCACCCTGTTGCCTCATATTGAGCTTGAAATCTCCTAAAACCATGAAATATTTTGTACAGGAACTAGCCTCAACTCCTCTGTTATGTACTTAGGAAGTTCACAACAACTGCCTTTCCCCACTATGGATGATTCCACTATGAGGGCAACTAAGTGATTGGTTTGCCTGAACTGCCATCATCAGAAGTCCCAGCTGTTGCTCACTTCCCTTCTAGCTCACTCTCGGGTCTAGTTCACCTCCACACTTGTTGCCTCCCTGTACCCCACTCCCACTTTCTACTCCCCCCCTTTATGTGTCAAACTCCCCCATTAGAATGTAAGCTCCTTGAGAGTAAGTCTTGTGGATAGAGCTCCGGCCTTGGAGTCAGGAGGACTTGAGTTCAAATCTGGTCTCAGACACACAACACATAACATTTACTAGTTGTGTGACCCTGGGCAAGTCACTTAACCTGGATTACCTAGCAAAAAGGAAAAAAAAAGAGAGAGAGAGTAAGTCTTGTTTTCTAGGTTTATAAATGTTTTATCTATCTATTTTATTATTGATCCAATCCAATGTTTTGACATCAAGTGTAGAACTTTACATTAATTCATGTTAAATTTCATCTTATTTGATTCAGCCCATAATTGTAATCTGAGATCTTTTTGGTTCTTGACTCTTGTCACCCATCCTTTTAGCTATCTTTCCTAGCTTCACTTCACCAATAAAGTTGACATGTGCTTTCTATAGATTTGTCCAAGTCACTGTTAAAAATACAAAAAACAGGGGCAGCTAGGTGGTGCAGTGGATAGAGCACAGGCCCTGAAGTCAGGAGGACCTGAGTTCAAATCTGGCCTCAGACCAAACACTTCATACTTACTAGCTGTGTGATCCTGGGCAAGTCCCTTAACCCCAATTGCCTGAAAAAAATGCAAAAAAATTACAAATAAAAACACAAGACTAAAGATATGTTCCTGAGAGTATTCCATTGGATAACCCCCAAGCTGACATTGACCCATTAATGACTACTTCTTGCATCTGGATCTTTTACCTACAAGGCAAACTGGTAGAGAAGACAGGAAGAAATAAGATCACTTGCAGATATAGAGGGATTTGCCTTGACAAAAGTAAGAGCAGTTACTATATCAAGACATAGTAACTTTGGGGGCAAAATATGGTTTTGGAATTCTTGAATTTGCAGTGACAGTTGGAGTGTCTAGAGTCATATCATAGGGGACCCTGAAAACTGTAATTACAGTCACCTTTTGTAGGAGAATATAAGAATTTTTAATATTCAAAATGTTTCATCTGGAACATAAGAATATCATCCAGTCTGTTGGAAATACAACACAGTATTTATGTGTTGCTGTTATTCAGTCGTTTGAATTGTGTCTGACTCTTCATGATGCTATTTGGGGTTTTCTTGGCAAAGATACTGGAGTACTCTGCCATTTCCTTCTCCAGCTCATTTTGCAAATGAGGAAACTGAGGCAAACAGGGTTAAGTGACTTGCCCAAAGTTGCAAGGCTAGTCAGTGTCTGAGACCAGGTTTGAACTCAAGAAGATGAGCCTTCCTGACTCCAGCCCACTCTATCCACTGTACCACCTATCTGCTCCAAGACATACATTTACATATTTAGTAGGTAACTCTTTTTCAACTTTAAATGACTGAATGTTTTCTCTCCCACAGTAAAATACTTTATAACACAATATTCCCAAATAGAATGTAAACTCTTTGAAGATAGGAATGATTTTGTTTTTATTTATGTACCCCAGCAACCAATTATTGTCACAATATCTTTGAATATGTCCTCTTCTCTCCACTCACCCAGCTACCATCCTCATTCAGGCCCTTATCAATCACCTCATGCCTGGACTATTGCAATAGCCTCCTGTTTGTTCTCCCTGCCTTAAGTTTCTCCCTACTCCAGTCCAGATCATGTCACATGCCCTAGTCCCCTACTCAACAAACTCCAGTGGCTCCTATTGCCTCCAAGATTAAATATAAAATTCTATTTGGCATTTAAAGTCCTTTACAATTTGGTCCCTTCTTAGCTTTCCAGTTTTCTTCTATTTACCCTTCTATGTACCCTACAATGCAGCAACTGCTATCCATTACCATTTTATTGGTGTGTTCATCCCATTCACATTCAAGGTTATAACTAGTTGTCTATTTCCCTCCATCCTGTTTTTCCTCACTGTTCATACATCTGTCCCTCTATTTTTACCCCATCCCTCCTCATATGTCTAATATACTTCCAATAACTGCTTCACTAATCTACACCCCTTATAAGAATTCCCTCCTTAATCTATCCCCTTGCCTTCCCATTTCTCTGTAAGTTAAGAAGACTTTTATACCCTTCTATATGTATATGTTATTCCCTCTTTAACCCAGTTCTGATTAGAATAATGTTCTAGCATTACCAGCCATCTACCCTCTCCTGCCCTCCACTGTAATAGTTCTTCCATTCATTCCTCATTTTGCATGAAATAATTACTCCACTTTACCTCTCCCTACCCAGTTTTATTTTTTAGGATCATCTCAACATACTCAACTCAACCCAAAGCCTTCTATCTATGTATGCTCTGTCAAACTACCCTGGTAATAACATTATTAAGAGTTACAGATGTTTCCCATATAAGAAGTAGGCAGCTTGACCTTATTAAATCTCCAATAATTGGTTTTTCATATTTACCTTCTTGTGTTTCCCCAGATTCTTGTAGGTCAAATTTTCTGTTCAATTCTGATCTTTTCCTTTAGAATACCTGAAAGTCTTTTAGTTCATTAAATATCCATTTTTTTCTTGCAGGATTACACTCAGCTTCACTGGGTAAGTTATTCTTGGTTGCAAATCTAGCTCCTTTGCTCTTTGGAATGTCATTTTCCATGAAATGTAGAAGCTGTTAGATCTTATGTTATCTTAACTGTAACTGCACAATATTTAAATTGTTCCTTTGTAGTTGCTTGTAGTATTTTCTCCTTGACCTGGGAGCTTTGAAACTTAGCTATGATGTTCTTGTGAGTTTTCATCTTGGGATCCAGTGGTGATTGGTGGATTTTTTTCAATTTGTATTTTACCCTCTAGTTCTAAAACTTCAGGGTGATTTTTCTTAATAATTTCTTGAAGTATAGTGTCTAGACTCTTTGATCATAACTTTCAGGTAGTCCAACAATCCTTATATTGTCTCCCCTCAATATGTTTTCCACGTCAGTTGTTTTTGTAATGAGATATTTCACATTCTCTTTGTTTTTTTCATTCTTTTGATTTTGTTTTGTTGATCATTTATTGACATCTTATGAAATTATTAGCTTCTCCTTGCCCAATTCTATGTTTAAATGGTTATTTTCTTCCATAAGTTTTTGGATCTCTTTTCCAATTCGTTGACTTCCTTTTCATAATTTTCTTGATTTTCTTACATTACTCTTATTTTTTCTCCTAATTTTTCTTCAACTTCTCAATTGATTTTTAAAGTCAAAGAACTCATTTTGGGTTTGTGACCACTTTACATTTTTCTTTGAAGCTTTAGAAGTAACTGTCTTGACTTAACTGTCTTCTTCTGAGTTTGAAGCCTGATCACCATAGTAGCTAATTATGGTCAGGTTCTTTTTCTTTTGCTTATTCATTTTTAGCAGCTTATTTCTTGGTTATTAACTTGATGTTAGAGTCAGGCTCTAATGCCAAGGTGTGGGGAACAATTTTTCAGGCTTGAGGTTTTCGTGATGTTGTTTTCTGAGCACTATCTGGGGGCCTGACCTCAAATATTCCTCTGTACCCCTGAGCCACAAATGCTCTTACTCCCTGTGGTCCCTCCTAGAGCACCAAGCTTCAGGTCACCCTTCTGCTCTGGAACCAAAACCAGGGACCAGGGACTCTGTTCTCCTTCAAGTGGCCAAAGCCAGCAGGGCCCCTGTCCCTCTATGACCACATTCATCGAAGTGTACTCACTCCTCCTCACCCACAGCTACAACTTGGGAACACATCTGGTCACGCTACTTGGGCCATGTGTCCAGCACCAGCAGAGGGCCCTGTAATCTTCACCTGACCACCAACACTGTCTGTGGGACAAAAGTTCCTGAAGCTCAGGCTGCTGCCAACACAGCTGCCTTCAGGGCTTGTTGTTTGTTAATTTGGTATCTGCGTGGAGGTATCTGCACTTCAGTCAGTCCAGACCACCACCCCAGGAGGTAAGGCCTTTCCAAACATCCTCCTAAGTTGTCTTAGGCTGGACAATTGCTTTACCTCAACTTTGAATTATTTTTTCCATTCTAAAGTTTATTTTGAGGCATTATTTTCCATTATCTGGGGGGGAATTTGGGAAAGCCAGGTAATTTCCTGCCTTATTCTGCCATCTTTCTAGGATCCTCTATTTTAGATTTTCTTTCATTTTTTTTCAGTCTCTTGACTTTCTTTTAACATTTTTTGCTGCCTCATGGAGTCATTAGTTTCTCTTTAGTCCATTACAATTTTCATGGAGTTTTTTGTTTAGGCAGGACTTTGTACCTAATGTTAAGCTGTTAATTCCATTTCTACATCTTTCTTCCATAACTCTGCTTCTTTTCAAATTTGTTCCTTCAGTACCCTCATTTCGCTTATAAAATGATTTTAAACTCTTGTTTCATCTTTTCCATTAATTGTAGTTTAATTTTTACCTAAGCTGTGTATTCTTTGAGGCACAGATTGTAGATGATTTGGAGTCATTATTTTGGGCTTTTGTCTTGAATATCTTTTTCATAATAGCTTCTTATGGTAGGATTTTTCTTCTTTCTTAAAATTTACTTATATTTCTAGCTTACTTCCTGACTTCAGATTTGATGTTATCTAGGTTCCATGTACTTCCAGAGGGAAAGATTAGGCTAGTACTATTGGGGCTTTCTTGGGCATATTGACTGTTTTATTATTCCAGGATCTCAGGGACAGACTGGAGACCTGAAAGCTTTCAGTGCTCCCAAAGTGATCCTATCCAGGACAAATTGTGGGGTTTTTTTGTCCCCTCCCCTCTCCCTCTTTCCCTGAGATCTGTGAGTTTCTTACCATAGTCTGAGCAACAGTAGACTACTGTTGATTCAACCCCTATCAGCAAGCTGGAAAGCTCTGCTGGTTCAGAGTGACAGAACTGTAGTCTTCTGTTTGGTCAGAAATTCCTCCCCTGATGATTTTTCTGCAGGCTTCAGGAACTTTTTCTTGTCTCTTCTTCAGGACCAAGCTTGATCATTATGATTACACAGCTTTAGTGCTATTTTTTCTTCTTTCTTTCCATTTACACTGTGGTGGTGATTTTATATATTGTTTTCATTGTTCCATCATGAAAAATCTTGAACAAGTGGAAATATATTATGCATGATCTTTTCCTGCCATCTCATCCACTACATGCAGATATAATATATTCTTATATAAAATATCCACTACCTTTATGTATTCACTTAACTAAAAATGCCATTCTCTTTGGAATTTCAAGGGGGAGGGTAAATCATTTTTATAGATAATGAAAAAGTTTAAGATGTATTGCATGCTACTTGAATATTTGTAACTCTCTTGGGTACCACTTAAAAATCAGGTGAATTTAAGTTGGCATTTGGCAATATCCCTCTAAGGTCATTTAGGAAAATGTTACGTCCATGTTGCAAGAAACGAGGGTTAGAATTGAGGTCCAAATAGTTTCTATGAAGAGCCTCATAATCTATGTTAGGAATATATGTTTATGACTAAGATAAAGGATGACATTTGTTCATTTTCTGTAAAATTTTATTTTAATTGAGTACCAAAGTTGATTAATTTTTCCTTTAGAGACAAGTAGGTATGCATTTTTCAATAGATTATTATATTTTATGCAATTTTGCTTTATTTTTGGATAATATTTAGATATAGTCACAGAACATAAATTAATTTTTAAATAAATAATGAATTGTCAGGGAGAAGAAGCATAGAATCAGAAAGAAATGGTTCTCATGGATGCTTGAAAATAAGATATTATAAACACTGGAGAATAAAAGGAATTACAGTGGGTAGCCCTCTGTAGAGTTCTATTATGGAAAGTGCATTCTGAGCTGTTTCCCTCTAGAATGAATGTTCTGAGTAAATAAGTATCTATAAAGAGGAAGAAACAACACCAGTGATGCAGAATGTAAAGGTAGAAATAATTAGAATTTGAAGGTAGGTGGTCAATCCAGTGGCCCAGTTTTATCAGTACTGCTGTGTCTTACTTATTTTCATTTTAGCTTTATTCATTATTCCCCTGCAGCTTCTAGTTGTGTATAAACCAATAGGAGACACAGACTCTCAGACTATCATTTTCACCTGCAATATAGAGCATACTAGTGGGTTCTTCTTGTGACTTGCAGTATAGAATGATGGTATAAAACTAAAGGACTTGCCATATAGAATTAAACCATTGCTTAGATTGAACCAATAAGTTGGCTGCCCATGGTCAATATCTTATACTCACCTTTTTTTAAGAAAGATCCCTTGATTATGTGTTTGTCACAGGTCAAGTATCACATACTTGAGTTGTCTGCATCCCTCAGAATGCCTACCACACTACATTCAAGTGTGTATTTTTTTTAAAACAAATGAATGAATGATGATGGACATTAAGAAGAATTTCCCCTCTGACACTATGTAGTAATGAAGTTAATCTCCAAGATGTGACATTTGATTACTCATATAAAAACACATGCTACTTTTGACATAATATTTTAAAGTAAAGGTTTCCCCCTTTTGATTATAGATGCAAAAAGTGAAGAAATGTCTTTTTGGTACAACAAATGCCACAGACTAACTGCTATGGTTAGAAATGCCTGACTGGCACCTAGTACAGTGCTTGGAACATTGTAGGCCCTTAATTTTTTTTTGGATTAATCTGTCGAAACAATTTTTTTCTCCTCCCCTCTAATACATGCATTAAGTATATAATCCATTAGTCTCATGTTCCAAAATATAGCATAAGGAAATTATGAATATTTTCACTAAGCTCTTCATGGAAGTTATGAGTCTTTATAACAAATAGATTCAGGCTCAGGAGACTTTTGCTTTATCTTTGTCTTATTACATGTTTTCTAGTTAGTTGATTCAACTTTCTCTGCATTAGGTTTTTCTTCCTACAATATGAATACTATGGCAATGTTTCCTCATGGTAACTTTAAGTTTCTTGGAAGTCTTAAAATATAATATGAAATGTTATTTCAGAAAGTTCTTCTCTAACCACTCCTCATCTCTTTTCAATGCTAAGTATTTTCTAATACTACAGTTAACTATCTTACAAAAAACTAGGAATCAGTTTCATATAACATTGCAAAGAAAGTCTCAGAACCATTCACGCTGCCAAATAATACACAAGAATGTTTCGGGGAAAACCCACACCAATGGCTTATTTAAAATATGTTGAAGAAAACATAGTAAAGTAGGAGGAAATAGTATAGTGCAGTTCTCTTCTGTTACTACTTAAAAAAAAAAAGGTAGACAAATAGTGCCAGACAGAGTGATTGGGAAGTACAAGGTAAACTCTAATGGGTCATTTTTCCAGCCCAGCTTAGATTAAGGAGATAGTCTGAGGCCTAGAAACCCTTGAAATAGGGTCCATTCAGGAAGACCTGCACAAAGCCTTGCAACACAGGGACTGGTCTGGGATCTGCCATCCTAGGTATGTATCAGGATAAGGAGCAGAAACAGGAGCCAGTCAAGGTTGTGACTTTCTGACCCTAAAATGAAGTTATGAATTCAGTCCATAGAATCCATCTGGTACCTGCAGTAGACAAAAGGGACAAGCAACTCAGACCATGGGAGAGCCTATCATTTTGTCATTCTGAATCTATAGAGGTTGCCAGCTAGTTAATAGGCTAGCAGAAACTTCCTGATACTCCAACCAGAGGCAAGCTTGCTGTTGTGTCACCCGGTCCAAAAGGGAGATTAGGAACTTGAAAAGCTCAGACTCAGAGAGTAGCAATCAGATTTTGCTATAGGTCAAATGATGTAAGATGTGCTGATTGTTTACACATCTTTGGCCTGAAAAAACCCTAGCATTTTTGAAGAACATACCACTCAATTCTTGGAGAAAGCAGCAACAGGAACCTAGAGAATGAAGACCAGGACTAAACAAGACCCCCCTCATTTCCTTCAGAAGAGTAAAAAGCTAGAGTATAAGATGAAATTCCAATTCAGGAATTAAAGGTGGGAAAATGAGTAAAACAAACAAAAAAGTCTAAAGACATACATAATAAATAGTTGCTATAATGCAAGAGATGCTCAAGACACAAATGCAGAAGAAGAAAATCATTCCAGAACTTAAAAACCAAAGCCTCAAAGAAAAAAAAAAAACTAATTTTGTTCACAAGGTGAAATAGAATTCCTGGAAGAAGTAAAAAAAAATTCAAAACTAATTTAGATGAAATGGTATCTCTAAATGAAAGACTTGGAGAAGGAAGGAGAAATCTGGAGCACAGAACCTGGAAGGAGAGAACAGTTCGACAATGTTGGGTATGACAGAATATTGCCCAAGTAACAGATTTCTTGAAAATTTGAATGGACCAAAAAAAGTTAATGAATCCATAAGACAATAATAAATGTTAAAGCAAAGTCAAAAATAGAAAGAAATAGAAAAAATAGAAGGAAATAATAAGACTAGATGTTTGAGCAACTGAAATGGACTCTGTAAAGATGAACTATTTAAAGTGTTACAGGAGAAGAAAAAATAAGCATCCTTTCAGAGCTCTAATGTAACCTAGGGTCATAAAGGGATTTCAATAAGACAAAGATCCTTGGAGTGTTTTTTAAAAAATATTTTTATTATTTTAAAGGAAGAAAGAAAAAGAGGGATGGTGATAGAAGGAATATCATAGAGAATAAAGAGCTAGCCAGCGATGGGGGAGGGATTGCTTTCTCATATAATTTGAAGGTAAAAGAATATACAATCAAAGGGGAAAACATGAGCGGACATTCACTTTCATCTGAACTGGTCAAGAGGGTATAACACACACACACACACACACACACACACACACACACACACAAAATACCAAGGAAAAGAATTTGGTACAGAAATCCATTTAATTCAACAAGGAAACAGAAAAGCACTGGGGGAAGAGAAAGAAGAAATGGGGAAATGAGAAAAAAGGTAGATTCAGGAGGGATTAGTCATAAGCAGAACAAACTCTGTAATCAGATGATTGTTCAACAAAATCTAGCAAGAGGAAATGGAAAAAAAATTCTATGAAAAATAACTATACAATGGATAAAATGCTTTAAGCTACCTATCAAAAATAGAGGACCTAATGAATATAAGTACAAAACACTGCTTGTGGAAATTAAGATATAATTAAATAATTGGAGAAATAGTGCTTATTCATGGGTAAGTTGAACCAATGCAATAAAAATTATTATACTACTTAAATTCATTTGCTTGACCAGTGCCATGCCAATCAAACTCCCAAAGGATTGCTTTATAGACCTAGAAAAAACAATAACCAAATTTATCAGGAAAAACAAAAAGTCAAGAAACTTAAGGAAAACAGTGGAGAGGAGGAAGGAAGACTAGTGATATCAGACCTCCATTTTACTACAAAGCAGTAATCAGCAAAATGATTTGGTACTGATTAAAAACAAAGAAGTTGGGAGACAGAGCCAAGATGGAGGAATACTAGGAGCAGTGCAAAGGGCTCCCCTCTACAAACTCCTCTAAACAGATCTAGAAAATACACTATACAGTCTTGATGGGGAAATTCAGAAAAAGTCATAATGAGTCCTTTCTCCAGTCCTGTTTGGTATAGGGAGACAGGGAGACAGATACTGGGGTCTGGGGTCGCTGTACACCAAACACTCCAGAGCCCAAGGTAAGAGGAAATCTTAGACTCACATTGAGGTACTCCTAGACCAATACTTGACCACGGAGACACATGACAACCAGGAACTTTGTTGCCTACTACTAGTCTGGGTCACAGATCCAAGGCTAAATGAGAAAAGGACCTGCACAGAGGTGTCAAGTTCTCAGGTAGGGAGGTCCTGGAAAGTGTATAGGAAAGAAGGAATCTCAGAAGCCAGTAACGGCACTATTGGGAGCAAAGCAAGGTGTCATCTTCAGGAGTAGAATACCATTTCATTTCCAGCATCTAACTTGGCCTGCAGAGGAATAACCAAGGCAGGAATCCCAGACCAAAGGGAAGCCCACAATTCTGCCACTCTGACTCAATAGAATTTTCCAGCTTGCTAATAGGACTGGAATTGAGCAGCAATTTACTCTTGCACAGACTCAAAACCAGGTCAGAAACTCAGAGAGCTCAGATCGGGGGAGTGGCAATTAGACTTTGCCTTGGATCATACCACTTTGGGAGCCATGAAAGCTTGCAGGTCTTAGCTTATCCCCACGATCCTGGAATAGCACAATACTTGATAACCTAAGTAAGCAACAGCAGGACCAGCCCAGACCTTCCTTCTCAAAGTGCTGCAGAGCCTAGCCTTAACATCAAGTTTAAAGACAGGAAGTGGCAAACAAAAATGTATGATAAAAAAAGTATTATGGTGGCAGAGATGTTCAGGACACAAACGCAGAAAAGAATGACTCCAAAATAGTTACAAACAATGCCCTAGAGAAAAACATAGCTTGGGCACAAATGCACCTTGAATTCCTGGAAGAAATGGAACAAGAGTTTTAAAAAGAGTTAAAAATGTTTTTAATAAATAGAAAGAGACCGCTTGAGAAAATAAAAATTGGAAAAGAATGAGAACTATGGAAGATTTGGAAAGGGAATTAGTATCCTGATACAAGAGGTATAAAACTTTATTCAAGCAACAAATGCTCTGAAAATTAGAGTGGAACAAACAGAAGTCAATGACTCCACGAAGCTACAAGAAATATTAAAACAGTGAAAAGGCTGAAAAAAATAGGAGAAATTGTAAGATAACACAGAGCAAAAACAAATAACCTGGAAAACAGATACAGGAGAAAAAAAATTTAAGAATCATTGCACTATCTGAGTGCCATGACCAAAAAAAAAAGAAAAAGAAAAAAAAAGAAAAAGAAAAAGAACCAAAAAACTGAATCTAGACATCCTAGAAAATCTTAAAACAGATCTTTTAGAAGCAGAGAGCAGTCACTGATGATCTCTTAAAAGAAACCTCAAAATGACAATTATCAGGATTACAAAATTCAGAGCTCCCAAGTTAAAGAAGGAATACTGCAAGCAGCCAAAAAGAAAGAATTTGATACCAAGGTACCTTAGTAAAGATCACACAAGATCTAGCAACTGCTTTTATAAATATGTGGAGGACATGACGTTCTAGGAGATGAAGGATATGTATGGGGCAGCTAGGTGATTCAGTGGATAGAGCACCTGACCTGGAGTCAGGAAGACCTATCTTCCCGAGTTCAAATCTAGCCTCAGACACTTACTAGCTGTGTAACCCTGGGCAAGTCACCTAACCTTGTTTGCCTCAGGTCTTCATCTGTAAAACAAGCTGGAGAAGGAGATGGAAAACCACTCCAGTATCTTCGCCAGGAAAACCCTAAATGGGGTCACAAAGAGACAAAACTGAAAAAACAACAAAAATAAATGTATGGGCTTATAGCCAAGAATAACATATTCTGAAAAACTGATCATAATGGTATGGAGGGAAATGGATTTTTCATGAAATAGATGATTTGTAAGCATTTCTAATGAAAAGACCAGAGCTGCGTAGAAACTGATTTTCAAACATAGGAGTGCAGAGAAATAAAAAAAGGTAAATATGAAAGAACACTGATAAAAGACAAAAGAAAGATGAACTACTTACATTAAAATATGAAAATATGATACATGTGTCATCTCAGAACACTATCATCATCAGGGGTCATGGGAAGGCGTCCAATTAGACAAGACCTGAGAATGGTTCTATTATTTCTTGATGATCTTAAGAAAAGAATGGAAGGAGAGGGGAAATGTAATGTACTAGATGGAGTGAAGGGAAGGAAAAAGAAAATTGGGGAAAATTATCTCACATAATTGTGGTACACAAGTATACATTTAGTATACAAAGGAGAAAGTGGATGGAGCAGCTGACACTTGAATGTCATTCTCATCTGAAGTGGTCAAAAGAAGTAAGAATACATAAATACATAGAGTTGGAAACAGTTATACATTTCACTTAATAAGAGAGTAGGAAGAAAAAAGGAGAAAGGGGAGGAAGAATTTGACAAAAGATAGATTAGGGGAGGGATTAGTCCCAAGAAAAACAAACTCTAAGGATTTACAAAAACATTTATGGTTCTTTTTGAGGTGGCAAAGAATGGGAATCTGAAGGAGCATCCATAAATTGAGACGAATGACTTATGGTATATATATATACGATGAAATACTATTGGTGCCGAGCTTTTCTCAGCATAATGATCAACCATGATTCCCAAGGACTAACAATGAAACATGTTTTCCACCTCATGATGGAGAGGTGGATGTGACCATTGTGGAAATTCATTTTGATTGACTATACATGTTTGTAATTTTTTTTTCTTTTATTTTCAATGGGAGAGGGATTAGGGTAGGAAGATGAGAAGGCAGACCTTGGCTGATTAAAAGAAATAAAATATTTTAAAAAATTAAATCAAAATTGGAACAGACTGAGTACACAACATTCAGAAGTAAACATACCTGTTAGCCTAGTGTCCAATTAAACCCTAAGATCCCAACTCACAATTGAAGAAACTGCTACTGGGCAAGTCACTTAACCCCAACTGCCTCACCAAAAAAAAAAAAGAAGAAGAAGAAGAAACTGCTTAGACAATTAGAAAACAGGCTGGCAGAAATTAGGCTTAGACCAATACCTTATACCATATGCCAAGATAAGCTCCTCATGGATACATAACTGAGACATAAAAGGTCAACACAATAAAATAACTAGAGAGCCAAGGAAGAAATTACCTTTCAAACTTACAGATACTGGGAAAGTTCACAAGCTAACAAGCAATAGAGAGGTTTACACAAAATTTAAAAAGCTTTTGCACAGACAAAACCAACCCAATTAAAATTAGATAAGAAATAGTTCACGGGGGGGGGGGGAAACTTTTTAGTAAATTTCTCTAATAAAGATCTCATTTTCAAGATATGTTATTGATTTGATTCAAATTTATAAGAATAAGAATCATTTCCCAACTGATAAATGATTAAAGTATATGAACATGTAGTTTTCATAGGAAGAAACTTAATCTAGCACAAACATATGGGAAAATCCACAAATCACTAAAAATTACAAAAATGCAAACTAAAGTAACTCAGGTTCTATCCTAAATGACAAATAATGGAAGGACTCTAGTAAAACAGCTATATTGAATGCCATGCATTGGGTCAGTCATTCTGGAAAGCAATTTGGAACTATACCTCCAAAGTTACTAAACTTTGTGTACCCTTTGATCCAGTGATAGTATTAGAGTAATGGAAAAGAGAAGAGCGGAAAACATTTATAGTGTACCTATTATGTGTTGAGCATGGGCTAAATGCTTTTTACAGCTATTATTTTGTTTGATTAATAGTAGCAGGCCATACTCTAAAGAGATCAAAGAAAGAAGAAAAGGATACACACACACACACACACATACACACACACACACACACACGCACACACGCACACACATCAATTCTTTTCATAGTGGTAAAGTATTGAATACTATGGAGGTGCCCATCAATTGGGAAATTATTGAAGAAATTATGTATATGAATATAATGGAATGTTATTGAATTATAAGAAATAACAGAAGGGATCAGTTTCAGAGGAATATGTGAAGACTTCTATGAATTCATGCAGAGTAAACAGATCAGGAGAACTATTTATGCAATAACAATAGTGTAAAGACAAACAACTTTTAAAGACTTAAGAGCTCTAATCTAAGCCATGACCACCCACAAATCCTGACAACCAATGATGAAGCATGGTTCGTGTCTCCTGTCAGAAAGGCAGAAAGAGACATACATTTTCTTGATATGGATAGTGCAAGAATTTGTTTTACTTAATTACACATATTTTTAAATAATTTTATTTTTCTTTCCCCTTTTTTTGTGTGTGAAAGAAATACTACTAGGCTGTCATCTCTCCCCCATCTCAACAAAATAATAGATTTTCAAGATCATTATTAGTATAGCACTCCCTCTGGCTTACTTCCCCTATGTCAGTCTTGAGTACATGTAATCAGTTTCTGCGGAACAGTTGCTACTTCTGGGATCAAGGAGTATCATGTGGGAACCCAATCCTACTACTTATACCTCACAAATTTTCACCACCGTGCTTCCCTCTATAGTTAAAATGAGTTCACAAAGGCATTTACTAAGATGGAAAACTAAAAATAGTAGTCATAAAGCATTACCCCCTAAAGACCTGGAGTGTGTATTTTCCCAAATATCCATCTTTGAGAAGAGTGGGCAAAAATTTAGAGTAGCCCAGTAGTGAAGCACACATGTAGGAACACTTGTGGCCAAGGCAACTCTTGCCTCTGATACTAAAGGGTTTAATGTCCCTTCTCTCCTATAAAATCCCTTTCCCTTTGGGAAAAGTGTCTCTCTTGGGTGAATGGCTCAGGTGGGCTTCCAGTATCTTGTCTTCTCTGCTTGATTCTTGGTTGACAGGGCTACCTGTCTTTTGAATCCAGAGTTGGTTATTTTTCTGCTGCCAGAGGTCCCACTACTTGAAGCTGCTTTCAGCCTCAAGTGACTGCATACGTGTGTCTGTTAGAACCGCCTCTTGCTCCTTCAACTGTGCCTTGAGTTCTTTCAAACTTTCTAATTTTTAGTTGGAGTGTCTCCCTCTGGGTGAATAGCTTCACTTTAGGACTTCATGTCTGATGTTTGGAAGGGATGGAGGAGAAGGAAGAGAAAATTCCCTTTTCTCCTCTCCAAAAGATAAAAAAAACTGGATTCTTCTCAGAATCCTGGCTCCTGTCTCAAGACACTTGAACTAAGGAGACTATACCTTTTTAGGATCAACACTGAGGATCATCACCATGACCAGTCATAAGTCATCCAATATATATTGCTCCCTTCTGAGACAGAAAGAAAGAGAGAGGGGACAGGGAGAGAGAGGGACACACACACACACACACACACACACACACACACACACAGATGCAGAGACACAGAGAGAGACACAGAGACACACATAGAGATAGAGAATTTAGAAAATATATAACATTCCTATGGCAAGTGAGCAGGTGGCTATCTAAAAGGCTAGGTTTTTGCTTTGATTTATCACAATTTAAAAGAAGCACAAGGACTCATGAGAATGGGGCATACAATACAATGCCAACCTTAGAAGGCAAAGTGATCCACAGACAGCTAATGACCACATTATTCATTCTCTTTACATAGTCTGTCTACATCTAGGGCAAAGCACTGACCAGAACAGAGCCTTGGCTATTGGCAGTCTGCTCCCTCAGCTGTTTCATCAAGCCTCTGACAGTCTTTGCAGCAGGACACAGGAACTTGTGTCCCTTCATTGCCTAAGCCCAGCAGTTAGTCAAGTGACTGACCCTGGAATCAGCAGCAACTTTCAACTTAAGCCTTTTGTAACTAAACAATAGTCAACTGTGGCTTTAAAAGGAACACAGAAACAGCTTCTCACTCAGTGGGATTTCCTTCCTTGTGGGTTTTCCCAAGCTGTCTTTGTCCCAGGTCATGGCTAGCAGATGTCTGTAGCTTTGGGGACCCTTCTGAGAAACCAACAACAACTACATCACATTGGACCTTCTGGAGGAGTGAAAGCTGCAGGGCACTTTCAAGGGTCATCTTAAGTCTTTACAGGAACAACATTAGCAAATTATAGGACAGAGATTCTGCTTACTCCTTTTCTTGATATAGCTTTAAGGGTGAATTTAGAAGATTATTTCAATATGTTTTGCATGACTTCATATGTACCATTGCTATTGTATTTCTTGCCTTCTCATTGGGTATGGGAGGGGGTAGAGGGAGGGAAAAAACTTGGATCTGAAAATTAAAATAAAATAAAATTTTTAAAAGATTATTTCAATTATTTTGGGATGCTGAGATAATCATCAGATCCTCAGAATCATGCATTTGTAGATTTAGAGCTAGAAGGTGTCTTCAAGAGGATCTAGTCCAACTCTCTCATTTTATAGATGAGTAAACTGAGGTCCAGGGAGGTGAAAAAATTTGCCCAAGGTCACATAGAGATTAAGTAGCAGAGCCAGGACTTAAAGTTATTTGCTCTGACTCTGAATCCAAATCCAGAGTCTTTTCCATTATATTATATTGTATCCCCAAGATACTTATCTTAGAGAAGAGATGAGATATGGCTTTATGGAAGTACTTTGGGAGTGGTATTTGGTATCCATTTTAAGATTTATAACACATCTTTGGAGGGGTCTCTTAGCAAATCCCTAAGAGCTCCTGAAATATTTGAGTTATAACTCAGATGAAACAATGAATTCTTAAAAGGAATATTCTGGGAATACATACAAATTAGTGTTGTCCTTCAAAGTTATAACATTGGGACTACCCACTTTCACTTATTCCTTTGATGCTTCTATTTCTCAAGACATTGTCAGAATTGTTCTATAGAAATTACAAATGAGGTTACAAAAACGACAAAAGATGGAAATAGTGTAGGAGATACTGTGGAAAAACCAGGCACTGATACATTATGGGAGGAGCTATGAATTGTTCCAACCACCTTGGAAAACATTTGGATTTTTTAAAGTGACTAAACTGTTTGACTTTGAGAAAAGTGGTGCTCACTCTATTTCCCCAGGCTAAGACTTAAATAACTTTGTCATCATTTCAGATCCATTTAGACTTCCAACCCTTCACTGTTATCTCAAAGAAAAGCTCTATTCATTTATATGCTTGACCATTTTGATAATTATGACCATTATGATAATTCTAAGCTCTGCAAAATTTGAAGCTGCAGAAAAATGGTGAATACCATTACCTAGGCCCTAGGACTATCTTTTTTATATCCTGTGCTCTGTGGCAGGGCGATACCAAAGGTAGAATAATAGACTGTTAAAGTTGGAAGGCACCTCAGAGATTGTCTAGTCTCACCCCATGAATCCTCTCTGAAACAATCCTTGAAAAATGTCCATGCGGTCTTTGATTGAAAACCTTGAGTGCCAGGAACTAAAGTAGTCCTTGAGTTAGCCTGTTATTTTGAGGAATAGGTTTGTAGTTCACAAGTTTTGCCCTCTTTTGAGACAAAAATATGCTTTACTCTAACGTGGTGGACACGAGATTTGTATGGACTGAATTCATGTAATTGAGTTATAAAGTTATGGCATTTAGAGAAGAAAAGAACGATAGAAATTCTGTAGTCTAATTCTATCATTTTTCAAAGTACTATGAAAAGAGTACTAGCTCTGGAGTTAGAAGATCTGGGTTCAAATCCCTTCTTTTATGCTTATTGCGTGATCTTGGGTAAGTCACCCTCCCTGGGTCTCAGTTTTCTCATTTGTAAAATGAAGGTGGGGTGGAGGTAGGTTGGACTGGCCCACCATTAAGCTCCCTTCCAGGTGTAGGTCTTAGATCTTATGGTCCTTAGAATGAGGCAACTGAAGCTCAGAGAAATTAAATAATTTACCAAAGGTCACACAGGTAATAAATAACTGAGCTTGGACCTATGTGTAAATCCTCCAAAATCTAGTGTTCTTTCTTCTATAACTGACAGTTGCTGAAAAAGTCCTTGAACATCTTCTATTAAAGGAGTCTTTGGAAACACATTTTGTTTGTTTGTTTTTTGAGACTGTGTCTTCTTGACTTACCCAGGCAGGAAATGCAGAGGCCACTCACAAGTCTGATCTCATTATTAATCATCATAAAAGGTTTGACCAGTTCCATTTCTGAACTGAGCTAGTTTGTCTCTTCTTAGGCAGCCTGGTAGCTCCCCACTCTCAGGGACTTACCATATTGGTACGGGACTCAGTGTAGACACCAGATTGGCTTGGTACAGTGTAACTCAGAACTCCTGAGCCCAAGCAATCCACCAGTGATGGCCTCCCCAGTAGCAGGGATTAAAGGCATGCACAGTCAAGCCTGGTTTGGAGACACATTTTAAAATAATTAAAATACCCATGGTAGGAAATGGGGAGAAAACAACCTTTTAATGATTTATATTAAAAAAAAAGAAGGTTTAAATATTAAATGAGTAATCCTTCTCCTCCCCCCACTTCCTCTCATTCTTCCATTCCACCCCACCCTCCCAAGCTATTGAAGTGATTCTTAAAAGCTGAAGGAAGATCATCTGAATTTCTGAATTCCCAGGATTTTTTAGTTCTGTTACATTCTAAAGTAGATTATGTCACTCAATTTGGGGTCCACCCAATGAATTTCAGATGATATTTTAGAGAACTCAGTGTGTTATCTTTAAGTACCATATAAGCCAAAAGTGTACTGTTTCCTAGTAGTGAGCTCAGGAGCTTGGCGTTCTAGTCCTGGATATTTAGGATGAACACTCTATGTATTCCCAAAAGGATATGAGATGATTTCCAGAATTAAACATAATGTAAAATAGGACAATTAGAGATAAAAACAGAACAGATGTTGGCAACATGTTGAGCAGTTTTTGCAAAGTCAGTTGGGAAGATTTGAATGAACTGTTGCAAAAGAACAATTCAAATAATGACTACCATGGCATAAAGGAAAATATTGCTAAAATGAAACCAAATAATGAGTGGTCAAAAAACTAATAATGGTCCCAAAGAACCATGTAGATAATGAAACATAGATCCCTCCTCATCCCCTCATGGTGGGGGGGAGGGAGTAATAACAAGAACAGATAATGTATACATTGTTATATTTGGCTAAAGCTATCAGTTGTTTTTTTTTTGCTTAACTGTTTTTTGTTCTTGTTTTTGTTAGTAAGGGAGTTCAGTTCTGTTGGTGGTGGGGAATGGTGGGTGGGATGTATCCAGAAATTGACTGTTGATAGAAAAACAAAATCATCAATGAAACTTTTTAAAAAGTCAGTTAATCTATTTTCCGTAGTTTGTAAAGTTGGAATAATAGTGGCATGTTTTCAGGTAGCTATTGTGAAATACAATGCATATTTATAAAGTACATTGAGATCTACCATGAAAGGTGTTTACAAGCAAGTAGCCAAGTATGTTTCTTAGGTAGTATTATTTTAACATAGCTCTTAGCATTTAAATTCTACCTCTGATGTAATCTGAAATGTAAGCATAATCTTTAGATCCATGGGGACAAATAGCTTCCTAATATAATAGCACACTCTAGCAGCTTACTCCACCCAAGGAATAATTACAGGAGAAATGACTAGGATGTGTGCTGACGCATACAGCAGTTTCTGTTGATAGATTTCTTTTTCTTCCTTGATGATTTTTCTTTCTGGTACTGTCTGTGAAAAGTGCCAAAGTGACTGTTCTGAGGAACTGAAGCCCTGATGTCATTCATAAAAGAGGCCCTACACAAACTCACTTCACCTTCTCCAGAGATCTTCAAAGGACCAATCAATCACCAGGGACTAGCTCAGACTCTACCTTATTCTGTTGGGACTGAAAGTCAATAAGCTGGATTTGTGGCCAAGTTCTCATAGATTATTACCTACTTGTTTACTGTAAAGCAGCAAACAGTCCCAAGGCTTTAAGGGGGGCAATGTGGTATAGTGGAAAGAGCAATGGCTGTGGAATCAGAGAACTTGAAGTCAAATTCTGCCTTGGATACCTCTGTGACTTTGGACACATTATCCATCCCTAGGCCTTAGTTCCCTCCTCTGTAAAACAATGGGATTGGACTAGATGGCCTCTGAATTCTCTTCTGTATCTAAATTAATAATCTCCTGGCCCTCTTTCCTTATTCGGAAAAGATTCCTCATCCAGTATGACCAGGAAGAAGTGAGAAGAGCAAAGGGTCTGGACTCAGTGAATCTCTTTGCTCAAATCCTTGCCTGGCTACTTACCAACATTGGTCACTTTACATATCTGGTCCTTGTTTTCCTCACCTCTAAAATGAGGACAGTGTGCCAAATGACTTTGAAGGTCCCTTCCAGCTCTCAATCTGCGATTTTATTAACTTTTCAAATAGGCTCGCAGAGTTGGTATCTTTTAAAGTTTTCTCCTCTGATCTGAGAGCAAGGGATGAGAATCCCAAATGTATCCGTGGAAAAATAGAGAAAGTAGCAACATAAAGTGCATACTTTTAAAATCAATCTCTGCTAAAATGCAATCTCCCTAAAGCCGATTCACTTTCTCCTTTGTGATGAGTTGTATTCCTCCACAGTACTAAAGTGCTTCCCACCTCCATCCCTACGCTATGACAGTACCATTATCTCCTTTTTCATTTCTCTTAAAGAATGGAATAAAAACGGGTAAGGTTGTGGAGGGGACTCATGATGTAAAAAGGTATCAACTGATCCCATCCTAGACATAATAAGTGAGATAATTATTAAGTGATTAATCTAGTTTTAGCTTTGGTCTTGTGTTGATGCTACCATATTTTGTTGGTGACCTTTACCAAAAGTTTGCCTGTAATTTATAGAAAGTTGAACCTAAATTGTTACTTCTTTTATTTTAATCCACAAGAGTTTGTTAATCCTTTTTGTAATAACAAAGTATATGGCCTCTCTGAAATCACTTGGAGCAGGATGGGAAAAAAAAACAAACCCAAAACAACTCATTGGGTTGAACTGGGAGTGTTATGTACATACTTCCCTCTACTGGGTACAAATAGAACGACTCAATTAGTAGGTTCTGCTATGTACAGCTGAATGCTTTATTTTGTCTTAAGTGGTGTAGATATAGACACTTGTTGCATGTATCTTTGTGTGCATGCATATACTTGTATGTTATCCACATAACTGAAATTACACATAATTGAAAATTGTATGTTGACAGACTTCCTTTCATCTTAAATTTTTTTTTCCCCAATACTTTTTTCCTTCTGGCTCTCATTGAGACCTTACTTCCTCCTCATGACACAGCTTCCCTGGACACCGTTTTCTAGGACTGGTTGTATTTTTACTCATTCGTCTCAACTCACTGGTCAAGGTGGGGGAGCAAGAATGCTCTTTGCTTCCCATTGTCACTTACAGGCTTTCCCTTTACTTCCGTCACTCAGGAACCTCTTGTCCTTTGAGGATTTCACTTAATTCATATCTACTGCCCAATTAAAATTCTGGTAGATGTCTGCTGACCTCTAAGACACACCCTTTCTTTCCTCAATGAATTCAGGGCCTGGTTCACAGTCTTTTTTTTTTTTCCTCAATTTCTGCCCTAATACTAGGAGATTTCAACATAGGTAGATTCTGCCCTAATACTAGGAGACTTCAACATAGCTTCAAACACTCTTCCCTCCCAGTTTCTGAACTTGCTTATCACCTGCAAATGTTATACTTCCATATTTATGAACTCTGGACTTCCCTTACCTATTCACAATTCATTGTCATTATGCCTCTCCCTCTGACTTGCAACTCTAAATCCTATTCTTCATCCTCACTATCATCTCCAAATCCCTCAAACCGTTACCTCTTTCCCAGGCTGTCACCCATGCACTGGCTGTACTATTTCCCCTTGCCTGTTTTGACCCCTTAGTGAACCAGTACAACTTCAAACTGCCCTTTTCTCACTAATCCCTTGCCCTCCTATCCTTTTACTGATATTGCCTTTCTAAGCTTCAGCCCTGGATTACTTCCATCATCCTCTGCCTTCACTACTACATATGCTGCAAAACCAAACTGGTGAAAGTCATGAAACTGTCTTGACTGAATCTACTACAAATTTATGTTACATAATCTCAGCTGGTCCTCAATGACTATCTCCGCTCACAATAACACCTTTTACAAACCTTTCCAGTCATCTTCAAACCTCCCATAGCTCCCCACTCCCCACCTTCTTAGTTGGGAATCTTGCTTCGTATTTCATTGAAAATACTGAAGTCATTTCACAAAAGCTTCCTATTCTCCCATCCTCCTCATCTCAGACCTCCCAGATGCCTTTTGCTATTTTCTCTGCTTTTTTTGGGGGGGGGGGTGGCGTGAGGCAATCAGGGTTAAGTGATCTGCCCAAGATCACACAGTTAGTAAGTATCAAGTGTTGGAGGACATTTCTCTGCTTTCATATAATGAGATGCCCCTTCCTGCCAAGACCAACACCTTTACATGCACAAGTGCTCTCGTTCCATCTCATCTTTTCCAGCGCATTGTCATACCTATCATCCCCACTCTTTCACTTATCTTTAACCTCTCCTTGTCCATAAACTGCTTCTCTACTGCCTGTAAACATGTCCCTATTTCTCCTATCCTCAAAAAAACTCTTACATGTATCATCCATCATCCCTACCTATTGTCTCATATCTCCTACGTTTTGTGGCTAAACTCTTTGGGAAGACTGTCTATGATGAACACCTCTACTACTTTTCCCCTCACTGTCTTTTTAATTTTCTATAATCTGGCTCCTGACTTCATCATTCAACTGAAACTACTCTCTTCAAATTATTAATGATTTCTCACTTGTCCAATCTAATGTTGACCCCTCTGCAGTGCTTGACCCCATTGATCACTCTCTCCTCTTTGATCTTCTCTCTACATTTTTGTGATATGATTCTCTCCTAGTTCTCCTCCTATCTGTCTGACCTCTCCTTCGGAGTCTCCTTTGCTGGATCTTTATTCAAGTTGTATCCACTTGGTGTCTCTCAAGGCTCTGCCCTGGTCCCTCTTTTCTTTGACCTCTATACTTTTTTACTTGATGATCTCATTAACTTCCATGGATTCAATTATCATCTTTATGCTGATGATTCTCAAATCTACTCATTCTACCCTATCGTCTCTGCTGACCTCCAGTCTCACATCTCAACTTGTCTAGAGGATATCTTAAACTGGATATTGGAAAGATTTTTAAAAATTCAACAAGTCCAAAACTGAACTTATTTTCCCTCCTAAACCCTTCCCTCTTCCTAACTTTCTTATTACTTTCAAGGACACCACCATACTCCCAGTCACCCAGCCTCACAACTTAAGTGTCTTCCTAAACTCTTTCTCTCTCTCACCCTTCACATACAATCTTTTGCCAAGTTCAATCAATCCTAACTTCCTGACAGCTTTCTTATATTCCCCCTTCTCTTTTCTAACACTGCCACCACCCCGGTATAAGTCTTTAGTGGTTCGATACCTAAACTAATATAGCAGCTTGTTGTTTGGTTTCCGTGTCCTGAGTCTTTTCCCTCTCTAGTCCATCATCCACTCAATTGCCAATGTGATCTTCCTAAAGCACAGGTTTGACCATGTCACCCTCCCACTCAATAAACTCCAGTGGCTCCTTATAACCTACAGGATAAAATAGAAAATCTTTTGTTTGGCATAAAAAACCATTCACAACCTGGGCAACCCCTCTGCCTGCCTTCGTTCCTTCCTTCCTTCTTTTTATCTTCCTTCCTTTTTTCCTTCTTCCCTTTCTTCCTTCCTCCTTTTCTTTCTCTTTCTTTTTCTTTTAGAATTGCTGACTTTAATTTCTTACTTATAGATAGTGATTTTCAAAAAAAGAGTAAACTATAAAACTTTACACCGCAAGTATTTTATATAAATGTAAACATGCATATTTCTATCATACTGTAAAGCAGCTATGAAAATACACTCTAGTCAAAAGACTTTAAAAATTGTAATCACAGAGCCAGACAACTTTTACTTGTTAAAATGAACTTGGGACAAAAGTGATGTGGAGGAAATGGCAATGGCAAGTGATGATCATCATTCTACTGGTCTTTAACTTCAACCTACCTCTCCAGTCTTCTTACACTTTACACTCCTTCTCAAACTCTGCAATTCAGTGACACTGGTATCTTTACTATGCTTTACACAAAATACTTTATTATTTCCTGACTTCTTGCATTTTCACTGGTTTTCCATCATGTCTTGAATTCTCTCCCTTCTCATCTCCATCTTCTGGTTTTCCCTTTCTTTCTTGAAGTCTCATCTAAAATCCCACCATCTGCAGGAAGCTTTTCCAGGTGCCCTATAGTGCCTTCCCTCTGTTAATCATCTGAACCTTCTTCTGTATTGTTTGTATGTAGTTGTTTGAAAGTTGTCTCCTCTATTAAATTGGGAGCTCCTCTAGAACAGAGACTGTCTTGCTTTTTTGTGTATCCCTAATGTTCAGTGCAGTGCCTGGCACATAGTAGGTGCTTAATAAGTGTGTATTGACTGATAGACTGACTTTGATAGCTGAACTATTTTATTCTTCAAATGGTAATTCATTGATTAATTTATTCATTCATCTGAGAAAAATTTATTATTTACCATATATATAATAGTGTGTTTTGTATCCTCTATGTAGAATACAAAGAACTCCAACAAAAAGTTCCTGCCTTCAAGAAGCGTACATTCTGTTTGGAAAAATGAGATACACATGCAAAATAATGGAATTTAACAATAATAACTGATAATTAAATAGTGCTTTGAAGTTGGCAACTTGCTTTTCATATATTATTTCATTTGAACCTCACAATGTTGTGGACCTAGGTATTATAGGTATTATTAAACCCATTTTAGGGGCAGTTAGATGGTGCAGTGGATAGAGTGCCAGGTCTGAAGCCAGGAAGATTCATCTTCCTGAGTTCAAATCTGACCTCAGAAATTTACTAACTATGTGACCTTGGGCAAGTCACTTAACTCTATTTGCCTCAGTTCCTTATCTATAAGATGACCTAGAGAAGGAAAGGACCAACCACTCTAGTATCTTTGCCAAGAAAACCCCAAATGGGGTCACAAAGAGTTGGAAATGAGGGAACAACAACAAACCCATTTTACAAATGAGGAAGCTGAGGCTGAGAAAAGCAATGCAAAACAATGACTATTACATTCTTATTAAAAACACAAAACCCCACAAAATATAAGAAGTAACTTATGAATGTTGCAGATTGTAAGTGCTATGAGTTTGGAGTAGGAAGCTATCCTTCCAAGTACAGTAGTCAAAGAATGCATTGTGGAGAAGTTTGGACTTTAGCTGGGCTATTAAGGATAGAAGAGAAAAAGAAAAAGATGGGGGGGGAGAATATTGCAGACAGGGGCAATTTAATGAGGAAAGGATTAGTTTTGAGAATATATTCAGGGGGACAATGAATAGACCAAGTTTATTGTAGCAGTATTCTTATAGAGGAGATATGAGAGATAATCCTGGAATGGCAGGTTGGAACTAGAATTTGGAGGGGTTTTATTGGGGAATGGGTTAGGGTTTTGGACTTTGTAGTTTAGAATAAAACAATGTGCAGTGTAGGAGAATATCATGATCATAGTATTGTTTCTTGAAAAGATTATTATGGTAGCTATATGCAGGATGATTAGAAGAAAAAACTAGAATCCAAGAAATCAGTAAGCAGTTTATAATCACCTAGGCAGTTTAAAGTTTATAAAATACTATATAAGATTACATTTAATATTATATATAATATGTAACTCCAGTATAAAGAGGTGATGGTGAAATGAAGAAAACTATGTTGAAAATTAAGGTTTGAGATTGTGAAATTAAAGAGGTCAAAGGTTTGCAAAGAATTAAAATACTTCAAGCCTATGTATCATGAGTATTTTCTTCAGGAAAAAAAGTTAGAAGATGTCAGTTGAAGGAAGACCAAAGGCCAAAAATAAAAAAATTAAATTGACTATATTTTAATAGACAAGAAATGACATTGAATCAGCTGTCTTTGTATAGTCAAATGATTAATTAGTTAGAGCAAAGATACAAGAATATACCAAAATAGAAGAAAAAAATTAAGATGAAGACATTGTTTACAATTTTAGCAACTTTAAAGTGATCCATTAAAAGAATTTCTCTACTGGCCCTGGAGTCAGGAGGACCTGCGTTCAGATTTGCCCTCAGACACTTACTAGCTGTGGGGCCCTGGGCAAGTCACTTAACCCCTATTGACTGAAAAAAAGAATTCATCATCTCCAAAATGTGAGGGATTAACAAAGTAGCCATACATTTTGTCTATCATTATTTCTTAATGTTTAACTCATGACAAACAGTTACCACCAAGAAGAGGATGAAAGAGATAGGAGAGAGACCTGATAGCACAAGGTCATTTGCAGAACTTTGTAGTGGAGGTAACAGAAAACTTTGAGGAGGACAGACTCACAAAACCTTGAAGAGAATTTGAGGGGAAAATGAGCTTAGCTCAAAATCTCCATGTTTTAGATCATCATAAGAGCATCTGTATATGAAATTGGATAGAGAACAGTAAGTAGACTGAAAATATAACAGACATTCCAACATTTGTAGGGTGGAGTACTTTCATTTGGGCATTTGTAGTGGAATCTATCACTTCTGAATGCTATCTCAGATCACATAATTTTAATGTCTGAATGATGTCAGTGGTTATTTAGTACAACTCATATCTGAATAAAAAAGCTGTTTTACAACATATCCAACTATTTAATCTTCCCTAAATGACATTTACTGAAGGAAAAACTACTATTTCCCCAGTAAATCTCTTTTACTTTGTGATATTTCCAATTATTAGGAAGCTTTTCCTGACATCAAGTTGGAATTTTCCTCCTTGAAACTTTTGCACATTGTTTCTACTTCTGACATGTGGGTTCAAGCAAAAAAAAAAATCTAATCCTTCTTCCACGTTATAGTCCTTTAAATATGTGAAGACAGTTATTATGTCCCTACTCAGTCTTATTTCTCTTCTTTCAGGCTAAACATCCCTAGTTTTTTCATCTGAACCTCCTATAGCATGATCTCTAGATTTTTCCCCACCCTGGTTGTCCTTCTCTAGACACTCTCTAACTTATCAATACCTTTCTTTAAAAGTGATGCCCCAAAGCAGTTGTGGTTTGACTAGAGCAGAGTACAGTAATTCTGTAGGTTGCCACACCCTTATTTATGAATACAATGCCTTTTCTCTTTTCTTTTTGTTATTAGGACAAGTTTAATAGTGCTAAAAACTGTCATATGGACATGAGGTCTGAGGTCTGTCTACATGTAAAAGTTGTTAATGTCTATGATCAAGAGAGAAAAATATATAGCACCTTTTACTCATCCATCAGGCTGCTTTTCCAGGAAAAGAATGAGGAATGATCCTGTTCCCTACCAGGAAACTATATCAACAGCCATGCCACAATGTCTCAGCTAAATTTAAGTCCTTTCATTCTAAATCATCATGAAGACATTGGCCATTTGTTTTTCTTTACATCAAAATGGCAAGTGTGGTCTGCAACCACTGGGGAATTGGATAGAAAACAGCTCACTTCTACCTAGAGAAATATTTCTTCTACCTCTGGACATCAAGCTTGATCATGTTATTTCTAGGTTTCCAGCTAACTGGGTACACTTCACCATGCTTCTCTATCAAATCAAACACCTGCACTCACCACAGTGCCTCATCCATAGAGTGGTTAACAGGAAGGTCGTTCATATAACTAATGAAGAACTTTGAAGAATAGGAGTAAGATGTGTGGTGAAGGATGACAGATTGAAGGGCTAGAGTACTTTACTAGTATTCTCATGATGTCAAGAGAAAATGAATACAGCCACCAGTATATTGGTTTTGGAGACCTCATGGAGGATATGAATGAAAGTTACTCAAGATAGATAGGCCTGGATGGGTTGTGATTTGCATCACTGGAAAGAATAACCAATGTGATCACAAATGTGATCACAGATCCATTTGAGTATTTTAGGATGTCATATTATTTCTTGCTTTTGTGCCTTCTCTTAAATTCTAAGACATTGTATTCACTTCCTTTCAAGGTTTCTATAATTCCCTCTCATCAGAATTAGAATAGAAGTTATCTTCCACTTCTTGAAAGATTAAATTATCACATTTAGCTATGAGTGACCAGAAAAGAAGGTAGGTAGGGAAGACTGAGAAACAGATGGGAAACAATGAAGAAAAAGGATCTTCAGAGATAACAGGGAATCCTGACCCTCCAGGAGGTTGAAGTTTCAAAGAATGTGACAAAGAGGAGAAAAGGAAGAAAAAGATCCCTGAATTTTATAGCAAAGTAATAGAATTAAGATTCTTCCCAAAGAGGAGACGGTGTGGTCCTCTGAAGAAGCACCTTGTCCCCCAAAGAATGATGCTTTAGATTCTCAGGTACGAGCAGGTCAGATGAATAAGAATCAAATAGTGGGGTTGATGAATCTCTGGTGAGGGGGTGGTGCTAATGCATTTGTCTGTCAATCTGGTAACAAAAATAGAGATCTCTTGTCATTCTGGGGAATATATCTAGGTTATAATAGAATCCTCCAAGGTTTATTAAATCAGATTAGTCAGTTAGTCAATATAAGTTAATATTTATTAAGTGCCTATCATGTGCCATGTACCTGGCTAAGCTCTATGATACAAATACAGAAGAAAAACAGTCCCTGCCCTCAAGCACTAAATAACAAAAGCTTACTACCTCAAGCTTAATGGAGAAAGGCAATGCACAAAAGGAACCTAAAAAGGTTGTGGGTGTAGGAAACTCTCCTTAATTGGACGTTTTGGGAGGAGCTCTTCACTCCACTCTCCAATCACAGGGGCAGAGAGTGCTAATGAAATGTGATTAACAGTACTAGTACCCACTTCTAGTGATTCATATGGATACCATTTAAACTGTAAGGAGAAATCCAGACAACATACTGAAGACCTTATGAACACAGATGGTGATTTAAAAAAAAATCATTATTGCTGATTGAAGGCAAGGTCTTCAGAAGTGAAAGGCAGATTTTGAAAGTGAATAGCTGTTTAAAGAGATATTTCTTGGAGAAAAAGAATCTCTATTTCTGGACTAGCAAGGTGAAACTAGAGACACTTGTAAAAAGGCGTATTTAACTTACTAGGCATCACTGAGAATTAATAGGATGAAAACAATAACTGGAATATATCTATGGACTAGTAAATTTTATTTTAAGGAATAGAGTAGAAAAGTCAGGAACTAGAGAGGAAAAGCATAATTGAGTCATTTGGGTAAATAAAGGAGGCAGAAACATAAGTTATATTGATATTGGAGTCAGAGACTCCAGACAGGGGAAATAGGCAAAGAATTCAATGCCTGAATTTTTTCTAATTCTAAATGGAATGAATTTTTATTAAGTGCATACTATGTAAAAAACATTGGGGATAAATAGAAAAGTAATGTAATTTAAGAAACTGATCACAAGCCTGGCACAGATGCATTATATAATGGTGATGCAGACTTTGATTATCTGTCCATCTGCAGGAGCTCTCATATGGATAATTTCATAGTTCAAAAGGTAGAGGAATCAACCAGGATAACTTCATTCTAGACCCAGTTCTCAACACCAAGGAGGCACTGTTTGCTGGGAAGGGAATAATGGGAACTTTAGGAGGAATGATCACTCTGTTACAGAATTTGTGATAAAGGAGAGAAAAGTTGGGCATAGATTTTAGGAAGATAGATTTTTCAGAAGAAGAATAGAAGAAGCCCATAGCCTTAGGGGATGTCAACCCAGAAAGAATGGGAAGTTCTCAAGGATAAAACTCTGAAGACCTAAAGAGAAATAATTCTGATGGAGAAGAGAAGGGAGAGTGGTCTAAAAAAACAATGTGGATACACAAGAAACTCACCAATCAATTTAAATTTTTCCTTCTTTTCATTTGTTTTTTGTTATTCGATGTTTGATATACACTATTAAATTTGAAAATTTTTATATACATGGAACATAGAGGATTTCACATGAAACCCCAAATCTCTATATTATACAGCTTGGATTAAAAAAGTCAGTTATTTGTCTTCTCAACTTTCCTATGTTCTTTTCTGTGAGTTTTAAAAAATTCTGCAATGATCCCGCTTTTTTTTGGCATCTCCATGGCTAGTTCCCCAAAACAAAAAAAAACCTCTTGGAACAAATAAGCACAATAAAGCAAAAATAATCTACACATTGGTCATATCCAAAAATGAATTTTTCCACCTGCCTCTTGAGGCTGCCACCTCTCTGTCAAACAGTGGATAGATTGTTAACATTGGTCCTGTGGAGTAATGGTTGGCTATATCATTGATCAGAAATCTTAAGCTTTTCTTTAAACAAATTGTTTTGGTCAACCAAAATCCACCTTCTAACCCTTCTGTCCCAACTACTAATTGAGAATACAAACACACACGTGCGTGCATGTGCCCATGCAGACACACACAAACAAAACCTATTACAAATATGTACAGTCAATCAAAACAAATTTCTATATTGGCTATGTACTAAAAAATATTTGTTTTATTTTACGTTCTGAGTCCTTCACTTGTGTATCATAAGGTAGATACCAAGCTTCATTATTAGTCCTCTGGAATCATGGTTGGTCACTATGCTGACAAAAGATCAACACAATAATGTTCTATCATTAACTTCTTGTATCATTAACTTATTTATCCATTCCCCAATTTGTGAGCATCCCCTCAGAATCCCATTTGTTTTGTCATCTCAAAAAAAGATGCAAATATTTTTTGTAAATCCTTAGTTTTTTTGCTTAGGACTAATCCCTCCCTTAATCTATTCTAATACCCTCAAATTCTGCTCCCATGTTCTCCCTTCCTACTTTTCCCTTTTTCTCCTACTTCCTTGTGTAATGAAATGTATTTCTGCACCCAACACTGTGCTTGTGTGTGTATTCTCCTTTCTTTCGATTGGTTCAGGTAAGAGTAACATTCAAGTGTCAGTTACTCCCTCCATCCCTTCATCCTTCTTTGTATAGATGCATAATTATGCCCCACATTTATGTGACACAATTTGCCCTAACTTTCCTTTTCCTTCCCCATTCCTGGTGTATTCATTTCTCCCTCTATTTTATTGTTTTATTAAGATCAACAAGACATAAAAGAATCACTCTCAGACCTTGTCTAATTGGACTCCTATGACCCCTGATGATAATAGGGTTTTGAAATGACATGTGATTTGAATGTAATTAGTTTATCCTTCTTTAGTGCTTTATTATTTTTCATTCATGTTTCTTTTATGTTTCTCTGCACTCCCGTGTTTAAAAACATCAAAGTTTCTGTGCAGCTTTGGTCTTTTCATCAGGGATGTTTGGAAGTTCTCTATTCCATTAAAGATTCAAATCCTCCACCCCTACCCTGTAACATTCTACTTAGTTTTGTTGGGTAAATTATTCTTGGCTATAAGCCCATATCCTTTGACTTCTGGAACATCATATTCCAAGTTCTCTGCTTCTTTAAAATTGTTGTTTAGTTGTTTTCAGCAGTTTCCAACTCTTAGTGACCCCATTTGGGGTTTTCTTGGCAAAGATATTGGGGTGGTTTGCCATTTCCTTCTCTAATTTGAGGCTGGATTTGAACTCAGATCTTCTTGACTCTAGGCCCAGTGCTCTATCTATTGAGCCTCTTAGCTGCCTCCATTGCCTTACAAGTAATTCCTGGTCAACATCTTTTAAAAAAGGAGTTGAAAAGGCAAGGTAGTTACATCATGGATTGGGCCCTCAATGCAGCAAGGCAATGATTTCATTTTTTTCTAAGTGATTTTCTATTGCACCCCTCAAGGTGATTGTTCCAAACCCTTTCTTCTCTACTCAAGTTTTTCTTTTTTCTTTTTGTTTGTTTTGTTTTGGTTTTTTTTTTGGTTGGGCAATGGGAGTTAAGTGACTTGCCCAGGGTCACACAGCTAATAAGTGTTATGTGTCTGAGGTCACATTTGAACTCAGGTCCTCCTGAATCCGGGGCTGGTGCTCTATCCACTGCGCCACCTAGCTGCCCCCTCTACTCAAGTTTTTCATAGCACGTGACCTGCTCACGTGCTATCAGAATAACTCACCTTATACTTTAATAAGAAAATAGAGGCCATTTACCATGAGCTCCTCCTTTTCCCCTATTCTATACCTCAAAACCATTTGGCATTATCTTCCATTGCAACTTCCTTCACTCCAATTTGTGAGAAAAAGATAACCCTTCTCTCTTCAAAGACAAGCTTCTCTACTTGTACCCTGGATCCCATTCCTTCCAGTCCCTTCTGGCAGATTGCCCCCTTCCTCATTCTTCTCTTTAATTTTCAATTTCTCCCCAACTACTGGCTCCATCCCTCCTACCAAAAAATATGACCAGGTCTCTCTCATTCTCTAAAAATCTCTCATTTGATTCTACCACTCACTAAATCTGTTGCCCCATATCTCTCCTTTTTAGAGCCAAACTTTTAAACAAAACTGTCTACCCTTGTTGCTTCACTTCACTTACTCTTCTCTCATTCAATTCTCAAATTTGGCTTTCAACATCCTTGCTTAACTGAAGTTGCCTTTTCCAGAGTATAAATAGCATTTAGAGGGTTATCTAAATGTTGGCTAATATTAATGTTCCCAATGTTTTTTTAATTGCTAATTCTGATGGTCTTTTCTTAGTTCTCATCCTTCTCAACCTCTTTGTATCATTTGACCTGGTATACCACTGTCTTCCTTCTCTGGGTTTTTATGACACCATCGCTTCTCCTCTCTTTATTCTCTTGTCTGATTGCTTCTTCTCAGTCTTCTTTGCTTTATCATCATATATAATGTGCCTACCAATGGTTGACATTCCCTAAGATTTTCTCCTGGACCCCTTTCTCTTCTTTCTCTAAAGCACTGTCCCTTAGTGACTCATTGGCTTTCATGGGTTAGATTATTATCTCTATGTGGATGACTCCCAGATGTCTTTCTCCCAAGCTTTCACATGTAAATTACCTATTGCACATTTTTAATTGGATGTATTACATGTTAAATTCAACTTATCCAAAAAAATCCTTCCATTATTTCTCTCCCAAAACTTAATCTTCTTACTAACTTCCCTATATCTATCAAGGGCATTACTATCCTTCTAGTCATTCTCAGTTCTTCACTCTCTTTAAGGTAACACACTAAAACAGTTGCCAGATCTTATTGATTTTACCTCTAGAACATGTCTTGCATTTGTCTCCTTCTCTTCACTCACACCCTCACTACCCTAGTTCAGGTAAATATCACCCCTGCCTGCAATAGTCTCATAATTGGTTTGCTAGCCTCAAGTCTCTCTCCTCTTCAATCTATCCTCTGCATAGCTGCCAATGTGATCTTCCTAAATGGCAGCTTTAATCATGCCTTTCCACTGCCCAATAAGCTCCAATGTCTCTCTATTACCTCTAAGATTTAATACAAGCTCCTCTTTTTTTGGTATCAAAATCAGGTAAAAACTGTCTCTAACCTACTTTTTCAGCCTTATTATATATCACTCCCCTTCACACACTATGGTCCTGTCAAATTTTCCTGCCTGCTTTTTCTTCCACTTGCTTTTGTATCTTCCATCTCAATGCCTGGTCATGGGCTTTCCCTCTTGCCTGAAATGCATTACTCCCTTCTCCTCCCTACCTCTTCAAAGGGGAATGGAATAAGCATTTATATAGTGCCTACTATATGCCAGGCACTATATATTATTTGATCTCATTTGCTTTTTAGAATACATAGTTTACTTCAGAGCTCTACTCAGATGACATCTTCCACTGGAGGCCTATCCTGAGCTCCCCCTCAAATTACTTTGTATTTATTACGTACACACATATATCATATGGGCTTATTTTGCATATGCCTATTTGTGTACATGTTGTTTTCTACAGAATTTAAGTTCTTTGCACCTCTAGCATAGTGCCTGACAACATAGTATATATTTAATAAATGCATGTTGATTGACTGAGTGAAGAAAAGGTCATGCTGGGCATGGTGATGCATGCCTGTGATCCCTGTTCCTGGAGAGGCTGAGAGGCTAGTAGATTGCTTGAGCTCAGGAGTTCTAAGCTGCTGTAAGTCTAAAGTTTATGGAGTGTCATCACTAAATACAGAACCAAGATAGTGAGCCAGCTACAGCAATGGGCCACCAGGCTACCTAAGAAGGGGCAAAATGTCACAAGTTGGAAACAGAGGAACTCAAAGCTTCTATGCTTATCAGCAGTGGGATAAAGCTGTCAGTGGCCACTACACTTCCAGCTTGGATGAGATAGGGAAGCCCAGCCTCAAAAAAAAGTCATGCCAATCAATCAATAAACATTTATTAAGTGCTTACCATGCTCCAGGCACAGTACTAAGTGCAAGGGGTTGTTGTCCTTCATTCTTGAAGAGGACCAAAATGATATCACTATGTTGGAGTCAAGGTACAGTGCATCTGACTATGGTTGATCAGACTAATATGAGCTCAGAAGACTCTATCACAGGTCAGGCACAAATTTTCCATAGGAACATTTGGAGTGGAGATGTGTATCTCACATTTTTTTTCAGCTACTGAAATTCTGCTTTCCTTGTAGAGCATAGTACCTTCCTTGATGGGGGCATGTCATGCTGGGGGTTCTATGCCAGTGTCTCTCATGTCTCACAGTTGATCCCAAAGTTCTTCAGAGAGATCTTGAGAATATTCTTGTATTGCTTCTTCTGACTGCTATGTGAATGCCTGCCTTGCATGAGTTCTCTGTAAAATAATCTTTTAGGCAAATGTACATTTGGCATTTGAACAACGTGGCCAGCCCATTGAAGTTGTGCTCTCTGTAGTATAGTTTGAATGCTTGGTAGTTTAGTTCGAGAAAGGATCTCAGTGTTAGGTACCTTATTTTGCCAGATTTAGAATCATTCAGCTTCCTAGGATGGTGCTGGTGGACTGTCCAGGTTTCACAGGTATACAACAATGAGGTCAGTGTAATGGCTCTGTAAACCTTCGATTTGGTGGGCAGCCTAATATCTCTCCTCTCCCACAGTTTCCTTCTGAGCCTCCCAAACACTGAGCTGGTTCTGGCAATGCATGCACCAACTTTATCATCTATGTGTACATTTCTGGAAAGTAAACTGCCAAGGTAAATGAACTTATCTATAGTATTCAAAATTTTTCCATTTGCTGTAACTGATGTTTCCATGTATAGATAGACTGGTGCTGGCTGGTGGAAAACCTATTTTCTTGGTGTCAATTGTTACGGCAAAATGAGCACAAGTAGCAGAGAATCGATCCATACTTTGTTGCATCTCAGATTCAGCGGCTGTATTGAGTGCACAATCATCTGTGGACAAAAAAAAAATCACATACTAATTCTCCCTCCACTTCAGTCTTGGCTTGTAGCCTTTTCAAGTTAAATAGTTTACCATCGATGTGGTAGTTGACTTTGATACTGTTTTTGTTCTTGTTAAAGTCTTCTGACAACATTGTTGAAAATATCAAGATAACTAGCATGAGAGCAAGCACTGCCCTGCTTCACTTCATTGGTGACTGGGAAAGCATGAGAGCATCATCCATTATTCAGAACCATTATTCAGAAGCATGCCATCATTAAACTGATGTTCGATACTGATGAACTTCTCTGGGCAACCAAATTTTGACATAATTTTCCATAAGCTTTCATGACTGACAGTATCAAAGGCCTTGGTCAGATCAATGAACACTGTGTACAGATCTCTGCTCTACCCTGGACATTTCTCTTGGAGTTGTCGAGCAGCAAAAACTATATTGACCACTCTTCAGTCCTTTCTGATGCCACACTGGTTCTCAGGTAGATGACCATCTTCCAAGTGAAGGTTCAGCCTATTAAGGAGGATTGTGGCAAGAATCTGGCTAGAAGTGCTGAGGGTACAAAAGGAGGCAAGAGATAGTCCTTGACCTTAAGGAGCTTACAGTCTAATGCGGGAGACAACACGTAAACAAATACATTCAAAGCAAGCTATGAACAGGAAAAAAGGAAATAATGGAAGGAAGGTACTAGCATAAGAAGGGTTGGGAAAGTCTTCTTGTAAAAGATGTCATGCTTAATTTCTTTTTTTTTCTGACAGTGTTTCTAGACTGGTAGATCTAAGGAATGCTACAAATAGTTTACGTAGATTTAATAAAGAATTTCACTGTGTCTCTTTTGCTGATCCTGGAGAAAGGATGGAGATATATGGGTTAGCAGAGTTCAGGGAGGTAGATTTAGAATGGTTTTACTATTTAAGTGAGTTTTTATCAATGGTTTGGTGTCAGGTTGGAAGGAAGGAAGCTTCTGGACAAGTTCTCAGGAGGTCCTGTGTGGTTGAACATTATTTAAAAATTAATGATTTGGATAAAGGCAGAAATGGAATACTTACCCAATATAAAGATTACAAAAATCTGGGAGGGCTAGCTAATACCTTGGATGAAAGAATATAGAAGAATACTCTGACAAATTAGAATATTGCTTTGAACCTAAAGAAATGATATGTGCTAAAGACAAATTTAAAATCTTAAGTGTGGATTAAAAAAATATCAACTTCATAAGTACCAGATGGTGGGGGTGGGGTAATTGTGTGGGGATAGACAACCATTTGTCTGAAAATTATCTGGGCTTTTTTTTTTAGCAAGTTGCATGCTCATTATGACTCAATAGTGAGATATGGCACAAAAAGTTAATTTTGTCTTAGGCTACATTAAGAAATTGTACTCTCAAAATCACCAGCAACCTCCTAATTGCCATTTACAATGTTGTTTTTATTCCATATTTATCATTCTTTACATTTTTGAAGTACTTAATACTACTGATCACCTTTTCTTTTTAAAACTCTCTTCTCTTGCCTTCAGAGACACCACTGCTCTCTTGGTTAATAATAATAACTTTAATTTAAATAGGATATTAAGTTTTGTCAAGTACTCTCTTCTCAACAATCCTCTGAGATGGGTTGAATAAGTATTATTTCCCCTGCTTTATAGATGAGGGAGTTGAGGCTTAGGGGGTTTAAGTAATTTGCACATGGTCCAATAATTAGTGAGTAAGTGATATGGGATTCAAAACTGTCTCCTGACAAAAAGTCCATGTCTCTTTCTACTACATCATACTAGTTACCTCCTTCATCTTTAACTTGTCTGTCTTTGTCTTCTTTGCATGCTTTTTGTCCTTCTCTCAATTTCTCACATTAAATATTCTTTGAGGAGAAAAAGCCTTTGTTTTTCTCATCTTCTCTCTATAATCTCATCATTGAGAATCTGAGTTATTCACAAGGGTCAATTTATCATCTCCAAAGATAAGATGATCATTTTTATCCATCTCTTACTTTAGAGTTTAATTTTGATTTCACCACATCCATCAGGGGTACCATTATTTACTCGGCTTTCCCCATATTCAAGATTGCCATCCTTAAAACACTTGAATTGCTGTTATTTGAAAAAAAAGATTAAATTTGTTCTACTTGGCTTGAGAAGGAAGAATCTCTTGCAAAGTATAGAGGTTATAAAAAAGTGAATTTAGGCTTGATGTAAGGAAAAATTTAAAATATCTAGAGTTATTCCCAAGTGACTTTGGTTACCTTGAGTGCCTGTTTACAAGAAGTTTTCAAGCAAAGACTGCATGATTACCTGCATGATTATGATGTTGAGGGATTTCTTGGTTAGCAATAGTCTGGATTAGATAGCCTCCAAGGTACTTTTCAACTCTGACAAATTCTGATTCTGTGAAGGGACACATAGTGTCCAGGACTGGGGAGGCAAAGGATTCCACTGTATTCTCTCCTGATTCAACCTCATCTAGAGTATTCTGGTCAGTTCTGGCTGCCACATTTTAGGAAGGACATTGATAATAAGTTGAAGAGCATCAAGAGGAGTGTGACAACACTGTGCGATGATCAACTTTCACAGACGTAGCTCTTCTCAGCAATGCAATGATCTAAGACAATTCCAAAAGACTCATAACAGAAAATATTCTCCACATCCAGAGAAAGATCCATGGAGTCTGAATGCAGATTGAAGCATACTATTTTCTCTTTTTTTTCTTTTTCATGTTTTTCCCTTTTGATCTGATTCTTCTTTCACAATATGACTAATGTGGAAATATGTTTAATATGATCGTACATGTATAGCCTATATCAGATTGCATGCTGTCTTAGGGAGGGAGGATATGGGAGGGGAACATTTTAGAACTCAAAATCTTATAAAAGTGGATGTTGAAAACAAAAAATAAATAAATACATTTATTAAAAAACAGACAAAAAAAGAGGGGTATGACAATGGTGGATCCTCAAAGTGACCTCAAGGTTATGCCATGTGAAGATCAGCCAAACTTACTGAGGATATTTAGCTTGGAGAAGACATTTAAGTGGGCTATGGTTGTTATTAATTATTTGAAGGAACAAAATAATAATTATAATAACTGGCTTCTATGTGTGATCTATCATGTGCCAGGTACTATGCCAAGCACTTTACAAATATTGTGTCACATTATCCTCACAACAATCCTAAGAGGTAGGTCCTATCATTACTCTCATTTTACAGTTAAGGAAATTGGGGTTAAGTGACTTGACCAAGGTCACAGGGAGCAAGTATCTGAGGCTGTATTTGAACTCCTGTCTTACTTGACTCCAGATCTAGTACTCTTATCCACTGTGCCACCTAGCTGCCTCTAATGTCATATGGAAGAGGGATTAGATTTGATTTTCTTTGCTTCAGAAGGTAGAATTAAATGACATAAGAAAAACTACTAACTGGTTGCCTTGGGAGACAATATTTTTTTCCCCACTGGCTGAAATGACCACTCTGGTCATACGTGTTATAGAGGGCCTCCTTGTCCAGGTACAGTTTGGGAGAGATGATCTCTGAGGTTCCTTGTAACTCCAGGATTCTGTGATTTTATATTTCAATGGAATATAAGTTCCTTGAGAGCAAGAACTGTTTCATTTTTGGCTTTGCATCTCCAGTGCCTAGCACAGTACCTGACACACAGTGCCTTATAAATGTGTGTTGGATTAAGTTAAATGAATGGGAGGCAGGATGATGCAATGAAAAGAATACTGGCTTTGGGTCAACTTCTCCCCACCCTCAGATGTTTACAAATATATGGTATAACCATGGACAAGTCACTTACATTCCCTGGGCCTCAGTTTCCTCATCTATAAAATGAAAGAATTGGACTAATTGACTTCTAAACTTCCTTTCATCTCTAAAACTATGATCCTATGAAATCTTGCTAAGTCCCTGAAATGTGAATAGAGCAGAAAACCTCAGGGAAAGGTGGCCCCCCAGTCTATGTCACCTAAGCCTTGCTGTGGTACCTGCTCATTCTCTTGCTTTGGAACCTGGCCTCACTTCCTCTGAAACTTCCCTCTGTCACTGGCTTTAATCTCACCACATGCTTCTCAAAGCAGCCTTGTCCCACCAGTTGTCCTGATTTCCACAGAGACCAGCTGGCCCTAGTCGCTCCCTGTGCTCAGTTGGCAGCACACATGAATCATCTAACTAGTTCTGATGATCTTCATCCAGAAGATCTGGCCCTTCTAGCAGAAACCTTCCCTGCTGCTCTCCCTTCCCCTTTCTTGTAGCTGTACATGGCAGGGCCCTTGCTCAGAGCTTGTCTGTGTAGGTACTTTCTGGAAGGGAAGGAGAAAAAGGCTGCCCCAAGTCATTTCATATTATTGGGGGCCCTTTTGGCACAAGTCCTTGTGCATACCCAATATATATCTTCTAACACCCCTGATTTAACATCTCAGTTACTGAGATATTATTTTATTAACTGAATTACTGAGTTAAATAAATTTTATCAACTGAGTTAAATAATATTCAGTTATTCCCCCCACCATGCAGATCACAACCCATCCACGCCTGTTTATGAAGTTTATTGTGTGTGTATATGCATATATGGGTATGTATGCATATATACATATATTTATATAAATGAATTTTTTCTGGCGCTGATTTGGTAGTGATAATTCTAGTACTACAAAAAATAATAAAAAATAGATATTATAATCATAAGACATACTTTCTTCCCATGTTTATAATGCCATGTTTGTTGTCTGAAATGGTCCTATTATAGGACATCATTTCAGTACTTCATGGATCTATGATTTAGTTGATATAGATTTTCCTTCCACTAACAAAGATAACTTCTCTGTATCTAAGTGCATGCTTAGGAATATACTATAAGATGTAGGTCTAAATTTACCATTTTTCCTATTACTATCCAGCTTTCCCATAGCACTTATTGCATAATGATTTGTTTATCTATTATTAATAATAATATTTATCCTTTCTGTGTATTTGATTATTTTTTGGTAATTCTCATCTATTCCATTAATCTAGGGTTTTTTTAATCATCTGGTACTATAAAATTTTTATAATTGTAACTTAATAAAAAATGATTTAATATCTGGAAACACAAGCATCCAGCATTAAGAAGTTTATACTTTGATATAAAAATTTTTTAAAAACACTTTTGTACCACTAAAAGTGATGCATCCAAGCTAAGAAAATAGACTAAGAAAAAATTTTGCATTAAATATTTCTGACAGAAGCCCAACATACAAAATTGATAATGACACAAATTTATAAAAATCATATTTATTATTGAATAGATAAACAGTAAAAGTATAAAATTGGTGGTTTTCCTTAAAAGAAGAAACTCAAAGTTTTGGTAACCATTTGAAGAAAGTGTTCAAAATGGCTAAGAGAAGGAATACAAATTAAAAGAAGTCTTAAGATAGTATTTGTATGAGACAAGTAATTTTCTGAAGAGTTTATCCATGTAAAAACAAGTTGAATAAAAGGTCTTTCTGGATTTCGGACATGTTGTGACCTCTGCTTGAACCCACTAGCAAATCCTTTATTTGCCTTTATGTGCTTTCTAACACTCGTGCAAGATTTAATTTCTGAGTTATTTCCTAGACAAAGACATCAGTTTCATATAAAAAGTACTGTTCTGGCCCAAGTCAGTGAAGTTTATTTTTAATCTAAGTCTACACCTTGATTTTGGGAGGTCCTCCACATAGCTGGTCCATTCTACCAGGCTCTGAGAGGCTTCCCCTTGCCATTGGAAATGTCAGCTCCTTATCTTTTCTACAGATTTGTTAAAGTTCTTTTTGTTACTATGTAGCAGCTCTCATTGCCATGGTTTCCTGTGATTCCTAGCCTTATACTTTCCAAAATCAACACCATTTCACTTCCATCAAATCAGTAAAGACAATAAAAGATGACCAAATTCCGTACTGATATAACTGTGGAAGGATAGCATATTAATACATTGCTGGCAAAGTGGTGGATTGATTTGATCTTTTTAGAAAATACTATGAAATTGTGCTATAAGAGTTAGAAAAATGTTAACACTCTTTGACCCGGTTATCTCATTAGCAGATTTAGTAGATTAGTAGACTTAATAGATGCCTAATGGCATCAATGACAGGAAAAAATAGCTATAAGAGAATAATCCTAATGGCACTGGCTACATTTGCAAAAAAAAAAAAAACTCAAAATAATCAGCGTGTCCAATTATTATAGAATGCCTGAATACATCATAGTTTGTGAATACATAGTATATGAGAGATAACATGGTGCAATGGATAGAAGTCTGTGCAGAAGATTTGAGTTTAAATCTTCCCTCCTCTTACACATAATGGTTGTGTAACCCAGGACAAGTCATTTAACTTTTCAATGTCTCAGGTAGCTTTTTATGACTAAGTTGCAAAATTGTTGTAGATGCTGCATTGGTGAAAGGCTGTTCCTCACCAGCAGTTTCCTTTACTACAGATGTGATTACCAATATGAGCCAAAAAAATTGTAATGGAATGCTAGTATGCCATAAGAAATCATGATGAAGAATTTTTTTAAAGGGAAGTCCTATAACAGGATTTAAAGAAAAAAGTAACAAATACTATCTTGTTAAAATCAGCGTATACATCTTTTAAAGCAGTTAATAACACAAGTATATGATTTTATTTACAATAATTTCTAATCATGTTTTTATTTGTATTTTCTTTCCTTAATTTTTTTTGTAGTACACACAACACACACACACACACACACACACACACACACACTTTTGTTTTATTTTGTTTTTTCTTTTTTTTGGTCTAAACCTGTATCTAATCAGGAACACTGAGGGGTTTAATTGATTTGTCCAGTGAAACAGTCAATATGTGTCAAAATAAGTATGTAGTTAGGTTATCTAGAGTCTTGTTGATTTTCTTATTTATATATTTTGATCCACATATTTGTCAATTGAAACTAACACATTATTTTTGATGGCTTCTTATAGCTATTTCTTACCGGCATATAAATGATTTTTTGTGAGCTTATTCTTCCTCTGAGGGGAAAAGGAAAGATCAATGTTAATACTTAATCTAAGGTATTCTGGAGTACTCAGACATATTCTCATACAACTGGCCCATTTTCTGTCTATATTCTACTACTTTGCTGAATTCAGTGCTTTCATATATTTATGATTTTATCAATATGGTGATCTTTACAATGGTGCAATTCATTTAGGGACTCATTTGTTATCTCTGTTTTTTATTCATTGCATTCAAGTATATGATCAATTTCTGTGAAATATTTCTTGAAAAAATGTGCATTACTTTTTCCCCCATTTGTTTCTCTCTATCTGTTTATTCCAACTTCTTAAGTAATTTGTTCTGGTCTGTAACTTAAATTTTTTTTCGTTTAATCACATTATCACATTCTGATAATGACTGTAGAGAACTCCTACTACTATTACATGTCTACTTAGTTTCTTTTCAAGTCAATAAGTATTTACCAAGTGCTTATTATGTGGCAGGCACTATGTTTAGTGCTAGAAATAAAAATACAAAACAGAATGAAAGGCAGTCCATACCCTTTAGGAGCTGACATTCTAATGTGTGGAAAGACAATTCATAAAAAGAAGCTGAACTGTGTGTGTGTGTGTGTGTGTGTGTAAGAATGAAAGTACTGGTATGGGGCAACGGTAGAGAAAATTGGACAGTTAAGACTACGTAGTGGAGAGGAGCGAAGATGTAGTTGGCCTGGGAATCATCCTTAATATGGATGTTCTGAAAGAAATCTACCAATGAGAAAGAGAGAACAGTAAGGTAGAAGGTATTACCAACGTATAAAGTCCAGTGGTGAAACGAATTCTCAGTGTTTCTTTTGCAGTACTGTTAACTTTTCTTTCTTATTTATTTAATTGTTTACCCACTAAGATACAACTCTGATGTTTCACTGTGACAAGGAAGTGGCTATCCATAGTTTTCACTTACAATTTCAAATTCAATCAATCTGTGGCTATCTATATTTTTCAATTACATATTTACAGCAGTGGAGTGAGAGTTCTGACGGCTTTTATCAAGCCGACAAGGTATTGATTGCGGGTCAAATATTGATTTCTGTTATTCAGAGACCAGTCTATCTAATTTTGACAAGATTCAAAGTCATCATTAGAAAGTTGGCCACAACATGATGACTAAAAATAAAAGTACAGCAGTTTATGAAAATTGTTTAATAAAGAATAAAGAAGTTGGATCTATATTGGTGAGGGTTTACCCAATCCAATCCAATAAACATTTATTGAGTACCTACAAAAAATGTGCCAGGCACTGTGCTAAGTGCTGGGGATACAATTAATAAATAGAAAGACAGTCCTTGGCCTCAAGGAGCTTACATTTTAAAGGGAGAGACAACACATAAAAGGAGGCAGGAAAGCAGGGACAAGAGGAGAAGCACCAGGAAGTACCTGGTGCAAGTGCATTTTTTCCCATGGAATTGAAACCAGGCAGAGCAGTAGATGCAGAGTTGTATGACCCATACAAATGAAATCACAGACATTTTATGCACAAATATTAATTGCTAAGTTATTTTGGATCAATCAATTTGGTGTGACTGGGTTTTCACTATTAAATCCAATTTATTTTTTCCATTACATTTAGTTTAAATTTAACTTGAAATTGTACCCTTAACTGAAATTGTACCTTTCTTATATTAGTGCTTGGATGGTGTCTTTTTTCTTAATTGTTTAGTTGCAATCTATTTAGTTTGTTTGAAATGTGTTTCTGTACTGTGCCACTCCCTATTCTGTACCCAGGTATGTAGTTTGGACCAGATTCAGTCCTGAGCAACCACTAAACCCTCACAATTGTACCCTGGGAATGATTTCATTTGTCTTCAGTTATGGTTTACATCTAGGGTTTCCCCCAAAAGGGAGGAAGGAATAGAAAGACAGAGAATGTGCAATGCAACTCAGTTGTGGTATAGGTAGATTATTGGTACGACCAAAAGAAATGTTAAACATGAAAGATAGTATGTATTAAAAGGGGATTTGCTGTCTTAACATGGCACTACTGTTATAATCTGCTGGAAGACTGATACTTAAATCTTATCATAACATAAAACATTCTGAAGGACTGCTCTTTAGGCATTTTTCACTTCACTCAGTTCTGCATTGTTTAAATAACTCCAGGTACATGTTTGCTGATCAAATGGACAGACTTATGACAGTCCTCTAGTTGGTGGTCATACTTGTCAAAGCAATATCTTATTCTACCACCAGGCTACTTCAACCTGAGGGAACCCAGGCTTTTAAGACCTCTTAAACTCACAAGGTCACTTCTAATCCTCAACAAGTCCACTCTGAGAACCATGTTTGGTCACCTACTCAACAAAGGAAACAAAGTGGAAAAGATATCCAGGCCCAGGCTCAAACTTGCCTACTTGAGTTCATATACCATGTGGGAGCGCATCACCTATCTGTGAAAGTTGAAGTTAAAAAAAAAAAAAGGTCATTCACATTTAATTTTAGCTGTAACATATGCTATTCTTTTCATTTTTTATCATTTATTATACTTATGATTACTATTGCTATTGATGATGAATTTATATTTTAGTATGTTAAAAATTTTGTGTCCCCTCTGCACCTTAATAGAACATCTTCACAAATTGCTGTGGCTTAAAAATGCTGTGGCATCATTTACTGGCTAACCCATCTGCTAATGAGTCACTTCAAAATTAACTAGGTTTCCAAATTCTCTTGTTGTGTTAAATATCTTAATCACCTGTCTCTTATAGAAACTATATATGCTAAATTTTTTTAACCTTTAAAAAAGAGACTCAGATAATTGGTACATAGTTGTTGGGTACATACCCAATGCTTGCCCAGTTTGGTAGTAAGTGCCAGAGCTTGGCATCCACTGCAGTAACTTCTGAGTACTTTCACACAATGATGAGACAGTAGAGGAGAGCTTAGCAGAGGCTGACATTATCTACCTACCTATCTATCTATCTATCTATCTATCTATCTATCTATCTATCTATCTATCTATCTA
>NW_020954569.1:27483660-27485126 GCF_900497805.2 Vombatus ursinus
CTATCTATCTATCTATCTATCTATCTATCTATCTATCTATCTATCTAATTTGTTCATTCATTCATTCATTTGTATTTCTGTTGTGAATTCTGAGGTTTTTAAAAATGATTAAAAGGAAGTATAACTTTTTTCTTTTATTAACCCTGTAAATTTTACTAAATATACCATATTTAAACCAAGGTGTCCTGCTTTCAAACCCTGGTCACCTCTACCAATTTGAGCTGTTATCTTGGGGCTCACACATCCCTTCATCATGTCTACCTTTCCATTGTTTTTATAAATTAATTTTTGGAATCACTTATTGTTTACATATGGATATATTTATGTATTATACATTTTATATACATATATTTTCATTCTCTCTTCCCTCATCCCTCTTTTTGTTAAAATACATCTTACACTATCTTGTCCAATATAGCATTTTTATTACTCTTTTTTTTGTAATTTATCAAGCTTAAAATCTTATAATTAATTTTGCATTGTAATCATTGGACAAAATTTAAAATTCTCTTGCTATGTTAAATATCTTGATCACTTATCTCATATGAAATCCTTTTTTTTAGCTATGGGCTTTTGCCAATTAATTTTCTAAAAGTTTATATGATTGCTAAATATTTTCTTTTACCTTTAGAAAAGAATGCTAAGACTTGAGGGGGAACCTATTCCTTGATAGGATTCCATTAAAAATTAAAGCATATTTTTGACCTATCCTTTCCATTTTTACATAATCAAAAGATACCCTAATTTATTCTGATATGACATTTCTTCTTTCATTTTTGTTCCCTAAAGAATTTTTTTTACATCCCTGTAGCTCAAGAGTTTGGCAGTTATCTTTCTTGGGGTTTTGCACTGCTGGATTGAATATGATTCTTGGATCTGTACATCCAGCCTCAGTTTTTTTCTTGAGTTCCAATCCTTCATCACCAACTAGTTATTTGATATTTCCAACTAGATATCTCGCAGGAATCTCAAACTTACCATATGCAAAATGAAACCCATCATTTCCCCTAATTCTACTCTTCTTTCTAACTTTTCTATTTCTGTTGAAGGCACCATCATCCCTCCAGTCACCCAGGTTGAAAACCTTAGTGTCAATCTTAACTCTACACTCTTCCTTACCACTCATATTCAATTAGTCAACAAGTTTTGTCAATTTAATAACCATAGCACCTGACCCCTTCCTTGTCTACTTTACAACTACCATTATAGTTTAGACACTCATCAACTCTCCTTCCCCTAGATGACTGCAGTGGCCTCCTCCTAATTGATCCGCCTGCCTCAATTCTTTCCCTTTTCCAATACATCCTTCACACAACCAAAGTAATGTTCCTAAATCACAGATCTCACAATGTCACTTCCCTGCTCAAAAACCTGCTCAAAAGTGCTTCTAGGAGAAGATACAAGATAAAAGCTCTTCCAAACTCACCTCCAGCTTACCTTTCCAGGTTGGGGCCATTGCAAGTTGC
>NW_020954569.1:27485226-27502354 GCF_900497805.2 Vombatus ursinus
CTCCTCCTCCTCCTTCTCCTCCTCCTTCTCATTCTTCTTCTTCTTTTTCTTCTTCTTCTTCTTCTTCTCCTCCTCCTTCTCCTTCTCCTTCTTCTTCTTCTTCTTCTTCTTCTTCTTCTTCTTCTTCTTCTTCTTCTTCTTCTTCTTCTTCTTCTTCTTCTTCTTCTTAAGAGCTGCTATGAATACTTTTGTACAGATTGGTTCTTTTCCCTTAAAAAAGCTTTGGGATATAGACCTGGCAATGGTATTACTGGATCAAAGGGTATGCACATTTTTATAGCTCTTTGGGCATAGTTCCAAATTGCTCTCCAGAATAGTTGGGTCAGTTCACAGCTCCACCAAGAATGCATTAGTGTCCCAGTTTTCTCACATACCCTCTAATATTTATCATTTTCCTTAGTTGTCATATTAGCCAATCTGATAGGTATGAAGTGGTACCTTAGAGTTGTTTGAATTTCCTTTCTCTCATCAATAGCAATTTAGAGCGTTTTTCATATGACTATAGAAAGCTTTGATTTCTTTGTCTGAAAATTATCTGTTCATATCCTTTGACCATTTATCAATTGGGGAATGATTTGTATTCTTACAAATTTGACTCAATTCTCTATATACTTGAGAAATGAGGCCTTTATCAGAGATACTTGCTTTAACCCCCCCCCAAAGTTTTCTGCTTTCCATCTAATTTTGATTGCATTGGCTTTGTTTGTGCAAACATTTTTTAATTTTATGTAATCAAGATTATCCATTTTATATTTTGTAGTGTTCTCTGTATCTTGTTTGGTTCTAAATTCTTCCCTTATCCATAGATCTATCAGGTAAACTATTTCATCCTCTCTTAATTTGCTTATGGTAGTGCCTTTTATTTGTAAATCACGTACCCATTTTGACATTATTTGGCATACAGTGTGGGATGTTGGGCTATACCTAGTTTCTGCCATACTGTTTTCCAGTTTTCTCAGAAGTTTTTGTCAAATAAGGAGTTTTCCCTCAAAATCTTGGATTTTTAATCTGTTTCTGATGTCCTTTTTTGCAATTAAGTAATTTATCTTTTTAATCATAATATCATTCTTCTAATGTGACCTTACTCGCTCTGCACCTATTCTATTTTTTGCTTCCTTTGGCAAATATTTTTAGTGTCTCCATGGGGTTTGTCTGCTTTTTGTTTTCTTCCTTTGTCTTTTCTTGTGTTTATGTCTTCCTTCATTTCTTTCAAGGTAGACTTAATTATTGAAGTTCACCCTTTGGTATTTCTCAAATTGTTTCCATGACTTCCTCTTGATCATATTGTTTAGTTTTCTTATAGTACAGAATTTTTAATTGTACCATTTTTTTTACTCTGCAGCTTTGCTCAATCTTTCATGTTTATTTTAATTTATCTTACTATTGTCAGAAGTTTTGTTTCTTTTGATAACTTTTATGATTGTTACTATGGAGTTAGTTGAAGCTGACACTCACTTCTGTACTCAGCGGCAGTTCTATTCATCACCTATTTGTATGCTCTTGGACAAATCCAGATAGATTTGTTCAGGCATACCTAGAATATCTCAACTACTGATTTTTGTGAAATATTTATAACCACCCCCATCAGATGTTTGGAAATAATTTTGTATTTAAGGATTGTCATAAAAAGATTTCTGGACCTAATGAAAAATCCATTTATTTGGAGAAAAAAAAATTCCCTGTTAAAATCTGGGCTCTGGAAGTAATTCTGTTTCCTTTGCCATGATATTCTTTCTGGGCCTCAGTTTCATCATCTGTAAAAATAAAAAGGTTGGAATAAGAAATCTATCAGGTGTAGAAGTGTGCTGGTAAAATTTTAACAACTGGCTTTCTGAAGAAAAAAAAGAAACATACATGTCACTTAAATTTCACCCACGCTATTAATTTTTCCTCCGTCAAGTAAGTCTAGACAATCAACAAAACAATAATTCAAATACTGATTTATAACTTTTGTTGATTTTGGAGACTGATACTGTTTGAGCTGGCTCTATCACATCCCTGCCTTTAGCTCTAAATTTTTGATCCTAAGTTCAACAGTTTTGTGTGAAGCTGTGCCCACAGGATGGGGATAGGAATTTCTAGGGATTTTGTAGAGAAAAGAGATAGATTACTGAGTATTAATAGTAGTTGTACCAAAATGGGCCAAGAATTTCTCCAGTTCCAAGCTTTTAAAATAAAACTTTCCCCCTATAACTGCTACATTTGGATTACATGAGCATGTTTTCTCTGATCCCTAATGTATCTCTTTTCTGAATGATGTCAGCATGAATAAGTTTTCTGCAGTTTTACTTGGGAAATTTATTTGGTGATTCTGAAGGACATTTTGGCATGCTGTTATTCAATTGCAATGACAATTGAAGAAAATTTCTTTGATAGGTTAAAATTTTCTTAACAAATCTTATAGAAATGTGGAAGCTTTTTGTTGTTATTGTTGTATAGATAAGATAAGCTGCCTACAAACCAGGAAAGAAACTTGTAAGAAAAAAAATTGAGGAAATTGAGGTAAAAAAACTACAAAAAAATTTGTTGTTGTAAAATAAAATTGTGAATCTACTTATAGTGAGACGGAAATGAAAACCTTTTGTTAACTTAGCACTTGACTTTAATACTTTCAAATTATTGCCTGAGTTATGCAGTAGCATGCAATTTTCCGCTGTATTTAGATGTCATAATTTTTGTTTTGACCTTTAAAAAGACAAGAAAAGTGTCAGGAAAAGAAAGGAGATAGATACATATGAGGAAAGAGAATATGGAAGAATGTTCACTTCTCTGAGTACAGACCTTAAGAATGGAAAGAGAGGCTGTTTCAGAAAATATTATTAGCTTAGTAACAACCCATTTCATCATGGCTTCTACACAAGAGAATTGTAGCCACCTCTATCTTACTCTTAGGTTCCATATTTGTCCACAGATGTGCTCAGACATACCCTTGACTTTGGAAATTCTACCTTGTATAGGTACACATAGATGGAAGAAAGCCTGATCTATGCACAGGACCAAAGAATAAACTAACAAGAAGATACACTGAACATATAAATGACTTGAGAGGAAAGGGACTTTCCAACATTGCAGGTTAACAGGACATTGCAGGCCACAGCTTTGAGAAACTTTAACACCTGCCATTCATACTGCTAATAACTCCCTTAGTAGTCCAGGGAAGTGGTCCAATGATTGCTGTCAAAAGAATCTTCTGTTTTGCTAGCTTTCAATCCTTCATCAGTAATTGGGCACAGGGGAGGGGACTGGTGAGCAAAATTATTTCAGCAGCATTAAAATGGAGAGCATCTGTGCCTGCACAGCGAAATCTCTCATTCTCTATTTTTGCCTGCTATCTATAATGATTTTATGAGCAAGGGCCCTGTTGCTCTGTTTATACCTTTCTCTTCTTCTGGTCCTGGTCCTTGAGCATACTAGTTGTGTCAGGATAAATGATGAGGGCAGAAAAAGGTATCTTTATTCTTACTTGTATCTGTAACCTTGTCACTCTTTCTTTCATGTATTAAGCAGGAAACTTGAAATTGTAGATTTAGATATTACACATATTTCATACTGGAGATTGCCATTAGGGATTGTTTTCTACATCAAATTTTGGAGGATGTATGGCAAATTCTTTAGAAGTAGTTATAAGAATAAAATATCCATCAAGGACATTTGTTTTAAATATGAAAGATTCTGCTAGTTAAATAAGACTATTGGCTGACTACTCCATTTGTCTTTTCTACATTTTAAATTTTCTCTTTAAATTCTGAACTTGAGAAAATTAACAAACATTAACATTTTCATATGCAAAGAGGAACAGAAAAAGAAGATGGTAAATGAAACCATGATTATTTTATATATACATATATAATTTTATTTTTCTAAGTATGACTTAAATTTAATATAGTGGTACTTACTAACACTTTACTACTTATTTGGGTACCCTTCTGAACTTCCTTTCATTAATAGTTTTCTTTCTTTTACTCATCTTTTTTTTTACATTTCTACCACTTCTTTCCACTTTCAACTCTCCTTTCCAAAATGAAAACCTTCCCTCATAACATAAATATTACATTTAGTCAAGTAAAACAAATTCATACCTTGGTCACTTCTGAAAATGATTGTCTTATTCTAAACCTACAGTACATTACTTCTTAGCTAAGAGGTGGGAAGTATGTTCTTACACTGAAAATCAATTTTTCATGTCTGATAAAACATACCTACTTTCTTTTGTGTTTGTGATGATTTTCCATTACTAAATTAATAGTTGCTTTTGTGCTGAAGTATGTCTCACAATGCCTAGCAATTTTTCAACACATTATAAACATTAATATATCAAACAAATCAAAATGAATTGAAATCTAATATGATTAACATGTAAGATACATAAGACACATTAGAGCTATCTCACAATGGAGGGGCTTCCATTATACTTTGTAAGATAATTTAATATTCAATCAAGTGAGACAGTATATGTAAAGTACTTTGCAAGCCTTAAGTTACTATAGCAATTCCAATTACTGTTATTATAGTACATGTTTTTTGACTTATTTCCAAACCTCCAACTTACACTGGCAGATCAGGTTCTCAGAGCTAGACCACTTCTTTACTTTTAGGGTTCAAAGAGTAACCCTGAAGGGATATGATGTTCTTCTACTACTATTATCACTCACATACCCCCATCTAGTGTATTTTATTAGTAGTTATCAATATAATATTGCCACTTGATATCTTCTTGATATATTGCTAACCATGTAATATCAATAATCTTTTACCAAGGGATCTATACTAAGAAGATATAGCAAAACCTAAAGGATAGAAGGAGAAGAAGACATTCACTACAGAGATCCCAAGGTCTTCTACTGAGAGGAAAGAAATAAGAATAGTGAAGGGGTAGCTTAGTGGGGTTGACAAAAGAAATTTCATGTCAAGTACTGTGTTAAGCTGTGGAGATACAAAACCAAAAGTTACAACAGCTTCTGCTTTCAAGGAGCCTACCTTCTAATGAGGGAGATAATATTGTCTTCCATACATATATAAATGTAAAATGTGGAGCCATCTCCAGTAGTCCTGATGTATATCTTGCCACTGGACCCAGATGGCTCTGAAAGAGAGAATGAGGCTGGTGACTTTGCACAGCCCTGCCTCACTTAAATCCAATTCACTTTCAAGTTAAGCTATCACCTTCCTGATGTCATTGGAACTCTTTGAGAATGAAGGACAAATAACAACCCTTTTATTTTATTTTCCATGGTTATTTATATTTGTAGATTTTTTGCTTATTTCCTAGTTGTAGGATTATGAAACAGGCTAATGAAGAAAGATACTTGGACATGTTACTGATGAAAAGACTTTGGAAACTTCATTTCTTATTTGTCCATTTTCATAAATCCCTGGATAAAATGCTGTTGGGTGGTAAAAGTTGTGGAATTGTTCCCAGATTCCAGAAAGGATTAGTAAAAAAAAAACAATCAAGAATTGTTTTGTGGACATCTTACATATGAAACCATGAAAAGCTATTATGTATAATTTGTATTTTTAAAAGTTTATAGCAAAATTAAAATAGTAGTTCCCAAATTGTCATGCTTATCTATCTCGCTCTCTGAAATTCCTTCTGCTCTTTTCTGTGCATTTTAAAATGTTTCATTGTTGTCCTTTTCTTTCTTTTCTTCTGTTGTTTTGGCATCACTATCACTACTCTCTTCCCTCTCTAGTTTCTCCCCACCCCATGAAAGTCATTTCTTGTAACACATAATCATACAAAAGCACAAAAAAAAATCCAACAACAACAAAAACAAAACAACCCTATACATTGGCCTTATCTGAAATTTTATGCTTTATTCTCTACCTTTAGTCAGTCTATCACCTCACTTTCAAGAGGTGGGAAAGAAACATAATTCAACTTCTGTCTTGTGTAGTCATGGTTAATTTTTAACTTGATCAGTCTTCTTAAGTGATCAGACTTATTTTCTTTTAAAATGAGATAGTTGAGATTTTCTGCCAAGATACCTGGCTGAAAGGAGGCAGATTGCCCCACTTCTATATGCCTACTCTAGCAAACCCTGAAGTTTGCACTAGACTCAAAAAAATTTAAAAATCTAATGAGACACTACAGTATGTGGCATCTTCCATATCAGAACAGAACAAAATCATCCCAGAAGCCAAGGGGCAATAGGAAAAGGGGCATTTCGGGGCAGTTAGGTGGCACAATGGTAGGGAACTGGTGCTGGAGTCAGAGGGACCTGAGTTCAAATGTGACCTCAGATACCTGACACTTACTAGCTGTGTGACTCTGGGCAAGTCACTTAACCCCATTGCCTAGCAAAAAACAAACAAAAAAAGGGGGGGGCCTTTCAAGCAAAGTGAGTGCCATTGCTACCAGACAAGACATGTAGCATACAAATCTCTTTACACAGAAGCAGCAAAAGTAGAGGACTCCCCTGAGAAAGCTCCAGGGTGCTCTGGCTTTGAAAGCCAGAGGGTTTGGTGCAGGCAGTAACCAGTGCAGGGCCAACCAAGAGGCTGCTAGGTGGTGCAATTCATTGAGTGCTGTGCCTGGCATCAGGAAGACTTGAGTTCAAATCTGATCTTAGACCTGTAGTTTTGTGACCTGGGCAAATCTCTTGATCTCTATCTGCCTTAGTTTTCTCAACTACAAAATCAGTATAATAATGGCAACTACCTCTCAGGATTGAAGATCAAATGATATAATATTTGTAAAGTGTTAATGCCTGGCACATAGTAGGTACATAATAAAAGCTAATTCCATCCATCTATTCAAAGTGGTGCCTCAGACTCAAACCAGGACCACCTAGACCCAAGGGTTCTGAGGTTCCTAACACTCTATCTGTCTTGGGACACCGAGAGGGCCCTGAATAAGCAACTCATTGAGTCTTAAAGATTCAGAAAAATTGAACCATGGAAGGTGGAAATCAACACAAGAAGCAAGGGGACCCATGGTGAGACCCAAAAGACTAACCATTTTTTTCTGAAATTTGAGCAGGTAATAGAGTTTGGTGGAGGTACAAAGCTCCAATTCGAGAAATAAAACTGGAGATGGGCAAATCAAAGAAAACACCAACTAGTATAAATATTATTACAAATTAACTTCATAACAACTACAAGCAGAGATTCAGAGAAAAAAAAATGGATTTCCCCCATGCACTACATGACTACTAGGAAGAAATGAAGCAATACATTTAAAAAAAGGCTTTTTAGAAAAAATGGAGGGAGAATAAATATTTTAGAAGAAAAGTGGTAAACCCCTTACCCAAGAAATGGAAATTCTAACAACTTGAATAGACCAACCAGAAAATCAACAATTCCAGGAGTCCATAAGTAAAAAATAAGAGAAAATGAAAAAGTTTGAAAAAGTAGAAGAAAATATAAGATATTTGATTATTTTAAAAGGTTGAGCAGGAGAACAGGTTAAGGAAGGATAATGTAAGAATCAATGGACTCCCATTAAAAGCAAGGATTTTAAAATGCCACAACACAATATTTTTTAAAATAAGCGGTTTATTATTTTTAAATTTTCAAGTAAGAATTTTTTTCAAAATATTCTGTCCTTCCTATTACCCTTTCTTCCATTGAGAAATATTTTCTAAAATCTAAATTCATATATAGGAAAGTGTGTGAGTATGTGTGTGTTGCTCATGTAGGTTATATGTGTCAATGTGGATTTGTCTAGATGTCCTTGCAGAGAGTCATGAACAGATTTCTCTGGAGTTTCCTGTCCCTAAATATTGTTAATCTGGGGGAATAATTTTTACTTTTAAGCTGTACTTCTAATCACAGGTGGAATGCTCAAAGCTATAAACTCAAGGTTTTGATTCTCCTTTCCCACTAACTGCCAGTTCCACAAATTCTACATGTAGTGAATAGCAAATATACCCATTTATCCAAGCTAATAGCAAACAGAAATCAGAGAAGGTATACAGATAATATGCCAGACAGAATGAATGAATTCTTCTACTGAGATTGAGATTTCTCAACTTGATAAAAAGAGAGTCTAGATTTCACTTGAAGGAGAAATTGCCCTAAGTTTCTAGTGAAGTATGCTGGAAATTAGGACACGCTTAAGGCACTCTGCTCCTCTACACATAAGTTTCTTCTCAGAGTCTTTATCTTCCTTCAGGGACCTATCCTTGAAGAGAACTGGAATGATGGTTGTTCTTTCTTGAAGCTGGAGTCCAGAAGACCAAGATCTCTCTTCTCCCAAACTTTTGACACCCCTGTCCCCCATGTAGGCATTGTAGAGCATTGAATAATCAATTTACTTGTCATTTATAATCTCTCAAATATATTGTTGTAGCCCACTTGCTAATATTTTATTTTAAAATTTTACAATAAAGTTTTTTTTTAAGGTAATTGGTCAGTAGTTTACTTTTTTCTCCCTCTCTAGATATTGAGAAAATATTTTCATCATTGAAAGAGATTAGAAAGTTGCCTTCTTTTCTTATTTTTGAAAGCACTTTATGTGATTTTGGAATTAATTGTTCTTTGAATATTTGATAGAATTCACTTGTGAATTTGGTTCCATAATTTTTTTCTTTGGGAGTTCATTTATGGTATGTTCAATTTCTTATTCTGATATTAAGATATTAAACAGTCTATTTCTTCTTTGGTTAATCTGGATATTTTACATTTTTGTAAATATTCATCTGTGTTGTCTAAGTTAAGTTTTGTTTACATATAATTGCTAACATATAATTAGTTTCTAGTAATTCTTCTATCCTCTTCCTCTTTATGGGGGAATTCATACCATTTACATTAATAATTATGATTGTTACTTTTTTAGTTTTCTCCATTCTGTCCACTTATACTTTTCCTGTTATTTTTCTCCCATCACCTTCTTATATATAATAGAAGGACTTTGCCCAACACTTGTGATCTTTTGAGTGAAACAGTCCATTTCATCTCTTTTGCAGCTTTTCTCTTCTACTTATCCAGTCCCTGATCCCAGGTTTTTACTCTTTAACTCCAACCTTAGATATTGTTTGACTTATGATTATTTCCTTTGATTATTGACTTACCTATTTCTTCCCTCTTAGATTCTTCTCTCCTCCTAATTTACTCCTTTTATTTCCCTTTCAAATTTAATATTTCTCTTTCTATCTTTCTCTGTGTCTCTCTCTATGTCTGTCTATCTGTCTTTTAGTCTGTTTGTCTCTCTTCTCCACTCCCTCTCCCCATTTATCTTGATTTAGATGAACTTTAAGTTCATGGAATGCCCCAGTCTTCCTCCATGGCTACATACTCTTAAACAATAAGTTTTTATTGATGCCTTCTGTTTTTTTTTTCTTCACATCACCATAATCCCTCCATTATCCCTTCCACCCATATATACCCTTCCTTTTGTGCCCTTCTATTGCAATATGTGATATGCAATAGTGATTTCCTTCCCCTTCTTCCTTCTATTTTTGTTTTTTTTTTTAAAGATAATTATAACAGAATACAACCGCCCAGGGACACTCAGTCATTTTAATTTTCTTGATGATCCTTAAAGATATTAGGTTTCTGAAAAGATATTTATTTTCTTATCCTCCATTAACATGTAAATAATTCATCCTCCATCAAAGACATCTAGACAAAAGGTATTCCTTTTCCAATATACACATATTTGTACCTTTCTATGTTTCTCTTGGCACCTGCATTTCCATTTTCAAATGTCTATTTAGTTCTGGTCTCTTCAATAGGAATGATTGGAAATCTTCTATTCCATATTTTCCTCCCCACTCCCATTTAGGATTATCTCAGGTGTTTTGGAATATCACATTCCAAACTCTTCTCTGTTTAAACATTATATCCTGCTAAGCCTTTTTAAATTCTTATTATGACCCCCTTGATATTTGAGCTACTATTCTTTGGTTGCTTGGAAGTTCTGGATTTTGGTTACAGTGTTCCAGGGAGTTTTCATTTTGGGCTTTCTTTTTCAAGGTGACTGGTGATTTCTTTTCTATTTTCACTTTTCCTTCTGGTTCTAATAGTTGTAGGCAGTTTTTGTTAGTGATTCCCTGAAATATCATATCCAAACTCTTCTTCTGACTATATTTTTCAGATAGTCTTATAATTCTTAAAATGTTTCTTCTTGATCTATTTTCTAGGTCAGTTTTTGATATCATATTTCTTAGATTTCTTTTTTTTCAATTTTTGGGGATGCTTTATTTTGATATTTTTTGTTGTATTACTTAGTCATGGTTTTTTGTCTGCCTCATTCTAAATTTCAATATATTTAATTCTTGAGTGAGGTTTTTTTTTTGCTTTTTGGTGAGACAATCAGGCTTAAGTGACTTACCCAGGGTCACACAGCTAGTAAGTGTTAAGTGTCTGAGGCCAGATTTGAACTCAGGTGCTCCTGACTCCAAGGCCAGACCTCTATCCACTACACCACCTACCTGCCCATTGAGTGAGGTTTTTCCATCATCTGTTCTAATGTGTCAGTTTTCTTTTTCAACTTTTCCATTCTGTCTCTTATTTCATTTCCTCCAAGTATTCCTGCTGTCCTTGTTTCCAGGATACTATTTTCTCTGAGGCTTTACCTGGATTTATTGTAGGGTTGCTATTCTATTTGGGGTTTACCCTCTGGGCAACTCTTAAAGCAAGATGTCTTTTAATGGTTGAAATTTTCTTGGTTTGTTCATGGGATAGTGTAGTGTTACACTTGGGTCAAAATTCACAGCTGTATGGTGTGGGCAGTCTATTTAACTCCTACAAGGGACTCCAGAGCTACTGTGGTTCTGGGTTTCATCTTGGGTATCCTTCTTATCATTGGACTCTAAGACCTTTCTCTGATATAGTATCTTCCTGAGATTCTTCCTTCCTTATACTGGGCTCAGGGGTCACTCTTATCCTGTTCCCTAACCACAGGCCTCAAGGATTATTTGGACTGAATTTTACTCAAGGCATTTCTCCTACAGTTTGGATGAAGGCCAGCTGAAGTCTGCCTGGAATGTCCTGAGGTTACTCTTTTTGCTAGGTTAGGGCCTGGTTGGAGGCTGTTGGGACAGTGATAGTGATAGCCTCTGTTTTTCTGAAAAGTTGCATTAGGCCCCACAGGAAACTGCTCCTCTTTCCTCTAGCTTGCTTTGATTTAGGAAAAGCTTGGACTGCGCTTTTTGATACTGGGACACCAGATGGCCCAGAATACCTCAGAGTTACTCTTTCCCAGCTACAGCCTCAAAGAAGGCTTAGGCTTGGATGGGCTTGGGAGGAGGCAATGTTGGAACTTATCAAATGGTTCCAGGAATGGCTGTCTTTGCTGAGCTCTCTGTGTTTCCCTCTTGATCTATCCTAGGCTGTCTATTCCTAGATCTATGAAAGACTCTGAAGGTCCTTCTCTGAATTTGTGGGTTGGGTAGGGAATCTAAAGGTGGTTCTTTTTGTTGCCTTGTAGGGTAATGAATTTCTATGTCCTAATGGAATGTTTGACCTTGACATCCTACATCATCCCACCTGGACATTATTTTAAAAAACAAATGAAAACTCCCCAGATCTATTAGAACCGTAGGGCAAAATGAGGATAGAAAGAATCTATCAATCACCTACTGAAAAAAAAACCCTAAAAGGAAATTCCTGGGAATGTCATAGACAAAACCTAGGGGAAAAAATACTGCAAGCATTTAAAGAGAAGCAATTCAAGTAAGTGCAATCAAGATTTCATAAGACTTGAAAACTTCTATTAAAAGGCAGAAGAAATCTTGAAATGTAATATTCCAGAAGGCAAAAGATATAGTCTTATAGTCAAGAACAATTTACTCTGCAAGCATGAATATTATTTTACATGGGAAAAGACAACCCTTGATTGAATAGAAGACTTTTAACTATTTCTGATGAAAATACTAGAGCTGAGCAGGAACTTGGAAATACATGAGAAACCCAGAAAGGTAAATTTATTTGAGCAATTGGAAGACACAGAATATGATGATGTACTGTTACCTTTTGTGAAACCTATGACCCCCTCTCACTAAAAGAGCTGACAATTAGGTGTGAGGAAGAAAACGTTAATACAGCCTGGAAACAGAGAGCAGAGCAATGGGTACAGCAGAGGACATTGCCCCATAACAACTTAATTAAATTCCTCAATGCCCGGTATTACGGGTGAATGTAACTGCAAGGCTACCCCTCCCCCTTAGCAAAATAACTTAGATAAGTTTAACATAGTAATAGTCACACCCAGGATTATACCCTCTAGGCATAAGTTTCATATAGATAAGCTTAGGTGGCAAGGAGGCACTGCTTGAGTTCACTCTGCGCGTTCCTTCCGGACCCAACATCGAATCTCTCTCCTTACACATAGCTACAGACATTCAAAAATTCTGTGTGTATATAAACATGGTTTTGTCCACTCTTTAGACAGCCTTAGCCAGAGCAGACCAGCCAGCTTGATCACAGAGGCTGACTCTGTAATGGGATGGAGGGAGCCCACCTGACTCTGCCCAAGGGGAGCCACAATCTGGCTTTGGGGGACCTTCCCGTTCCCCTATAAACATGGACAGCCCCAGGCAAACAGCTCTTATCAGTCCTATCCAGCACCATACCTGGCCTTAGACAAATACACCGTCCTTTACAATCAATGTCATGTATTGTGCATCACTCCTGACCGGACACAAGTAATTCATGGTACCGGCACTTCATGTCACATTTTTGATAAATTGGTATTGGACACTTTCTAACAGAGGGGGAAGAAACAAGCGTCTCTTTAGACCCTCAGTGTCTCCAAAGGGTAGAACTTAAATAAGAAAAACATAGAGGTTTTTGGGTTTGATTGGTTCCATTCTTGGAGTTTGCAGAAGAGAAAACTAAGGGCAGATAAAAGGAAGAATATACTGTAGAAAAGAGGAAGAAGGGATTAGACTTACTATTTTTCATAGATGACTTGTGTAAGAATATTGATATAGAAGAAAGCATAGGAGAAGTAGGTGTGAAATCAACTTCACTCATCTGAAATGGATGGAAGAGGGCTCTATATTCCAACCCAAATGACCTTCTAGTTCTTCCCTGAACTCAGTATATAATCTCCCATCTCTGTACCTTTGCTCAGGCTGGTTGCCTCGCCTGGAATATGCTCCCTCCTTGACTCAGTCTCTTAGAATCACTGGCTTCTTTCAAGGCTCAGCTCAGGTGTTACTTCCTACACTAAGCCATTCATTTATTAATACTCTCCCATCTAAAATTATTTTGTATCTACTTGTAAGATTGAATTCTATCTCATTACAGTAGAATGGAAACACTCTGAAGGCAAGGATTTTTTTTTAAATTCTTGTGTTTGCTATACAAATTTCCAAAAGTTTGCACCCTAACAAGGGATCTTCAATGTTCTCCCTACCACTAAATCCTTAAAGTAAAAGAACACAAATTTATTTTTTCTTCAAAAATTGGGGTTAACGATGAGTAAGTGGCTTCTAAAAATAGTGTGTTAATAGAAATGAAGATAATATGCAGAGTTTACAGCTGTAGGAAAATTTTTGCAAGTCATTTATATAATCTCCTTTCCAGGTACATATTTCTTAGAGTTGCCAAAATTGTTAAGGGGGTCTTGCTCTTGTATAACATGCATGACTCTTGTTTCATATTTTGTTGTTAATCAACCATATCAGATTCTAGACACTGAAAAGATTTATTCACAATACCAATTGATTTGTGACTAAAAAATCTGTATCCCAGATGGTATAACATATTCTTCCTTTTGGACATGTTTTTCATGACTTCTTTGATGTTAAAGGACTCTGAAATTAATTTGCATAACATTAGTTACACCAGTCTGTTTATAAGCTTTCTCTATTAAATTTTACGCAATTGTGGAATCATTTATATAGTTTCTGGGTTTTTAATGAGGTCCTTGCCTTGCTTCATAGTGATATCTGCAGATGTACATCTGCTACTTTGCCACTTTTGATAGAGTTAACATATAATTTAAAGTTTCATCATTTATTAAGTATTATCCTACCACAATGGTTTTGAAATAGAATATGAATTTCCAATTTTATCACATTAACCTTGTGTCTTGCCAGAGAGTTGAGAGACTACAAACTATAAAACAGAAAGCAGAAATTCAAAATGAAGTGGAAATTAAGGTTATCGTTCAATGTTTTGCTCCTTACCTAGTATATATGCACATGCAAAACTACAAATGAAAATCCAGTTCATAGTGGTACATTCTTCTTGGATTTCCTGTCTCTTCCCCTTTGCCCCATCCAGTAACTCACTTATGCTCAGAGAGCACAGTGGTCCATTTTGCTCCTGTTAAAATGGCAGGTAAATATCTACTTTCATAGCAAATGCTATCTAGATGAAGGAAGATGACCTGACCACTCAAAATAAAGATGTTATATTTACTTATTTTCTGAAGCTTCATTCTATATGATCTATGGACTACATTTGTTGTTTCTGCAGGGAAAAAAGAGAATCTTATTAAAATGTCCCCTGATACTTGATTTTATTTACTTTTAAAAAGTTGATGAGATATCTTTTTGTATTCTGCTCTCTTATAGGGTGTTTGTTTTCTCACCATTTATTTCACACTCCATTTTCCTTTTAAAGCGAATCTGAAGCAAAAAAAGGAAAGCATTTTCAGCTTCACAGACAACATCACAACAAGGGCTATTCTTAGCCTCAGTTTCCTGTCTATCAAAGCAGCATATTCCTTTTTCTTGCAGGAAGACAAAGCTCAGTCTTTAATTTTAAAAAGAAGGTAGTGTTTTTAGGGAATTTTTAATTGAAAATTTTAAAGGCAACAGGAAATACCAAAAGCTAGCTTCTTAAAGCATTAATCTCACCCCCTACTAAATGTATATGTGAGTATATTAATGACATAACTTTTGTATTTCTCCCCTTTTGCATTTTAATGTTTATATTTCTTTTTCATGTCAATGAATGTTGATTCCAAGAGTTAATAGTGAATTTCTCCTGCCTCCCTCCCCCCCCACATTGGCAACTTCATTTACTTCAGAAAAGCTCTGTGGAACATTAGAATGCACTGTTGTATATCTGAAAAGCCAATTACAATGTCACAGTTGCAACCATCAATCTGTGGTTGAAGAAGCTTTTTCATAATTAGATTCTCTTTTCAAATACATGAAACTTTTGAGAAAAAAAACAACTCTTTGGCTACAATTTTATCTTCATAAGAGAAAAAGTTTTGCATATTTCAGAAAAAATTTTTAGACTATTTTAAATAATTGGAAAAACTAACCATCTAGTTTTAGAACCCAATTGGAATCAAACCTTTCTGTGATTCTAAAATGTAAGAATCAAAAGCCTTTAAAAATGTATTTAAATTTCGGGTCCTAGCCAGGACTGGAAAAAGAATCAATATCCCACCCTGTATGCTGCCCCAAATTCATTCTCTTTGTATTTCTTATGACAGATGAGTAAGAACCCTGGCAAGAAAATCCATCCCCATTTTTATAGAATTGATTTTCCCATTGGACTTTAGAGATAGGATTATTCAAGCCATTCCTTTACTGTATATCTTTGGAAATCCATATACAATAACCTTTCTTTTTAGCATAGCTGATTAATAAGATATTTTAGTTAACAAAAAATTCTGCTTAAAAAAGATAACTAATAAACTGGAAGCACTGATTAACATTTCTAAGGAACAAAATAAAAAATACAAACTATATTGAATGCAATTATCTTTCTTGGATGATTCAAGAAGCATTTTTATGGTGCCTCAAGACCATAATTTTAAATACCAAAGATCACTGTGTAGATAGGTGGAAATTCCACTAGATAGGACATTGCAAATTCTGACAGTTTACTTTATTGAGTGTGCACATGGTAGAAACATATTTTTTCATAATTAATTTTATTCTGTTCTACAGGCTACCTGGTTCCCTGGAGCTTAGCAGCTAAGCACATCACAAAGAATATTATAGATTTATGGAATAATAGGATTGGAAGGGAACTCAAGAGATCATCTAATATATATCCTTTTGCCTCAGGCAGTACCTCACATATCAGTTGAAGAGGTAGCCTATTTTAAAAGCCTGAGTAACCCATTCCAGTGTTTAATAGCGTTATCACGGAACACAGTGGAGAACAATACATTTAAACATGATGTATTTATTGTCTCTTAAATAAAAATTCCAGGTTGAAGATGCTGTAAAAAATACAATTCATCAAGGTGAGTTCTGCATTGAAATGACATTATTTACTAACTGATCACCCCAATGCAGATAGAAATTAAACACCATAAGAAGCACTTCTGTTTTTGTGAATTTAATTGAAAAAATAGGTATACAGACAGACACTGAAAATAGACTTTAACATAAGAAAGTTCTTTTTTTCCTTCCATGAGTAAATCTTTATATTCCCTTCAAGGAAGGGAATGAACTGCTTTGAGGGCAAGATGTTGCATACTTTGTGAGATGAGGTCTGTATCAGTTGTTTTTACTTAACCACTTTTCTTTGTTACAAGAAAGGATTCAGTGCTCTGGGTGGAAGATGTGAGTATATCCAAAAATAACTTAAATAAAAATGCATCAAAAATTTTAAAGGAATGAATCTATGTAGAAGAAAATCAGAACAGGCATAACACACAGGTCAGTTACAACATTCCATATAGGGATATTTATACTCTGTATACAGAAGAAAATTCTAAGCCCAAGACAGTAGCCTCCCCATTTTTAATAATATTCAACATGATGAAATTCTAATAAAGTGAATCAATTTGGACATTCATTTGAATTATATTGAAAAAAGATATGACTTATACATACATGCAAGTATGTATATTTCAATGAGTATTTTAATAGAACATTTTAACAAGGTATCACTAATCAAAAAAAACAGAATGTATTATGTCTATTTAGACTTCTTTATTCCTAACTTATTTAAAGAAAATGGTCTTCACATTATTCAAACTATGTAACAATTTATGAATTAAATCTAAGCCTTCTCTCCCTCTAACAACACAACCCTTTTTAAATTCCCGTTGTTAAGTATGGCACACCCTTTCTATCTCCCTTAACTCAGAACCTTTGATCCTTTACTTTTTCATTCCTTAAATAAAGTTACCAAATCCTGCTGAACCTTCTGAATTATCTTTTGGAGCTGATTCCTTTTCTCTATTTCAACAATCAGCACAATCTTTTCAGTCCTATCCTATCCTATCCTATCCTATCCTATCCTATCCTATCCTATC
>NW_020954569.1:27502364-27716267 GCF_900497805.2 Vombatus ursinus
CCTATCCTATCCTATCCTATCCTATCCTATCCTATCCTATCCTATCCCATCCTATTCCATCCTATCCTATCCTATTCTATTCCATTCTATTCATATTAAGTAATTAATATTTGCAAAATGTTGAGGATACAAAATTGAAAAAACAAAATGAAACAAAACTGTCCTCACCTTCAAGTAACATATTCTACTGGGAGAATACAAGATGTACAAGGTAAATAAATACAAAATATATATAGAATAATACAAATTAATTTCAGTGAGAGAGTGTGTTAAGAGTTGGGGAATCAGAAAGGGCCTCCTGTAGTCAATGGTACTTGAGTTGTGCTTTGAAGGAAGCTGCAGATACTATGAGGTAGAAATGTGAGAGGGTATTACAGACATGTACAAAAACAAAGAAGCACTAATCAGGGCCCTCATCCCTTCATGTCTGGTTTGCTACAACAATTTCCTAATTAGTCTTTATGCTTTCAACTTTTTCATGTTCCAGTTCATCTTGAATATAGATTCCAGTAAATTTTTTAGGACAATATTTTATCTTATCATTTCTCTGTTTAATAATTTATTGTGGTTATCTATTGCTTGTCATTCTAGGAGCAAGCTCCTTCATTAATAAAACTTCAATAATACACAAATCCTCATTTCTAGCTGTACTCCTTGGTCCAGAATGGAAGCCCTGTGTTTACATGGCTGAGTTTAATCTTGGAGGCTTCTCAAATGAAGCACTCTTTGGTTCATGAACCCTCATGCATTTTTTTCCTGGGGAAAATAAAAATATGGCTAATGTTTAGGTCACCACAACTGAAACAAAGGGAACTTTGGATCCCATGCAAGCACTCAGGCTAACAAAACATCAAATACATGACAAGTTTTACTTAACTCAACAAAAGTAGAAAAGATTTATATTTGAGCCCATAGAAAGTCCAGAAAACATTTTCCCCCTTTTCCCAATAAGTCTCAACATCTCAGAGACCTATATAGACAACAATTTTCCAGACTTATAGTACTACCTTAGACAAAGCAAGAAACATACCCTTTTGGTGAGACTTAATTCCCAGGGATTTAGACAATTCAGACTTATAATACTATCCTAGGTAATACCTCCCCCTCCAATATGACATGAATTATCTACTCCAAGCAAATTAGCCTCTTGGAATAAGTTTTTACTTTTATATTTTCATATGTACTTTATATTTTTGTCTGTACTTTGATAATGTTTCATAACTTCCCCAACCCCTCTTAATTCCAGTGCCTTCCCTCTGTTAATAGTTTCCTATTTGTCCTGTATATAGTTTGCTCCATGTATATTTGTTCACATATTATCCCCCCCCTCCATTAAATTGTATGATCCTTGAGAGCAGAGACTGTTTATTGCCTCTTTTTTGCATTCTCAGTTCTTAAAACAGTGACTGGCACATAGTAGGTACTCAAATATTTGTTGATTAATTGCTTAGTACCAGTTTTCCAATCTCTTTGCCTCAATCTCCAGCTCAATTCTCATTACTTCTATGAATCCTTCCCATTATACCTTACCAACAAATGATTTTACTTTCTTTTGAGCTTATAGCACCCCTCATACACAATTAATTTGGCTATGCCCCTAATTTTCCAATGAATCATAAATCTTCTATATTGTTGTCATATTTCATTATTATATCATTATTTAAATTTTCATATCAGCAAGTCAAATTAATGAGTGTTTATTAAATGTTAGCTATTGTGCTAAGTGCTTGGAATATAAACAGAAGCAGAAAGACAGTCTCCTTAGGGAGCTTACATTGCAATTGAGGAAGACAACACTAAAAGAGAGACAGAGAGAGACAGAGAGAGAGAGAGAGAGAGAAAAGAAGAAGAAGAAGAAGAAGAAGAAGAAGAAGAAGAAGAAGAAGAAGAAGAAAAAGAAGAAGATGAAAAACTTGTGGAGGTAAGGAAGTATTCATATAAGGATACAACAGAGAAAAGTCTGGAGAGTAAGGAGTTGAACTCAGTGAGGAATGAAGACATGCTTGGATTTGGCACATTCCTTAAAATGGAGCCTCTAGGAAAAATCAATTGGTCAGAAGAAGGGGCTTCAGAGAGTATGATATGCTTTCAATATGGCATGGTGGAGAATGTTTGGAGAGTCAGGAGTAGAGAGAGAGAAAGAATGAAAATTAGACTACAAGTTCCTTGGCTCCCTAAGTGTGGGAATCCCACTAGTACAATAATTTGCATGTAGTAGGGACCCCAATACTATTTGTTGATTGATTTTTATCATTAACTACAAACATCTTCTATCCTTTTCTAAGTTTTAGAATCCATTGAATTATTTTATTGAAAAAAATTTTAGTGTGTTGATTAATTTATTAAAATATTTCTTAGAGTATAATAGTTTGAGAGTTAGTATTCCAGTCAGGAAGTGCTAGATCTGGAGTTAGGAAACCATTAGTTCAAATGTGGCCCGAGACACTTACTGGTTATGTAACTGTGGGCAAGTCAATAAACCTTTGTCTATCTCAGTTTTTTGATCTGTAAAATGAGGGCAGTAATAGCACCTATATCCCAAAGCTATTGTGAGGATAAAATGATATAGAATTTGTAAGACATATCCCAAATCTTAAAGTATTCTAATAAATGTTAGTTATTATTATTAGCTTACTAGGAAAAAGAAAGCCTGATTTCTTTAAATAGAAATTATGGGTTTGAGTTTTATCTGGGGTAGTGTTTTTGTAGCAGCAGAATTCTTATCCTCTTCTTATGAAGTGAGTCAGAATATTTGGATTTGAATCCTATCTCTATTACTTTACTACCTGTGTGACTTTGGGCTTTCTTTTTCCTAGTAAGCTATTTGTAGTACTGTATTCCTTTCTGGGTATTACATTTTAGGAAGGAAGGACATTGATAAGCTGGATGGTTTTCAGAGGATGGCAACCAGAATGGTGAGGAGCCAGGAAATCATATCAATTGTGCTTAGCTTGAGGAAGAGAAAATTTAAGCAGGATGTGGTAATTGCCTTAAAATATTTGAAGGGCTGTCATGTGAAAGGGAATCAAACTTGTTTTGCTTGGTCCCAGAGGGATGAACTAATAGCAAGGGGTGGAAATTGAAAAGAGAAAGATTTCAAGCTGAAATAGGAAAAAAAACTCCACCTCTCCAATAAACAGATTATCTAAGAGTGGAGTGGGCTACTTTAGGAAGTATTGCGTCCCTCCATGTTGGAAGCTATTGAGCAAAAGACAGATGACCACTAATGGGTGTGTTGTAGAGGGGAGTATTTTATAGGTATGGCTTTGACTAGATGGCCACTGAGGTGGCTTTCTCCCATATCTAAATTCTGTGAACCTACAAACTCATCTAAAGGGTGTGACCTATATATAGTGATGACCTGTATTCAGATCAGTCTAGTATTCATATCTGTTTTCCCAAAAAGCTTACTAAATTTTTGGAGCATTCTAAATTATATAAAGACCTGTGTACCAATTGCTTTGATTTCTGGAAGTGTTGCTTGAATTTTAAAGCTCTGTTCAATCAGACAAATAACATTTCTTGAATGCCCACACTGTGTAGAGGCCTTTCTATTAATAGGTATGTTGCTCAAGGTCATTCATATCCATAGGCAGAGGAGACAGCTGCTGAGGGGCACTAAAAGCATGGTTGACCACAAAAAATACCTCTCCCCACCTGCTCTGAAACACATAGTTTAAAATGAATCACATTATTTGGGCGTGTGTGTGTGTGTGTGTGTGTGTGTGTGTGTGTGTGTGTGTGTGAGACAAATTTATTAGCTGATACAGTCCTAGGGATTACCTCATCTGATTAACCCTTTATCACCCTCCTGTTCTAAAGAGAGCTGTGGGGGCAGCTAGGTGGTGCAGTGGATAGAACACCAGCCCTGAAGTCAGGAGGACCTGAGTTCAAATCTGGCCTCAGACCAAACACTTGACACTTACTAGCTGTGTGACCCTGGGCAAGTCACTTAGCCCCAATTGCCCAATTAAAAAAATAAAAAATAAAGAGAGCTATGCCCTGAAGAAGTGCAAAACAAGAGAGTACATTTTGTTCCAGTGAAGAGTGAGGGAGAGAGAATGGGGAATGGGAGTGATGCCAGTGGTAATGGTGGAATACAGTGTTTTAGCTTGGGTTGGATGCCTTAATAGGAAGCATTAAGCTGTGGAGGGTCAGGATGAAGAATCTGGGTGTCGGGGTGGGAGATGGGAGCTAGTAGTTAGAGATGAGGTGTGGTAGGGACACTTTCAAAAGGAAGTGGAAACTGTTAAAAGAAAGGAGATGTACTAGCAGAAACTTTGCTCACTTCACAATTTTGACAATTGTTGGTTCTAATTGTAGTAGAACATAATTTGTCTCCTTTTACCCCATAATTTCTTAGCATCTATAAAATGAAATCTAATGAAATCACAAAAATAATATAGTGAATAGGCACCATTCTGTCTTAGTAGAAGAGCATAATTATATGTCCATGAGTATGTAATGAGTGTAGGATTCTTTGTAAGAAAGCCTAAACAGCTCTTTATTGTTAATTCTCTGTTCTTTGAGATGGGTGAAGTTTCTCAATAGTTTGTGAATATCATTTCTCCTAATGGAAATTTCTCCCTGGTTATTTTATCAAAGCTGAACTGCTTAGTTCTGTCTACCAACAATTTCAGCTTTCCTTTCCCAAGTTCTCAATCTCCAATGTATGATGATGTACATGTGTGCTGATGGGTACTCAATGAGTGAATGAAAGTGAGCCTATATTTTTCTTAATAAGAAGCAAAGTAATTAAGATAGACAAATATGAAAAATACATAGATATCTGGAAATAATTTTTAAAAATCAAATAATACAAAACAAAAACAGTAGTACCAGAAGAATAGAGTAAGATAGATTAACTATGTTCATTCAGGGAAAAATAAATGGGAATTAAATGATAGAGAACTCTAATGGGGACTTAGAGGGAGTGATTGAAATAGTGTTATGATACTTTATACATTGAAATGAACTAATTGAAATGTAAATACTAATCAAGTTTAAATATTTTGATATTCAACACGAAATTTTGAATAAAGATTTAAAAAAAAAAAGAAGTAATAGGGGGTAGCTAGGTCATTCAATGGATAGAGCACTGGCCCTAGAGTCAGTAGGACCTGAGTCTAAACCAGCCTCAGATACTTGACACCAGCTGTTTGACCTTGGGCAAGTCACTTAACCCCAATTGCCTCACCAAAGGAAAAAAAATAAAAAAAGAAACAACGATCAACTATAAAACAGGTGAAAACTTGGTTTCCAAGTTATTAAGCCTTTGAATCTGACAATGTTCATGCCTAGAGTTTTCTGAAGCCCAAGGTTATGCTGTACCTGTGCCCAATCTCACAACAGTCTGAACACAGGAACATTTGAACATAATTCTGTTGTTTCCAGGGTCAGATTAGTTCTTCTCCTAAGACTTAAAAATGTCTAAGGTATCTGCTGGTAACTGAGATGGGGAATTGATCAAATTAGCCTTTGGGGCTTTGGAAATGTTTCTGGATGGAGGTTGAAGAAGTAAGCTCCTCCTACTTTGCTCCTGAATCCCCTGGAGCTATTTAAATAGGTCAGCTGCTGCCCTGGGAGCTGGCAGATGATCTACCAAGAGGAAATTCAACTGAGGTGAATTTTGGTGAGAGGATAAGGGAAAAAAGGGACTCATTAAGAAGAAAGCTGTAGAAGAAGAAGAATAGGAGGGAGAGGGAATACAGCCACAACAGGACATCAGACACTTAGACCAAGTCAGAAAAACATACAGGATTATGATTAGCAGGAGCCAGTGCTTGTAAGGGCTTATTCCCAAAGCTTAAGTATGCATTAGGCAGATTACTGTGTGTTATATTCCTGGAGGGCAAAGATGCACAGAGATGTTGTAAAGCTTCTTTTAAGGGACATCTCCCGTCTGTTAATATCATTGCAACCTCACCTTTGAGAACCACGTGACATTTTGCCCTTTGTTGGGGGTGGGGGAGGCAAATTTGAAATTCTTTCAAAATGTAGGCTTGCTCACAGCAGTCTCTTGGCAACTGAGCAGCATGAAATGAAACTCAAACTAAAGGATCATAAAAGAGACCCCAGGCATGTAGTATAATCAATGTGTTGTATTGCTAGTGGACTGTTAATGGATGACTTCAGCTAGTTCAAATTTGGGGATTATGGAATTAGAGCTGGAAGTGACTTTAGAGATTACCTAGTCCAATTTTCTCACTTGATAGCTCATAGAATCATAGTTCCAGAGCTAAGAAAGACCTCAGAGACCATTTTATGCAAACCCATCATTTCACAGATGAAGACAATGTGGCCTGGCCTGAGTGACTTGCCTTAAGGACTCCCAGGAGTGGCTGATCTAAGGAGAATCAATGTCCGAAGTCTTTGCTTTTTTAAACTACACCAAGACAGCAATTCAATTTAGTAGGGATTTATTAAGGATCTCCTAACTTTTTGAGTGTGCTGTGGATCCCTTTGGAAGTTTGGTGAAGACTATGTTTTTTTTTTTCTTCTTCTCAGGATAGTATTTTTAAAATGCTGAAAATAAATATGAATATAAAGGAAATTTATTACATTTAAATGCAGTTATAAAAATGCAGTGTTTATGCCCTGGTCCTGTCTCCCAGAGCCAGGCCTGATAAATTGCCTCTCAGATTTCGGGTTACCCTGAGGTTTTGTGGGGAGAGTGTCTCTCCTCTTCTGCTATCAGCTCCAATATTGCATTTCTCCCACTTATTAAGGACCAGTGATTAGTACCTCATTTCCGTTTAACCATTTAACATTGAGTAGCTTTTACAAAGGGATAGTCTCTTCAAAGATATAGTAAGAACGAAGTATAAACATCCCTCCTTTCTCCAATACCTCAGGAGTATACTCTCTCCTACATCACCTCTGAAAATGGGCTCAACTTGATTCAGTTCGTACACAGTATTTGGTTGTACCAAGTTCACATTCAGAGGCAACACCACTGCAGGATGAGTCTTTGTCTCAGTTACCGTTGAATTAGTGTCCCCCTCCAAATGCTACTCATTGCTTCTTTAGGTATTAATGCAGCACTGGTTGTAAACCCAGACCCTGGAATGATGAGATGTTGAAGAGAACTCAGGAGCTTTTGAACTCCTAAAAGTTATAGGCTCCACGCTCTTTACTAGACATCAAACTTCCTCAAGAACACTGGGGTGAAGAGGAGGAGGTCAAAGCTAATGACAGGCCTTTTTGAATGATTCCTAAGCCAAAGAAACTTCTTTTCATCTTTTGGTTAGCTAACTGGAATCAGTTACAGAATATCTACATATACTCCAGTCTCTCTAAGGCACTACCACTACCAAATGGTTTTCCTACATTCTCTCAGTGAAAAGCACCAGTCCGTGCCAGACCCCTGTTTAAAAAAAAGTTAAAAAAACTTCACAGACTCCAGATTGTCTTAAATGAAAGGTATGATATTGGAAGTGCAAGGTATGTCCTAAGAACAAGGCATATTGTGGTGGGAATAGGAATAAAAAGACCAAAATGGAAGTCCCTCCCCTCAACATGCTCCCAATATGGTAAGGGTGGAGAACGCAGCATACACATAGATAAGTATAACATGAAGTACTTTGAGAAAGGAGAGAATTTTAACAACTGAGGAGTTCAAAGGTGGCTTCATCAAGTAGGTAGCAGCTAAATGGACCTTTGAAGAAAGAGAATGATTCTGAACCATAAAAATGAGGAAGACTTAGGGGCTAAGATTCCAGTCATGGGGGATAGGTTGTATGGCGGTACAAGATGAGAGATAGAGTACTGAGTTCTGGAAATAACCAACAATCCAATTTGTCTGGAATGTAGTATGAGGAGTACTGGAAAATAAGAGTGGAAAGCTAGTTTAGAGTCAAATTGCTCAGGGTCTTAAATGGCAGACTAACAAATTTGTATTTTATTCTACATTAGTATTTTTGTTCTTCTTTTTATTTGTTATTTATTTCATTAAATATTTCTCAATTACATGTAAAATATTTTAAACAATTGTTTTCAAACATTTTGAGTTCCATATTCTCTCTCTCCCTCTTAGCCTTCCCCCTCCTTGAGAAAGCAAGCAATGTGATAGATTGTGTATGTGAAGTCATGAAAAACATATTTTCATATTAGTCATGTTGCAAAAGAAAACACAGACAAAAAATCCCAAGAAAAATAGAGAATGTTTTTGAAAAAACATACTTCAATCTTCATTCAGAGTTCACTTCTCTCTCTGGAGGTGGATAGCATTTTTCATCATGGATCCTTTGGAGTTGTCTTGTATCATTGTCTTGGTCAGAGTAGCTAAGTCGTTCATGGGTGATCATCCTTACAATATTACTGTTACTATGTACAATGTTCTCCTGGTTCTGCTCACTTCACTTTGCATGAGCTTATGTAAGTCTTTCCAGGTTTTTTTGAAAGCGTGATTTCCAATTCTTTGCCACCACAAGAAGAGCTGCTATAAATAAGTCCTTTTCTCTTTTCTCTGACCTTTTTGGGATATAGATGTAGTAGCATTATTGCTGGGTAAAAGTTTTATAGCTCTTTCAGTCTAGTTCCAAATTGTTCTCCAAAATGGTTAGACTAGTTCACAATTCCACCAACAATGCATTAGTGTCTCAGTGTTTCCATATCCCTTCCAGCATTTATAGGTTTTCTGTTCTGTAATGGTAGTCAATCTGATAGGTATTGATGGGACCTCAGAGTTGTTTTATTTTGCATTTCTCTAATCTCTAATCTAATTCTCTAATCTCTCTAAAGTGATTTAGAGCATTTTTTCATGCTGAGACTACCGAAAGTTTTGATTTCTTCTTCAAAAACTGCCTATTCATGTCCTTTGACCATTTATCAACTGGAGAATGACTCTTATCTTTTTTTAAAATTTGGCTCAGTTCTCCATGTAATATGTTTTTGAGCAGGGAAGTGACAAGGCTCAGATTGGTGCTTCAGGAAACTGATGTCGGTAGTTGGCAGATAATGAGCAGAAAAGAGGAGGACCTCAGGAAGGCTGTGGTATGTTCAGTCAGTCAACAAGCATTTATTAAGTGCTTACTTTGTGCCAGTAACTGTGCTAAGCAATGGGACAAGAAAGGCAAAAACAAACTCTCTCACTTCAATTGTGTGTATATGTTTATGTGTCTACTGGGGCAGAAGGTGGTCCTGTGACTGGAATAGACATTTATTATGCACCTGCTATGTGCCAGGTGCATAATAAATATTATCTCATTTGATTTTTGTGACAATCCTGGGATGTAGGTGCTATTATTATCCCTACTTTACAGTTGAGGAAACTGAAGCAAACAGAAATTAAGTGACTTGCCCAGGGCCATACACCTAGGAAGTGTTTGAGGCTGACTTTGAACTCAAATTTTCCAGACCCTAGGCTTGGGTTCTATCCATTGTATCACCTAGCTACCTTTAAAATGGGAGCCCATTTTAGCCAAAATCTCCAACGACCATGTTTTCTGATTGTTGTTGTTGTTGCTGTTAATCATTCCTTCTCAAATAGGACCAAAGGGAATCATGTTTTTTGAGCCCCAAATTGAAGTACAGTGTCTAACAAAAGATAGACATTTTGTATATGCTCAAAAAAGCATAGTTTCTTTTCTTATAAACAAGAATTCCTTCAACAGTCTGAGACATATAGTTGCTATTTCTACTTATAGTCCATAGAAAGAGCTTGTTCTCAGCAGGTGTGTCCAAAATGTCAGAAGAACCCTAGAGAATGTGGTAGTATAGAAGGCATGAATAGGCAACTCTGAGGATTGTAAGTAACATGAGTCATTTTTTTGGTCTTTTTTTTTTGTTTTCATGTTCATTTTTATAATTATTTATCTTTAACCTGTGGCTTTTCAGTTAATGTTTACTCTGCTCATGGTTCTTTCCTGATTTGGACCCTCACTACACAAATTATTTAAATCAAATATTTTTTTTTGCTGTGTAAGATAAAAGATACATATACAATTAATCGAGAATATAATCACTACATTAACCTTGATGCTACCCCTATTTGAGAATTGTTATCATCTTCATATCATGTGCTCAGGAATGAAATTATAGATTTCTAATCCTATTATAAATATGGAAAAAGTATTTGGATTGTATAATGACAAATTGTTAAAAGGGTGTAGCATTTGAATGAATTGTTTTTGCTAATGCAAAGTGAAAATCCCCATGAGCAATTGCTTTTCATAATTCTGTTTGATTTTGTATGAGTAGGTATCATTATTCAAAGCACAAATGAAAATATGCACCTGGGTTTTGAGATCTGGAATTGGGGTCTTTACAGGCTTGAGCTTGAAAAAAGTTCAGCAAATTACATTTACCTATTTCTAGTCACAATGATCCTAAAAAAACCAGATCTGAAACCCTACCATTTATCACAAACATTTGTAGGGTTGTTATGATGGGATCAGATTTTCTTAAAGTGCATAACTGGTGTTTTCTCTTTATTTGTTTCCCAGTGCTCAGCACAATATCTGGCACATTGTAAATCAATTGGGTCAAGCTCAAATAGAAAAGAGGGCCATTAAATCATATGTAAGGATCTTGCATTTAGAAAACCACATTTTAGCATTATCCATATTCTATTTTATTTTTATTTATATTGTTAAGTATTTCTCAATTATATTTTAATCTGGTTTTGGCCATACTGGGGATGTTGTGGGACAATGCAGCTGGCCACAGTTTTACATCTCTGGTGTAGTTGCTTAATAATTTCTCATTGACTGACTTAATATTATTATATATTTTATATATAATATTATATATATATGTGTGTGTGTGTGTGTGTGTGTGTGTGTGTATAAAGCATTTATTAAATGCTTGTTGACTGATGACCAGAACTTGGAACATTGGTTGCCCTGTAGTCAATGTATAACCTAAAGCAAACCCTGAAGCCCAGACTAAACAAAATCTTCTATTCCTACCAGCATTCCTCCAAATGTGTTATTAATACTTTACCATGTAGAATTTGGGCATTTAAGTCTTACTGATTGATCATTTTAAAACACCATCAACCATTATTGAGACAATCTTCATTAACAACCAAGACTTTTCCTTATTCTTTATCAACTAGTTGTTTACTTGCATTTCATCCCAATGAGTTAGAAAGTATATAGTATAAGCTATATCCTTTAAAATTTACTTCTAGAATGCAATTCGTAAGCAATTAAACAAAGAAACAATATAACAGATTTGTCTTGGCTCTCCTGGTCATTACTCATATGACCTGGGGCAACTCACTTCAAATATAGGACCTGATAGAGTGAGTATATTATACCATTTGTCCCAGGAATCTCAGAACTTGGACCTTGAAGGAGGTAAAAGACAGAGAGAAAGGCCTCATCTGTACAAAATTATTTATGCAACACTTTTGGAAAGGAGCGAGGTGTTAGATGAAAAAAACAAACAAACAAACAAAAAAAAAACCCCAAACTTCAGAACTGACTATTCATGCTATAAGCATGAGGGCAAAAAAAGGATCCTTTCTTCCTGAAATCAAGCAATCAATAAACATTTATTAAGCACCTACTATGTGCTAGGCACTGTGCATTCTCTCAATTTCCAATTCTTTGCCACCACAAAAAGAGCTGCTATAAATATTTTTGTACATGTGGGTCCTTTTACCATTTGTATGATTTCTCTGGGATATAGCCCTAGAAGTGCTATTGCTGGGTCAAAGGGTATGCACATTTTTATAGCTCTTTGGGCATAGTTCCAAATTGCTGTCCAAAATGGTTGGATCATTTCACAACTCCACCAACAATGCATTAGTGCTCCAATTTTCCCACATCTTCTCCAACATTTATCATTTTTCTGTTTTGTCATGTTGTACAATCTGATAGGTGTGATGTGGTACCTCAGAATTGTTTTGATTTGCATTTCTCTAATCAATAATGATTTAGAGCATTTTTTCATATGACTATAGATGGCTTTAATTTCTTCATCTGAGAACTGTCTATTCATATCCTTTGACCATTTATCGATTGGGTAATGACTTATATTCTTATAAATTTTACTTAATTCTCTATATATTTTAGAAATGAGGCCCTTATCTGAGAGACGTTGTAAAAATTCTTTCTCAATTTTCTATTTTCCTTCTAATCTTGGTTACGTTGGCTTTTTTTATGCAAAAACTTTTCAATTTAATGTAATCAAAGTTATCCATTTTGTAGGCAACTTCTTATGATGATTTAACTGACCAAGACTGAATGCTAAGCTTGCTTCTGCAATTCTTCAGTTTCACATGGACAAGTAAAGTTTCTAGAAATATTTGATTTCCCAGAGAACTCACAAATAGAATTAACTCTCAATCTTAGGTTGCAGATTGTGACAGGAATCACAAGGGATCCACATAAAACTGATGTGAAATAAAAACAAGTATCACCAACACAGAATCTCATCATCCTGCAAAATCAAAATTAACTCTGAAATATACACCTCCTTGGTACCCCCTAACCCAAGGGTCTCTTCCCTCTGATTGGAGAGGGTGGGACAACAGAGAACTCCCAGATCCTCCACTTAAGGGGGGGGGTACCCTAGAGAGGCCATCTCATCATTTCCCACTTGTCTACACTTTCACAGACTTCATCATGCTTGCCTGGGTACCTTTCCCATGTTTTCAACTTCTTTTTTATGTGTTGTCTTCCCCATTAGATTGTGAGCTCCTTGAGAGCTCAGACTGTCTTTGTATCTATGCTTAGCACAGTGCTTGACACACAGTGGATGTTTAATAAATGCTTAATGACTAAATCTCTCTTTCTGTTTGTCTGACACTATACATTTTCTTAATTTTCTTTGTACTCAGCCATTAAGTTATTATAATGATATTATGAATATTACTAATCCACACTCCATGATTATCTCTAAAATTGTACTCACTGACTACTCTCCTCTGTGTTTCAAAACTGACTTCAGCGGCTCTATGGTCTCACTGATATGAGTTCTTCCAACATCCTTGTCAATCATAGTTCATTCATGCCTTCTCATTCTACTTAATTCTTACCTATGTCCTTCTACAAATCTTCCATAGATGATAGAACCAATGTGTATAAGCCTTCTTCCATTTCTTTCTTTCTTTCTTCTTTCCTTCCTTCCTTCCTTTCTTTTTTCTTTCTTTCCTTTTTTTTTTTAAATATACAGGACTTGTTCAGGCAATCTGTTTTTCTTCACTCTCACTACATGGCTGGCCAACATCTTTTTATAATCACGTATTTCCTGGATGTTATTTCTTATAACTCTTCTTACATGTAAGACATTCATAGTAATGTGTAGCAATTTACTTATGCCCACCATATGTCTCTACTGCCCTTTGGGTCACCTTTAGTTTTGATTCTTTGGAGATAATTTTCTTCCATTCATATGGAATCATTGTGAAAATTTTGGGATTAAGAAAGAAGTTGAGGTTGACTTCCTGCCAGGATGGCTGCCTAAATGGGAGACAGTGCACTTAGCTAGCATATACTTATTTCAGCAACACCTTGGTGTGTATAGCACATGGATTAATGATCAAGAAATCCAATGAGAAACTATAGTGACATCTTCTGTCCTAAACCTGCACCAAAAAAATCAACCAGAAGGCCAGGAGAAATAGATCCCCTAAGGCAAAGCAAGCATCAGTGGGACTGGTGATAGAAAACATGTAGCCTGTAGGGCTTTGTATCTGGAGGCCTCAAGAGTGGAGGGCTCCCATTGAACCTCAGAATCTCTGAATTAGAAGGACTTCAGAGGCCATCCATTCTAACTGGTATTCCTGACAATTGCTTATTCAATCTTTTCATGAAGATATATAGTAAGAGAGAAACCACTAATTTTTGAGGTAGTCCACTTTATTTCTGGATAGCTCTAATTATTATCAATATTTCTGCCTTTTTGCAACTTCAGCCACTTGTTCTGAGAACAGTCCTCAATGGGAAGTTTAATTCTTCTCCTATAGGACAAATCTTTAAATACTTGAAGGTGCTTGTGGATGTTCTCTAGCTCATCAATGCCCTTTCTAATATGTAGCTTCCAGAGAGAACAGTATCATCACATTAGTGTGGAAAATGATACCTCTTTTAATATAATCTAAGATTCATCATATTAGGTTTTTTTGACTGTGATATCCCACAGTTTTTTTTTTTTTTTTTGGCTAGGCAATGGGGTTAAGTGACTTGCCTAAGGTCACACAGCTAGTAAGTGTTATGTGTTTGAGGCCAGATTTGAACTCAGGTTTTTCTGAATTCAGGGCTGATGCTCTATTCACTGTGCCACCTAGCTGCCCCAAACATTTTTTTTAAGGCAATTGGGGTTAAGTGGCTTGCCCAGGGTCCCACAGCTAGTAAGTGTCAAGTGCCTGGTCTGAGATCGGATTTGAACTCAGGTCCTCTTGCCTCCAGGGCCGGTGCTCTATCCACTGCACCACCTAGCTGCCCATGATATCCCACTGTTGATAATATCCATATCTTTTATAGATTAAATGTTATGTACCCATATCTTAACCATTTTGTACCTGTGAATCTGTTTTTTTAAATTCAAGTGTAAGATTTTACATTTGTGTCAAATTTTAGCTTATGAAATTTGACATAATGTTTAGCCTGTCAAGATCAGAGTCAATGTCTTTACCTTTAACTGTCTTCCTTTTTGGTCATTAGCATTTGTTTGAGTAGGACAGGCTGGCAATTTGGAATTGCATAAAGTTCTTTTTAATGTTTATTCTATTTTTGAACTTGCAATTGATTTTGACCCTTGATGTTACTGGTTGATGGGATAACTACAATATAAACAGATGATTTTGAAATAATTCCCATAGTGGTGTGGTTTCCTGTCTGATAATATACAATCAAATTTCATTTTTTTGTGTGTGGTATTTTGGGGGCTTTCCATATTTAGTGCTTTCCAGTTCTTTTTGGAAAAAAATATTTATAATATATAGATGAGGGTTTTTTGAGACATCTTCAAACTTTTGGCCTCTTTTATTTCTTAATCTTGAATCATATTTTCTTATGTCTTTTTTCATTATTTTCCTTTGCAACCATATTTTCTTTGATGTTTAATAATTTTAAGGCATATACTGACTTACTTTGTAAGAAGTTTTCATATTCTTAGAATTTCTCTACTTATGTCTCCTTTGTAATAGAAATTGACAAAAAGCTGTAACTACCTTGATGGTGGCCTTTTGTTTCTGCTGATCTTGAGCATAGTGAGGCAAGATGATCACATATTCCATGAAATGATTTTTCTTATTGCCTTTGGCCATGTGATGAATCCATCTTTCTACATCAAGGAAACACCCTTCCAATTAACTGCAGCTCCATCACATGTTCTAATTGTGTCTAAAGTAATAATGTTAATATGATGTTTCAATTCTTTTGGTAGAATCTCAACTTGTTTGTCATTTGACAAATATGTCACATTTAGAGTATCAACATTTAAATTAATGTATCTCGGCAGTCTAAAAATAGTTTGATTATTAGCATACTCTGCATGCTTTTGGCACTACTCTCTACCACTCTCATTGCAAAAAGAGAAGGAGGTTACACAGGGCTGAGAATTGTTTTAAATTTTTTGTTTGTTTGTTTTGCATGTTGCCATAGTCAAAGAATTAATCATCTAGTGGCCTCTAAATACTTAGATCTTGGACTCAGTCTGTTGCTAGGACCATGTCTGAAGCATTCCCACTTTTTATAACCTACTAGAGCTTGTATTCTGCTAGCATAACCTTTGAGAACTCAGGTTCTAACTCCCCAAGGAGGTAATGATGTAGACTGTTTGTCTTCTACACCCTAGGATATTAATTTCTTTTTTTTTTGTTGTTGTTGTTTTTTTGTTTTTTTTTTTTTTAGTGAGGCAATCGGGGTTAAGTGACTTGCCCAAGGTCACACAGCTAGTAGGTGTCAAATGTTTGGTCTGAGGTCGGATTTGAACTCAGGTCCTCCTGACTTCAGGGATGGTGCTCTATCCACTGTGCCACCTAGCTGCCCCTAGGATATTAATTTCTTGTGACCAAATATTAGTTTCCCATATATAGTAGCTTTCTTTCTTGAACAATATGGAAAAGACCTATTGATAAATGGTCACTCTCCAATTCTCATTTTTCTAGTTGTCTTTAATATTGAAAGATTGTCAGGTGGAAGAAGGTTTAGATTTGTTTTTCTTGATCTCAGAGTATGTAACTAGAAACAATTGGTAGAAATTGCATGGAAGAGCTTCCTAATAATTAGAGTTATTCAAATGTGGAATGGGCTGTCCTTAATAGTAGTGAGCGCCCTAATTACATGTGTTCAAGCAAAGCCTGTATGACAAGTACTTGTTAGGTATATTGTAGACAGGATTTTTGTTCAGACAAAAGTTGGAATAGAATAGAGGTTCTTAACCTTTTTTGTGTCATGGATCCCTTTGGTAGTCTTGTAAAACCTACACACCCCTTCTTAAAATAATATTTTGTTTTAAAAAATGGACAGAAATACTGAATTTCAGTTAGGGATTAGGGTATAAATATGTATATATATATACATATATAAGTAAATTATATATACATATATTTCCCATTAAAGTTCATAGACCCCATTAAATTTATTCATGGATCTCTTGGGCATCTGTAAACATCAGGTTATTAATCCTTGGATTAGCTAGTCTCTCAGGTACCTTTTTACTCTGAAATTATGTGATTCTGTGAAATAAACCCAGCTCAATTTAATTTTGGTAGTTTTTGACTTCACCAAGTCTGTCATTTTATATGAAATACCTATGTAACCTAGACTCCGAGGTGTCGATCTCTATTCTTAATTGCAGTAATGAGTTGGGTCCCCAGAATGTGGTACTATGTTTTATCAGGCCTCTAGGAATTGGGGGGAAGGTTTTGTTTTTTGAGAGCTGTATCAATCAATTAGTCAATAAACACTTATTATGCACTTACTACATTCTAGGTACTGTGTTGAGTGCTGGGGATACAAAGAAAGGAAAAAAATAATCGCTGCCCCTTGAGGAGCTCATGATATAATGTGGAGATATCAAATAAACAAGTATGTACAAATAAGGCTATATACAAGTTAAATAGGAAATAATTAATAGAGGGAAATCACTAGAGGGATTGGAAAACGCTTCCCAGAAGATGGGATTTTAGCTGGGACTTGAAGGAAACCAAGAAAGTCATGAGGTACAGATGAAGAGGGAGAACATTTTAGACATGAGGGACGTCTACAGAAAATGCTTGGAGCTAAGAGATGGAATGTTTTGTACACAGAACAGTGAAGAAACCAATGCTGCTGGATCAAAGAGTATATGTGGAAGTATAAGTTGTGAGAAGACGAGACATGTACATGGGACCAGGTTATTAAAGACTTTGGATTCCAAATAGAGAATTTTGTATTTGACCCTGGAGGTGATAGGAAGCCACTGGAGATTATTGAGTAGGGGTTGGACTGTCACTTTAGGAAAATCATTTTTGTGGTGGAATGTAGAATGTATTGGAGTGGGGAGAGGCTTATGGTAGGCAGACCAACTAAAAGGCAATTATTGTTAGGAGTCTAGGCATGAAATAGGAGGGCTTATACCAGTAAGGTGGCAGTATCAGAGCAGAGAAAGGGGCACACTTGAACAACATTGAAAGGGCCTTGGAAACAGATTGAATATGGGGAGTATGGGATAGTCATGAGTTGAGGATGACACCTAAGTTGCAAGTCTCAGGGCTTAGAAGGATGGTGGTGCCCTTGATACCACCAGTGAAAGTATCAACAGTAATAGGGAAGTTTGGAAAAGAGAAGAGTTAGGGAGAATGATACTGAATTTAATTTTGGGTATGTTGAATTTGAGGTGTTTACTGGACATCCAGTTCAAGATATCTGAAAGGCAGGCAGGGTTGTGAGAATGGAAGTCAGCAGAGAGATTAGGGCTAGATAAGTAAATTCTAGAATAATCAGCAGAGAGAAGATAATGCAATCCATGAGAACTGATGAAATCACCAAATGAAATAGTATAGAAGGAGATGAGAAGAGAGGCCAGGGCAGAGTTCTGTGGCTCTAACTCACCTAGTTAGTAGACAAGATCTTGATGAGGATCCAGCAAAGGAGACTAAGAAGGAGTGGTTAGATAGGTAGGAGGACCAGGAGAGAGTAGTGTCCTGAAAACCTAGAGAGAAGGAAGTATCAAGAAGAAGAGGGTGATCAACAGTGGCAAAGACTAGAGTCATCAAGAATGAGGTTTGAAAGGACATTACATTTGGTGATTAAGAGATCATTGTTTATTTGGAGAGAGCAGTTCTTGTTAAATGATGAGATTGGAAACTGCACTGTACAGAGGTAAGAAGAGAGCTTATGAACCTCCACTGGTGTGGAGCACACCACTAGTATGCTTCCTACAATGATTATCATTGGATATAAATTTGTCAGCCAGGCAATTTTAAAAAGAGGTGTTTTTTTGAATAATATTTTATTTTTTCTCAGTTACAGGTAACAATTTTTAACAATTTTTTTTGGCAAACTTTTGTTTCCAAATTCTCTCCCTCCCTCTCTCCCTTTTCTCTGCCTCTCTAAGATATTAAGCAATTTGATATAGGTTATACATGTGCAATCATGCAAACCATATTTCCATGTTAGTCATGTTGTGAAAGAACACAGACCAAAAAAAACCTCCAAAAGATAAAGTGAAAAATGGTATGCTCTGATCTGCATTCAGACTCCAGTTCTTCCTTTGGATATGTGGAGCATTTTTCATCATGAGTCCTTTGGAATTGTCTTAGATCATTGAATTCCTGAAAATAGCTAAGTCATTCACGGTTCTTCAAAGTACAACATTGCTGTTACTGTATACAATGTTCTCCTTGTTCTGCTCACCTTACTTTTTTTCATGTAAGTCTTTCCAGGTTAAAAAAAAAGGTGTTTAGTAAGGTGTCATAATAAAAGTAGTTAGTACAAAAAATTACCCCAAAAGTTTGTGACACATTCTTCTACAAGTACATAGAGTCTTAAGGAAAATGGACTCAAGTTTAAAGAACTCATGTGGCAAAAGGCTAACTCATAGCTCCTTTACCTTTTCTACTGAGGTCTTCCTAAAGCCTTGAATCTGTACCCTGCATCTGCATTCTGTCCTCAGTTCCTGATGCTGACACTACTATCAGATGATCCATGGATACTGAATAGGACCATGATGGAAAGTCTTTCTGACCTCTGAAATTTACATGGTCCAGTAAAGGTGGGGACAGAGAAGAAGAGCCTGAGACTGAGGGCAAAGTCATCTGATCCCCCTCCATCAATTCCTTTTAAGAGGGTTAGCTGGAATGTGCTCTCCTTTCCATTAGCTTGAATCCCTGGCCAAATTGCCTTGATATTTTGTAGACAACCCATAAGATGGGACTAAGTTTCCCAAGCCATTCAGAGTACACATCTTACCAAAGGAAATATTCAAGTCTTTTTCATATCTACTGAAGAATCTAAATGAGTTCTTACCTGATGTATGTGTCAAGATATAGTATCTTATTATTTATATTCAGTGGGATGATTTGATTAATTTATTGATTGACCATTTAGTTCTGTATCAAAATTTGTTGCCCTAATTATATTCGTGTTACATCTCATCAATTGTTTCTTGTTTAACTTGTGATTATTTTACCTCTTATATTCTACTATTTATCCTAGTGAGTCTACAGTGGCCGTTGCCCACTTTCCTCAGTAGTGAGCAATTGGACAGTTAGGTCAGGCAGTTGATAGAGCACTGGATCTGGAGTCAGGAAGACATGACTGCAAATCTGTCCAAAAGCACTTGCTATATATATGACCCCAAGCAAGCCACTTAATCTCTGCTTGTCTCATTTTTCTCAGTTGTAAAATGGGGATAATAATAGCACCTACCTCCTAGGGTTGTAGTGAGGATCAAATGATATAGTAATTGTAAAGGACTTAGTACAATGTCTGGTACACAGTAAATTCTATATAACTATTAGCTGTTATTATTATTATTATTATTATTACTGGCATACCCCTTTGTCCTTCATACACCCTATACCTTGCCAAAGAAATTGTTTTATCCTACTTGTTGTTCACTTGTAAACTTTACCTGCCACTACCTTTTAGCTATAGGTAATTCCAAATTCAGTTATAGACAGGGATGTGCTGTTAAGTTTTTAACAACTGGTTCCCCAAAAATGCATAACACACTTAAGTTTAATCTGAATTATTAACATCTTCCCCATTATTTTCTTAAGTCTAGACAATCAACAAATCAATAAATCAGACCTGATTTGTACCATTGTCAATTTCTGAGGTATAAATACTCACATTGAAAATTTAACATTAAGTTCTGGAAAGCCAGTATGAGCTGGCTCTAGAAAACCCCTGGTTTTAGAGTGAAATCATGCCAGTAATGATTATCCTAGCATTTTTTTTTACCTGAATTATCTAGGTAATTATTCAAATTATTTGCTTCACATTGGTAGCAGGACTACTTTTGTGGCCTTCATGCATTTTACATACCTATCAGTCTAGAAATCCTAAGATAAAATAATTCTGTTCTATTAAATCCTGTTGGAAAGAGATAACTTGAACATTAAAAAAATTACATATTGCTCTTACAACTTAATGTATTGTGGGGTTTCCATTTGGGTGTTATAATTACTTTGCTACTGTGATAGACTTGTGGCTCTACTTACCAAACCTAGACCAAAACTCTTTTTCCTAGTCACCACTCCCTATTTTTTATTATCTACTCCTATTAGACTGTAAACTTGAGAGCATGTGCCATAGTATTATGTCGATTATTGTGTAAGTATCTTACAGTCCCAGTAGCTAAGTTAATGTTTATAGACTATATAAAAACTGTTATTGTTAAGACCTTCTTTCTCTCTTCTCCATTCTACCACCATCATTGCAAAAGCAGAAAGGATATATACAGGCCTGAGAGCCATTTAATATTTTTTCCTTGTTTCATGAATCGCCATGGCTAATGAATGTATTACCAAGTGAACAGCCTTCTAGTGATAAGTCTTGCAATACTTTAACTAAATGAATGCCATTTCCTATCACCTACACTCTTTGGATTCCACTCTACCATCATCATCCCAACTCCCCCCCCCCCCAAAAAAAGCTCATCACCAGGAAACTCATCCCCTCAGAGACTGCTTTAGCTTGGGTACTCATACTTCATCAGTACCCTCATTTGTCTCTCTGGCATGTATTAGACACTTAATAAATGTTTATTTTATTTTGTTGTGTATAAAAACAGACAACCATCTAAGAACTATCCATTGATTATCCATGGGGTATAGAGATGTTTGAATATACATAAGAAAAAAAATTTAGAAAATATCAGTCTGCATACAGAAGGCTTTAAAACCTGATAGAGGACAGCAGGCTCTGTGGGTCTTTGAATGGATGATTGGTATTCTCTGCCTCCCTTTGGCTCACTTTTGACCTTATGAATGGTATCTTACAACAACCCTCCTGATCTGACTCGCTGTTCTGGAGGGCAGAGATCATCTGACAAAACCACTGGGAGAGTGTAAAGGCAGAGCTGAAGACAGATAACAAAAAACACATTCTAGTTGAAATGCTGGAGTTATAGAAGTATTCAATGTGTTGAGAGCTCATTGTCCACACTGCCAACTATTTTTGTTGTTGTTTGTTTGGCTTTGACCCTGGAGGCTGCTGGTGAATCTAAATGACAGCTTCTAATAGAGTAAGTGGAAAAGTTAGCATTTGCCTTGCTGTGCTGAGGTCAGCCCACTGCAGTTCACCCCTGGAGGAAGAGGAAAATATTGTGAATTGCTATAATATGGTCAATGCCATACTAAAGGTTTCTTTACCGTTGTCTGACAGCTTCACAAAGAATGTCTTGGACAGCAGGAAACTCCAGCAAGCAAGTTGAACACTTAGCAATAAAAACAGAACCCACAGTTCTTTTCAAAACAAGCATTTATTGCCTTTTAGTCCAGGAAGGTTTAGACGGGGAAAAGATGCTCTCCTATGTTTACTCAGGTGACCTGATGTTCCTTTCACCTCCTCTAAAGGAAGTATTTCTTTTCCAATATTTTGCTCTGAAACTTTTACAGGGATGAGTTTTGTGCTGTTTCTCTCTAAATATTGATACAAGAATGGAATGGAAATAGGCATACCAGTTACTTAAGACTGGAATTTGGAGATGAGGGATTCCTCCTCTCCGGAAAAGTATATCTTTCTGAGAAGCAGCCAAGATCTCAGAGTAGAAGGAAGCAATACAGCACCCCATCCCCAACCCCAAAAAAGACTTAGAAAAGCAGCAGCCATAGTCCAGATTAGGAGATCCAAGGAAAATCACAGTGACTAATTTTTCCAGACCAGGTCAGCATTGGGAGGCAGAGGTTTTTTGACCCTGGGGACTAGGTCTAGCCAAGAAGGCAATGAGTGGAGCCTTCTATCTTGAGGACTGAGCTGGGGATTGGTAGTGGGCACAGGGGCAGGAATATGACCTACATGTAGCACGAAGGTGACTATCACTGTGCAGGGAACAGGAACAGGTGATGATTGGCAGCTCTTTCACTTGTATTCCAGAGGTGGGTCTTAGATGCAGGATGGACTGAGGAAGGGCAGATGAAGAGCACTTGCAGGCCTGAGATATGTGCAGGAAAGGAAACAGAAGGGTAAAGAACAGAAATAAGCAGCTGCTGTATGGTTCTGACCCTGGAATGGAGTTTCTCTTTCAACCCCAGCTTATTCTGGAGCCTATGGCTGAGTGACCAGGCAAGGGACTCAAATGAAAGGGAAGCCTATGGTTTTGTTTCACTGAACCCACTCAACCTTCCAACTAATTAGCAGTGACTAAGGCCAGCAGAGGTCTACTGGCACTCCAATGTGGGGTACAAAGTCCAAGTAGAACTCCTATAAGCTCTAAGAATGATCACAGCTCCTACTCTCACAGATAAGTCTCAGGTCCCAGAGCAAAGGTAAATTTCCCCTCTCAGAGTTCTAGGGATATCCTTGAGGAGTGAAGATACTGATTCTCTAATATGACTCAAGGTCCTATTAGAATTCCTCCTTTACCATTATGAGCTGTGAATTATTTTAATTAATCACCTTGAAGTAGAAAGAATGTTTACTAACATTACAAGAGCAGTTGTTACAAAATGGCACTCTCGCCCTCACCATAAATATTCGACACACTCTCACACAAGTATATACAAAGTCCTAGAGAAAATAGGCTTGGATGTAAAGAGCATGTGAGAAAAAAAGTTATTCATAACTTTTATTTTCTCTTTTTCTCCTATTCATAGGATGCTCAACAATGCTGATGCATGTGAATCTGTGTTTAGTCTGTTCTTAGCTTGCAAAGCAAGCATTGCAGTAAGTTGATCCGGGTTTATTACTAGGACATCAATAGAAAGATAGAAAGTCCAGCATTCTCTGGACTTGCAAGGTGCTCTTTCATCCAAAAGGGGGGCAGGGCAGAGAACAAGGCTAGGCTGAAATGCTTTTGTACTCCCCACCCGAATGACTCATTCTCTGGTACCTTTAGCCGGAATGCTCTCTCATTCACCATTTACTGAAATCTCTCCTATTCCATTTAACTGGATGTTTTGCTATGGGTCCCTCAGTATATAATGAAATATATTTTACACTTATTTTAAGGTCTCTACTTGACTGATTGATGACTATAAATTTTTTCTTTAGTTGTAATTTTCTTGTACAAAATGATTAATATGGAAACATTTTACATGATTGCACATGTATAACATATTGGATTACTTACTATCTCAGGGAAGGGGGATGGGAGGAAGAAAGGGAGAAAGGGATAGAATTTGGAACTCAAAACTTTTAAAAACTTTTAAAAAATTATCTTACCGTGTAGCTTGGAGAAAAATAAAATATTATTTAAAAAAATCCCACCCACACTGGGCTTGGTCATGCACTCATCACCCAAAAGGGTGGAGGTCCTCTAGTCAGCATTCTTGTGATTAGGAAAGTGAACTTCATAACAGGTTAGTGAAGAGTGAATTTATAGTTTGTGGTTTAAAGTTTGGGGGCCTATTTATAAGAAAAAATCTATCTAACTTTATGTAATTATTTCTATATCTAAAATATATAAAAGATGTATTAACATATGTAATTCTTATACTCACATTAGTTGACTAGAGTGATTAAATGTATGTTAATAAATAAGTATAATGCCAATAATTGCTAACAATCACTACCCCTATGGAATCACACTTATCTGATTAATACTGAGTGGAGAAAATTTTGGAATAAAACAGGGGTCTAAATTAATAATTTCTCTTACTGGCAACTCCATGCTAACACTGTAGGTATCCCAGAACCAGTCCTTTGGAAGTAGTGGAACCTGGGGAACCCAATGTTCCTAGCTCCATTGCCTGAAACAATCTTATAAAATAAATCACATTAAAATGTTTTTTTTTCCCTCTGGGCACTCAAAGATAAGGAAAGTGACCAAAAATGGAAAGAAGACAGCTTCAAGAAGGAAAAGAAGTCAAAAGAAGAAAATATGTAGTGTGTGGTCTCCTGTTGCATGGGCTTCATAAGTTGATATTTCATCATGGAGGTAATAGGGAGCCATAGGAGTTTTTGACTGAAAGTGGTGGTTGTGGTATGTGACACAGTTATACTTGTATTTAAGGTAGATTACTTTGTCAGATCTGTGGAGGATGGATTGGAGTGAGTAGACTTGAAGCAAGGAAAGTGATTAAAAAGCTATTACAATAGTCCAGATGAGAGGTGATGAGAGCCTGAACTAGACTGGTGATTGTGTCATTGGAGAGGAGACAGAGATAAGAAAGTTGTAGGGATAAAAATTCCAAAATTTCGCAAATGATTGGATTTGTTGGGTAAGAGTGAAGAGTGGAAGACGACACCAAGGTTGTGAACCTCAGTGAATGGAAGGATTGTAGTGGCCTCAGTAATAATTGCAAGTTCAGAAGAAGGGTAGATTTTGGATGAAAGATAATGAACACAGGCAAAATAATTTGGGCATTATGAGTTTGAGATTTAGTATATCCCATCTGAAATGTCCAGCCAGCAATTGTTGACATGTACCTGGAACTCAGGAGAGAATCTAAGATTCTATAGGGGATTTATCAGCATAGAGATGATAATTGAACCCAGGGGAGCTAATGAAATTGCCAAGTGAGAGAGTATAGAGAGAAAGGAGAAGACGGGCCCAGGACAGAGCCTTGGGGGACACCCATAGTTAGTGGGCATGACATAGATTAGGATCAAGCAAAAGACACTGAGGAGTGGTCAGATAAGTAGAAGTAAAAGAAAGCAAGGTTATAAAAACTCAGAAAGGAGAGAATATCCAGGAAAAGAAAGCCCAACTTTGTTTACTTTACAGTGCTGTCCAGAGCTGGCCCTGATGTTCACCCAGAGCTTCTTTAATTTAGTACAGGAGAATGTGTCACTAAGCCTCTGCAGCACCATATGATTACAATATGGGGAGCATTGCAAGATAAATTGTGGTATCATAGAACAAAGAAGAAAGAAACTGCAGAATGTGGGATTTATATTGTATACAAGGCAGATTTTCCCAGCACAGGCCTGTTAGACATTTGGATGGATTACAGAGAATGGTGGTGTTATTTCCTTCTCTGGAGGCATTTAAAAACAGGATAAATTCTGTTTATCCTATGTACAGACCTGCCTTTAGTCAGGAAGATGAATTAGATGATCTCATAAGGCAGCTTCCAGGTCTAGACCCTAAGATAAGATAAGCAGCTGATTGCAGGAAATGTTTTAAAGGTGAAAAAGAAGGCATTTGTAAGATATAATTTATTATAAAAATTGGTTGTTGGCCAAACCTTTGGGAAAACTCTAATTCTTGTGTTTTGCTTGGTGAAAATTTTCTCACATGATAGGCTATTTACTCAGAGTTTAAAAGAAGAATTACTATAAGAAAATGTCTTTTCTAGTGAGGAGTATTCTCTCCTCCCACACATAGTTTTGATGGATAATAGACCTTGCTTAAGGCATACCTAGACAACCTGCCCTTGCTCCTTCATTAAGTTAAATATTTTCCATGTACACAACTATGTCTACTGTGTATTATAGAATACCACAGGTACAACATTTGTGTTAAGAATTGTCTTATGGAACATGTAGCAGTAGAGAAGGTATTTCATTGGACTATCTCTCTAGCCTTGCTTGATTGTCATCTTTTACAATTAATGAATTGAATTGAATTCTCTCATCAGTTTAATACTATGTTATGGATTTCCTTTTCCTAAAAGCCTCTCAGGAAGTGAATCATAATTGGCTTATGTGGTTCTTAGGTACAATGATTAATTAGAGTCAAATGCCCATCATAATAGTATACCCCATCCTTGCAGGATGAAACAATTTGGCATACAATCCAAATATCTAGCCTAAGGGAATTCCATTTCCATTCCTTGTGCCTTTGCCTGGGCTGCCTCTCAGGTCTGGAATGTACTCACTCTATCCTCATCTCCACCTTTTAGAATCTCTAGTTTCTTTCAAAGTCCAACTCAATAGCCACCTTCTGTATTAAGCTTTTCTTAATCTCCCCAACTTCTAGTGCTTCTGGCAAATAACTTTGTATTTATTTTGCATATATTTGTAGAATGTAAGCTCCTTGAGGGCAGGGATTGTCTTACTTTTGTTTTTGTATCCCTAGGGCCTAATAAATGTTTGTTGATGGATTGACATGTGAAAATTTATGTCACTCTAGTACTATGGAAAATTCTGAAGACCTTCCTTGATGATACATTATCAGTCTACAGTGTTTTTCTGTTTCTAGCCAAGTCCTTTGGGGCATTTTTAGTCAAGCCTTTTAAAATATTTCACTGGGAGTAAAAGCAGTGATTTGCTTGAGCTCTCCCCCAAACTCCTCCAAATACCTGTAAAAATCGCTCTAAACAAATTCTAGAGCAGCAGAACCCACAAAATGAGTGAAACAAATTTCCAGCCCAAGATAACCTGGGTGGTTGATTGGAAAGGCATATTGAGCTGGGCTGGGAGGGGAGCACAGTTCAACGTGGGCATGTAGGCAAAGATCAGGCCTCAGCAAGCCTGGAGCAGGCCTCAGGGGAACTGAATCATGGGCAGCTGTGATGGTTTCCAGACTTTTCAATCCACAAACACCAAAGACAACTTAGAAGGTCAGTAGGAAAGGTTTATGACTGTGGTGAGAGAGAAGCTCGGTCCTAGCCATAGTCCTGGCACAGTCCCAGGGCAGTGGCTGCTTTCTGAGCTCTCAACCCACAGACTGAGGGAGAATTGAGTGGCTAATCAGAGGGGGATTGCAGGGATCTTTTTGCTGGTGCTGAGGCAGGAATCTCTTGCTTTGCCGGTGCTTGGATCTGGGTCACAGTTCTGGGTAGCAGTCTTGGAGTGAGAAGGAATGCTGGTGTGGTAGAGTTTATAGAGGTGGTAGAGAGGGAATCCCCTTCACAGTTCCAAGACAGAGAAGAGTGTTTGTGGTTACTCATAAACCAGAGCACAGGTCAAGAAAGGAGTAAACACCTCGCTCTTGATTGTACCACCTTGGAAGAACAGAAAATTTACAGGTCTGTAGAAGTATCTCTAAAAACAACTACATAAAACAGAAGCCAACCTGGATGAAACTCCTCTAGAAAAAATCATTGTTCTGTGTAGTTGCAGTTGTACCTGAAATAAAAACATTATTGATGCCTGAAAAAAACCCCCAAAACAACAGCTACACAAAACCCTCAAAGCTTGAGACAGTACATTCTCCATACTGGAAGCAGACCCTTACATTAACAAAGAATTTAAAGCTCAAGTAATTGGCTGGGAACATGAGCAAATGTGCAAAAAAAGTCAGACCATAGAATCTTTCTTTTGTGACAAAGAAGATCAAAACATACAACCAGAAGAAGACAGCAAAGTCAGAGCTCCTACATCCAAAGCCTCCAAGAAAAATATGAATCAGTTCCAGGCCATGGAAGAGCTCAAAAAGGATTTTGAGAATCAAGTAAGAGAAGTTGAGGAAAATCTGGGAAGAGAAATGAGAGTGATGCAAGAAAATCATGAAAAACAAGTCAAAAGCTTCCTAAAGGAGATCCCAAAAAGTACTGAAGAAAATAACACCTTAAAAAATAGACTAACTCAAATGGCAAAAAAGATTCAAAAAGCCAATGAGGAGAAGAATGCTCTAAAAAGCAAAAATGGCCAAATGGTAAAGGAAGTCCAAAAGTTCACTGAAGAAAATACTTCCTTAAAAATTAGAATGGAGAGGCAGCTAGGTGGCGCAGTGGATAGAGCACCAGCCCTGAAGTCAGGAGGATCTGAGTTCAAATCTGGCCTCAGACCAAACACGTGACACTTATTAGCTGTGTGACCCTGGGCAAGTCACTTAATCCCAATTACCTTAAAAAAAAATTAGAATGGAGCAAACGGAAGCTAGCGACTTTATGAGAAATCAAGACATGGTAAAACAAAACCAAAAGAATGAAAAAAATAGAAGACAATGTGAAATATCTCATTGGAAAAACAACTGACCTGGAAAATAGATCCAGGAGAGAGAATTTAAAAATTATTGGACTATCTGGAAGCTACGATCAAAAAAAGAGCCTAGACATAATCTTGCAAGAAATTATCAAGGAAAACTGCCCTGATATTCTAGAACCAGAGGGTAAAATAGAAATTGAAAGAATCCTGAAAGAGATCCCCAAAGGAAAACTCCTAGGAATATTGTAGCCAAATTCCAGAATTCTCAGATGAAGGAGAAAATATTGCAAGCAGCCAGAAAGAAACAATTCAAGTACTATGGAAACACAATCAGGATAACACAAGATTTAGCAGCTTTACGTTAGGGGACTGGAGGGCTTGGAATATAATATTCTGGAGGCCAAAGGAGATTGGATTACAGCCAAGAATCACTTACCCAATAAAACTGAGTATAATCCTTCAGAGGAAAAAATGAACATCCAGTGAAATAGAAGACTTTCAAGCATTCTTGATGAAAAGACCAGAGCCGAATAGAAAATTCAACTTTCAAATACAAGACTCAAGAGAAGCATGAAGAGGTAAACAAGAGAGAGAAAACATAAGGGACTTATCAAGATTGAACGGTTTATATTCCTGCATAGAAAGATGATATTTGTAACTCACGAGACCTTTGTCAGTATTAGGGTAGTTGGAGAGGGAAAAATTATATATATATAGATGTAGATATATAGGTATAGATATATAGATAGAGAGAGAGAGAGCTAGAGGGCATAGGGTGAGTTGAAGATGAAGGGGTGCTATCTGGAGAATAAAATTAAGGGGTGAGAGGATTATATTGGAAGAAAGAGAAAGGGAGAGGTAGAATGGGGTAAATTGTCTCACATAAAACAGACAAGAAAAGGCTTTTACAGTGGAGGGGAAGTGGAGGAAGTGGGGGAAGAAGAAAGAATGAACAAATCTTATTCTCATTGGATTTGGCTTAAGGAGAGAATAACATACACACTCAATTGGTCATGGAAATATATCTTACTCTAAAAGAAAATAGGAGGGGAAAGAGATAATAGAGAAAGGGGATGATATAGGGGAGGGCAGATTGGGGGAAGGTGTAATCAGAAGTAAACACTTCTGAGGAGAGACAATGTCAAAAGAGAAAATAGAATAAATGGGAGAGTGGGATAGGATGAAGGGAAATATAGTTAGTTTTTCATGACATGACTACTATAGAAGTGTTTTGCATGACTACAGATGTATAACCTGTATCGAGTTGCTTGCTTTCTCAATAAGGGTGGGTGGGGAGGGAGGAAGGGAGAAAATTTAGAACCAAAAGTTTTAGAAGCAAATGTTAAAAATTGTTTTCACATGCAACTGGGAAATAAGATATACAAGTAATGGAGTATAAAAATCTATCCTGCCCTACAGGAAAATAGAAGGGGAAGGGCATAAGATAAAAGGGGGAGATAGAAGTGAGGGAAGATTAGAGGAAGGAGTATTAAGAATGCCCACCATCTTGGGGTGGTGGGAGGCATGAGATGGGGAGAAAATTAGGAACTCAAAATCTTGTGGAAGTTAATGTTGAAAACTAAAATAAATAAGTTAATAAAAAATTATTTCACTGAACTTTGATTGTCTTTTCCTCAATTTACTTATTGTCCAAGTTAGTTCTAAATTTGGATTCTTTAAATAGCTACTTTTGAGTCATATGCATTCATGAATAAAAAAATGAGTATAAATAGTTGAACTCTGTAATAAGATGAAAAGGAGAAAGTATCTGAAGTGGTCAGAAGTATTGCTCTCCCAGAAGTAAAAATAATTTTGAGGGGAAAAAGTTATTATTGTTTTTTGGTACTAATTAAACCAAGAAAAATCCTGAGACCCAATGAGATGTCTTACTGATAATCCTATAGCCCACTAACAGCTAGCATTGATGTTATACTTTGTTTTGAAAAGCACTTAACATGTATTATTTCATTTGGTCATCACAACAAATCTGTAAAATAGGTGCTGTTATTATCCTCTCCCATTTTACAGATTAGGAAATGCAAAAGATTCAGTCATTTGCCCTGTGTCACACAGCTAGAAAGGATCTAAGAAAGGATAAAATCCAGGTCTTCTTGACTCTAAATTCAATATTCTAAGCTAGAGGGGTCAAACACATTGCCCTTCACTGCAACACTCTTGAGTTTAGCTGCAACCAGATTAAACTGTAATTGGAAAACCATAATAAAATGAAGAAAAAAAACCCAGTTAAATATAAATACTGTTAATATGTGGTTTTTTAAGTCAGTATGTGCCTGCAGGGAGCCTTGTGAATGGTTCAGTGCCCTTATTTCCATTTGAGTTTGACACCATTGCATCCTAAACGTCCTGACTGAGCATCCAAACTGTGAGAGGAAGAAAAAAATGTTGGGGAGTACACTTTGAAACAAATTGTATTAATGACTTAGAAGAAAATTGCCTGCCAGAATAGCTCACAGGTTCACGTTCTTTTTTTTTTTTTTTTTTTTTTTTTTTTTTTTTAAGAAGACCGGTAAAGAAGAGTGCATGTATGGTAGAGAGATACTTGGGCTGGTCAAAAGAAGTAGGCATGAAATTCTGTGATTCTTTCATAGGTTTGTGTATTCCCATACAATTTAAAGATATCAAGCACATAACTATTTTAAGGTTTTTGTCTACTGTCTATGTTAGAGTAGATCATGAAAATTAAGACCAGTCTAATAGGAAAATATTCAGTATTGTGATTCAAAGGGTACCAGTAAGGGCTCCCTGACAAAAGCTATTTTCCATATGGAAAACAGAAGTTCTAATAGTGATAAATTCCTCTTCATGGTTTACCATCTTTTAAAAAGCAAATACTTATCAGAGGGATAACAGATTTAAACCCCAACAGATTAGAGTGATTAAGTTGATCTGATTCAATACAGGAGAAAGCTGCTAGGTTCATAGGGAAAAGGATTGTGGATAAGGCTGATTGGGGGGTAGAAACAGTGTCCATAAAGGATCATAAATTTATATTTGGCAGAGACCTTGTAGGTCATCTAATTCTTTCCCTCCCCTCTCTACTCTTTAAGCTTGATGTCCACTAAAATTCATAGGTCTTTTTTCAGATAGACTACTAAGTAGCAGTATCACCCCTACCTCATCTTGTAAAGTCAGTCTTTTTTACATATAACTTTTATTAAATTTTCTCAATTACATGTAAACATTTTTAACATATAAAAAAACTGACTTCCAAATTCTCTCATTCCCTCTCCTATCCCCTTCTTGAGACAGCAAGCAATTTAATATCAATTACACATATGCAATAATGCAAAATATTTCCATATTAGCCAAGTTGCAAAAGAAAAGGCAGACAAAAAATAAGAATAGGAAAGTTTTAAAAGTATGTTTCAATCTGTATTCAGATGCCATCATTTCTTTCTCTGGAAGTGGATAGCATTTTTCATGATGAGTCCTTTGGAATTGTGGTGGATCATTGTATCACTGACAATAGCTAAGGCATTTACATTTGGTTATTGCATAATATTGCTATTGTTATGTACAATGTTCTTTTGGTTCTGCTCATTTCGCTTTGCATCAGTTCATGTAAGTATTGCTACATTTTTCTGAAAGCATTCTGCTTGTCCTTTCTTATGGCACAGTAGTATTCTATCACAATCATATACCATAATTTGTTCAGCTATTCCCCAATTGATGGGCATCCCTCCCATTTTCATTCTTAGCTACCATAAAAAGAGCTGCTATAAACATTTTTGTACATATAGGTCCTTTTCCTTTACTTTTGATCTCTTTGGGGTACAGATGTAGTAGTGATATTCCTGGGTCAAATGGTATATAGTTTTCTAGCCCTTTGGGCATAGTTCCAAATTGTTCTACAGAGTGGTTGGACCAGTTCACAACTCCACCCGCAATTCATTGGTGTCCCAATTTTCCCATATTCCCACTAACATTTGTCATTTTCCTTTTCTGTCATCTTAGTCACTCTGATAGGTGTGAGGTGGCACGTCAGAGTTATTTTAATTCACATTTCTCTAATCAATAATGATTTAAAGCATTTTTTCATATTACTATAGATAGCTTTGAATTTTTTTTGTCTGAAAACTGCCTGTTCATATCCTTTGACAATTTATCAATTGGGGAATGACTCATATTCTCATAAATTTGACTCACTTTCCTATATATTTGAAAAACGATGCCTTTATCAGAGAAATTTCCTATAATCCTCCCTCCCGTTTTCCTGTTTTGCTTCTAATTGTGTTTGCATTGTTTTAGTTTGTGTAAGCCCTTTTTAATTTGATATAATCAAAATTATCCAGTTTGTATCTTGTAATGCTCTTTGTCTCTTGTTTGGTCATATAGTCTTCCCTTTTCCACAAATCTGACAGGTAAAATATTCCATGCTTCCCCAATTTGCTTATATCACCTTTTTTTTCCTAAATAATATACCTATTTTGACCTTATCTTGGTATGCAGTATGAAATGTTAGTCTATGTCTAGTTTCTACCAAACTGCTTTCCAGTTTTCCCAGCAATTTTTGTCAGATAGTGATTTCTTACCCCCAAATTTTGGATCTTTGGGTTTTTCAAACACTAGTTCACTATGATCAGTTACTTTTTATGTATCTAATCTATTCCACCGATCCACCACTCTATTTCTTAGCCAGTACCAGATTGTTTGGAGAAGTTAGGTGGCAGAATGGATAGAGCACTGGCCTGGGAGTCAGAAGGACCTGAATTCAAATATGTCTTCAGGTATTTACTAGCTGTGTGATTCTGGGCAAGTTAACTTAACCCTGTTTGCCTCAGTTTTCTCATCTACTTAATCAGCTGGAGAAGGAAATGGCAAATCATTTTAGAATCTTTGCCAAGAAAACCCCAAAAGATATCACAAAGGGTTGTATATGACTGAAAATGAGTAAACAAACCAGATTGTTCGGATGATTATTGCTTTGTAATATAGTTTGAAATTTGGAACTGCTAAGCCACCTTTCTTCACATTTTTTCCCCCATCAATTCCTTTGATATTCTTGACATTTTATTCTTGCAGATGAATTTTGTTATTATTTTTTCCAGACCTATAAAATATACTTTTGGGGTAATTTGATTGTTAGGGCACCAAATAATAAATAATTTAGGTAGAATTGTCATTTTTATTATATTGGCTTGGCCCACCCATGAATGATTACTATTTCTCCAATTATTTAGATCTGACTTTATTTGTATGAAAAGTGTTTTGTAATTTTGTTCATAAATGTCTTTGGTTTTTCTTGGCAGGTAGACTTCTAAGTATTTTATGTTGTCAGCTGTTATTTTAAATGGGATTTCTCTTTCTATCTCTTCCTGCTGGAGTTTGTTGGTAATATGTAGAAATGCTGATGATTTATGTGGATTTATTTTATATCCTACAACTTTGCTGACCATTGTTAATTGTTTCAGCTACTTTTCTAGTTGATTCTCTAGGATTCTCTAAGTATACCATCATATCATCTACAAAGAGTGATAGTTTTGTTTTCCCATTGCCTATTTTAATTCTTTAAATTTCTTTTCTTTTCTTATTGCTATAGCCAGCATTTCTAGAATGATATTAAAAAATAGTGGTGATAAAGGGCATTGTTGGTCTACCTTTGATCTTATTGGAAAGGCTTCTAACTTATTCTCATTACAGATAATGCTTCCTGATTGTTTTAGATAAATACTACTTAACATTTTAAGGAAAGTTCCATTTATTCCTCTGCTTTCTAGTGTTTTTAAAAGGAATGAATGTTGTATTGTGTAAAAAGCTTTTTCTGCATCTATTGAGATGAGGGAGTCAAGAGGATGAGGACAGTAAGTGGTTAATTGTAATTCATACACTGACTCTATCTCGAGACTCATTTCTAGAGCTTGCTTAGTTCTCTTCCTATTCAGTTATGGGTTTAATCCAAATTCCATCTTGTGAGAAAACTTTATTCAATCATGGGAATTGGGAGAAAACCTTATTGCATTGTTTCAATCTGCCCCTACATGGTTAGGAAGCTGGGCCACCTCTACCTATTGCTTAGAGACCCTTGACCAGAAACTCAATCAGATCCAAAGTTGGATACAAGGAGTTTTCTCACAATTGTACATCTCAAGCAACCCACAGGTCTTATCTGAAAATTGGTCCCATATTGATCAATCAGTTATTTTTTTCCATGTTCCTTTGATTGTATACAGACATCAGGGGAATGGGGGGAGTGGGGCACTTCTTTTTCTGATTTGCAAGGAATTGTACCTGTTTACTCTCCTCCAAATTTGGCAAGTCCCTAATCTTTCCTCTAATTAGAAATCAGATTACCTAACAAAGTATCTTAGTTAATTACTTTCTTTTAATTAATTAGTCCTATTTGATTAATTATTTTAATATGTGGAAGTCAGTCTTCCCCTGTATTTGGACTCCAGCCCTAAGTTAAGGAAGAGACCTAGTTCCAATTTATTAGGCAATTGGGCTACATTGCTTAATAAATCAATATGCTCAGAAACCCAAACCTTGTTTCCTCAGTCATTTCATCTTTCACTCACCACAGAGATAATCATATGATTTCTGTTGATTTAGTTATTGATACGATCAATCATGCTGATAGTTTTCCTAATACTGAACCAGCCGTGCATTCCTCATATAATCCCACATGCTCATAACATATGATCTTTGTGATATATTGTAATCTTTTTGCTAGCATTTTATTTAAATTTTCTCCTTTGATATTCATTAAGGTAATTGATCTGTAGTTGTCTTTCTCCCTTTCACCCTTATGACTTTCCCCTCCTACTTCCCTATAGGGTTATATAGATTTCTATACCCAATTGAGTGTGTACATTTTCCCCTCTTTGACCCAATTCTAGAGAATGAGATTCAAGCATTGCCTGCCACCTACTCCATCTTCCCCTTCATTGTAAATACCCTTTCTTTTGTTTCTCTTTTATGTGGCATAATTCCCTCCATTCTTCCTCTCCCTCCCTCCTTCTCCCAGTGCATCGCTCTTTCTCTCTTCTTAACTTTACCTTATTTTTTTGAAATTATCCCATTATAATCATCTCACTCCCATGCCCTCTGTCTGTGTATACTCCTTTTAACTGTCCTAATAATGGTAAAATTCTTAGGAGTTACAATTGTCATCTTCCCATAGAGGAATGCAAACATTTAAACCATATTGATTCCCTAATGATTTCTCTTTCATGTTTATGTTTTTATGCTTCTCTTGAGTCTTACATTTGAAAACCAAATTTTCTATTCAACTCTATTTTTCAATAGAAATGTTTGAAAGTCATCTATGTCATTGAATATCCATTTTTTCCCCTGCAGGATTATACTCAATTTTTTGGATGTGTTATTCTTGATTGTAATCATTGCTCTTTTGCCTTCCAGAATATAATATTCTTTAATGTGGAAGCTGCTAAATACTGTGTAATCCTTACTGTGGCTCCATGATATTGAATTATTTCTTTTTGGCTGCTTACAATATTTTTTCCTTTACCTGGGAGTTCTGGAATTTGGCTATAATATTGCTGGGAGTTTTCTTTTGGGATCTCTTTCAGGAGGTGATCAGTGTATTCTTTCAATTTCTACTTTATCTCCTGGTTTTAGGATATCAGGGCAGTTTTCCTTAATAATTTCCTGAAAGATGATGTCAAGGCTCTCTTCTTTTTGATCATGGCTTTCAGGTAGACCAATAATTCTTATATTATTTCTCTTGAATCAATTTTCCAGGTCAGTTGTTTTCCCAATGAGATATTTCACATTTCATTCTATTTTTTTTTTCATTTTTTGACTTTGTTTTATTGTTTCTCAGTGTCTCATGGAATCATCAGTTTCCACTTGCCTGATTCTAATTAAAATTTTTTTTTCTGCAGTGAGATTTTGTACCTCTTTTTCCATTTGGCTAATTCCAGTTCTTAAAAAGTTCAGTAAATGAATTAAGTAAGTAAGTCAATTCTGCTTTTTAAAGTGTGATTTCTTCATTATTTTTTGTACCTCTTTTCCTAAGCTGTTGACTCTCATAATTTTCTTCATAATTATCATTCTCATTTCTTTTCCCCATTTTCCCTTTACCTTTCCTGTGTACCTCCTAAATTGTCTTAGGCTGGAAAATTGTGTCACCTGACCTTTTGTTGGTTCTTACACTCCAGAATTGTTTTCAGGCATTATTTTAGAGTTTAGAGAGGAAATTGGAAGAGTTCAGCTGAGTACTTCTGTACTCTGCTATCTTAACTTTTTTTAAAAAATACAAGTAGAAGTATTTACTTAGAAGCCAGATACCACAACTTGAAATTCTCTACCAAAGCAGATTAGCTTTTGCTCTGCAATTTAAAATCATAGAGTTGCCTGGGTCACTGAGAGAATATGTCAGTGGTTAGCCTTGAACCCAGGTCTTTCTGATTCCCAAGTATATTATACCAAACTTTTTTGGTTATATATTCCTTTCACTTTTTTTTCTGTAGGTGTGAGGTGAACATGATTTTATTAATAACACTTTTTTAATTGCTGCAGTGGCTTTAGGTCATAACTACCTTAAAGGGAAGATTAGAAGCTTGTGTAGTTATGGAGGGGGTATAGTGGGAAAATATTGAGCTGCAATGTATAAATTATGGATGTGGCTATGTTGGAGATGAGGTCCATGATTAGTTATCATGGGGGAAATGGGATTTGATTTCTCTTTCCATTCTCTGATTCATTGATCAAATACCTATTCTTTGAAGCCAGGGTCCCTAGGAAACTCCAGTCTCCACTTTGGAGATCACTGATCTAAAAGTAAGGAAGTGACCCTTGGTTGTTTGCTTGTCTGGGGCATAAGTCTGTTTCTGAGAAAAAAAATAGTTGCTGAGTTGTCTGTCTTGACAGTTCACTTGTCTGGGGCATAGATCTACTTGGATTTTTAAGCAAAGTACTCACTGAAGTTAAAACTGACTCAGATAAAGTGACAAGCTATAAAATATTGGAGTGAATGGAGGAGATATTATCCTTTTAGCATATAAAGAATTGGAGAATGTTTAGGTAAACCCTGGGGAAATATAGATATCCGAAGTTTTCAGTGATTATGGAACAAATGTAATTCAATTCATCTTAAACAGAAAATAAGAATTTTCTACTAACTATACATTAAGATGGAATCATTCTTAGAGAGAACCTAGAATCTAAATCAAGAAAGAGATACCTATGTTAAAGAGAAACCATAACTCTCTGTACTGTCACTTGGTACCTGGAAGATTGGTTGGACAATGAGAATATGATATCTCTACTACTGCCATCTGCTACTAAGAGGGATAAGAAAAAGAGAGAATATGCTCTACTCTCAATTATGATTTTCTTTTGAGAAGAAAAGAAGCCAGAAGAAAAATTTCTGTACTGTCACCAATTGTTGCTAAGAGAAGGAAAATCTTTTAAAAGAGCAGGGCTGTAGAAGCTTTTGTCATCATTAGGTTAAAGGTTGCCACCTTTTCCTAAAAGAATGTAATACTATATCACCTGAAAGTATCAGTTAAACCTGAGGCTAGAAGTGATGGATAGTGCAGCTTTTGAGAAATAAGTTCTGCTGAGCAGACACACAGCTTGGAAGCAGAGAATTGGAGAAGTCACCCAGTTTGGGTTAGATTTCATTCCCAATGAGGTCAGTGTGAACAATCATAGTTTAGCACTGGAAGCGTTTGTCAAATACAGATGCTGTATTCATTAAGAAACATTTATGGACAGACCCTGATACAGAAGTAGGACTTCAAAATGTACAGTTCTAGAGTTATTTGTTACCCTAAGCATATGGTATTTCCATACTCATGTATCCCCTTTCCAGGTTGCTGTCAGAATTTGCCCATTCTTCCTCACAGTTACTAAATGCATTGGTGGGAGAAAGTAATCTAGCTTTATGCATGGCTATAATGTATTTATTATTCCTACATTTGCCTATGTGAATACTCCTCATGATGATTATTACTTTTGCTTTATTATGAAGAAAATAGTTATGTTTAAGATACAATGTGCCACCAGGCAGGGAGATGCAGATCTGTAATCCCTGCAACTAGGATGTCTGGGGCTGATGGATTGCTTGAGCTTCAGCATTCTGAGTTACAATGACTTAAGCTATTTGGATGCCTGTACTAAGTTCAGCAGTAATAAGGTGAGCCTCTAGGATCAGGATGTCTAAAGAGGGATAAAACGTCCGGGTCAGAAACAAAACAAGTCAAAGCTCTTATCTTAATTAGAGTGGATCCAGGCCTGTGCGTAGTTCTTGTATTTCTAGCCTTGTCAAGATAGAGAGACTTAGTCTTAAAAAAATCTAATGTGTAATCATTGTGAATAGCTAGGTTTGTACAACTGGAAGCATGCAGTTGGGGCTGAAGAGATAGAGTGGTGAGTAGAAGGGTGTACTCTTCCACAATTGAGGTATCCGTTAAAGAGTCTGAATGTAAGTGTATATTAGTAGTCCTTGTCTGGGAACTCAAGGTTATGAGGGCAGGCTGGGGTGAATGAGCCAGGCCAGAGAATTAGTGTGGTGATTTATACGAGGAACATGGCATGGCCGGGGCTCACATATAAAATATACCTATATACTTCCTTTCTCCTCTCAGTTTATAGAAGAGGAAATTAAGAGACTAAGGTTAAATAAGAAGTTGATTGAAAAATACTGTTGAGGTATCACTTCCTATTGGCTTGTGATAACACTTCCTCTGCCCTGTTTCCTCCTACCCTATTTGAAAATTTACTTTGAGTCACACTTACACATTGTGTAATTGTATAGCCCATGCAAGCTCTGGGAGGTCTTATCCCAAATGTCACCCTTACTAGCAAGTTGGATTTCCAATAGGCAGATAGCCAGAGACTCTAGGGATCCTTATTTCAACTCCCACTTTCTTTCTCTCTCTCTCTCAAAAACTTTTTATCCATTTTTTAAGTTAAATTAAAAAGACAAAAAGAGAACATTTCCATGTACACAGCACAATATAAAAAGAGGATTCAATATAAAGTTATGACTTACCACTTCATACTGTTAACTTCTTTAGAAAAACTATGTAACTACACCTCATTTTCAAAGCTATCCTGCATTTCTGTGCTTCCTTCTAAGCTTTCTTTTATTCTCTGCTGTGCACTTTTTATTTTTTTCCTCCCTCCCTCCCCACACCACCCTAGAGAAGGCTACCATTAGACACAAATATGTATATGTATGTATATGTGTAAGTATATGTGTGTGTGTATATATGTGTATGTATACATACATATATGTGTGTGTGTGTAAAACCATACTATGCATACTTTTATTTATCAGTTCTTTCTCTGGATGTGGATAGCATCTTCCTTCATAGGTCCTTTGTAGTTGATTTGAGTATTTATAGTACTTAAAATGACTTAGTCATTCAGAATTGTTCTTAGAGCAATATTATTATATACAATATTCTCTTGGTTCTGCTCATTTCACTCTTCATCATTTCATGCAAGTCTTTCCATGTTTTTCTAAAACCAACCAGTTCATCATTTCTTAAAGCAGTATTCCATCTCAATCATATACCACTACTGGTTTGGTCATTCCCCAACTGATGGGCATCTCCTCAATTTCCAGTTCTTTGCCACCACAAAGAAAGCTGCTATAAATATTTTAGAACATTTACATTCTTTTCCTTTTTCCCTGATTACCATGAGTTGGTATTGCTGGGTTTTAGGGTATACACAGTTTTATAACTCTTTGAGCATAATTCCAAATTGTTTTCTAAAATGGTTGGTTCAGTTCACAGTCCCAACAAAAGTGAATTAGTGTTCCAATTTTTCCACATCCCCTCCAACATTTGTTGCTACCTCATTCTATCATTTTAACCAATCTAATAGGTGTGAGATGGTATCTCAAAGTTGCTTTAATTTGCATTTCTCTAATATATAGTAGTTTAGAGCATTTCAATATTAATTATTTTATTTCTTCTTTGAAAAACTGCCTGTTCATATCATTTGACCATTTGTTATTTGGGGAATGACTCATATAAAATTTTTCTCCCAGTTCTCTGCTTTCCTCCTAATTTTGGCTACATTGGTTTTATTTGTACAAACCCTTTTTAATTTAATATAATTGAAGCTATCCATTTTACACCTCACAATGCTCTCTATTTCTTGTTTATTCATTAAGTATTCTCCTATCCATAAGTCTAATAAGTAATATGTTCCATATTTTTCTAATTTTCTTATGATTATCTCCCTTTATATCTGGGTCATATATCCATTTTGACCTTATCTTGGTAAATGGTGTAAGATATTAGTCTACGCCCAATTCTTGCAAGACTCCTTTCCACCTTTCCCAACATTTTTTTTAACCAAATAATGACTTATCTCAAAAGCTGAAATCTTTATGTTTCTCAAACACAAGGTTGCTATAATCATTTGCAATTGTGCGTTGCATGTCTACTCTGTTCCACTGATCTACCTTTGTATTTTTTTTTTGGCAAGGCTATTGGGGTTAAGTGAGTTGCCCAGGGTCACACAGCTAGTAAGTGTCCAGTGTCTGGTCTGAGATCAGATTTGAACTCAGGTCCTCCTGACTCCAGGGCTGGTACTCTATCCACAGCACCACCTAGCTGCTCCTACCTTTCTATTTCTTAGCCAATACCAGATAATTTTGATAATTACTACTTTATAGTTGAGTTTAAGATTTGGTACTGGTAAACCTCCTTGCTTTACATTTTTCATTAATTCTTTTGATATTTTTGATTTTCTGTTTTTACAACTTTTTTCATTTTTTCTAGCTCAGTAAAATAATTTTTTGGCAATTTAATTGGGATGGGATTGAATAAATAGATTAGTTTAGGTAAAATTGTCATTTTTATTATGTTGGCTCTGTCTACCCATGAATAATTAACATTTCTTCAATTATTTAAATCTGAGCTTATTTGTAGCAAAAGTGTTTTGTAATTATGTTTATGTAGTTACTGGGTTTGTTTTGGTAAATATATTACCAGATATTTTATACTGCTTATAATTTATTTATACAATCTATAGTTATTTTAAATGAAGTATCTCTTACTATCTCTTCTTGCAGAGTTTTGTTGGTGATATATAGAAAAACTGATGATTTATGTGGGTTTATTATACATCCTGTTCCTTTGCTAAGATTATTGTTTCTCCTAACTTTTTAGTTGAATCTTTAGGATTTTCCAAGTATATCATCATATCATCTGCAAAAAGAGATGGTTTATTACCTCATTGCCCATTCTGATTTCTTCAATTTCTTTTTCTTCTCTTATTGCTATTGCTAGCATTTTTAATACAATATTGCATAATATCAGTATCAATAGGCATTCTTGTTTCACTCTTGCTTATTCCCTTTACAAACAATATTTGCTGATGATTTTAGGTAGATGTTTCTTATCATCTTAAGCAAAAAATCCCTTTATACCTATGCTTTCAAGTATTTTTAATTGTAATGAGTGCTGTATTTTCCCAAAAGCTTTTTCTGCAGCTATTGATGTAACATGATTTTTATTACTTTTGTTATTGATAGAATCAATTATGCTAATGATTTTCCTCATGTTAAATTATCCCTGCATTCCTGGTATAAATCCTACTTGGTCATAATGTATAATCTTTGTAACAAATTGTTATAATCCTAGCTAGTGTTGTTTTTTTCTTTTTAGGATTTTTGCGTCCATATTCATTAATGAAATTGCTCTATAATTTTCTCCATTTTTGTTCTTCCTGGTTTAGGTATCAGTACCATGTTTGTTTCATAAAAGGGGTTTGGTAGGACTCCTTTGCCTATTATTCCAAATAACTTATTTAATATTGGAACTAGTTGATCTTTAAATGTTTGGTAGAATTCACTTGTAAATCCATCTGGTCCCGATGCTTTTTTTGCTTAGGAAGCTTATTTATGGCCTGTTCAATTTCTTTTTCCTAAAATAGTTCTAGTTAGATATTCTATTTCCTCTTCTGTTAATTTAGGCAGTTTATATTTTTTGGTAGATATTCTTCCATTTTGCTTAAATTATTGAATTTATTGGCATATAATTAGGCAAAATAACTGCTTGTAATTGCTTTGATTTCATCTTCATTAGTGGTAGATTCACCCTTTCCATTTTTAATGCTAGTAATTTGGTTTTCTTCTATTTATCTTTAAAATAATATTAACCAATGGTTTATTTATTTCATTATTTTTTCATAAAACCAGTTCCTAGTTTTATTTATTAGTTCAATGGTTTTCTTACTTTCAATTTTAATAATCTCTCCTTTGATTTTCAGAGTTTCCAATTTGGTGATTTTTAATTTGTTCTTTTTCTTTAGTTTTTTTTTTTAAATCTGCATATCCAATTCATGGTCTCTTCTTTCTCTATTTTACAGATACAAGAATTTAGAGAAATAAATTTTCCCCTAAGCACCGTATTAGGTGCACCCAATAAATTTTGGTATGTTGTCTGATTATTGTCATTCTCTTTAAGGAAATTATTGATTATTTTTGTGATTTGTTCTTTAAGCTACTCAATCTTTAAGATTAGGTTCAATGAGTTTTAATCTGTGTTTCCATGGTCCCTTACTGGACATAATTTTTATTGCATTGTGATCTGAAAAGGAAACATTTAATATTTCTGCTTTTCTGAATTTAACTATAAAGTTTTTATGCCCTAATATATGACAGTTTTTGTAACGATACCATATACCACTGAGAAAAAAAGTGTATTCCTTTCTACTCCTATTCAGTTCTCTCCAGATATCTATCATAAGCAGCTTATCTAAGATTAATGACATCTCCTTGACTTTGTTCTTATTTTATTTTTTTGGTTAGATCTAGCTAATTCTGAGAGGGGAAAGTTAAAGTTCCTCCCTATTACGATATTACTATCTATTTCCACTTGTAATTCATTTAGCTTTTCCTTTAAAAATTTAGATGCTATAGCATCATATATATATAAGTTTGTATTGATATTGCTTCATTGTCTATGGCACCCTTTATCACAATGCAGTTTCTCTGTTTATGTCTTTTACTTAAATCTATCTCAGCTTAAATTTTTGTCTGAGATCATGATTGCTACCCTTGCTTTTTCTTAACCTCAGCTGAAGCATAATAAATTCTACTCCAGTTTTTTTGAAACTATGTATCCCTTATTTTTAAATGTGTTTCTTATAAACAACATATTATTGGATTCTGATTTTTAATCCATTCTATCTATTTCCATTTTATGAGTGAATTTATTCCATTCACATTCAAAGTTAAAATTACTAGTTGTGTATTTCCTCCACCCTATTTTTCCTCACTATTATCCTTCTCACATCCTTTTTTTATTCTAACCCTCCTCACAAGTCTAATTTGCTTCTGTTACCTCCCTAATCCTCACCTTTTTAAAGAATCCCTTTTTCATCCTCTTTCCTTACCATCCTATTCCTTAATCTACCCCTGCCCCTTAGAGTCCCTCCCTTATCCTCTCCTCCTATACTCCTACTTGTTGATTTACATACCCTTCAAAAGTCCCTCTCTTATCCTGTCCCTTTGCCTTCCTATTTCTTTATAAATGTAGAAGACTTTTATACCCTTCTAGATGTCTATGGTATTCCCTCTTTAACCTCGTTCTGACAAGAATAACTTTCTAGCACTACCAGTCCTTCACCCCCACCTGCTTCCACTGTAACCATTAGCATCTCATTTGCATGAGATAATCAATCCATTTTAACCTCTTTTTACCCAATTTAATTTTTTGGAATTATCCCATCATTCTCGATTGAACCTCAAGCCTATCTATTTATACTCTTTCAAACCTCCCAAGTAATGATAACATTCTTGAGAGTATAGACAATCTTTTCCCATTTAAGAAGCAAAAAGTTTGACCTTACTGAGTCTCTTATAATTGGTCTTTAATGTTTACCTTATATTTCTCCTAGATCTTATATGTCAAAATTTTCATTGAGTTCTGGTCTTTTTGTCACAAATACCTGAACATTTTTCAATTCATTAAGTGTCCATTTTTTTTCCATTTAGGATTATACACAGCTTTACTTGGTAAGTTATTTGTGATATTGGTAAGTTATTGCATATAAACTCAGCTCCTTTGCTCTTCAAAATATAATGGTTCCAAGCCCTTTTAACGTAGGTCTTTTAACGTAGAAACTGCTATATCTTATGTTATCCTGACCATAGCTCCACAGTATTTAAATTGGTTTTTATTGTTGTTGCTTATCCTATTTTCTCCTCAACCTAGGAGCTTTTAAACTTGGCTGTAATGTTCCTGTGAGTTTTCATCTTAATATCTCTTTAGGTGATGGTTGGTGGATTTTTTTCTATTTCTAGTTTACCCTCCTATTCTAGAATTTCAGGACAATTTTCCTTAATAGTTTCTTGTAATATAGTTTCTAGACTCTTTAAGAAAAAAACTCATAACTTTCAGGTAGTCCAACATTTTTTTTCTCTCCTTGATCTGTTCTCCAGGTCAGTTATTTTCTAAGGAGATGTTTTACATTCTCTTCTATTTTTTCATTCTTTTTATTTTGTTTTATTATTTCTTGTGTCTTATGACATCTTTAGCTTCTCCTCTCCTCATTTTAGTTTGTAAGGAGTTATTTTCTTCCTTACACAGTTTTGAATCTCTTTTTCCAATTGGTTGACTTGCTTTCCATATTTTTCTTGGTTTTCCTGGATTGCTCTAATTTTTTCCCCAGATTTTTCCTCAACCTCTCTTATTTGATTTTTTTAAAGTCCTTTGTAAGCTCTTCCAAGAACATTTTTTGGGCTTGTGACCACTTGACATTTTTCTTTGAAGTAGGAATGACTTTTTAAACTTCACCATCTTCTTCTGAGTATGAAACTAGAGTCTTCTCTATCCCCATAGTAGTTACGTATGGTCTGGTTCTTTTGTCTTTGCTTACTCATTATTTTATTTATTTTTTAGTGGCTTGTTATTATAGAGAGGTTCTGGTCTGAGGTGTGGGGGATGCCTTAGGTTTTAGGTTTTTCATATTGTTGTTTTTGAACTCTGTTTGAGGGCCCAACCTCAGGCACACTTCTCTGTCCCTTGGCCCCCAGCCATGTTATCACCACAAATGCTCTTGCTCTTTGCAGTAAACTTCAGCTCACTCAGCTGCCCTGGAACCACCCCCCTCTACCACATTCACTGGGCATGGGCTTTCTCTTCCTTGCTCACAGCCACAGCCCCAGTCAATGTTTGATCAGCAGAATTGGGCCTGGCATCCAGTGACAATGTAGGGCCCTTCAATCTTCTGCTCAGCTGTCTAACTCCTACACTGTCCATGAGGGAAGAATTCTTGAAGTTGAGGCTGCCCCCCAAGCCTGTTGCCCTTATGGCTTGTTGTTTGTTGTTTCAGTAGAATGTGCCTGGAGGTGTTAGCACTTCAATCAGACAAAATCTCTGTGCCTGGAGGTCTGGCCTTTCCTAGGGTCCTCCCAAGTTGTCTTAGAAAGTGAAGTGCTTTACTTGACTTTTAATTATTTCTGCTTCTCAAAGTTCATTTTGAGGCAATGTTTTTCCTTGTTTGTAGGAGAATTTTAGAGAGCCTGGTGTTTCCGGTCTTATTCTGCCATCTCTCAACTCCCACTCTCAATGGCAAGTTGGTTTCCCAGACCAAAATTACATCTTTCCTTCAGGATTCTAGACATCTTTCTTTATGGGATTTATGATGACTTTCTAATACTATCAGTTTGAGCTGCCACTCAGGTATATTCTCCCAATATCAATCATCAATGACATGACTTTAACCAATTAACATAAATTAGTTTTTATAGAAGGATAGTTACTGAGAAGAGAGAAGCACAGTAAGAACAGAAATACAAAAATATCTCCTTTCCCCACTCCAAATTGGGGACACACTCTCCTCTATATCACCTCAGTACTTGGGTATAGTGGGCTTAAATTTAAAGTTGTTGCTACAAAAGCCTTTGTCCCACCAAGTTTACTTCCAAACATAGCATAGCTGATCAACAAAGTCTTTCCATTGTTTTTGGTAATCAGTGTCTCAGTGTTCATTCACTGCTGGGTTAAGTTAAGTAGGACACAAAGGGTTAATGCAGTGGAGAGTGCTGGATTTGGAGTCAAGGAAACCTGAGTTAAAATCAATCCTCAGATACTTACTATCTGTTTGACCTTAGGAAAGTCACTTAATCTTTGTCTGCCTCAGTTTCCTCAACTGTAAAATGAGGATAAAAATAGCACCTACTTTTCTCTTTTTAAATCTTTATTTTATCTTATGAAATAACACAAGCATTTCTATAACATAGTAGAATTAAAAAAAGATGATTGCACATGAAACTGCAAATCTGTTATGTATAACTTGTTATTCCTTTTAAATATATAACAAAGTTATCACATAACTTTCTTTTCTCTGTCCTTTTTTTCTTCCCTCCCCCACTCCCTTGCCCTAGACACAAATATGTATATATCTGTAAAATCATTCTACACATATTTCCATTAATTGGTTCTTTCTCTAGATGCAGATAGTATTTTCCTTCATAGATCCTTTCTAGTTAATTTGGGTATTTATAATAGTCAAAATCACTTAGTCACTCAAAGTTGTTTTTAAAACAATATTGTTACTGTATAAAATATTCTCATGGTTTTGCTCATTTTGCTATTCATTATTTCGTGCAAGTCTATCCCTGTTTCTCTACTATCAATGAGCTCATCATTCTTATACTACAGTAGTACTCCATCACAATCACATACCAAAATTCATTCAGCCATTCCCCAATTGATGGTCTTTTCTGCAATTTCCAGTTCTTTGCTACTACAAAAATTGCTGCAATAAATGTTTTAGAACATATAGATTCTTTTTTTTTTCTTTTCCTTTTTCCTTAATCATCTTTGGAAATAGACTACTAGTGGCATTGCTGGGTCAAAGGATATAAGCAGTTTAGTAATTCTTTGGGTATAACTTCAGACTGCTCTTCGAAATAGTTGGATCAGTTCACAGTTCCACCTACAGTGAATTAATATCCCAATTTTTCCATAATCCCTCCAACATTTGTTGCTTTGCCCTTCAATCGTGTTAGTCAATCTGATAGGTTGTTTTAATTTGCCTTTCTCTAATCAATAATGATTTAGAACTTTTTTTATGTGACTATAAATTGTTTTGATTTCTTCATTGGAAAACTGTTCATATCATTTGACCATTTATCGATTGGAGAATGACTCATATTCTTATAGATTTAATAAAATTTTTTATATATTTGATCTATGAAACCTTTATCTGAGAAACTGTCTATAAATATTTCCCCCCAATTTTCCACTTTCCTTCTGCTCTTGGCTACATTTGTTTTATTTGTACAACTTTATTTTAATGTAATCAAAATTATCTACCTAGTTTTTAAGGTTGTTGTGAGGATCAAATGAGATTATATTTGTGAAGTGCTTAGCACTGTGTCTGGCACTGATTATTAGATGCTAGTTTCCTTCCTTCCTTGCCCATTAGTCTTGGATGCCTATAAACTCTGGCATGGATTCCAGTTCCTGGGTCTCTGGTGCTTTCCTAATCTTTTGAAATGCACAACGTTACAACCTTGTCCATTCTATCTCCAGTATTCATTCACCCAAGGTAGCAAACACCAGAAATAACAGGTACTGAAGGAATAGTAAGGCCATGTGCTTATGGCTTCATATCAACCTGGGTAGGTAGAGTAGGCTGTTGGCACTATTTCTCCCCTTCTCCCCCAACACCACCCAAACTCATACCAATCTTTTCCTCTCTCAAATGCATCCAGGTGGGAAAGAAAGCAAGATCAGCTCATTGGTGCCTTTTGTATGTATGCTCAGTCACAGATCACAGGCCAGTTGAAAAGCCTTGCTGAAAGCCTTGCTAGGCTGTAAATAGTCATAGACTAACTGAACATACTCTGAAGTGGAAAACCTAAGAACTTTGTTATATGTCCTGAAACAGGCTCACCACACATCTACATGCTCCCAGGACCATTCTCTTATAGGCCAGACCTCCACTGATAGCTAATAATAGCTAACATTTAAATAACACTATGTTCCAGGCACTTTGCAATTATTATCTCATGGGTCTTCACAACAACTCTTAGAGTTAGAGTTGGGAGGTAGGTGCTATTATTATCCCTATTTTATGGATGAGGAAACTGAGGCAAACAGAGGTTAAGTGATTTGTCTAGGGTCACAAAGCTAAGAAGTGTCTGAGGCTAGATTTGAACCCAAGTCTTTTAGACTCCAAAATGAGTATTCTCTCCACTGTACAACATGGCTGCCCCATTATACAACAGGCACAGAGGTATTGTCTTCAGAAGGCCACATGATAAGAACTTAAATTCTTAGGGCCAATTCAAATGAAAATATATTTATTGAGCATCTAGTACTGTACATATAAGGTACTGTGCTAGGCTCTAAGTAGGGATACCAAAGCAAATAAAGCAGTCCTCCCATGACAAAGCTTACATTCTACTAGGTAGGAAGAAGAAAACCATGCAGGTAGAATGTGAAAAATGAATGAGATATAAAGAAAATATTACAAAATTTTAGAGGTGAAAGATCATTTCTAGTTAAAGGGAGATCATTGAGTGTGGGCAAAACAAATGATTAGCAGGAATTATATCAAAACTATTCTTGTACTTGAAAAAATGATACATCAATCAATCAGCACTGCATAGAAGATTGTTGTTTTTGTCTTGTCACTTCTCCTTCCTCTGTAACCTCTTTTTACATGTATAATTCCTGCTCAGATATCAAGAAATGAATATCATCATTGAAATCACCTCATACAAAACTGGTGTGGATGGATAGGTCAATAAACCATGGAAGTAATCCAAGTGACTGAGAGTTTTTCCTGGTCAGAGTCCTGGAAGGTAGATTTATCTGTGAAAGAAAAGGAAGGCAGAAACCTGAGATGGTTTATGAAAGAGGAATTTGATAATGAAATAAATATGAGAAGAGGATAGTGCTGAGTTATTGAAGATCTCTTCCCTGGCCATCATTCCTTCGTACCTATCCATATCAGACTTACCTTTTCCTCTACCTCTTAAGCCCACCCCTCCGATTTAACCTACCCTATCTTATACATCCATTGTCCTCTCTAGAGCCTTCTCTCTTCCCACACATATTCTGTTTTATTCTTTATAAATTATCCTTGATATTACATCTTATAGAAATTGTTATGTATATGGTTTTTTTCTTTGGGTTTCTTTGGACCAGTTGTTTCCTTTCAATAGAATGTAATTTCTTTGAGGGTGGAATTTTTATTTTTGTATTCTCAGCCATAGCATAGTGCCTGGTATATAGTAGGTGCTTCTCAATTGCTTGTTGAATTGAAATTAATTGAATTATTTCTTGGAGAGTAGAGATAGGGTGGTGTTCCTCAGTGACAGATAAAAGGACAGTCACAGCAAACTGGTCATACTAATCTAGTAGTTAGAATTCCCAGTTATCACTCAGATGGTCTGGCTTTGATTCCTGGTATAGGGTGTTAGTTCCTTATGAAGCAACTGGTGGCATGGTGGATAGAGGGCTGGGCCTAGAGCCAGGATGATCTGAGTTCAAATTTGGCCTGAGACACTTACTAGCTATGTGACTCAGGGCTAGTTATTTCAACTGCCTGACTAATTTTCCTCAGTTACAAAATGGGGATCTTAATAATGCCTACCTCACAGGGTTGTGAGGATTGATGAGGTATAGATACTAGGGGTGCTGGGACCCTGAAATCACAATATGTGGTTCCTGCCCGAATGAATTTGACCCAAATATTCTTTCAGTCAAAAACAAGGTTGTATTACAGATGAACCATACAGGCTAGACTCTTAAGGAATCTGAACATTAGTGAGGCTCATAAGGATGAGCTGGCATGAGGAAATCTCAGCGTTTAAATGGGGGCCAGGGTGGATCTTACATATAGACAAGTAATTTTGGGTTTTAGAGAGAATCCTGATAGGAGTATCCTAGGAGAATCCTGATAGGGAGGTTGAACAGGATTGTCCAGGAATAGACAATGGAAGGTCAGGCTTCATCAAGATAACAAAGACCTGGAAGATATGTAAGGAAGAGGTTGAATGGGGTTTGGATAAGAACAAAGATGGGAAATACACTAGGCTTCATTAAGGTATCAAAGACTAGGCTTCATTAGGGTATCAAAGAGAGATAGGGCCTAGGTGATAAGGCCAGTTAATAATCATCAGACTGCTAAACTTCTTTGACCAGATAAGTGAGTTCAAAGCAAACATAGATATTGAATCATTCATATAATTTTTAAGTAGAGAAAAGAAGACATGTTTTTGAAACAAATCAATAATGAAATAAAGCTACATACTAGTCTATTAACATTGCATGACAGTTGTTGAATCTGGTAAATTTTCAAAGGGATCTAATGAAAACAAGCTTTTGTTAATTACCATCATTACTACTCTACAGGCATCAGAAGAATATTATGACAAATTTCTTTGGTTAGTTTGTTTGGAATTCAAGTAATAGTTGCAGAAAGTTAAGACAGACAAAGAATGGGAATTGGGAGAAAAGGAAAAACTTAGGAGTTTTCAATTGTTCATCTAGCTTTTGTTAAGGGTTTGCTATGTTCCAAACATAGTTGGAAGGGCCTGATGTGTTATGGTCTATGGGGTTATGAAGAGTTGGCCACCACTGATGCCTGAACAACAAAATGTTCAAAAAACTGTGCTTAAGTATTAAGGATACAAAGAAAAAGCACAAATAGCCTTCTCCTCAAGGAGTTGACTTTCTAAGGAGGAGACAACACGTATATAACTAAGTATTTACTTAGTTATTTACTAGTATTTATAGGAATGAGGCATTCAGTATGAGAGCATAGAGATGGGAGATAGAGTGTCATGTATGAAGAATAGCAAATAGGCTAGCAAATCTGAACTTTACAGTGTACAGAGGAGAATAATGTGTAGTAACAGCAGAAAGACAAGAAAAGAACAGGTTGTGAAGACCTTTACATGGAGTTTATATTTAATCTTTGGCAATATGGAGTCACTGGGGTTTCTGACTGGGGGGGGGGCGGTAAGTGAGAGGGAAGATTGGAGAATGACTTCAAGGTTGTGAGCCTGGGTAACTGAAAGGATGGTAGTGCACTTGACAATAATAGAAATGTTCTCGTTTGGACATATTAAGTTCAAGATGCTTACAGATCATCCAATTCAAAATACCCAATTAGCAGTGGTGATTTAGGACTTCAGCTTAAAGAGAGATGGGCTGGATATATAACTGTGCAAGTTGAAAACATAGAGATTATAATTAAATCCATGGGAGTTGATGATGTCACCAAGAGAAAGATTGTAGAAAGAGAAGAGAGAAGATGCAGGACAGAGATTTGATTATACTTTTTATCCCTTGCCCCACCCCTCCTGTTAGGGGGCATTATAGAAATGATGTTTCAACAAAGAAGAGTGAGGAGTGGGCAGACAGATAGGAGGAATAACAAGAGAAAGATAGGGTGCCATGAAATGCCATAGAGAAGAGAATATTCAGGTGGAAAAAATGATTGGCAGTGTCAGCTTGTGTGGAGGTTGAGAAAAGACCATCAGATTTAGCAATTAAGAGATTCTTTATTAAAAATCATTTCTTTTTTCTTCCTTTTGGAGGCAATGAGGGTTAAGTGACTTCCCTAGGGTCACACAGTTAGCTAGTAAGTGTCTGAGGCTGGATTTGAACTCAGGTCCTCCTCACTCCAGGACCAGTGTTCTATCCAATGTGCCATCTGGCTGCCCTCCTAAAAATAATTTCTTACATATGATGGATTGGTGATTGTCCCAGTGTCAATGGAGAAACTGGAGGGGCAGCTAGGTAATGCAGTAAATAAAGAACTGGGCCTGGAGTCAGGAAAACCTGAGTTCAAGTATAGGCTTGGATGCCTATTAGCTGTGTGATCCTAGGCATGTCATGTAGTCTCTGTTTGCCTCGGTTTCTTCATCTGTAAAATGGGGGTGCTAATAATAGCACCTACTTCTCAGGGTTGTTGTACGGATAAAATGAGATAATAATTGTAAAATGCTTAGCACAGTGCCTGACACATAGCAAGTGCTATGTAAATGTTAGTTATTATTATTACTATTATTATTAATCAGGAAGTGTAGATGTTACATGAGAACTTCTTTTTTTCATGTGAGGTTAAGTAGATTTTTCCTGGTTGTAGTAGCACTCACTTGACTTGGTATTTGACACACCTAATATCATACAAAGCCTTGGAAATGTATCTTTCTTTTTCTTGAACACTCCATGATGACTACAAGGTTGATGAACAAAAACAAAACAAAATAAAAAAACCAAAGCACTTTAAGAGGGGAAAAAAACTAGATCACACAGGCAGAGTGTGACAGGTACAATAGACTGATAGAGATACATAGGCCAACTTACCTCCAAAAATACTGTTTCTTCTTCACTAGAAGTGGACTGAATTAGATACCACTTGAGATCCCTTAAGTCATATAATGCTACCCTTAGCTGACATGTAAGGAATTTCAAACAGCATATGTACAGTGATTTCCACATCTATCCTCTTTGCCAGAACCACAACTTGGGTGGGGTAATGGGGGCTTTTCCTGAGGGCAATGACAGTACTTGGAGTCCTTCATCAGTGTGAAAACAATGGAAAGGACAAAGTTGGCAAGAATAATTAGTTAAAATAAGATCCTACCAGATGGCAGGCTGGAGTGAGCTTCTCCTTTGCCACTCCCTTTTACTCCTCTCATCAGGGTCACACACTTGTGTGCCAGAGTTCCTGGCATTCCTTCTCCACAAGAGTGCTAGATTTGTAGTCCAAGAACCAGGGTTCAAATTCCAGCTCTTCCACTTCCTACCTATGTGATCTAAGCAACAAGTCACTTAAACTCCTTGGGATTTGGCTTCCTCATCTGCTAAATGAGCACATTGGACCAGACAACCTTTAAGTTCCCTTCTCATTCTAAGAATACGAATTTATGAACTGAAGGCACACTTCTTCCTCTCCCCCTTTTTTTTTAAAGTTCTGAACTTAATAAATACAAGAATAAAGTTGGCATTTCTATATACATGGTATAACAGAAGAAAATTATATATGAAACTGAAGAACTCCCCTCCCCTCCCCTTTCCTCCCCTTTTTGTTTTCAATCCTTTTCTTCTTTTTCCTATCTTAGCCCTAATCCTCTTTTCCATTCCACCACGTGACTCCCACTGGAAAAAAGAAAAATGATGCTGATAGCACATTTCACATAATTTGATCCAGACTATAATTTAAGGTATTTGCCCTGGATGCAAAAATTCTTGGTTACATCTTTTCTCTTTGCTATAACTTTAGCCTAAATTTTACCTCCCCATGGCATGCTATAGTATTCCTTTTTGCTTATGGTCTTCTATTTCTATATCTATAGTTTAATGCTTCCTATCACTCCATTTTGGACTACCTATTGTATTCACTATTGTGAACTTGGCTAGTGCCTAACTATATTATTCCATTTGCATTCTGATTACATCTGGACCTATACCCACGTGGGCCTATTTTCTCTGACTATGGTCTCTCAGTTCTTTTGTCTTTGTTGCCAAGCTGGCTTTGTTCCCAGGCCTTGCCTCCTGATACTTGCTTTTGGCCTTTCAGTCACAAAGCCTGTCACAAAGTTGCAGTTCAGAGAATTAAACCAAGTTTACCCCCTGCAGCTTGATCCTTTGATGGATCAATGATTGTGTTTGATCGATTGGGGAACTTTCGCTACCCATACAGACCCTAACTCCTTCATATCTCATCTCATATAATTCTTATCCATGCCATTCCTTAAATCTTCAGTAGAGAATCTGTCCAATGTGCTGAAGACCATCCTTTCATTCTTTTAATATTTTGAGGGTATCAGTTTAACTTTAGAGCTCTCCACCTGTTGCTTAATTTTCACTTCATGACTGGCCTATCTCCTTTTCCTGTCACATATCCTTGATAGTATCTTGTTTACCATTTCTCAATGATAATGTGCTATAACCTAGTTATGCATATCCTTCACCTTTCCACTGTTGTTTTGCTTATATGTAATTTTTATTTTTTTTCCAAGAGTATTGTGTTCAATGATTTACCACCATCAAGTATCACATGGAAAATATTGCTATTAAAGAGATTGGTGAGCAATTTGGAATCATAGAAAATACAGCTCAGTTTGCCAAATGTGATACAACTTTATCCCTTTCTACTTTCTACTAGGCTCAGCCAACTGTCCCTTTGTAGAGCTGATCTCATATATATATATATATATATATATATATATATGAATTAGACTAACTTTATAGACTATTCATATTCTTCATGTCATAATCTGGGTCACACATGTTTTTCATCCATTTTGTTTTTCCAGTGTGGCTGGTTAGACTCATTTATTTTATGGTGCTGTGTGTATCATTGAGGAGATTTTGTGGTGCAGCTAATTAGTGGCCACTATATGCTAATGAAATTACATTCCAACTGAGGAAAGAGATGAAGATGCTGTTACTTTACATATAAAAATAAACTTATCATTATGTTGTTTTGGCACTTTAAAAACAATGTGAATTGGTCACCTGCCTCTACTCAGTGGACTCTATAAGTGAAAGAAAGGTTAAACAATTTACCTGTCATACTATAGCCCCTATTTTTTTTTATAAAGAAGTAAAGGGTTCACTTACTTTCATCATAGACCAGTACACCTTTTCCTGTAGGTAAGAGTATTTCAAAGAATTAGAAGATGTTCTTTTGAGAACTGCCTAATCTAATACATTTCTTGGCAAGGGATAGTACTTTGGAATAACATCCAAGTAGGAGGAAAAGAGCTGAAATGTGGTCCAGATCCCATATTCATGATGGTGCATGTGCTCAAAGAATATCTCTTTAATGAGTGGGAAGAATAGGGTCTAAAATCTTTGTTTCTTTGAAGGGCCAATTAAGAGGTTAGTGCATTACTCTCCCACTTACTTTATTCAAGTGAGAGAAAAATGAGATATTTATGTTTTAAATATCATTATTTTCCTCTGTTTTCTTTCTTTTCTCCTCATCTTCTAATTTCCAAAGCAGTTCTTAAATTTTTTCTTCTTCTCACTCCCTATAATCACATCCTGATCAAGTTTTTAGGTTTGATTTGTAACAATGTTTCTTAAGCTTAGCTTTAATATTAATTATTTGAACACATTTATGAAAGTTATATACTTTCTTTGAAGATCTTTCCAAGCAAAATAGATTCTCCTTATGCCCAGAGTGGACTAGATATGGTCCTTCTTGAAGGAAGAAGGGTGGAAAAGGGGTCTCCTTTTAGTTTGCTTTCAGACGCAGAATTCTATGAATTAGGCGTTGTTTAGACCTCATGAGGAATTTTCCTTGCTCAATTAACTTGCAAGTCAACTCCTAGGTTTTGTATAGAATCATAAAGACATGTAGCATTTCTGAGACACAGGGGAAAAACTGATCCACGCATAACATAACCACCTAAGAATACAGCTCCCCAAACAAGGAAAAACATTTTGCTACAGTCATATATTTTTCACCTTCTCACATTTCACTTTAGCCGTTTGTTTAAGAAGAGAGCCTTACATCACTGGCAGTATCTGCAGAGTCAGTAGCACTGCGGACACCCTGCCAAACAAACAGCTGCAATAGTTGGGCCTTGCTAACTGTGTCACCCTGGTAACGGTTTTCCCCTTTGGGGTTACACTAACTGATAGCCCTTCCTCCTCCAAGGGTTCTTCTGCATTCCTGCTCTATGCTAGAGATAGAACTAGAGAAGATACTATTTTTACTTTACTAAAAATCTTCAGAAGGAATAATGTGTGACATATGAGATGAGAACTCAGATCCGGATGTTATCAAATTTGTATAGAGAGGTTGGTAAAACCAGATGTTACCTCTTGTTTCCTTCTCAGATTTGGGTTTAGTGGGGAAAGTGATGGAATCGTTACTGGACATGGTAAAATTATCAAGAGTGCACGTCTTAAATGTCTCCTCGAGTGCTCTGAGGAAGTAATATTTTCTATCTGGTTTTGATAACTTCAGAGCAAAAATCTATTTTCTCAGTCACAGTTTGAAGGTGTGCCACCTCATGGCTATTTCCCAGTACTGCATATTTGGGGTTGATTTTTAGACTGTTTCTGTCTTTGCTTCTCTTTATTATTTGGTTCCAGACTGAAGTAAATAAATCATAGTTCAGCTGAGAAATAATGATTTGAAAATGGAAAAACAAAGAAAAAACTCTGCTGTTATTTTTCTTCTATCAAATGTTAGAAACCTGGACAAACTGCTTGTTGGGGTTAGACCATTTTATCCTTAGATGGCTCTCATCATTGTGAACTTTCTTTTTTATAATAAGATAGAAAGATATGAACTAGATCATAATATGATTAGGTGAATTCAGTAATGGTTGAATAGCTGATCTAAAAGAATAGTAATTAATGGATCAATGCCAACACGGAAGAAAGTCTCCAGCAGAGAGCCACAGGGTAATTTATCATATTCTTGACTGTGTAATCTAACATATTCTTGACTGTGTAATTTAACACATTCTTGAATGATTTAGATAAAAAAGATCTCTGGTGGAGCTCTCTAGGAATTAGTCTTTGACTCTGTGATGTTTAGTATTTTTTTTTAATCAATAAAAATCTAGATGGCATACTTTTTAAATTGGAGGTGACACAAAACTAGGAGAGATAGCAAACATTAGATAGCAGAACTAGGAACTTAAATGATCTCAGTAGGCCAGCATACTGGATTAAGTTTTATAAATTTTGATAGGAATATGTGTAGAAGCCTAATGCATGTGCAATGCTCCCTATAGGCTCAATCCCCAATTTGCACTTGCAATTGTAGGTTGAGGCCCCACAGGAATGGCTTCTACTTTGAGTTCTACAAGTAACTATAAGTGTCTGTGCTTCCCATTAACAATAATCCAGCAAACTCTATCAACTCTTAGCAAAGGTACTCATTTAAACATCATTGCAAGAAGAGCAATTACAAGACATCTTCTTCCCTCAAAAAAACTTGAAGTTCACTCTTCCACAAATTTCCAAAGAATCCATTTGGGAGAGAGTGCTTATAAACTTAAGATAAAATGTAACTGAGGCACCCTTGAAGGGAACATGTGTGACCAAGTCAAGTCAAGAGAATGCCAGAATGGCAGAGATTTGATATCCTTTCTCTCTCTAGAAACCCATCATGAAGATCAATGATAAATGAGTCACTTTGTTGCTAGATTGAATTTGTTCTTGCCGGAATACAGTGTTTCTGCCGGTCAATTTGAATTGCCTCTGGATTTGGTTAAAGTCTTAACAGATAGGAAACTACTGGTTATTGATGTGGGAAATCACATTAAAATCAGCAATCTGTGTTTAGTCAGATCATTTGACGAATCAGAGCAAAGGTCGAAAAGGAACATTAAATTAGAACAAAGGATAAAGATGAGCAGATAATGCGTACAATTGTGACACCTTGCATTTGACCTATTCAATCAAGTCATTCATTCTCCAAAAATTAGAAATGGAAAAAAAGGCAAAGATTTTGGCCTTAATTACTGCCATTTCATGTCAAATCTTAATTGATGTAATGAAATTACCACAAGAAGGAGCTCAAAAGAGACCAGAATGTACCTTAGCCACAAACACTTGATCACCTTACTAAATGCAGAAATATGGTGATCCACGTTGCTTGTTGTTTACTGACATTGCTTGAAAACACAATCTTCAAAGAATCAGAATCATGGGTGAACAGAATGGGAAGATAAGATTGCGTGGTGAATGTCAGTTGGCTGCAGTATCTTTCTATGTTGAAGGACTAGCATTAAAAATATCCTACAGAACATTTATGAATGGAAAAGGAGTTTGATAAGAATGAGAAACATGTAAGGACAAGTCAAGTGCTTCCCCGGTACACATTTAGAATGACCTCAAGGACATTGCACAGAACTTCAGCAGAGGATATATGGCCAACTATGGACAAGAATTGGATTGGATAAAAGGATGTGCATAGGTTTCTGTCTTTGTCAATGGAGTGGGCCTGGAGTCAGGAAGAATCATCTTCCTGAGTTCAAATCCAGCCTCAGACACTTACTAGATGTGTGACTCTGGAGGTAATTAACCCTATTTGCCTCAGTTTCCTCATCTGTAAAATGAGTCGGAGAAAAAAATGGTAAGCCACTCCAGTATCTTTGCCAAGAAAACCCCAAATAAAGTCATGAAGAGTCGGACACAACTGAAATTACTGAACAACAACTACACTCACATCTATGAAATTGTGGAAGCCCAAGGCGTTGAAGTAAAGGGCAGATGGTCTGATATACCTGGGATCTGACTAAGGTAGATTATAGGGGAGTTCTAGATAGCAAGTAATAGGAGGTCCAGACAGGGTGGTGAAGCATGCTGCCTGGGAGCTGGTGGCTGTAGGAGAGGTCTGTAGTAACCAATCAATAAGCATCATTAAGCTTTTACAATGTGGTAAGTATTGTGCTAACCATTGGGGGACAAAAAGACAAAAATGAAACAGTCCCTACACTCAAGGAATTTACATTATACAAGAGAAACATGCGCATGTACAAAGTGAATGGGAGGACACTAGGAGCTGGAGGATCAAGAAAGGCTTCAAGTAGAAGAAAGTGGTCATTTCAGCAGTAGTCAATAGACTAAAGTAGGCCTGTGTAACATATGGCCTGTGGGCCACTTGCAACCTACCGAAGGATTTTGGTGGCTCTCTGAGAATGTAGGGTTGCCATTGTACACTCTCCTGTTTGTCACGTGACCCAAGGCAACCAACCATCCTCAGTGTCTCTAGTCTAATACATCTGTGGTATGAAAAAGTTTAGCCTATTTTAATTTTGGCCTATACCTACTGCCAAGTTGAGCTAAAGGCTAGGCAGGAAGTTAATATGGGGAAGTCTGGCAGCAACAGAATCTTGCAAGGCAGGCGAATGTAACATGTCTTTAAGGTGATTGTGATATGAGGAAGCAGATGAAGTCCTAAGCGAGTTGGACATGAGGGATTTCTGGCAGAAGATAACTGTGTTAGTGATGGGGTTTAGGTTCAGAGGCAGTACTCTCAGGCTCCCGAAGAAAGAATGGTGGCAGTGAATAAGGCAGGGCCACACGATTAGAGGAAGTAGCCCACTAAGTAGAAAACAAAGATAAAGGCCAAATTCAATTTGATTCAATTCAACAATTCAATTCATCTTAATAAATAAGTGTCTATCAAGTGTGAAAGAAGTCTCATGCTCAAATGTCAAAATTATACCAGATTCCTTGAAAGACATAAAAACAGAGGAAACCTTTTTCAAAGACCTTGTATTATTAATATACAGTAAGGCATAAAATAGGGAGACATTTGACCATGAGACTTCCCTGTTCAGTAAACTCCAGTGGCTCCCTATTACTTCTAGAATCAAATATAAACTCTTCTGTTTGGCATTTAAAGCCTTTTACAACCTGACCTCAGCCTACCTTTCTAGTTGCATTACTTGCCTTCACACAATAAAGTTCAAGTAAATTGTCCTATTTTTTTTTAAATTTTTTTTTCTCACACGTAACACTCTTGTCTCCATCCCATTGCACTGGCTGTCCTTCATGCTAGATATGTACTCCCTCATCATCTCTGATTCTCAGAAACCATAGTTGCCTTCATAATTCAGCTCAAATGCTTTTAAATAATGAAACATTTCCTGACCACCCCCTACTGCTCTCCCTTTCCAAAATTACCTTTAACTTATTTTGTATATAATAACTTATATATAATGTATGATACATAACATAATATAATAACTTGTTTTGTATATGATCTGCATATATATTTCTCAATCCCCCTTAACTCTACTACCTTCTCTCTGTTGATTTTTTCAATTTATCATGCATGTATATTATTTGAACGTAGCTGATTACATGTTGTCTTCACCATTAGACTGTGAATTCCTTGTGTGCAAGGACAAATGTTACCATTCGTATTGTATTCCTAGCACTTAGCACAGTGCCTGGCATATATTAGTCACTTAATAAATGCTTCCTGACTGACTGTATATACTTATATATATTAATGCTATTGCCCTGATAGAATGTTAAAATTTTGTCTGCCAGGGCTAGTTTATTTTTGTTTCCATGTTACCTGTGCCTTGCCCAGTATCTGGCACATAGCTGCATATTAAATGATTATTAGCAAGAATTTCAAGGTGGACATGATTCGGGACAGCTAGGTGGCGCAGTAGATAGAGCACCGGCCCTGGAGTCAGGACTCAAATCTGGCCTCAGATACTTGATGCTAGCTGTGTGACCCTGGGCTAGTCACCCATTGCCTAGTAAAAACAAAACAAACAAACAAACAAACAAAAAGATTGACATGATTCGGTTTCCCTTGCAGCATGCCTACTCATCAAGTTATTGGCTACAGTCTCTATCAACCTCTAGCCTTGTGCCTCACACTTACAAAGAGAGAATTTAACAAACATTTGTTGAACTTTATGCTTATTGAATTACAGTTAAAAGTACATAGAAAAACAAGGAAAGGGCCTGTTTACTGGAACCACTGACAGAGTGCAAACAGGATAAGCTGTATCAAACCTTTGTTCATGATGGATCATGGATGGAGAGCTCCTGCTACTCATTTTGCCTAAGGATAGCATTCTAGGATAAGTATTCAACCTGTTGCTAGAGATTAAGTGACCCCTGCTGTAAAAATTAGAGATCTGGAGGGTCAGGATGCAAAACAAATCATTATGGGCTGAACTTGGAAGAGTGGCAGGATGGATTGGTAGGACAGAGTAAATGAGTAGTATAGTGATTAACGTACCTGTTAGGTACTTCTGCATCAGTGGTCTTACAGATCATTTGTGGAACTTAAATCGTGGCTTACATAGAAAAATCTTGAAATGATCAAGAGGAAGATGGAGATACTGTTCTTTCTTTATACCAATACCACTAAAGTCTTAGCATGCAAAAGAATGTGGAGAACAGGGCTTTATTTTACTAACTTCTTTTAAAATAATAAAAAAAAAAAGACTGTCATACTATAAAGTCATCTGCTTGGTATTGGAGTAGCCTGAGTAGACCTGCAGACAGCTGTAAATCAAGCTGTGTTTGCTTTTGGTCAGAGTTCAGTATTCATAAGTCATGCTTCCCTGATATTTAGATCATATCTTATCAAAAACTGCACACTCTGAAACTGTTTGAACACTGGACTAGATTAACCCTAATCATCAAATCCCTTGTTGTGTGCTTGGAAGCCCCTTTTGATTTCTGCATCTGATTGATGACTTGGGTTTTGAGAAGAGCAGTTTTATCTGACAGAATGTGAGTGCCTTGGGGGCATTGACTATTTGCCCTTGTTGTAATAAACAGTGCCTAGGCCAGTCCCTGACACATAGTAGGTATTTAAGAAATGCCTGGTGAATTGAATTAAATATCTTCTATCATGTTTTCTGAAAGGCTTGGGGGATGGCCAAAGCTGTATGAGATTTATGTATATCCTTCATTATATAAAATTAGACCAAGGGTTTTTAACTTGGGGCCTGTGAATTTGTTTTTTAAAAAGCATTTTGATAACTATATTTCATCATTATTGATTTCTTTTGTAATCCTGTGTTTTTTATCTTATATATTTAAAAATATTATTCTAGAAAAGGATCCAAAGGTGTCATCAGACTGTCAAAGAGGTCCATGACACAAACCAAGTTAAGAACCTCTGAATAGGCACTTAGATATTCAAGACCCCCCTTCATCCTGTAAACTTCTATGTTAAAACCTGAAGGTCTTATTTCTGGAACTTTTTCCTTGCTCCCTTAAAGACTGACATGCATACACTTCATTACAGTAGAGCCTAACCCCTAGAGACCCATTCCCAAGATAAGATATTTTATTGTCTTGGGAGCCTTCCTTAACAAACAGAGACTGAGGAGGGAGGGAAAAGCTTGCTTATGTGACAGGTAGCTTCAAGTAGTCTGATGTAATATAATTCCATACAAGGTTTGAAAGGCAAATGATGGGGCAGCCTTTTGATAATTTTAGTTTTGTATAGGGGGTACAGATCTATTTTGGGGGTAGCCGAGACCCTGACATGGCAGATTTCTTTCAATAAATATTGCTTATTGAGAAATCCAGACAAAATCTGAAGCTTTCCTTCTCTGTCCCTGGGATCTGAGAAGCACCTAGGATCTAAAACCTGACAGCAACATTGTGAAGTAGTCTTCAAAGTAACAGAACATAATATAGTGTCAAGTTGGACAGCCAGCATATACGTTACAGTGCCTTGCTCCCAAGGAATACAGGAGAGAGATGTACCATATTTTAAGGAACATGTTCCATTTGTCATTAATGAGGTTGTTCATTAGTGGAAACAAAATCTTGTTTCTTGAAACTGAAGAACTCTTTAATCTATCTGATGAAAGCTACTTTGAAAAGAGTAACATAATCACTAGAAAGCTGTAATGAATCTAGGAAAGGAGGATCCTTTAACTAATTAATATTGTGATTGAACTTGTATTAATAGATTTCTGAGTAGCTTTATTATTACTATTTATTATTCATGCAATAAAGATAAAGAGAGGCTGAATGGTATAATGGATAAAGGGTCATCCTTAGAGCCAGAAAGAGGTGGGTTCCAATCTTAATTAAGAAACATAATAGGTATGGGAGCATGACAAGTTTCTTAACATTTCAGTGTGCTAGATGACTTCCCAAGATAGCTGCCAATGAGTTATCTGCTCACAACAGCTTAGGTTCTACATTGGAAGTTCTTCAAACTAGTGAAATTGCACATTGGGACCAGAAACAAAGAAAGAAAGAAAAGAAATAAATCTCATTGAAAACAAAGATGGAATTAAACTAATTTTTTATTTAAAAGTTTAAAATATGATAATATAAACAACATGGTACATTTAAAAAATCATGTTCACTGTTTGAGTCTTTTAAAAAAAATTGGCTCTAACAAACATCTAATGTGGTTTTTGATCCATCTCACTGTTGAGTCTACATTCTCCAAGTGTTTCTCCTCTCCAATACATTCTTGACACAGCTGCCAAAGTGATTTAATGCAGGTCTGTTTTCCCTTACCCCTACACTCTATACACTTCAATTGCTCCCTATTACTTCTAAGATCAAATATGAACTTCTCTCTTTGGCATTTACAATTCTTCAAACTGGGCCTCCTTCCTGCTTTTTTCAATCTTCTTATATGTTATTCCCTTCCATGTACTCTATGTTCCGGTCACACTGACCTACTTGCTGTTCGTCATGCACAATGCTCCATCTCCCATCTCCATGTCTTTGCATTCCAGGAATGTTCTCACTTCCACCTCTTGGAATCCCTGCTTTCCTTCAAAACTTGACTCATGTGCCACCTTCTTCAGTGGAGCCTTTCTTCATTACTCCTCTCCCATTTGCTTGGGCTTTCCCTCCACATATCACCTTGTATTTATTTTGTATATATTTTGCATATTCTTATATATGCACATGGTGGTCTCCCTCATTAATTATAGTCAGTTCCTTGAAGACATTTTGCTCTTGTTTTTGTATCCCCAGCACTTAGTAGAGTTCCTGGAACATAGTAAGAGCTTAATAAATGTTTGCTGACTGATTTAGAAAAGTCTTGAAGGAAGATGTATGACTCCACTAACTATTCAGTAATATAAATCGATTTGGAAAAAATGAGGAAGAGTAAAGGATATATATTTACTTGGGAGAGAAATAAATAATTCTCAGCCATTGTTTTAATAGCAATAATTTCCTTATCCAGTTGGATGTGAGGCTGAGGCAGCAGGTTGTTTCACCATGTGTTTATTTTACTACTTTCAGTAGAGTGGAGAAGTGACCTGCTTTACTAAACCATCTAGTAGTATAGGAATTTAAACTAGGTTTGTTTGGTAGCTTTGGAATCTCCCATGTAAAACCTGCCCAGAGGAGGTAGGAAGAGAGAGTGACAAGTATAATTTTCATGGTTTTATGGTTAAAGAGAGTCTGTATGGAGAGGCTTATCTTTTTGACTTGCATTTGAAATATCTATTTAAATAGTTGTTGAAAGAAACTGATATAGATTTCCACTTTTTTTAAAAAACAAAATAAGACATCCCAGGTAAGTCTTAGTGAAAAATCTGAATTATGGAATTTAAAAAAAAATAAGAAATCTTTATTTTTTAATACTTTTAAGCACTTTTTTGTGGGGTCAGTTTGTTGTCTAGATTTGTAATTTAGCCAGTCACACTAGAGGGAAGGCTGGTGTGAATGACAATTGTCTGCAATTTATAATTTTATTGGGGCACTAAGAGGTTGAGTGACTTGACCATGGTCACCAAGCGACTATGTGTCAGAGCCAAGATCTGAATCAACATCTTCCTCATGTCTAATGCCAAGGCTGACTCTCCATCTACTATTCCATTCTGACTCTCTTCAAGTCCATAGAATAATTGTAGCGAGGATAAGGATTTATTGTTATAAAAGTCCTAACAGAGTCTGCTTTACTGAATATTTGAGAATTTGTAATTGACATAACAATGCTTTATAAATAACTAGTACTTTTGAAATGCTTTCAGCAAAAGTATTTGATCCTGCTAAGTTTGTTCTCTTAGGGAAAACTCATTCATACTTAATTTATTTAGCAAATGCTTTTTTTGAATGACAAAGTGGCAAAATTTATTCCAAGACTTATCTGAAAAAAACTATCTAGTCTTCAGGTTTGTTGAGTCTGAATTAATGAGGATTTGATTTTCCTCTGGGGTTGTGTTGACCATTCTCTTGATCTTCACTTAAATATACTGAGCCCCAGAGCTGATCACAACACCTTTACTTTAGCCAGAGAAATCACATATAACAAAATGTGAACAGTGGCACCTCAATATTGGTGGTAACTAGAGGCTTATGATAGTCATCTCGTTTAGTTCTATTTCATCAAGTTTTCATATTCTTTTAAATCTTTTTTCATATCAATCTTTGTAAATTGAATAGTTTTTTTTCTCCCTATCACAGAATGATGCTAATTGTCTTAATACAAGCAAATCTGAGGAAAAAGAAGATGCCTTACAGCTATGTTGTCAACTGGGTTGCAGTGGTAGCAGTAGAATTCAAATCCAAATGCAACAACGTTTTTAGGCAGTTAATAAGTACAAGGTATAGGGCCAGGCATTGGGGACATAATGGCAAAAAAGAATTATTTTCTCTCCTCAAGAAGATTGTATCTTATTCAGAGGTAAAGGGGACAACATGTACACAGAAATGCAATCCAAAGTCTATACAAAATAATACAAAGTAATTTCAAAAAGAAAAAGGCATTTGTAGGGGGTCAGAATGGGGGTTGTATAGAAAGTAGCAGCTGAGATAGGTCTTGAAGGAAATTTGGGATTCCAAGAGGCAGAAGTGAGGAAGGAACAAATTCCAGACAGGAGGAGTCACGTATATAAAGGCACAGAAGGTGGGAGGCCTCTGAAAGAACTGAGTGTAGTATAGTGGATAGAGAAACCTTTCTTGAAGCCAGGAACACTTTGGGTACAACTTCTGCCTCTAATATTTATTGATTGTGCAACGCTGGGCTGGTTACTTAATCTCTCAGTGCTCTAGGCAGCTTTCTAAGATTATAAATTACAGAGAAGGTGCTGATCTTCATTGGAAGAGTGAATTTCCTCCTCTGGGAGTCCCCAATAACAATGAAAATCACAGGTCTAGTTTTAATCCCACCCTTAAAATGATGAAATCACAGGTCCAGTCCAAATCCTGTCCTTAAAACCTTCACAGTGCCTTGCACGTAATAGGCCCTTAATAAATGCTTGTTCTAATTGAATTAGATGAGTCCTATAGTCCTGGCTTAAGGACCTCAATATTTTTAAGGCAGTAAGTTAGCACAGTGGATTTTGCCTTAGAATCAGGAATGTTGAGTTTCAATCTTGCTTTAGACACTTAATAGCTGGTCATTCATGGCCTCAGTTTCCTCATCTGTTCAATGAGGGAGTTTTACTCAATGGCCTCTAAGGTCTCTTCTAGCTTTAAATCTATGATCCTATGACTACCATTAAAAGGAGCAGATAACATTTCTTGAATTGGTACATTCTTTGGTTTTCTAATGCGTGAACATTTACAACATTCTTTACACTATGGGTAAAACACTTGCTACACTGGCATATAGACGGTAAATTTGAAATTGAAAATTTACTACCTATAATAAAATCTGAGTGGGTATCATTTTCAAATACCTCCACAATTTGCTAGTAGAAAATGATACCCACTCAGATTTTCTGATGACATGCAAAAAATATTGAAAGGATTAAACCAAAATGTAGAGGAGAAAACAAGTTATTTGTAATATGCAAGAAGAAGGAAGGAAATGAATGAAAGGGTGGATGGATAGCATTATAGAAACTATGACTTTTTGGACTTGCTTCTGAGACTTGCTATTGATTTCTGCTTTCTGCTTTAATGGCAGGACTAAGATAGGATTGTCTCAAATCATCTTTTATAGACAGGTGAAAATTTTCTGCTGTCTAAATGCCTAGAATGAGTTGTTATCTGGGTGTATTTTGGCTTTGGAATTGATCTTCTGGTTTTTCTTCCTGTGAGGAATTGTTAGACATCTGCCTCTGTGATCTAGCATCTTTCAAGACTGTTCAGAGTTCATTTCTCTTTCCCCCTTACATTTCCCTCCTCGGTTATCTTATTTGTCCCTGATGATTCAATTGGTATTGCTATGCAGACAACCTCAAATTAAATATCTAGCCCTAATTTCTACTTTGAACTCCAGTCCTGCCTCAACAACTTGTTGTTGGGTATCTCCATCTCAAACCCAACAGGTCTAAAACTCATTGTCGTCCTTCCTAAACCTGATCTTTCTCCAAACTTTCCAATTTCTGTTCGAGGTATTAGCATTTTCCCAGCCACCCATGTTTGCCACTTTGGAGTAATTTTTAATGTTTCCTTTTCCCTTATCCCATCATATTTAACCAATTGTCAAGTTCTTTCAATTCTATTTCCACAATATCTCTTTTATCCATTCTCCCTTTCTCCATTAATACAGCCATCACTCTACTCCGGGCCCTCATCATTACTTCTCTGAACTGTTGTAATGCACTCTTTTTTATAAAAAGTTTTAAATATATCTTTATTTCATTAAATATTTCCCCCAAACATTAAAAAAATTTAACATTCATTTAAAAATTTTTTGAGTTTCAAATTCTGTCCCTCACTCTTGCACCTCTCTTATCCCTTGAGAAGGCAAGCAATATGAAATTGATTACACATGTGGAGTCACGTAAAACATATTTCCATATTAGCCATGCTATAAAGGAAAGCATAAAAAACAAGAAAAATAAAGTAGGTGAAAAAATGTGCTTTAATCTATACTCAGAATTCATTAGTTCTTTCTCTGGAAGTGGATAGCTTTTTTCATTATGAATTCTTTGGAATGGTCTTAGATCATTATCTTAATCAAAATAGCTAAATCTTTCGCAATTGGTCATCCTTACAATGTTGCTGTTATTGTGTACAATGCTTTCCTGGTTCTGCTCACTTTACTTTCCATCAGGTCATATAACACTTCCCAGGTTTTTCTGAAACCATCCTGATCATCACTTTTTATAGTACAATATTATTCTAACACAATCATATACCACAACTTATTCTGCCATTCCTCAATTGATGGGGATCTCCTTAATTTCTAGTTCTTTGCCATTGAGAAAACAGCTACTATAAATATTTTTGTGCAAATTCATTCCTTTTCCTTTTCTTTGATCTTTTTTGGGACACACACCTAGTAGCTGAGTTGAAGGGAATGCAGTTTTATAATCCTTTGGATATAGTTTCAAATTGTTCTCCAGAATGGTTGGACCTGTTCGCAACTCCACAAACAGTGCATTAGTGTTCCTATCTTTCCACATCACCTCTAGTATTTGTTCTTTTCCTTTTCTGTCATGTTAGTCAGTCTGATAGGTGTGAAGTTATTTTGTTCACAGTTGTTTTAAATTGAATTTCTTTAATCAATAGTGATTTAGAGCATTTTTACGTGAATATTAATAGCTTTGATTTCTTCTGAAAAATTCCTATTCCTTTGACCATTTATCAGTTGGGAAATGGCTTTTTCTTCTCCTCCTCCTCCTCCTCCTCCTCCTCCTCCTCCTTCTTCTTCTTCTTCTTCTTCTTCTTCTTCTTCTTCTTCTTCTTCTTCTTCTTCTTCTTCTTCTTCTTCTTCTTCCCCCCTCCTCCCCCTTGTCCTCCTCCCCCTCATCTTCTTCCTCCTCTTCCTCCTTCAATTTCTTCTATATAAATTTGGCACAGTTTTCTATAGATTTGAGAAACAAGCCCTTTATCAGAGAAACTTCCCATAAAATTTTCCCCCAGTTTCTTGCTTTTCTTCTAATTTGGCATTAATTTTGTTTATATAAAACCTTTTTAATTTCATGTAAACAAAATTATTCACTTCCTGCAATCTTCTCTATTTCTTTTTTAGCCATAAAATTTTCCCCTATCTGACAGGTAAATTTTTCTGCATTCCCTTAATTTACTTATGATATCATTTTTTTATGTCTAAGTCATTTATCCATTTTGACTTTATTTGGGCCTACAGTGTGAGATATTGGTCTATGCCTAGTTTCTGCCAAATTCTTCCTAGTTTTCCCAGCAATTTTGTCAAATGGTGAGTTCTTGCCCTCAAAGCTTGGATTTTGGGGTTTATTAAGCATTAGATTACTGTGGTCATTTATGCTGTGTATTGTCTGCTTCATTTAGTCCACCAATCCACCACTCTATTTTTTGGCCAGTACCAGATTATTTTTATTATTACCTCTTTGTAATATAGTTTGAAATCTGGCACTACTAGGCTACTTTCCTTCACATTTTTTTTCATTGATTCCCTTAATATTTGTGACATTTTGTTCTTCCAGATGAATTTTATTATTTTTTTCTAGCTTGAGAAAATAATTCTTTGGTAATTTTATTGGTATACACTGAATAAAAAATTAACATAGGTAGAATTGTAATTTTTATCATATTGGCTCAGCCTACCCATGAGCAATTAATATTTCTCCAATTGTTTAGATCTGTCTTTCTTTGTGCGAAGAGTATTTTATAGCTGTGTTCATATAGTCTCTGGATTTGTCTTGGCAAGTATACTGCCAAATATTTTATATTATCTGCAGTTATTTTAACTGAAATTTATCTTTCTATCTTCTGCTGGGTTTTGTTGGTACTATATAGAAATGCTGATGATTTATGTGGGTTTATTTTATATCCTGCAGCTTTACTAAAGTTGTCAATTGTTTCAATTAATTTTTAGTTGATTTTTTAGTGTTCTACAAGTTTATCATATCATCTGCAAAGACAGTTTTATTTTTTCATTGCTTACTTTTATTCCTTTAATTTCTTTTTCTTGTCTTATTGCTATAGTTAGCATTTATAATATAATTTTGAATAATAGTGGTGATTATGGACATCCTTATTGCACTTCTGATCTTATTGGGAAGGCTTCTAGTTCATCCCTGTTACAGACAATGCTTGCTCTTGGATTTGATATGATATTATTTTAAGAAAGGCTCCATTTATTCCTATGCTTTCAAGTGTTTTTAGTAGGAATAGGTATTACATTTCGTCAAAAGCTTTTTCTGCATATATTGATTTTTGTTATTGATATGATCAATACAGACCTAGCAGTGGTATTGCCAGGTCAAAGTTTTATAGTCCTTTGGGAGTAGTTTCAAATCGTTCTTCAGAATAGTTGGATTATGTTTATTGTTTTCCTAATATTGAACCAGCCCTTCAATCCTGGTATAAATCCCACCTTTTCTTAATGTGTCATCTTTGTGATACATTGGTTTAATCTCCTTGCTAGCATTTTATTTAAATTTTTTTCATTGGCATTCATTAGGGAAATTGTCCTATTCTTTTTGCTCTCCTTTGCAATATACTCTTAATGGATTTCCCTACTTCAAGTCTCTTCCCTTTCTAATTCATCTTTTACACAGCAGCCAAAATAATCCTGCTTAAGGAATGGATTTGCCCATGTCATTCCCCTGCTTTAAAAAAAAAAAACAACAAAACTTCCATGGCTTCCTATTGTCTCTAAGATAGAGGTTCTTAATTTTTTTTTTTTTGTCATTGACCCCTCTGTCAGTCTGATGAAGCCTGTGGCCCATTTCTCAATAATACTTTTAAATGAATAAAACAAAATAAACCAGATTATAAGAGATATCAATTATAAATAAATGAAAATATATATCTTTCCCATCTAGGTTCATGGATCCCAGGTTAAGAACCACTTACTCTAATACCTCTTTAATTGGCACTTAAGGCTCTTCACAAGAACTTAAGGCCAAACCTTTGAGAAGAGCTCCTTGATTGAAGAAAGATCTTGTGAATTTCAGAGGCTGGGGAATTTGGACTTCCCATTGGCATTCTAGTCATGAAGGTGGCAGGGTACTTTGAATATCTAATACAATATCTATAATTGGAAGTCAAGAACAAACCAGATACACCAAGGAAATGAAACAAAACTTTATTAGGATCCCAGCAGAAAAGCCTAAAGAGACTGTCACAAATAACCCCTGAAGGGGAGAAAAAAACTCATAGTAACCTAGAACTGTGAGTTCCTCCTTGGTTACATGTGCACTCAAAGCTTGAGCCCATTTTCCTCTTGATTCTGTATGTACTGGGGGAGATTTTTTTTAAATTACAGATTCCTGGGGGGAAGGGAGGGAGATATTTTGTACCAGTTATTCTTATCTTAGTAAATACCCCTGTCTAAAAGTTTGGTTGGGTGGGCTGACTAAATAATATCAATTGATAAATCATGGGGGGGAATACACTGTTAAGGGCTCATGAGCTAAAGCATTAGAACAACAACTATCAGGCCCTCACAGTTACCCCTGCAACCCTGAAAGGAAACATCCCTGAAGACCTAGCCTGCCAGTTTGGGTGGAGATTGGGAGGGTAGATCCAGCCCATATATTATATAAATATTCAAATTAAGTATTGTTATGCTTTTGTTATATTTCCAAAAGTTTCATTCTTGTTCTTGAATTTTCTTTTCAGCTGTATTAGTATTGGTTATATCTAGCTATATGTGGAAGATACTGTTAATAGTAAAATGCAAATCTCTTTTATGAAGTTTAATAATCTTTATTAAAGCAGGTCTATACTGGAAAAATATGACCTTTTTTGTTAGGGGTGTGTGTTATCAAATGCCAGTTTAAGGGTTGAACTTGGAATCATGGGACCTAATTTTGGCCCTGATAGTCATTACTACTTTTGTGACTTTTCTCAAATCATTGAAGTCTCTAGACCTCCTCAGTATTTATCTGTAAAATAAGGAAATGTGACAAGATGTTCTCTAAGGTCCTGTCAATCTCTAAATCTATGATCCTATGATAATAGTAGATATTTACATTTGACTACTTTTTTACGGGTGGTCTTTCCCCCACTGTGTTTAAGGGAAGTATTTGGGAATTATATGCTACTAGAAATACAAAGCTCAATAGAAAAGTTACTGGTACTGTCTTTTGAGTAGATAAATAGACAGTCTTGTTTATTCTGTGTGTGTATGTGTGTGTCTGTGTGAATTTTGTATTTGAATGAGAAAGATGAAGGGCATCTATTATATGTCTTAGCTTACACTGCTTAGTGATGCAGCTATTGTTTTTTAGAATTTCATTTTAGGGGGATCTGACCTCATTTTATTTTAATAAAAGTGATGAAACAATTGGTTTCTACTAAAGTAATGGATTCTTTTGAAAAATCTTTCTTTAACATTAGGTTCTGGAACCTCAGATTGTTGCTGAGAGGCTGGGGACTAGGAACCATTAGTTACTCTTAGACAGAGTCCTAACTATCTTGTGGATAGCCATTAAATAATGCTGGGGTAGGATTTTTGGAAGGAAAAACTACATTTATTATAGCAACACCTAACTACTTGCATGTCATTAGCTTTCTGTCTTCTAAAAATTCTTCTCTTTTTTTCTTTGCATGTTTAGGTTTAGTTCAAGATGAAGTTTAATAAATTCTGAACCAATTTAATATAGAAAGTATTTGAAGCCTGAGGCAAAAGGTAGGGAGTGGGGTAAGAAACATAGTAGGAAGAAATTACACTCAAAGTCAGAAGATGATAATCAAATACCAGCTTTGCAACCTACTAGCTATATGACCTTAGGCAAGTTTTAAATTCTCAGAGACTTAGTTTCCTCATCTATAGAATGAGATGATTGGACTAGACGATTGATCTGTAAGGTTCTCTTTTAGCCCCAAGATTCTATGATTTTTAGGAACAGTAGAAGAAATATTTATGGAATGTCAGGCTCTAGAGTCAGATGAGGAACACCAAGAAGCTCTTTTACAGAAACAGGGAAAGAGCCTGGGTCAAAGATGAAATGAAAATGCTTGAACTATGACTTCCAGCCAAGATGGCTGCCTAAATGAATGTAGACTGCCCAGCTCACACACACATCTATTCTTGCAAATACCTGACAATTGTGTCAGCTCGAATACTAATCAAGAAACCCAATACAAATTAGAGCATGTGACTTTCTCTACTCCGGGATTGCGCGCGCGCGCGCACACACACACACACACACACACACACACACACACACACACACAATAACCAGGAACTTTTTTTAAATAATAAAAGGGACTACCAGAAAAGCCAGCCTGGGTTTCAATGTAGCCAATGAAGTCAAACAAGACTGTGCCTGGAGGCAGAAAAAGCAAAGTTCCCTTTCACTAAAACCCCACGGAGGTCAGAATGACCCAGTGTAAGAACCTGGGAAGCCTCAGGGAGCAATAGTGATTGGTGTGGCATGGTTTCTCTCAGATGGGGACAAATCAGCCATGGGAGGTTTTGAAGTGCTTAACAGTCTGTCCTAAGATTCCAGAAAGGCCAGGGGCCAGTAGGTAAGAGTTAGCACAGGAACCCAGATAATCCAGAGCAAAAACAAGTAAGCTGACTACTTCATCTTAAAGCACAGCATGCAAGCAGTTTCTGGTGCTAGTATAAGCCCCCATTCAGAGGCTAAAGCTGAAGAGATGAGTAAAACAAAAAAGGCACTGAACAGTATTAAAAATTATTGTAGATCTAGAGATCCTCCCAAAGAAGACAACTACAAGCAGAACTTCAGAAGAAAAAAAAATGGATTTTCCACAAGAGCTATAATAATACCTAGAAGAAGTGAAACAAAAGAGAAAAAATGAGATCCAGTTAGGAACTCTAAAGAAGAACAGAAGTAAAAGGAACTGTATCATAGCAAAAACAGATGGGCTATTCAGGTGTCAAGGGTGAGGAATGACTCTTGGACAACCAGAGTACTCTACTAATATTCTTGCAGTATGACAAGGAAAGGAGGAAGGTCTCCAGCATATTGGGAAGGCCCAGTGTGGCAAATTTATGAGAGGAGATGGTTTTAAGTTATACAGGAAAGGCAGGCATGGATGAGTTTTGATCTGTGTCCTTGGAGGGACCATCCACATTCACGAGATATTTCAAGTATTAAGTACTCTGGGAGCTTATATTCCACTTGGGGGAATGTAACACATTTGCAGATAAATAAATACAGAACATCCTCTTATAAAAGGAGTGTCCCACACTCTCAACACCAATTAATGTAACTAACAAGTTGCTCTACTCCTTGATACCTTTATCAAATGACTCTGATTGAGTTAAAGAAGCAATCAATCAACCAAAAGTATAAACTAGGTGTGAACAAGTTCAACACATCTCCATGGAATCAATCAAAAAAAGTATAAACTAGGTAAAAATAAAGGGAATGTATTAGGATTAATTGAAAGAATTAGACACTTCTGGGATTGTATTTATCAGAGAAATGCTTTCCCGATAAAGCAATTTCAGCAACTGCTCTGGCAGTCAAGCTTTGGGGTTTTTTTGAGAAGGTAGACCCCTTGGGCCCATACCAGAGAGTAGTAAGAGGGAAAAAAAGTGAATTCAGAGGGAGTATCACACTCCTTTCTATTGATACTCCTTCCTTTGACCAGAGCATGACCTTGGGAACTTTGAAAGTTTGAAAGATTTAGATTTCACCTCAGTGTTGGTAAAGGGGAACTTCTTGAAGCTTCACAAAGGTTAAAAAAAAAAAAGAAAAAAAAATGACTTTCAGAAACCAGGAGCTATGAATTACTTCTTTACCACATGTGCTTTTTAAGTTTTGAATCCATTCTTTCCCACATGCATGCATGTGCTAGGGGAGAATATGCCCCGGACTTTATGGGAGATTGTTTCTGTAGCAACTGTCCTAGCTATATTTGATCAATAAATCTCCCTTTCTAAAACTAATTAAAACTAATTGGCTAGCAATCAATGGGGAACACACTGGATTACATTAGAAACTACCCCATCCTCTTAAAGTTACTCCTAGAACCTTGAGGGGAGAAGGTAGTTGATGGCTCTCTATGGATCCAACAGCCTGTGGGGGTGGAAGTTGGGAGAATGAGCCTGGATAGGGTGTGTAGTAGAAGCAGTATCCTAACTTCCTGCCTCCACTCAAGTTCCACCCCCACAGGCTGTTGTTTATTTTATTTTTTAACTAGGTAAAAGAGGCCATTCTTTGCCTCATTTTAACCTAGCATTAATAACTGAATGGGCATTGCCTCAGACAAACTGAGACCTGGGGAAGACCTTAACTTAAAAAGCTTAAAAAAGCCAAGGCCTCCCACTGCATTGGAGCCATCTCAAGTCATCCTGATCTATTACAATCTTGCAAATGAAGAACAAACAACAATAATCAGCAGACTAAAATTTTCTACTGTGGAAGCACTTGTTCTTAATTTTAAAAGCATCACAGAATGCCACACAGATAGAATTCTTTTGTAAGCAGAGAGGCCATTGCCTTTTACCATGTACAAAAAGAATTTTGTAGCTTTGCTAGTAGTGTTATTTCCAGGGCTAGTTCAAGGAAAATTTGTGAAATAGGTGGTCTGTCTTTCCTTTACTCTTTCTTCCTTGTGATGTTCCTTATTATTCCTTTAATGTACTTAATTTTCTGGCCTCTGAGATGTCTGAATCACTATCTCAAGTCAGTCTGCCAAGGATAAGGATACTTAGGTAAAATGATGAAGAAATTCATGTTAGTGGACTAATGGAAAAAGCCTAGAGGAGAGACTTCATCTCCAAAGTAATCATATTTTAACATAAGATCATGAGTTTTAGAGTTGGAGAGGACATTAAAGATCACTTAGTTTCAAACTTCTAATTTTATAGGGAAAGAGAATGAGGCTCAAAGAAGCTAAAAAACTTAGTCAAGGTCACATAGTGAGTGGCCAAATGAGATTTGAATACAGGACCTCTCCTTCCAAATCCAGTAAGAGCTCTTTCCTCTATAATATGTTGTACTCTTAATAGTTGTATTCTGGAGAAAATAAGTTGCTTCTTATTTCCCAACCCAAATTCTATTAAGAGGAGGATTTCAGGTCAGGAAGCAAGGAAAAATGATAATGTTGTAAGTAAAAATTAAAACCAAATAGGAGGAACCATCAGAAAGAGGAAACAAAACTCAACAGAAGAGAAAAAAAATACCAGTTCAACTTCCATAGTTCTTTCTTTGGATGTGGATAGCATTTTCCATAATGAGGCCTCTGGGATGTCTTCCATCCTTGTATTGCTGGGAAGGCTTAAGGTTATCAATATTAGTCCTTACACAATGTGTCTGTTATTGTGTACAATGTTTTCTTGGTTCTGCTCCTAGAATTACTTTCTCCTTTGAATGTTCTTCACTACTATCTTTAAATTGCTGATAACTGAAAAAGAAAGGAAACTAAGTATATATGAAAGCATCAAAACTCTTCAAAGACATGTTTAATTTAAATCTGAAATATTTAAAATGGTCATTTGCAACTATTTTCCTTTAAAAGACACTGGGATGTAAAAATCTGCCTTAACACTAGTAGAAATGAGTGGGTTATAGGTATATAGCTTGAAATTACACTTAGAGTGGGCAGACTTCAAACCACTACCACCTTAACCTAAAACACAAGGCTAGGAAAGGTGGTAATGAATGAAACCTGACTAAACAAGACACCAGTTCAGTTTTGTCCTTTGCTTACAGCCTGATCGCAAGTGGGCTGCCGAGCAAGTTGATACAAGTCACTCAAGCACCAAGGAGAGGAAAGCACGAAACAAGGCAAGAATGTGAAGGGGAGGGGGAAAGAGGGCGATTGTCATGTGGAGCTCAGAGGAGCTGAGGATTTCTCATCCCTATGGCAACAGTGTTAAAAGCAAACAGCCCAGTACTTGGAAAGAGGTGGCCCGACTGGCCAGGGTGGACCCGAGGCCAAAAGAGGCGGCAGCTGTAGCAACGGGAGCACCTGGGGCAGGTAGGACCCAAAGAGAGACCGAGGACAAGCCGGTGGAGTGCACCCGACAGAAGAAAGGGACCTCTGAGATCCCACGGGAGCCGCGGAGAAGAAGAAGCTGGTACAGTGCAAATACCTTTTACTTAAGACCCGAACGGGCTCTTACTTTGGAGCATGCTCAGTTGGATAGTTAAAAACTCATAGCAGTTTCATCTGTCCCAGGTTTTTTTATTTTTTTATTTTTTTATTTTTTGTTAAGTTGGAGCAGTGGTCAGGGGGGGCAGGTTCCTCAGAACTGACGACCACGGAGGTTCTGGCCACAGAGAGAATAGTACTTACTGTGTGTTGTCCTGGCTGGGCTCAGGTAAAAACAGTTACATCTACCTTCTTAAGCCAAAGGGTACTCTTACAGTTGAGGCAAATCTTGCCATCAGCATCTTCTGCTAACCCCAACACCCACTCACCCCATAGAATGTGGAATATGCTAGAGTCCATTGGCTCAGCAGTACAGATTCAAACTGCCCTTTGCCAGTGGCAAACATTAAAGCAACCTAGATGTGCCCAGGTTACCTACCTTTGTGCTGTGTTTTGGGCTTATAATTATAAGGGGGAATCAATAGACAAGGTGGATTTTCCTTTTAATAGACGTTTACCTATAATGTGACTATTACTCCATATATGCTTTCCTGTTTCTTAACATGCTTTTGAGAGGTACAGCATGGCCTAGTGGATAGTGACCAGGACTCAGAGTCAGGAAGACCTAGGTTCAAGTTCACTTAGCTCTTGGCTTTTTGACCCTGAGCAATTCATTTAATATCTCAGTGCTCCCAGACAACCCTTGAAGACTACACATTTAGAGCAGGTATCAGTCTGCATTGATCGAAGTAGTTTCATCACCTGGAGCTCTTTCTATCAATTGAAATCAGAGATTCTGTTCCCATTCTCCTTGCTCTGCCCACCCCCTTCCTACACTAAACACACAATGTTATACTCAAGGCTTCATTAATAATAGAAAGTTGGTGTACATTCTCATCCAGTCCACTGAAGAAAAGAATTTAAATTCATCTTACTACTTGGATCCCCCTTTATTTCAGTAGCTCTAATGGATAGATAACAGTGACTGTTTTGTTACCTGTGGAAAAACTTTGGTGCTGGGAAAAGAAAAGGGGGTGGGAGGGTTCATGCAGAAGTGACACAGCAACCTTGTGTCATTTCTCCTTTGACACTATTCTTGTGCAGTGGAAAGGTAATTGTTACGTAGTTAGGAAATTTATTCTCATATTTAAATAAGAATTTGTTGTATTTGATCTTGGTATGCTTATGAATAATGTGAAAGAAAAAAAAAATCATTCTTCCATTGTATAAGATAAGCCTACAGCCCTTTAGGAGAGATAGTGTATGCATTCAATTTTAAGCTATATATGAGATTAAGAAAAGATATTCCTATTTGTTGCCACACCCGGACAAAATCAATATTAAATTCCTGTAGTGAATTTTTTTGTGTATATACAAAAAATATATAACATATTTCTTTAGTCCATAACTGTACTGATTTTGGAAGATCGATGTGGCTCTACATTATTCATTTCTAAATTTGAAATTTCAATTTGTAACTATTGGTCATTATCACAAAGTTGTATTACTCATAGCTATATAAAGACAGCATAAATTTTATATTTAGCTATAGGTAGGCAACATGGTATGGTGGAAAGAGAGTCAGCTTTATAGTCTGGAAGCTCTGGGTCAAGTCTTCACTCTGACACAGAATGGCTATGTGTCTTAGGGGAAGTCACTTAACCTCTCTGTTTCCCAGGCAACTCTCTAAGTTGCAGAAAAGATGCCAATCTGCCTTGGCAGAGTAAGTTCTTCAATGGGAACTCCCTATACCTATGAAATTGCAGGCCTGGTCCAAAACCCCAAAATTAACTATGACAATATATGTTATGGGGATCTAGATTATATATACATCATAGTTCAATAAAACAAAATATTGGTAATTACATATTAGTGCTCTGTTTAAGAACAAAATGATAGACTAATTTTGTATAAATGATCATTCATATTTTTCTTTCTTGCTGCCATGCTTAGCTTTCTTCGGAATTTGCTGCTGTTGTTATCTTTAAAATCAGTCTTCAAAAGAACCTGATAGCTTCTTATTTCAACAGAATATTTTTATATTTGTGACATTTTATATATAATATACAACTTATAGGCTTCTAGATAGGTTGTTCTGTATTTCACTGATGAAAGATGCTTTCTACTTCTGCTAAACCTTTATGAGGAACATTAATTTTTAAACTTTTGTCTCCATCAAAGAAAACTGTGACTCTGAAATGCCATTGTTGCTGCTAATCCAAATAAACTTCTTACTTTATTTGTAAGGTCCCCATTCAGTAGAGATCCTTTCTTTTTATAAAATTCCACCCTCCTTTCCTAGATTAACAAACTGAGATTATAAAATGCTCTTTTGTTCTTATGTTTTATTAATTATTCTTGTTCTTCTTAGAGTTTAAGTGAATAAACTGCCTTACTGATCTTTTACCCTGAAGCCGTTCTAATTGCAGGTAAAATAATCTAAAAGGAAATAAATGTTTCCACCATTTTGTTCTAAACAAATGTAAGATGCCATGAGAAATATGTTCTCTGTTTTCAGCATCACCTTTCACTTTGTGTGTATCCTCATATGCAATTCACACACTCTTCTAGCTAAGTAAGCAACACAGATATTTGAAAGTGAAAAGTGCTGAATTGGCAGTGTCATATCACTGAGAAATGCAACAGCAAAGAAGGGAAGGGAAGCCAGAGCTCATTCTTCCAGTCCATTCCCTAGGCAAATCATTGGCCCAAACTCATGTTAGTTTTTCTAAGGGATTTCAGCAGCCCTTGCCTAAGTAGCTCATGTAGTCTGCATATAAACATTTTTGTGATAAAATGTTTTGGAGAAAATTATGAAGCAAATGTATACTGAAGCAAAATAAAAGCACACAATCCAGAAGAAATTATTCCCAATTTTAAAGTATGACCTCATACTAAAAGACTTTTCCTCAGGCCCACCTTTCGCACAAAAAAAAGAGTAGCTGTTTTCCCTTCTAAATTTAATCTGATTTACCTTGAAGTCCAATCTTAGCATTCAAAATGAGATGACATGTATGCATATATTTCTAGGAATTGGGCACCCACTAACTTAGAAACTTTAGGAAGTTTATGGGTAAAATTTAACTCCTGAGCTGTTTCCTGGTTTAGTGTGGAAGGTAGTAAATGATGCACTCTTTGTTTTTTCCTCTACGGTGTTTGCACTTGGTTTTAGATTTTGTATGCTTTCCATTTGTCAGGCAAACAAAGAGTTGAACAGTTGTTCTCGCCCTTTATTTTTCTGCTCAATAAAAATCAATTGTTTCAAGTTAAGCTATGCCCTATGCTACAGTGATGCTTGATTCTTTTAGGATTATCAGTGCCACTCCATTTCAGTGAATATGCTAACCAGTAACTACTCAGGCCAGTTTGCCATCACCTTAAAAAGGAATAGATACGATGATACATTCATCTCATGTTAGAGCAGCTATAGAGCAGCTTGAGTGATTTCATTGTTTGCTTTCTGTTTGTGTATGTGTGCTGATGTGTGTGTGTATGTGTGTGAATATAGTATGTGGTCCTGACATGTGATTTCACCTGTGTAGTGAACTCCCACTGAGAAAAAAATCTTTCTATCAATGCAACTATTCTACAGCTTAAGAGTCTTAGAGAGTTGGATAGAGATATTCGGAGTATGTCATTTGCTAGGGTCACACAACTAGTATGTGTCACAGACAGAATGTGAATTCAGGTCTTCCTTATTCCAACACTGGCTCTCTATCCTGATGCTTTTCCTTTTGTCTATAGATTGCAAGCTTTCTATTTCACTCTGTGTACGGTAGTACTCATTGTGTATGGCCATGTGAAATAGAGAGTAGACAGTCATCTTTGGGATAAGAAAGATCTGAATTCAAGGCTGGCCTCTGACACATACTGGTAATATACATATTTATATGCATATATACCTGCCTACATACTTAAATACATACCACACAAACATATAGATCTAGACCTAGCCATAGATTTTTAGATAGAGATATCTATATCTGACCATAGACATTCAGGTGTAAGTATCTAGAATTAGATTTAGGTATCTAAATAGAGATTTCTAAATTTAGATCTAGACATAGATATATAGATAGGGATACCCAAATCTAGAGATCTAGACCTAGATATATAGATCAACAATGCATTATCTATCCATCCATCTGTCTGTCTGCCTGTCTGTCTATTGCCTATCTGCGTGAACTTGGCAAGTCACCCTCACAGTGCGTCTAGACTGTTGGTTTAAGACTCTAAGTGGCAGATCCAATACAAATATATGAGTAAGTGTATATACTTACATACTCTTTGGAGTGAAGTAGAGAATTTGACCAGCATTTCTTAAGCAGTATCTGTGTGTCAAACACTGTATTAGTTGCTGAGGATACTAACACAAAAATGAAGCAGTTTCCTCAAGGAGCTTCAATTCTGCTGACATGGAGAGATAGAACTTCATGTATGGGAAAGAGTAAATAAATAGGCCCATTTTTCCGACACATAGAGTAGGAGTGGAGGAACTAACGTGCAATCCGCCTGGAAACAGTCTGGAACAAGGTTGTGAGGGGCTTTAAATGCCAGAGTTTGTATTTTATCCTAGAAGCAATGTTGTGAAATTTATGCCAGAAAGAATTTTCTTCACTTCTTAAAGTCCACAAACTGTGACCCTGGACACAAATTTGAAACTCATACTCCAGGGAGGAAGATAACATATGCCATGAGCTTTACAGGTGTCAAAACATGAAGCCTAAAAACTTGAAGTCAGCCAACTATTGTGTGGTGGTAATAAAATAGGAGTGGAAACAGTCACATTTTAAATTAATTCTTTTTTTATCACTTTGAGTTTTAATTGAGTTCCAAGCCTGCTAAGCCTAAAAAGAAACAGCTGGGATATGGTTTCAGGACCAGAGGTACAAATTGATTTAATTAAGAGATGTTGAAAATTCTAATGACTTTATATGGTTCTTTACTCATTCATTAAAAATTATGTAACATTGTTGATTTCATTTTCTGACCTTTTTTTTCTTCAAAAAATCCTATTCTTTTCCTTTTCTAACCTGGTTGGGTCATAACAACAAAACAATCATACTGTAGTTGGAGATCCTTTATCAGTGATAAGGATCTCTCCATTTTTACTGGAACAAAGTTATTAAAAAGCTACCAATTTGGTTTACAAAGCATGTAAAGCTAAACGAAAGAGAGCTAAGCATTGTTCAGCCTTAAGGACTCCTTGACAATTGGCCCTTTTACCCCATACAAGAATCACCAGATTTCTGTGCTTGAGACCTGAGGATACTGTCTCATTAGTCCATACCTATTTCGCTGTGGGCCTATTTGCAAGGTGTCTTTCAGACCTAATTTTCTTTAATATCAATATTCCATAGGTGCTTCATCTGTGACTAAATCTACTTTTTTACTTATGTCTTTCTAGAGACATTAGTAGAAAGTTTTTTGAGACATATTAAGCTCTTGTCCTACTCTTCATGACCCCATTTGGGATTTTCTTGGCAAAAATACTAGAGTGGTTTCTATGATCTTCTCCAGCTCATTTTACAGGTGAGGAAACTGAGGCAAACAGGCAAAAAGATGACTTGCCCAGAGTTATCCAGTTAATAAGTGTCTGAGGTTGGATTTGAAGTCAGGTCTTTCTGACTCCAGGCCCAATGCTCTATCTGCTGCGTCACCTAGCTGCAGGTAAGGAGGATACATCATTTTATTTTTTTTTATTAATTTATTTTGATTTATCAATAATCACTTCCATATGCTTTTGAGTTTAAATTTTTTCTCCCCCTTCCTCCCCACCACCCTCCCCAAGACGGCACATAATCTGATATAGGCTATACATTTATATTCATATTAAACATATTTTCACATTAGTGATATTGTAAGCAGAAATTAAAACCAATAGGAGGAACCATCAGAAAGAGGAAACAAAACTCAACAGAAGAGAAAAAAAATAACAATTCGGCTTCCATAGTTCTTTCTTTGGGTGTGGATAGCATTTTCCATCACAAGGCCTCTGGAGATGTCTTAGATCCTTGTATTGCCAGGAAGGGGTAAGTTTATCAATATTAATCATCACACAACGTGGCAGTTATTGTGTACAACATTCTCTTGGTTCTGCTCACTTCACTCAGCATCAGACCACACAAGTCTTTCCAGGTTTTTCTGAAGTCAGCCTGTTTATCATTTCTTACAGCACAATAGTATTCCATCACATTCATATACCATAACTTGCTCAGCCATTCCTCAATTGATGGGCAGAGGATACATCATTTTAAATTGAAATTCAAGGAAAGATTCATTCAGGAGGTAGTCTGTAGGTACTATGCCTACCATACTTTGTTGTTGTTTGTCCTTCATTCTTGAAGAGGGCCATGACATCAGGAGGGAGATGCTGTGACTTTACAAGTGAATTGGATTTAAATGAGGCAGGGCTGTGCAAAGTCACCGGCCTTACTTTCTCCTCCAGAGCCATTTGAGTCGAGTGGCAAGATATAGATCAGGTCATTCCCAGGTCTCAGTTTGACTGAGGCAATGCCCATTCAGTGATTAAGGCTAGGTAAGAAGTGAGGCAAAGAATGGCCTCTTTTAGCCTACTATACTTGTCACAAGGTGAATGTAAGGGACTGGGGGAGTTATGGCTTAGAGTTTGCTGGAATTGGATTTATAAGTATTTGCAAAGCTTATGACAGACTCGGAGAGATAAGACACTGTGTGAATTATGGCCCGTGTGAGGGAAGGGGAAGCGACCAATGACATTCTTGCACAAGGTTATCTAGGAAGAATTTTTGTTATACTTTCTACTTTTTCTCCATATTTCTAAAGGGTTGGAAGAAGCAGGGAAGAAAGGGATTTGTACTTTTACTTGTTCCTTCTTTATCTTTAAACACTGTTAAGGGATCCCATTTTTAGGATATACCACTGTGAATATAGAAAGCTGAGCCCTTGAAAAGATAAAGCTCAGAAGTTTCTAACTCTGAGGTTGTAGGTCTCATGTATGGGTGAAAAGCCTGGAATATGAGATAAGAGACTTTGGTGTTGGTCATTATGTCTGATGTTCTCTAACAGTTAGAGTATATGTGACAATACCAGCCAAAGTAGGAGAGATACAGTTTCCCCAGGGGATTCCTGTGGTCTAGGAATCAGGGGTATTGGGCATATTTAAAGTGATCAGTTGATGATGTATCAGAGTGGTTTATTCTTTGGTATGGTGAGATATGGGGTAGGGATTGCTTCTCCCCATGTTAATGATATAATTTTTTTGGTGGGGTAGGGGGTAGAATGATATATTGTTCTTGGATTGGGGCAGGGAGATGTCATTTGAAGGGGGAACATCTTTGTTAAGTTTCTTCCTCACATATCTCGTCTGTTTACTGTTTGTGTGAGTGTGTGTATACACATGTATACACATAATTTTATTATTTATTTTAATTAATGAGCACTTATTTTCTCTCTCCCCAACTAAGCAACATTAAACAATATAACAAACATGCTTAGTCAAGCAAAACAAATTCTTGCATTAGCTACATTTAGAATATGTGTTTCATTCTGTATCTTGAATCCATCACCTTTTTATCAAATCAAGAAGCAATTTATTCAACTCCTACTATGTGCTAAACACTATGCTAAGCTATGGGGATACAAAGAAAGGAAAAAATAATTTCTGCCCACGTGGAGCTGATAATCTAGATGGGAGACATAATACAAACAACTATGTGCAAACATGATATATACAAGAAAAAGTTTTGGAAATATCAGAGGGAAGGATCTTTCATTAAAGGGACTAGGAAGTCAGCTAGGATTTTAGCTAAGACTTGAAGGAAGTCAAAGAAGTGAGGAGGCAGGGATGAAGAGGGGGAGGATTTCAGGCTTTGGTGGGGCAGCCAGTGAAAATTCATGGAGTTTGGAGGTGGGGTGTTTTGTGCAAATGAGATAATATTTGTAAAACACTTGACATGTAATAGGTATTTAATAAATGATTGCACCCTTCTCCCTCTCTTCCCTTGTTCAAAGAACAGCAAGGAAGTCAATGTTACTGAATCACAGAGTATATTGAAAGGAGTCCTGTGTAAGCAGATGGGAAAGGTAGGAAGGGACCAGTTTACAAAAGTCATTAAAAACCAAATAGAAATTATTTTTGATCTTGGAGGCAATAGAAAGCCACTCGAGTTTATTAGCTGGTGTGTGTGTGTGTGTGTGTGTGTGTGTGTGTGTGTATGTGTGAGAGAGAGAAAGAGAGAGGGAGAGAGAGAGAGGGAGAGAGAGAGAGAGAGAGAGAGAGAGAGAAACATGGTCAGACTTACACTAAGATCAATTTGATAGGTCAGTGGAGGATAGACTAGAGTGGGGAGAGACTTGAGACAGTGACCTGAAGCTATTGCAATAATCTAGGCATAAGGTGATGAGTGCCTTAGCCACAATGATGACATTGTAAGAGAGGTAAAGGGTGTATACAAAGATAATAAAGAGATACAATCTAGGAAGAAGGAAAGATAATGAGTTGAGTTTTGGACATACTGAGTTTAAGATATCTACAGGACATCCAATTTGAGATTTTCAATAGGAAGTTAAAATGTGAGACTGGAGAGGGGTTAGAACTGGATAAAAAATCTGAAAATTATCTTCAGAGAGATGATAATTGAAATAAAGAGGTCAACAAGGCAAATAGTATAGAATGGAAAAAAGAAGAGGGCTCAGGACAGACCTTTGGGGGACACCTAATGATAGTGGTCACAGACTGGATGAAAATCCAGCAAAGGAGACTGAGGAGTCATTAGAAAGGTTGGAGGAGAACTATGAGATAGAAGAGTCATGAAAACCTAGAGAGAAGATAATATCAGGGAGAAGAGAGTGATTGACAGTGTTAGAGGCTGCAGAAAAATCAAGAAGGATGATGACTGAGAAAAGGTCAATAGAGTTGGTAATTTTAGAGATCATTGGTAAATTTGAAGAATAGTTTCTGTTGAATGATCAGTTCAGAAACTGGAATGCAGAGAGTTAGTGAAAAGGAGGTAGAGGCACACATTACAGATGGCCTCCTCAAGTTTAGCTACAAAAGGTAGGATAACTTTAGGATGATAGATAATGGGAAACTATGGATCAAGTAAGGGTTTTTTTTTTTTTTTGGAGGATTGGGCATGTTCATATGCAGTAGAGAAGCAGCAGGGAGAGAGTGGAGATGATAGAAGGGCAATCTTCTGAAGAAGATGAAATGGAATAAGGATCCTTGGGTATGTAGTAGAGTTTGCCTTGGCAAAGAAAAAGTCACTTATTTCTGTGAAAACAGGGTTGAAAGTGGATCAAGGTATCTGAATATTGTAAGATGAGGCTGAGGTGACAAGAGGGAGCTCTTGGTGAATGGCTTCAATTTTATTTTTTTTTTTTTGGTGAAATATAAGGGAAAATTCTCACTTGAGAGGTTGGGGGAAGAGGAGCCAGGAGTTTAGAAGAAGGATGAAAAAAATTTGGAAAAGCCACTGTGGTGAGTGGGATAATGAATCAATTAGGGAGTATCAAAGGATTGCCTTACAGCAATGAAATCCTATTTGAGATTGTGTAAGAAAAATTTGTAGTGGACCCAATCAGCTTAGTAGTGGTATCACTGGATCAAAAGGTATGTATGGTGAGTTTTTTTGGGGGGATAGTTCCAAAAAGCTTTTCTAGAATGTGTCGTACCAATTCATAGCTCCATCAACAGTACATTAGTGTGATGATTTTTGCCTCTTAGTCCTTCCGACAACTTTCCTCTTTTTTAATCTTTGACACTCTAATGACTGTGAGGTGGAACCTCAGACTGACTTTAATTTGTATTTCTTTATTAGTGACTTGGAAGATTTTTTAAGGTGGTTATTAATAGGTTGGATTTATTTCCTTGAAAACTGTCTGTTCATATGGGGAATGGCTCATTCTTATAAATTTGAAATAGTTCTTTATATTATATATATTTATATACCCATATGTAAGTATGTATGTCTTAGAAATGAGAGCTTTATTGGAGAAATATGCTGCAATGATTTTTTCCCCAGTTAACCTGCTTACCTTCTAACTTTAACTGTGTGGTTTTTTTTCCTCAAAAGCTTAAAATTTTATAATCTCTATTGTCCATTTTATCTTCTTTGATTTTTCAATCCCTTGTTTGGTCGTGAGTAGTCATTCTATAGAATGGAAAGGCAATTTCTTCCTTGTTCTTCTAATTTGGTTTTGATGTCACCCTTCATGTCTAAGTTGTGTAGCCTTTTAGAGTTATTTTGGTATAAGGTATGAGTTGTTGGGCTATACCGTATTTGGCCAGTTTGCTTTCAAGTTTTCCCAGGAGTTTTTTTTTTTTCTCATATAGTTAGTTGTTATTTCAGCAACTGAAGTCTCTGGGTTTATTAAACCCTAGGGGACTGTGTTTACTTGCTTCTGTATGTTGTGTACTTCATCTCTTTAAGTGATTGTCTTCTATTTTTAAGTAAATTTTTAAAACTAATTTTGATGATTCCTACTCTATGGTATATTTTGAGACCTGGTGCTGCGAGGCTCTCTTCCTCCCTATATTATTGCTCCTGAGATTCTTGACTTTTTGTTTCTCCATATGACTTTCATTATTGTTTTTTTCTAGCTCTATACTATAATCCTTTGGTGGGTTGATTGCTATGGCTTAATAAATGTTTATTATTGACCTTTTTATAATTTTGCTTATATTGAATCTATTCTATATTTTTGGTATACATCTAATAAGTCATAAGTTTTAATATGATGCTGTAATCTATTTCCAGATATTTTATTTAAAATTTTTGTGTCAGTATTCATTAACAACCTTGTTCTAAACTTCTCTGCTTTGTCTTTCCTTGGTTTGGGTATCAAAACGATAGAAGATATAGAAAAGTTCTTTCTATTGCTGTTTTTTTTGCCAACAGTTTATGTAATGTTAGAATTAATTGCTCTTTCAATATTTGTTATAGTTCACTTGTGAATACAACTGTCCTGGATTATTTTCCTTTGAGAGTTCATTTATGGTTTGTTCAATTTCTTTTTTCTTATAATGGGTTATTTATATAACTTACTGATTCTTCTGTTGATTTGGGTGTTTCATATTTTCATAAACATTCATTCATTTCATCTGAGTTATTAGTGTGGGTGGTATATAATTGGGCAAAATAGTTTCTAGTAGTTTCCTTTTCAATGACTGAATTAACACTTTTTCCAGATTTGAGCAATTTTATTTCCCTCTTTTTTTTTTATAAAAATCAGATTATTTGTTAATTCATTTTATTAGCTTTTTAAAAAAAAGCTTCTAATTTTATTATTCAGTATGGACCTTTTTTGCTTTCAATTTTAATTTCTACTTTGGTATTTGATTGTTTTTTGTTTTGTTTTGTTTCTAGTTTTTTTTTTTAGTTGCATGCCCAATTCATTGATTTATTATTTGTCTCTTTTGTTCATAAGAACATTTAGAGATATAATTTCCCCTCCTGAGGATTGGTTTAGCTGCATGCTGTAAGTTTTAATATATTATCTCATTGTTATCTTCTTTGATGAAATAGTCTATATTTTTATGTTCTTCAACTCACTAATTCATTAGGATTAAATTATTTAGTCTCTGATACATTTAAAATTTGTTTTTCAAAGGCCCTTTCTTGAACAAAATTTTTATTGAATTAGGTTTCTTTTTATCTGCAATATTTGGCAAGGTTCTTCCTCTGTTTCCCCTTCCCTTCCCCCAGCTAATAAATGGTCAATTGTTGTAAGGGTGTTGTGTATACTAGGGAAGTGTGTAAACTCCTTTATGTTCCCTTTCAGTAATTTCCAGAGGTTTATCAACTCCCATGAAAAGATGAAGAATTTGACGCACTTTTGAAAAGTATTTGGAAGTGGAACTTTCAGTATTGTTGGTGGAATACTTTTTTGCATTCAGTTAGAAAGAACCTGGGCAAGGTTATTGGTAAAGTTGATAAGCTGAGGCTTAAAGGATTAAGATGTCCTTCATCATCAACCCCATTTCTATTTCACAAAGTCAAGTTACATTCAGGTTCTGGCACCACCAACTTCTCACTCCTTTTTTGAGCACTATCAGAACTCATGTCTACCTAGTTTGCAGTTGTAACAGAATATATGTCTGCCTCTCTAGCTGAGGTCTGCTGGGAGTGTTCTTATATCCAGCTACTGGGACATCTTGTTCTGTGATCCATCTGTGTTTCTTAGAGGATGAGTTTTGTCTAACTTTTCATTGTTCATTTGATTTTCCATTGACTTCTGCCTTCTGAGTCTCTAGGGATAGCCTGTCACTTTCATTCCTTGGCCCACACATAAGAAAGATGTCTCAGGGACAGCTGAAGGCATTTTCCTTTATTGTCAGGCCTCATTCTATGAGCTCTTTTCTTCAAATTTGCTTTCCACAGTAGCTGGTCATATTCAAGCTGCTTTTCATCTCCTTCAAGAATGGCCAGATGTGTGCACAGATCCCCCTTATCTAGTAATCTACTGCTCACTTGGGATAGCCTGACAGCATTCATATATGCCATCTTTCTGGCTCCTTTGATTAGCAGTTTCTGGAGCGGCCGGTTTGCAAGGCATGCTAGATTAGAGGGCTTCTTTCCCTCTCTGGTAATATGTTGCAGAACTAGCTGTAGGTCTAGTATAGAGTCTCAGTTTTCCCAGACTACCTTTATAATCTTTGCAAACAGTCCCCTGAGTCCTCTGGGACACGTGGTTTCAGACTGCATATGAGATGAAGCTGGTCTCTTGAGGCGTTCCGTTAATTGCCTCTGTTTCTCAGCATCAATCCCCTGCCATTGCCGGAGTACTTCAGTGACACATCCTACTCGGGACTTGAATGGTTCCTCCCAAGGAAGGGAGTTGACAAGTCTTATTAATTCTACCTGCACATCATTTCTCACATTCATCTCTTCTCTAGTTACACTATAACCATCCTAAGTAAGACCCTTATTACCTCCTACCTCATTTGTTGTAATAGTCTCTTAATTGGTCCCTCTGTCTCTTGTGTCTCCTCTTTCTTATCCATCCTCCACAAAGCTGCCAAATTGATTATCTGACCCTGTCACTTCCATGCTCAAGATACTTCAGGGACCCCCTGTTGCCTTTTTTATCTTAAGATAAAATATAAACCTCTGTTTGCTATGTAATGCCTTTCACATCTGTCTCCAACTTATCTTTCTGGACTGATTTCCTAATACTTCCATTAACATACTCTATGTTCCAGCCAAATTGTCCTACTTGCTGTTACATGTGACATTTTATTTCTTGCCTCTGTGTCTTTGCATATACTATCCCTCAGGCCTGGACTGCTCACCATTCTTATCTTTCCTTCTTGGGATCTGAAACTCTCTTCAAGGCTCAGTTCAACCGATAACCTTTACACAAGGCATTTCCTGATCCACTCAATTGTTAGCACTTTCTATTCCACACTCACAGTATTTTGTATTTACTTCATATATTTTACTTTTAATTAATATGTTGATGCTGCTTCTCCCTAATGAAACATAATCTCCCTTCAGTTCAGGGATTTTTTTTGGTCTTTGGTCTTCCTCCAGCTTAATAGACAGGTGCGTGATAAATGCTTGTTAGTTGAATTGAATGGATGCTTCTCTGAGAAGTTCCTTTCTCCTGGTTTAATGAATACTTTGAACTTGTACCAGCAGGAATCGAGGCTGATTTTCATCTCCAGTTCTGCTGCTGGTACAAGTATGGACCTCCTCCCGAACAGATATCTTGTATAATCTCTTGTTTTCCATGAGGATTCTGCATCTTCTTCGTCCTGATCCTCAGTGGGAGGTCTAGTGACCAGTATACAGAACGTCTAACTCTTATCACTCCAGGAATGCTAGAATGCACTGGTGGGCTAGCTATATTACAGAACACAGACATAGATTTGTCTGCCTTCTCATATACTTTAGTTATTACGTCATACTATCCAATAGTATGTTGGCAATGCACTTTCAATAGCTTTGTTCCCGTAGTCAGCAAGCATCCTTAAAGCTAGGAGGTGCTCATAAAATTAGTTCTTTTTTCTACAATGTTTGAAAGATTTAACAACCATTTTGTTTAATTTAGCTTACTAATATGTAACAGTGCCCAACAAATGTAAATATTTAATAATGCAACCATATAATAGTGATTAGTAACAATATAGTTATTCTGGTGGGAGAGATGGCCCAGTAGTAGCAACAAAATTTTGAGCTGTCAATACTGCTGAAGGTAGTAAAAAATGAAAGGAAAAACCTTTCAACCAAAAAGTAATATCATAGTCTGTCCAAGTATTCAAGTAAACTTACAGATAATTACAAAACTGCCAAAACAATGTTTTTCTGGATAGTAAATAGTCCCACAATAACATATTTGGTCCCATAAATACTAAGGACCATGGGGGCATATGATTGTCAGTCAATCAGTGCTTTGTTCCCACCACTATAATGGGGGCTCTCATCTCTGAGTATGTCAGTTAATCTCTATTTTAGCTTCAACACATATTGTCACATAATTCCCTTTCCTGTATCACAGTGTTGCTTTATTCATTTACCTTTTTCAAATTCATAAGTTTAACTCACAGATTAACCACTTAAGTAAATGTATAGTAATATAAGAAGCATTCATTTCATAGCCTGCAACATTTCATTTAATTACTTTGATTCAACTTCTTCCAAGTCAGAAATGCCTTTCATAGTCCATTTCCCTTTCTCTCATTTCATCCCAACAAACTACTCTCTTCATTTTTTTGGAGGGTGGGATTTTTTTTTTTTGGCTAAGCAATGGAGTTAAGTGACTTGCCCAGGGTCACACGGGTAGTGTCAAGTGTCTGGTCTGAGGCCGGATTTGAACTCAGGTCCTCCTGACTCCAGGGTCGGTGCTCTATCCACTATGCCACCTAGCTGCCCCAAACTGCTCTCTTCAGCAGAAAACTGTCCGTCATAGCAATCCCATTGAGTTCCTCTCCTATATTCTTCTCCTAATATTCATGGCTGGAAACAGAAAGTAGTGGTAAAAAAGATAAATCTTGCCCAAGTATGTTTTCTCAAATCTAGGTCCCAGGACTGAAGCTCTGGAGGGGTCTGGCAGCCTCTCCAGTCTACGTTTGCTGCACAGATCTTGGGTATTCTATTGTCTTGTTTTTCTCCTTTCCCCCTCATCCTTATCAGCAGCAACATTCAGGTGGTTACAGCTGTGGTTCAGAGGAGTTCTGGTGTGGCCATTTTTCTCCCTTTCTTCCGTGGAGAACTGGAAGAACTTTAGAAGTTCCAGGATACCTGCTCTCTGGCTTAACACTCAATATTCCCAACTGTCCTACTGGAACCAAAGCCAACTTGAACCATCCCAGTACTGGAAATCCCAGTTGGAAATACTATTTGGAAGATCCCAACAGGAACACTATCCCCGCTTGTCTCCGGAAGTAACTAGCATTTAGCCTCCCTCGAGGATACTAGCTTGTGCCCCTATTCGTTCATGTGTATCCATTCTCATCTTGCACATGAAAAATTGGGGAGCTAGAGACTTATGGGGATGAATTGATAACCTTATTTCTGTATTAACTTTATTATTAAGATCTTTGAACACAAAGTTTTATAATGAGATTTATACTTTTATTAAAACTTGCAAGGTAGAGAAGAGAATATTTAACGATGAGGAAAATGACACTCTAAGGAGATGTGAGGGGGTCCAGGTGATGAAGATTCAATTTCCTCATCTGTAAAATGGGAATGATAATAATAGCACCTATATCCCAGGGTTGTTATGAGGATCAAATGGGATAATTATGGTAAAACACTTAGCACAGCGCCTGGTACATAGTATGCATTATGTAAATGTTAGCTATTATTAGTTATTATTATTTTGTAGTTTTGCCTAAGGCTCTGGCACTGGCTACCTCTTGCCCAGCATATGAATGAATATAATTTCTCACTTATTCCTTGACATGTTTCTGTCCATTGCCATTCTCGAACACATGGTATAGCTAAGAATTAGAGTATGTGTTTAGGTCAATCGCTGTAATGTAAGCCTGTCAGATGAGGGTGGGAGAGATTTGAACCTTTTGGGCTGAGATAAAATTTAGACAGTTGATTCCTAATCATTTTTTTTTCAGAGAGGAGAGGCGGGGAAAGTCATGATTGTTCAAAAACAGAGACTTTTATAAGTCTATATATTCAGAGTGTCCTGAAGACTACTCAAGAACCTATTGTGAAATTTTCAGTGTATTTATATCACAGAAATCAGCAAATACTACAAATTAGGGCTGGATTTATTATTTTGTTGTTTTGCTACAAGAAATGTCAAATTCAGAGCCTGAACCAGAATAAAATATAATTGGGAAATGTTTAACAAAAATAAGTAAAAATACAATACAACATAGGTACTGTTAATTGTGGTTTTCTAGGTCAGTATGATGTCCACAGGGATCTGTTTCTATTTGAGTTTGACACCACTGATCTAGAATCAAGAAAGTGATGGAGAAAATGTTAATGATGCAGATTAAACTTAAAACTGTGTCATATGAACACTTTCACCCCCCCCTCCCTGAAAGCCTGTTATTAAACATTTTCCACAACACTACTGGTTATATTTAACTATGGGATGCTTGCAAGTAATAGTGAAATGGATTTATCAAACAGCTAAGATACTGTTTGAAAAGGGAATTAGCCCAGTTCTGTAGTTTCTTGAAAACAATACACTCTGATTATTAAATTACTAATAGAAGAGATGTAAATATTCTAGTTGTTTTTTTATTTTTTAGAAAAAAAAGCATATTTGAAAACATCCAGGTGTTGTACCAGCTGGAGCTCTTATTTTTAAATTATTTTGTTTATGGAGGAATATCCATTGCCCAGTTTTTAATTTCTATTACAATTAGTTGTAGTTACTTCTTTAGAATTTTAAAATGTTTTTGGTCATAGGAGCTAACAGCTGTTCCTTTAATGATACGAGTGTGTGAATAAATATGAGAATGCTCTTTTTATTTTTAAAATAGCAAAAAAAGTTAAATTTGAAGTGGTATATAAAGACTTCTAAATTAAACAAATAAACAAGAGGCAAGCTTTAACAAATAGTCCTTAATTCTGCCCTTAGATGTTAATAAATTTCCATTTCTAGCTAAACATTTTGGTCTTGTGGCAGAAATGCCCCAGGGCCCAAAATGTCTAGTTAGAAATGGAAATTTACTAATGTCTAAACGTCAAATAAATATTCTTAAGGTAACGCATTGTTTTTTAGGGTAACATTTATATTATCGTATAAATTAAGTTGTCAAATTGCCTCCCTCCCTAGTAGGGCAATGAGAAAATAAAAAATTTAATAGAGGTAAAGGACTGGGTAGATTTTGAGCATGGGGCACTGTGTAGCCAATACAAGGACACTGGGTACTTGGGAGATGTATATGGCTGGCAGTGGTTGGAAGGTAGCAAACTTTGAAATATGACATGGGACAGTGTCAAAAACAAATTTCTGCTATTTCTTAATTTTTTCCCTATGACTGATCCTGATGGATGCAAAGAATCACACAATCAACAAGCATTTGTTAACCATCCCCTGGAAGCACAGCACTGTATAGGCACTGGAGTACACAAGAGGAGAAGAAATGACCTGGCTTTCAAGAACTTAATTAAACATTTTTTAAAAATAACTCAATCAAAAAATATTTATTAAACTCCTACTCAATGCCAGGCACTGGGGATACAAATGCAAAGAATGAAGCAATCTTTACTTTCCTTATGTTCAAATAGTGAAAGATAACAAATATATGTATAGTATATATAATAGTATAGTATATATAACATTCAAAAAACAAATATAGATAAGGGCATTTTAGTTAAGTATAAGGTAGCTTGGGAGAGAGTTTACTAGCAATGGGGGAGATCAAGGAAGTCTTCAAACAAAAAGTACTGCATGAAGTATGTCTTGAAGAAAAAGGCCTCTAGGAAGTAGAGGGGCAGGAGGGAGGACATTCCAGGCATGAGAGAATGCTAATTCAAAGACAGGAGATGGAATATCATATGTGAGAAACTCAGAGACCAACTGTTTGGCTGTATTGTGGAGTATGGGAGGAGTAATAAGGTACAATGATGCAAAAAATGATGGGCTGGGGCTAGGTGGAGAGTTTTGATTCAAGTGGACATCCATGAACAATTTTACATTACCTCAGAAGCCTTGAGAGGTACACTGCCTTTCTAGTGAAAGGATTTCAGTGACTCACTGGAAAATGAAAAACAGAGTTTGCAGCATCAGCAGACCTGAAGTTGGGGAAAGTCTGCATGAAGAATGTCAGGGTGAAAGGGCTGTAGGAAGAAGTGGCAGGCAGCTTCCATATGACTGTTTTCACATAATTTTCCTGCCTAAGACAAGGTTCTTTAGGAAGGAGTGGAGAGGTCATACCATACTTCACTTGCTGTATCTGTCATGCCATGAATGCTGTGTCCCACCCACTTCATACAAACATGTGACTAAACATCTTTCCACCTAGAATTCCAACCTAGAACTTGAGGCTATGGCATGGTGGGAGAGAAGGGGTGGGAAGAGAAGCATTGGTGGTGTGTGCCTGTTGGATGTAAATGTGTTTCCTCTCCATGTCCCTAACCCTTCTGGCCCAACAGTACTGGAAGCAGCCTTTTTCCTTAGGGTTTGCTGGAACATTTTTTTTCTTTTGTATTTTTCTCTCTAGGATGGAGGTAGTTTAGGGTCAGGTGAAATCATCATAAGATAATGAAAATAGACTGGATGTATTAATGAAAATTATTTTAGCTGTTGATTGGAATGGACTTATTACCTCATCTTCTGGCTTCTGGGAAAGTCTGTGTGTGCACAGATTCTGGAAAACCCCTCTTTCCCTGGTAGCATAATGGTGGATGGTCATCTATTTTAAAAGTCGCCACTCTATCTTTAGGGAGTACTGTGATTCAACTCAAGCAGCCTCTGATTGCCCATGTATTTACCACTAGATGGAAGGTGATACCTACCTGTCTTTAATGACTTTAAGTAACAAAGTTCAAATGAATTGCATCTCAGAGTACTGAGTTATTATAGAGGCAGCTAGATGGCACAGTGAATGGAGTGCCGGGCCTGGAGTGGGGAAGATTTGAGTTCAAATCTTGCCTCAGATACTTACTAGCTGTGTGACCCTGGGTAAGTCATCAGTTTCGTCAACTGTAAAATGGGGATAATAACAGCACTTACCTCACAGGGTTGTTGTAAGGATCAAATAAGATAATATTTGCAACGTGTTTAGCACAATATGTGGCACATAGCAGGTGTTACATAAATGCTTTTTTCCTTTCTCCTATTGGCTGATTGAATTGCTAAGCAACTGTCAGTGATGTAGAATGGAAGACTTGAAAGGGCATGGGCTCTAGAGTTAGAGGATCTAGGTTCAAATCTTACCTTTGATATATACCACCTGTGTTACTCAGGGCAAGTCACTTAATTTTGTTAGGCTTCAGTTTCCTCATCTGCTCAGGGGGCTGGACTAAAAAATGACCTCTTTCAACTTTATGTGTATTGGTTTGTGCTTGAAAGATCAAGGAGAAGGGGAAAGATTCTGTGAAACTAGAAAACAAATGCCTTTTTTTTTAAATGGGAAGAATAGTATGCCCTTGACTTGATTTTGCTTACAAAATTGTAGAAATTATTATTAAAGAGGTGGTTAGTGAGTATTAAAAAAGGAAGTAGTAGTGATCTCAAAAAGTTAGTATGGCTTAACCAATTACTATTAGTCTGGTCATGGCAGACTAACTTCATGCCTTTTTTTCTTTCTTTCTTTCTTTCTTTCTTTCTTTCTTTCTTTCTTTCTTTCTTTCTTTCTTTCTTCTTTGTATTAGTAGGTGAGGGGAATGTTGTAGAAATAATTTACCTAGATTTTAGCACAGCATTTGGCAGTCTCTCATACAATTCTTCTGGAATGATGAAGAGATATGGGTTAGATGATAGTACAGCTAGGTGGATTTGGAACTAGTTCAATGACCAGTCAATAGTTTGGTATTAACAAGCATTTATTAACTGCCTACTATGTTCCAGAAAGGTCCTATTCTGTCAGCTTGGAAGAAGATATCAGGTATCTTTGCTTGGCCCTGTACGATTTAATTTTTTTTATCAATTGCTTAGCCAAAGACAGATAAAATGCTTATCACATTTGAAGACACAAAATTAGAAGTATAGCTAACAGATAACAGGATCCCTTACCCCCCAAAAGCATCTCAATAGGCTAGAATTTGGGACTGTATAAGGTGAAATTTAATAGGCATAAATATAAAGCCTTATACTTGGGGTTTTAAAAGTCTATGATAGGGGAGGTTAATCTAGAAATTTTTACAACTGCAAATCAGCTCCGGGTATTTCAATGGATTTTAAGATCAATATATCTAGTTAGGCCCTGGCTTCAAATTCTAACTTTGCCATTCAGTAGCCCTGTAACCTTAGGCAAGTTGCTTAATCTCTCCAGACCTTATCTATAAACCTATGTATGATCTTATGGCAAGGATGTTGGAGGATCTCAAGATTGTGCCATTGAAAAATTGTTCTAAGGTAATGGAGATGTTAAACCCAGATAAGAAAATACTAGGGGATGAATTGGGAGGGGAACATGATAGCTGCCTTGAAGAGTTGGATTCATTGTTTCAACTGCTTCCAGAGAGGAGTGGAGTGGAGTGACCGAGGCACTTTTTCTTGATGGATGAGAACCAAGTTCATAAATTTTGCAGGGTTCCCCAAATCCTGTGTAAGTCCTGTATGCCATAGAGAGGGGAAGCAATGTGATACAAAGAAAAGAATACTGAGCATTTCTTAAAAGTCCTGGATTCTAATTCTATTGTGTGACCTTGAGCAGGCCACTTAATTTTTCCTGGGCCTCAGTGTTCTCATGCGAACATGAGGGGTTGGACTAGATGACCTCTGAGGTTCATTCTGGTCCTACATTTATGCTTCTATGATTCTAAACTGAGACCCACTGTACTCCAGGTCACACAAAGTTGAACAGGTGGGTTATAAAGCAATCTCTGACGATTAGTGAACCAAAGGGAGCTATTGTGATTTCCTTATTGTCAAAGATTGGGGCCAGGCAAGTTAATCCTTGAATGGCTCTTGAATTTGGATGGGGCTGGGGTGGGTCGTACTTCCCCTGAAACTAATTCTTCACAGGTAGACATCACAGTTAAAATCTTCTAAAATGTGATCACTAGGGTTGGATATTTTACTCTGAATTTTGACAGTATAGAAGGAGCTGCCGTGCTCTGTTACATCTACTTGCCCCTAATCGAACTGCTTTGGAGGATGACAGTTTCAGACAAGGAGGCATGTCAAATATCTCCCAGAGTTCCTCAGAGAAGTCTCTCACAATGTCCAACAAGGGCCTCTCCAGGATGGGGACGGGCCAACAAGTGCACAACAGGTCACTGCGGGTGGTCTGTTTAGAAAGTCATCACACCCTAGTCTGTGGGGAGCTCCCATTCGGGTAGACATCCATGAACAATTTACATTGTTGCAAACCCTGGGAGGTCCATTGCCCTCTCAGTGAAAGGACCTCAGTGACTCATTGGTCTGTTGGTAGAAACAGAGGCTGACTTCATACACTTCAAGAGCCATTTGTTCATTTCCCGTAAGGTGGCAAATGCTCACTGGCACTTAGCCAGTTCTGTGGAGGTCTGCTCCAACTGGTGTGTCAGTACTGTAGTCCCTGGGCTGGTTTAGAGAGGTAGCAGGGTTCTTATAAGAGCAGCTGGTGGGGGGATGAGCTGCATTGGTGGTTTGGTTAGAACAATATTGTCAGATTTCTGGCTCCTGGGACAATAAGGCTGATATATGTAGGTAATTAAGGTCAGCCAAGAAGCCCCAAGGGAAGAAAGACCCCTTTTAGAGAAGACATGTTCTGAGCTATCTGAGAGTACAGTAAAGCAAACCAAAGTCCACACCAAGTCTAGCCAGATATGCCAAGATCAAAAGGGTGATGCGGCCGGCCAGAAATGGAATATGTAGTAGCAGGGCTAAGCTGACAGCTATGAGTATGTCTGGACAAAAACACAAAGTAGCAGGGAAAAGCATTCTGCATTTAGAGTCAGATAATGTGGGTCCAATTCCCAACTCTCCCATTTTACTAATTGAGTGCCTTTGAGATAGGCCGTGCTCCAGCTGCCTGGCTAGACTTATCCCTTCACATGGGGCTGCTTTTCAACCATTCTTTTCAGTCAGGGCTCTTATGACTTCCATCCCCCACCATGATGAACCCCTTAGGATTAGTATAGGATCAGTTATGGGTACTAGTGGGGGGCTAGCAAGCAAACTCAGCCCTAGCCCTTCCCAGCCAATATCTTCCTCTGCCTTCCCTTTACATTCCTTCCTTTGTTGTGTGGCACAGTGGAATGTTGGATTTGGAGTCAGAGATTCTGGGTTTGAATTTTGACTCTTCCCTATAAAAAATTCACTGGCTTTGGAATCACATGTGGGTTCAAGTTTTGGGCTTGGCACTTGCTATTTGGGCAAGTCATTTAACCTCTCCAAATCTCTACACCACTTACGTGTTTTCTTACCTAGAAAATGAGGGGGTTTTCCTTTGAGGTCTTCTCCAGTTCTAATTCTACTATGCAATTTACCTTCCTTCCATCTTGTGATGTTCATTGAAATTTATTTTTCTCCTGAAGACACCACATTTCTTGGCCCTCTTTTCTGAGGTTGACTGGTCCTTTCCTATCCACAACACGCAGGGCTGGACAGAGGAGTTGGTACACTGTCCACGGGTTTATAGGATCAAATTCCATAACCTTAATGACCATGACCTCTGACACACTCTACCTCAAACACATGCAGTTAGGAGTGGTCCACCATACTTTAAATGCCCTCATCCTAATTAGGGTGACAGAATTTCTATTTATGTCTCTGCTCTGGGCAAGTAACTTAGGACTTCACTAGATGACCTTTAAAGGGAAATAACAACTGTGGTTTTTCTCCCTTAGGCAACGTCTCTGCCTAAGACAAATTTGCTTTTTATGGCTGTGGCATAAAATGTTGCAATCCTTTGCATTAGCATTGCCATGAGACAGAATTAGGACTAGCACACTGAACAGCTGGAGAGCTTAAATGAGTTAGAGCTACATGTAGTCAGCATAAGCATCAATACATAAGTAGCGAGACACATAACCAAGACAGTGGTCAACATGTGGGATGTGCATCATCTTTGTACCTCTCAGCAATACCTCGTGGCTATATTTCCTGTTAAATGAGAAGATTGCCAACACTGAAATCCTGGAATCCAGTCAGTCTGCTGGTTTCTAATCCATATTCTCTGGATTTTGTGTCTTAAGGACAAATACATAAGAGTTTATAGTAAAACACCTAAGCAGTGGCTCCAAAGGAAGCTTAAATGGGAGAATTGCAAACAAGTTGGACAAAAGAAATGTAATCCAGAAATTCTGTAGTAGCAGCAGCCAGATTAATTACATGAGCAGCAATAAAATGTCATTGCTTGTTCTGAAGGAAAGAATCAGAGCCTTAATAAAAGGCTCAATAAACAGAGGTAACTAACCACTGAAAGTAACAAACAATAAGCGTCAAGGTGGAAAGGACTGTGTTGTGGGTCATGTAGTTTTCTTTATCCAGGCTTATACTATAGGGAGCAAGTTTGTCAGATGTATGATAGATCCTTAAATCCTTTGAAATACATCTCATATCTTCAAGCCATTTGGGGGCTTTTTGTGGGTACTTTTTCCAATAGTATATATCTCAACCACTCTGAGCTACTTGTGTTCCACAGATTGCAGATAGATAACATTAAGTCAGAGGATATTGGAATTAAAAGGCTTTTGAATTAATTATAGCAAAAAGTGTTGATGATTTCTTACCACTGTTTGGAGTCATTGAAGTTCACTGAACAAGTTCTGCAAGAAATCCAGCCTGATCTCTTCTTATTCAGTTCTAAGTCAAACTTGTTATTCATCTGCATCAAGTGTCCAATGTATACACATCCAACTGCATGGCAATATATATTTTTCATGCACTTTGTTTTTTTGATTGTGAATGGTTGGACTGAATTGTGTATGTGTATGTTTTTGGAGTTCACCTAGGGGACTTTGTAGCATTTGGAACTTCATCATCCTAAGACTCATTCAATATTGTACAATAGAAAATGTAGGTATAAAACACAAGAACATGTAATACTAACATGCAATAGTAACCAATTATAATTTGGGTTATGACTATCCCATAAGATCCTATTTTTCAACATTGACCTTGTAGAGTTCAGCTGAAGCATACTTTTCTCCAGATCTTTATTTTAACTCTATGTGAATCTTTTTGTTTCAAGTGTGTTTCTTGTAAACAACATATTGTTGGATTCTGCTTTCTAATTCATTCTGCCCTCTTCATATGTTTTATGGGTGAGTTCATCCTACTCATATTCGCAGTTATGATAATTGTTTATTTACTTTAATTTTATTCATATATTTTTGTTCTTTTCTTCCCATGTCCTTACAAGAGGAATATGCTCAGCATTAATGTTTTATGTTGCATGCAATTTGCTTTCATTTCTCTGTTTCTCTTCTCTTCTACTCTGCCAGACCTTAATCATAAGTTCTTATCTTTTCTTTCCTTCCTTTTAAATACTTTTCCATGATTTAACTTTTGAGGTTAGAATTTGCTTTGCTTATGACTGATGCCTTCCCAAATCTAGCATTTCCCCTATTTTCCTCTTTATGTATATATGTATGTACAAATGTAAAAAGTAAAACATATACATATAGATGTATATATATACATATATGTTTTTATCTTGCTTTGATTTGTTCCTTCCTACATTTGTTCATGAGAGTGAGATTCAAGTGACTTCCACTACCCCCAACACTTTTCTCCTTATTTATGTGGTCTACTTGCAAACCCTGATAATATGAAAAAATAAGTTCTCCCACCCTTCCTTCCCTTTTCTTTCCTAATACATTCCTTTCCTTCTCCCTTTCTTCTTTTAAGATAATCAAAACATAATAAAACCATCCTCATACCCTATGTCTTATTAGAATGTCTCTATGACCTCTAACAATAATAAGGCTCTAAGGGGACACATGTACCTCTTATACCCTTGTTTAGTCCCTTATGATTACTCACTTATACTTACTTTTTGATGTCTCTCGTCCCTGTGTTTGTATTTCAAGGTTTCTATGCAGCTTTAGTTTTTTCATGAGGAATGCTTGAAAGTTCTGTACTTCACTAAAGGTCCATTCCTACCCCACTGACTCCCAAGTTTATACTTAGTTTTTTGTTGTTTTGAGGTAAGTTATTCTTCATTCTTTTGCCTTTTGAGTATCATATTACAAGCTCTATGCTCCTTTCTAATTGTAGCTGCTAAATCTTATGTGATCCTGACTGTACCTCCTTGATACTTGAATTCTTTCTTTCTGGCTACTTGTAGTATTTTCTTTGTTGAACTGAAAACCCTGGAATTGGGCTATGGTGTTCTTGGGAGTTTTTGTTTTGGGGTTTCTTTTAGGAGGTGATTGGTGGATTCCATTTTTACTTTGCCTTCTGGCTCTAATATATCTGGACAGTTTTCTTTCATGATTTCTTGGTCTTTTTTTTTTGGTTATGATTTTCAAAAGCTCTAATGTAAAATTATCTTTTTTTGATCTGTTTGACAGGTCACTTGCTTTTGATATGAGATGCTTTACATTTAGTGTAGTACTTTGACTTTGTTTTAATTTTTCTTGTCTGATGGAACTATTAACTTCTGTTTGGTTCATTCTAATTTTCAAGGAGTCTATTACTTGGGTAAGGTTTCATTTCTCTTGTACTAATCCATTAGTTCTTCCAAGTCTTTACTTTAAAGCTCTTATTTCTTTTCTAGTTTTTCTCTAGCATTTTCATCTTTAAGTCATTTTGAATTCTTAGAAAAAAAAGAAACTGCTGATTTATTTCCTTCAACAATTCTAGTTGACCTTGGGACTATGTCGTGTTTTATTCTGAGGCTTTGTTTATGGGTATTTTAGAGTTGGTTTCTTCTTTTGGGTCTGTGTCTTATGTATCTCTCACACTGTAATAGCTCTTTATCATAAGTCTCTCTTGTTTTTTTTTTTTTTTGATTGCTCATTTTCCTAGCCTTTCTTCTTAAATTGGAGATTTGCAGCAGGGCTACACTCTGTGTGCTTCTGCACTTCTTGTTTGGTCTAGATCTGTATTCTCTAGAATCTTGTTGCTGTTTCCTCCAGGTACTGAGTGTCATGTTCTTTAAGGATTCCAGGAGTGTCTGGGGACCTACAAGCTTACAGTGTACTCACAGTGGCCTGATCTAGTATGAAGCCTGATTGCCTCCATCTTGACCTGAGCTTGCATGCTCCTGACCCCAGTTTGGAGCTGGGCAACACAATTGTAGGCTTACCTCTGGGTAGAACTCTAGCAAAGTGCTGCTGAATCCAGACCCTGTCAGCTAGCTGGAAGGCTATGTGGGTTTAGATCACACTCCTCCATGGTCTGAGCTCCACACCAAGGTCATTCATCTACAGGCCTCATCCAGCCCTTCTTCAGATCAGTGATGCAGCTGCTAGCCGGATCCTTTTTCTGTTCCCCGCAAAGAAGGAACAAAAGCAGGGCCAGGCCCAAGATCTCCAAACTTCTGACTTCCTTAGAAGAGTAGCTGAAGATCAACCCTACTGATAGTCACCGGTTGCCTTGTCAGTCCGCACTGGATCTAGCTGCTGACAGGCTCCTGTTCCTTCTCCAGGAGTTGGAGAAATGGCTCACTGTGTTTTCTCCTTGGATTTCCTGATCACTACTCAGTCTAGTGCTCTTCCTAGATCTTTGTTGGAGTAGCTGTGAGGGACAACTGTATTGTGCTGCTTCTGTAGATGGCCTGCTCTGCCATCTTGGCCCATCTCTCTAACATAAGCATTGTAAAAAAATGTTCTTTAGTATGATGGAATTCTTTTATAACATTAATATTAATGGACAAGAATAATATAGTATAACCTATGTCCCATGTCATATCTGGTTATTTTTATGGTCTAGGGTTAGGGTTTTTTCTTTTAAAATTTATGTTTATATTTTATTTTATTTATATTTTGTTATATTTTGTTTTATTTATATTTATATCATGTTTATATTTTGAAACATATATAAACATACATAAACATACACACATATATACATATATACATTTATAAGTATATACCCATATGTGTGTATATATGTGTAGAGAGAGAGAGAATTTGTTGGTACCCAATTGCCCTAACTAGTAGCCTAACTCAGTCTATTCCTGGTTCTTCCTTTCATCTCCTTCACACCCTCATGGAAGAATGGTACCCTTACCTACCCTTACCTTCCTTGCAGGGCAAATACTTCCACGCCCTTTAATCTTTACTTCTGCAGGAGTAGAACTCCTTTGAAGGGCCTTTTATATGTGCTGGCAAATGCATTACTTCATATATTTACTGGGTCAAACCAATTTGCTAGAATTTGTACTGGCTAAAGAAAAAAAGCTGTAGTTATGTTTTAGGGAATATGATTTGACTTGGTATCTTTTTAATTGTGTAATATGCAATGAGTGATTTTATAATGGGATTCTACTATATTATCTTTGACCATTATTCCCTAGGGTATGCTATTTTGCTAAAGTTTCTGATAACAAATCTCCTTAGTACATCATTTCTATGATTCTTCTAATAATGTTTGCTATTATAAAGGTGATGATTGGTGTCACTCCAGGAATTTAAATGCATGAAATATGCAGAACTCAATCATTACTTTTTAGTCCAACCTAATTTATTTGTATTTTACTTTAACAATACTCATGTTATTAGGGGAAACATTTATTTCAACAGCTAGCACAGTGCTGGCTTTATAGTGCCTGGTTTAAGTACTCAATAAATGTTTGTTGACTGAAGTTTTTTAATAAGTCCAAATCCAAATGGGCTCCATTTTTATTGTATGAGATTAAACTTGCTGATTTAGAATGCTTGCTATGGTTTTTTGTGGAGAAAAAGGACATTAGTCATAATCTTTAGGTACACATGACTCTTTTCTTTTCCTAGCATGCAGCTGTAAACTAAAAAAAATGAGAACTTTGTGAAATGTGAGCTGAAAGGAATGATCTCTGTTAGCTTAAGGTCATGAACTCACTGCCTTTCTCTTGCATGGATCTTATTTCTCAACAATAGCTTCGACAGAAAGGAAAAACTTCTGGGAGACTTTCATTGTGATCACAGGATCATAGGTTAGAGGCCATCTTGTTCAACCCTTGCACTTTCAAGATGAGCAAACAGGCCCAGGGTGGTTTTGATTAGTCCAAGGTCCCATAGCTAGAAAGTGGCAGAATGTAAACTTGAGAGTAAGAAATGTTTCATTCTTTGTACCTAGCACTTAATACAGAGTCTGTCGCAAAGTAAACACTTAATAAATGCTTGTTGATGGATTAATTGATCTAGATAAATAGCTTAAGCAGGGTAAGACTATCTTTGACATAAAAATCAAGCAAAAATTATGAGTTCATTAGATTGTAAGAGAAGGCTACAAAAAGTAACCACTGGAAGAGAAAGTTGGGAAGTGATTAGATGTACAGAGTATTTAATGAAAAGCACTTCCAAGTTAAAGCAAGACCTACATTTTTCCTAATGTGTCACTACTTCACTGAACTTTAAAATAAGTTTCACCTGATTAAAGGGAAAATTTGAAGAGTGCAATAAAACACACACAACTAAACTTCTTTCTAGATGTGGTTTAGTTGCTACATTTTATTCTTTGATTACCTTCCTAATGATTCTCAATCTAATTTTGCCTTTGTTCCAATTCTCCACTCTCATTTTAAACCTCTAGACTATACATATAGATATTGGTAAGGAAAATAATTGTGTTTCCAGGCAAACAATTTGTTATTAATAGTGGGTAATTATCATCGTGTATGTTTATTACATTATCTTGACTTATGTCTGGCAGTAGAAATATGCTTCAAGGGTGTTAATGACTGACAGAAATAGAATTCCCGTACTTAAAAAAAAAAAAGAACTTTGGTGATTATGGGACTAATTAAGCCATCAGAAGAGAGTAAATGGGTCACTGACTAGCAATGGCTGCAGTGAGAATCATTTGTTTATGAAGGAAAAAAAGGCTGCTCTCTTTTCAGCGGCGAGTTTCCATTTACTTCTAGATAATCAGTATTTTAAGCACCAAATGAAGTATTCTTTTAAATCTTATTAGATTTTTAATGGGTAATTATAGTTTTTGCCTTTTTGATCATCTCCACTGGTAGGGATAATCTACTTGATGGAGATATACCAATAATTTGAAATTCTTTAATAATTCAATTTATTTGATAGACAAAATTGAAGAATGAATTTTTGTGCATATTCAAAATACCTTATTGTAATACAATTTTACTATGATAGAAGAATATCTATAGTTATTGCTGATGTATTTAGGGCTCATTTGACCCTCTCAAGAACACCTTGAGGTAGGTACTGCTTTTCTTTTACAAATAAGGAAAATGAAAACTTAAGGAGGCTAATTGACTTGTTCAAGGTCACAGGACTATCAAGCATCAGAGACAATATTCAAACTCAAGTTTCTTCTGACTAATTCCAGTGCTCTTTCTATCATGTGGTTACAGAACAAGAGGATAGGATGGGATCTTTTAATCTATTATGAAGAATAATTCAACAGAATTCACAAATATTAAGCACCTACTATGCATAAAGTATAGGAGAAACAAAGATAAAAATACAATAGTTTCTGCCTTCAATGAACTTACATTCTACTGGTGGGGTACAACATGTAAAATGATAAGTGATCACAATGTCATTGAGGGAGAGAGGAAAGAAGAGAGAGGAGAAAGAGAGAGAGACAGAGAGACAATGACAGTGACAGAGAGACAGAGAGAGAGAGGGAGAGGGAGAGAGAGAGGGACAGAGAGAGACAGAGAGACAGAGAATGAGAGAGAGAGAGAGAGAGAGAGAGAGAAAGAGAGAGAGAGAGAGAGGAGAGAGAGAGAGAGATATCTTGGTGGGGAGGAAGAGTGTAGTATTGGAACCAAGAAATTCCTGCATAGATAGGAGTTAGAGTCAATTACGAGTATACCAAGATCAAGAATTAGGCAGATGAGTCATGAACATGAATGGCCCAGAAGCTGGAGGTTGCAGTATCTAAAGTAGAGGCAGGGTCAAAACTTCAAGAAAGGCTTTGAGACAGTTACCTTTAATTTGATGCACTCAAACTTGACTGTGGCCCTGTGCACCTTTTTATGGCTACTTAGCACCAACCAACATTTTCTTGGGAAGTTGCTTCAGCTGGAGTGTTCTAGCTGATGCCTCCCTTTTTGTGCTCCCTGACAGCAATTGTGTCCTCAGGGTGTTCAACAGAGCAGTTGCAAAAAAAGTTCAATACTTATCAAAGGACTAGGGAGACTAAACATGTAGCTTAGCTATTCCCAATTGCATGCCAAAATCTGGGCAATATGCATCATCTGCTTTGTTTTTCCAGGGCTGATGGCTAGGTAGATTTCTTATGAATGAATATAGATCTAATTGAGAAAACTTCATCAGTGCTCAATATAATTAGCACAATTTTGTCCACAAATTGGAGTCTCTAGGAACCTTTTCCTTTTTCGGGGAATCACTCTTCTAATTGCACTTTGCCCAAGGTACGTAACACTGGTGAATACTTTTATGGGTTTTTGTTTCCACATTTTATGGATGTAAATGTTAATACTCAGAGTATCATTTGACAGTTACCTCTGTGATTACATCTGTTATGGAATCCCTCTACTCACCATCGATTTATTCAGCTTTTATTTGGTCGGGACTAGCTGTTCTTAACTTCAACTTCTTAAGAAATATTGTCATTCACAGAATACTTCAGGGACTGAGGCAATCCATTTCATGGCTATTTGTTCTTCCCCCAGCTTTATTGACAAACATTTTCAGAATGATCTACTTTGATAAATATAACTTTCTGAAAACCCATATTGCCCTTAACTATTTGTTGTAGTATTTTCCAAATGAATTTGCCTTTGTTGGTGTTGCTGTTGTCTCCAATGATAGATGAAATTGGTAAGGAGAATAAGTATTTCCTGGGTGAGATGATTTCTGTTCTCTCCCAGCCCCCTTATTGTACCGAGGGGGCCATCTCTAATTTATGTCTTGCCACTGAACCCAGATTGCTCCGGAGGAGAAAGTGAGGCTGGTGACCTTGCACAGCCCCTCTTCATTCAAATCCAATTCACTTGCAAGTCATGGCATCACCTTTTTGATGTCATGGTCCTCTTTGAGAACAAAGGACAAACAACAACAACAACAACAACAACAACAACACAACAATATTGTACAGAACATTTTGATTTTGTTAAACTTCTCTAATAAATGTTGATAGAAAGTGTTTATTTTTGTATATTTTCTATTTTTTTCCAAGTAAATATCCTATTTAAATTGAAATAGCTATAACTATGGGCAGTGTCTTATCTTCTTTTTTTTAACTTCTTATGGCTTGATATTAATTTTTGCCTTAACAAGTTGGTGATCTGACTCCGCAGAATCAAAACCACAGAGTTTCAGAGTTGAAAAGGATCTTAGAAGACATTTAGCCCCATTCATACCTAAAAAAGAATCCTCTCTATGATATCCCCAACAAATGATAATCCAGTCCTTACCTAAAGATCTTTGGGGAGGGGGAATCTCATTATCCCTCAATCTTATTTCACTTTGGGATAACTATAATTGTTAGGATATTTTTCTTCATGTGAGGGAGTGGTCCTTGAAAGCCCAGGTTCTAATTGAAGAAAAGGGGCAAACAGCAGGATGTTCTGAGGCATTTGACTAAGTGTAAGAGATATTGCTATTCCAGGTGATCCCTTTATGAGGTGGGAATTATTCCCTTGAATGAATCAGAAAGGAAGTAAGGGGTAGGAATAAGAATGATAGACCATACCTCAGCATGACCTTTAAACGTCAGGTCACTAAGTCCCGGAAAGAGACTGGAAGAGGGACGCAGCTGCCATTTCCACCCATTGTAGCTAGATCTGCCTTCTGAGGCCAAGGAGAACATGTCTAACCCTTCTTCTACATAACATCCCTTCAAATACTTGAAGACAGTTGTCACATCTGGCTAAACATCCTCAGTTCCTTCACTTAGCTGCAACTTCATTATTTCTTCTGGTTTCATTTATAGCAAGACTATCAATATGGATGCGGTTCAGTTTCCCCAATAACGTTGTAAATTGAACAGCCAAAGTTATGTTAAAGTGTATAGAATGTCTAAGAGCTAATGTTTCTTTACACCCTCTGCCCCCTTTTCTACTATTTTGCCACCAGCATTGGGTAAGCAGAAGGAGTTACATAGGCTTAAGAACCATTCTGTATTTTTTAATCCCTTTTGAGGTTTATCAGGGTAAAAAAAATCACCATCTAGCTGCCATTCCTCTGGTGACAAGCCTCTCTGCACTTAGTGACTTGGATGCTGAGAGAGTACATTCCGTGCATGGCCAGAACCAAACTGAGATCCTGTCAAGTTTGGCAGACCCTACCAGAGCTAACACTTCACTGAGCTAGGCCTGGAAAACCCAGGTCACCTCCATACCAGGTTAAGGCTCTAAACTGTGGTATTTTCATAACAAAATCCATATTCAATGAGCAAAGGAAGGCTCAGAATGGAGCAGAGATGACTTGATCAAAGTTTGGATTAAGCCATACATTTCAAGTATATCAACTGAAATTTAATACCCAAGACATAACCTTTCCTTGTCATTATATTTCAGCAATTTCATACTGTTCCAGTCAATTTAAGAAATATTATTAAATGCCAGAAAGGCAATATAGTGAAATGATAGACTGCCAGCCTTGCAACCAGGAAGATCTGGGTTCGCATCCTGCCTCAGGCATGAGTTGGTTCTGTGACACTGGTCAAATCACATGACTTGCCAGTGCTCTGGCTGGCTCTCTAAGACTATAAGCTGCAGAGAAGATGTTGAATTTCACTGGGAGTTCCCTATGTCAATGAAAACCACAGGTCCAATCCCTGTTTATATGAAATGCTTGCTGGGTGCAGAGCACTGTGGGAAATACAAGATGTAGTCGTTGTCCTCATGACACTTTTATAATCTAAGAGAGGAGCATACACACTGATAATTGTAATACACATTAGTACATGTCAGGTAGATTAGAGAGGTACAAAATTAAAGGGCTATGTGAAGTTCAAAGTGGGAAGAAGCTTCTTTACTGAAAGGGGAATAAAGCAGGAAAGCTCTTGTCTGGGTCATATAAGGAGAGGTAAGAATTCAACAAGAGAAGAGAGAAAGGGGAACCTTCCTGGTAGAGGGAATTGTGTGAACAAGGGCACAGAGGCAGTACAGCATAATCCCTTTTAGTGGGAGTGTAGAGTATGCAGAACCAAGTACTTTGAGATAAGAAGTGATATGAAATAAAGTACAGCTGATTAAGAGTAGGAAAAAAACATGTCTTTGTGGTATTCATTTATCTTACCTTCATCTTGTTTTTCTCATAAATCATTTTCATTCTTTGTATTCAGAGCTTTTCAAATACACCATTTCTATCTGAATAAATTTTAGCTTGTCAAAATAGCAAATAAATCATACTTAACTGATGTTAGTTAAAAAAAAAAACAACAAAAAACAAACACCACCAAAATTCTTCTGGTTGCAGAAGATAGACAGTGTTAAAACAAAACAAAACAAAAACCCAGCATGGAATAGAGAAAGCTCACCACCTAGTGGCCTCCCTGCAGGTGGCTTGTAGATTTTGTGCCTTTTAAAAATTTTGACCTGTCAAATTGGTATCCTTATTTTTAAAATTAGCGTTTTATTTTTGTTCAGTCATAAATCAACTATTCATTGTTAAAAGGCTATATAACCAAATAGCTAGATCAGCTTGCCTTTCTTTTTCCCTTTTGGCTTTATTTTGCTTGGATTATTTTAGATTAAGCTCAGCTTGCCTAACATTTTCACTTTTTCACACTCCTGCTGTACAAGTGATAGATTACCTTTATACTTCAATGCTGAAGGATCTGAATTTTTTTTGTCAGTGTGGGAGTATGGTATAGTAGAAAGAAAGATAGACCGGGAATTTGAAGACCAAAGTTTGAATCCTGCTTCGAAGCAGCTTATTAGTCATTGGATAGGTTGTTGTGAGGTTCAAATGAATCAATATATGTTTAGTTGTTCTATTATTAATATTTGTTCCATACTGATTTGTGCCCCCTCCTCTTCCCAGTAAATCATCTTTATGAGTTGCTGTTGACTGGAAAAAAGCACTACTCTCCTCTAACCTTGGGATGGACCTTTCTGAAGTTAGATGTGCTGGTCCTCTGGTGACAAATGTAAGTCTGTCTCTGCTTCCATACTCAAAACTTTGCAATCTTGGTAGAATCTGCTAAAGATTATATTGGGTTTGGCATAGCTATTGGAGCTCAAGATCATCTTCTTAGAGGCACAAACAGAGGGTAATATTATGATATTGAGATGTCTTTCTAGAATTCACTTGCAGATACATTGATGACTTAATATTTCTTTCTCAGTAAATTTACCCTTAAATTCTAAGTTATTTTTAAATAAAAATCCCAAAACCAATGCTGTGGATCTTTCAGAGATAATATTCAGTTTCTATATTAAATTCAGAACTTACTTAAAGTGTAACTCAATCAAATCATTTATTAAGTACTTACTAAAGGCTAAGCAATGCTCTGGGCTAGGTATACAAAGACAAAAATCTAAATATATAAAGTAAAATTTGTATATGAAACCTAATCTGTTTTTTCACAATTCATGATTCTATGTGGGACCTGGGATAGTAAAGAGAGGGTGAATATTCCTCCTGCTGGAAAGTGGCTAGCCCTCGCAACTGCTATGCATCTTTTGTTTGGAAACACAGGAGGGATGGGGAAACAAATGGAGATCTGAGGGCAGGGAGAGGCACAAAGAAGAAAAACAGCAGAACAAACTTGCTGCTTTTGTAGTCTCCTCAGTAGGCAACTCATTTGGTGGAGGGAACGTGCTACCATTGAAGGAGTTGAAAAAACAACCAGATCTCTCTGTCCATAAATGGAATAGACTCCTTTGGCAAGCCTAGACTTGAAGGCCTGTAAATGGGAAAACTGATTCAGCCCAAGGGCAGTTACCAAGCTGTTCCAAGTTTTTGCTAAAACTATTTTAAAAACATTTATTTGACTTTTATCTTGAATAATGATTACTCTAGTTAGAGCTAATCAACATCTCTCTTAGGACCAGCTAATTTGCTGCTTGGTAATTTTTAGGAAATTTCTAAATTATAATCAACCCTTAGCAGGGTTGCTTGGAGAGCAGCCCCATCTTGTGGAAAGATCTTGAAAAAGATAGTTTAATGAATTCAGAACTAAAGGGTTCTGACTAAAGTTCTCAAGAGTTCAGGACTAAACAATTTAGATAACATATGTTAGCATATTTTAAATATATATAATCCTTGCTCTTTGCTGAAATTGCTTTGGAATTTTATATAATAGGCACTTGCTTTTAAGGAAATAGAAAGGTTTATTTGTCTTAGGAAATGAACTAACTATATTTGATGATAACAGCAATTTGGGACTGGGAAAGACTCACGGGCCCACCTTTTTTCTGTTGTGGCAGATCTAATTATTTCAGATATATTATATTTTTATGATTTGACTCAGTTATAAGGGGTGTCCTACATCTATAAATGTTATCTTATACCTTCAACCAGGCACTAGGTGGTACAGTGAATAGAGCACTGGGTGTGGAATCAGGAAGACTCATCTTTATCAGTTCAAATCTGGCCCCAGACATTTACTTGCTATATGACCCTGGGCAAGTTGCTTAACCCTGTTCACCTCAGTTTCCTCATTTTACAGTGGGAGAAGAAATGGCAAACCACTCTAGTATCTTTGCCAAGAAAACTCCAAATGGGGTCACAAAGAGTGAGATATGACTGAAATTACACAACAACAAAACACCTTCAATCCCAAATTAATGTAATTTATAGTGTGATCTATGCTCTGATCCCTTTACCTGTGAGAATACCTCTGATTTAGTTACAAAATCAATCAATCAAAGGAATAAAATGGGTATGAACTAGTCCTAGACCCCCTCTACTGAATCTATCAATCAGAGGTATAAACTAGGTAGAAACCTATTTTTAATCAATTTTGGTTAAGTCAAATCCTCTAAGCTGTCATATAAAACCATAATACAGGAAATATATTAGTATTGGTTGGAAGAATTAGAAACACTTCTGGGTCAACGTATATAGGAGAAGGTATTTCAGCAGTGAGTGGAGTTAAGCAGATGAAGTATTTTGAGGAGCCAGGCCCATTTAACTGTAACAGAGGGCAGTTAGGAGAAGTGAGGAGGACTCAGTCTTCCTCCTCCTCCCATTCCCGCATTGACCATAGGGTCAAGGTCAGAAGATTTGAACTTCCCATTGGGGTTAGTAGCAGTGACCTTAGAACAGCAGCAACTGACAGCATCATCATGTGAATCTGGGAGCTGAGAACAAAGTCGACATGCTGAAGAAAAATAGCTTTGCTATTCTATCAGAACCCAGGAAAAGAATTATACATGTGGAAGAGGTATTTCCTGAAAACTAGACAGCGAGAGAAAAAGGACGATGTGAATGACCTCTTTGCCACATGTCCTCTTCAAGCTTAAGCCATTACCCTGGGGACTGAGTTTGAGAAAAGGGAGAGCTTGCCCCTAGTTTGGGTGATGTTTTCAATTTCCAGCATTGCTATATTTCCTCAGTAAATATCCTTTTGTAAAAGTTAGTTGGTATCAACAAGTTAATTATTATTGGGGAGCACATTGAATGGGGGGCTTGAGGGTGATTGTACTAGAAAACGTCCCTACTCTCTCAGGGTTACACTTAGAACCAAGAGAGAAGAAGTAACCAAGTGTCTTTTGGGGAGCTGATCTGTTAATGTGACCGGGAATTAGAATGTGAGTCCAGACATGGTGTTACATAATAACATTTTTCTGGTACCTTGTGTTTATTGTATTCGTAAAGTTAGTTAAGTATTCCAACTGATTGAAACAGAAAAAAAAGTTCTTAAGGAAAAAAGCAAGAAAAAAGTGGAATTGAACCTAAGAATGTAAAAATTTCTGAGTGTTAAATGGACTTTTAAATCTGTATTCTTGTTTTACTATTTTAACATAGTATGTTGTTACCCATATTTTAAAGCCTAGTTCAAGTTTGGCCAATTCCACGATCCTTTGGTAATCTCTACAGTTGAAAACAATAATTTCATCCTCTCACAGACCTTCCTTTATTCTCTCCCACACTTACCATTTTCCCTTGTATTATAGTTACAAAAATCCTTTACATATTGCCACCTCGAACATAACTATTTTAAAAAATCATTCTGTGAAAGTATTGAAACAAAACTCCACTTTTGGTCATGTGAATTAAGCTTCAAGTCAAACATTCTCTCTGTTTCTGTGTGTCTCTGTATCTATTTTTCCCTCTTTTTGCCTCTTTGTGATACATCTTTAGGGACCATCGAACAGCCTTCCAAGTATCTTCAAGAAAATTTTCTCTAGGGATCTTCACTGTTTCCCTCACTCCTGGGCCTATTAAAAGCAACTGGTCATCCACCAATTAGGGTTTGATCCACTGAGTGATTAGCCAGAGAAATCAAAATTGCTAGGTTATGGACACCATTTTAGAATCTAGTGAGACCCTGGATTTATGCTCCCAATTTTCCTGGATGTATTTCCCTTTATGGTTTTAGGGATATCCCTGAAGGGTTATGAGGTTGTTCCAATACTATTGACTTGAGGCTCTCTGTAGTAAGAATCAAAGTACAACCATCTACAAACTTGGATTGTTCTTTTCTTCTTCTCAGTTTCATGGCAGAGTATATTCAAAGTGGTAATGACAAAACATTTCCATGGCAAAGTTCACTTTTAGATGTGGCATAACCACTCTCTTACTTGCAAGACAAGGACATATCAGCTTCTGGGATGATCCACAGTAAGACTGGGTCACTCAGGTCACTCTTCATGGCTGCTTTTTTCCTCTTTAGTGGCTCTCCCAATCTTTTAAAGCTCATAAGGTCTTTCCATCTTCAATAGTGCTCCAGCTAAGATCAGGAATGAATAAACATTGTAGGGACAGAATAAATAACGACACCATGTATTCACAGGCTACAAGTCATCTTAGGTGGGGTGATAAAGGTCCAAGACTTCTCCCTACCCATAGATTTGCAGAATCTCTTCCCTGATCACATTTCTTTGTTGGAGCCTTCTATATGTATTCTCAGTTCTGAGACAGGACAGGAAGTGGACAGGATATAGTCACAGAATACCTGTGAATGTTCTAAATTAAGGGTAGCATCCTCCATAACATTTGATCTTGATTTGTCAGGAAAAGCTGACCATGAATTTACAAAAGGTAGAGCCCCCTGAGCATGCTCTGAAGACTGAGTCCATAGTGTTCAGTTTCTATTATAACAAAAAGGGATGTTTTCTGATTGCTGAAGAGCAGATTATATGGACAAATAGAAAATAGTTTGGGGGAAGGTCTGAGGCAGCAGCAATGAATAAGGGGTACACCCACCAGAGAGGTCCCGCTACCATCTCCTTGGATGCCTTGTTCCCATACTTTCAGACCAGAAGTATATTTTTATTTTCTCCTCCTTTTAAACTTTTAAAGTCTGAATTATGGCTGCCTAGGAAGGTAGCTTCCATTTATACTGATACACTGATACTTTGAAGCTACTTTGACCCACCAAAAGCTCATTTACTTCAAGTTGTATTTTTGTGGAATTTTGTGAAATTTTGCGTTTGTTTTTATACATATTGTGTTTCTTCCTCCACCCCCAAGTATGCTAAGAATTCTTTGAGGACATGGACCATACCTTATTTACCACTGCGTGTTGACGTACTAAATATTCAATAAATGTTTATTATATTCCTCTTGCTTATGGGGACACATCCTTTGTAAAATGGGCATTTGAATCAGATGGCAGAATACCATTCCTCTTCTTCTGAGGACAGGTTAAGGCATAGGGAGGCAGACTGGGATAGTGGAAAGGGTACTGGATTTAGAGGCAGAAGACCTAGGTTAAAACCCCGGACCTTGGGCAAGTTGCTTCTTCTCTTTGAGTCTCAGTTTCCACATCTGTATAAAATTAGGAAATTGGACTTGATAAGCTTTGAGGTCCCTCCTGGCTGCAAATCTAGGATCTTATCTGTTTATCTTCTAGTCTTAAAAGACTGAGCCTTTTTTTTTGGTCAGAACCTATAATTTAATCAGGGTAGGGAACTCTCCCTGGCAATGCATATTGGCAGTTCTGCATTGCAGAGTCTGAGAGGTTAAATGATTTGTCTGTGGTCATATAGCTGATGTGTGTCAGAGGCAAAATGTGTACCAAAGTTGTCTGACCAAGCTGTTCGATAACTTCCTCTAAATCTGGCCTTCTATGCATTTTGTCATGTTGCTTTGCGTACGACTGTGTCTATTAACAAAAACATCCCACTACATGATGAAAAAGTTTACTTTCATGGAAACTGATTTAGGAGCCTTTTTTTTTTTGCCACCAACTATGTGACCTTATAGGTAGCTTGGTGACACAGTGGATAGAGCACTGGGTCTGGAGTAATGAAGACCTGAGTTCAGTTCTGGCCTCAGACACTTACTAGCTGTGTGACCCTGGGCAAGTCTCTTAACCCTGTTTGCCTCAGTTTCCTCATCTGAAAAATGAGCTGGGGAAGGAAGTGGCAAACCACTCCTTTGCCAAGTAAACCCCAAATAGGGTCATGAAGAGTTGGATATGACTGAAATGACTGAACAACAACAAAAGAGTGATCTTATAAGGCAAGTGAGTAGAATAAATGAATGGAGCACCGAGTTATGAACCTGACTTAAGACACTTACTATCTATGTGACACTGGACCAGTCACAACCTTTCAGCCTCAGTTTCTATTAGAGGCAGAAAATACAACTAGGTTTTTTGATTTTAAATCTCAAACATTCTCCACTATTCAGGGTTACAACTTCCCAAGGTGACAGTGGCTTGATGGGTTATCCTTCTCAATACAATTATAGTTTAAATTGAATCTTCAGTGCATTTCTCAGAACCATAGCTAGTACAAGGTGACCTGAGGCTTTGTCCCAGGGCACTGGAATTTAGAGGATATAAAAATTTAACACGTGCACTCCTTAAGTAGCACTGTAGTAATGCAATCGCCTTCTTGCTTAACAAAAATTGCCCGATTACTATTTATATTATTTTGACATGAATTACGAAGTTAATTTGAAGCATGTTTCTTAATGATTGCCTTGGGCTCCAGTATTGGTAATTATGATTCTGCTTTAACCCAAAGAATTGATTAAATGTAGCAGTTGAAGACACAGTAGAAGCTAGGTAAAGGTGGTGGCAATACTTTTTGGCAGGTATACTTTTCTGTGACTCTCAGATCATCTCAGATAGACAGCATCCTACTCATGAGCTGACCCTGTGCTTCCTTTTGAAATGTGTTTTCTTTGAAAGTATAAGACTATGTGCAATCAGCTCTTGAATCTTATAACTGAAACTGTCCCCTCATTCACAGAGACATCGAAAAGTATTAAAAGAAAAGCTGCTGATGTCACAAAGGGTTGATTTTTGGAATAAGAGCACAAGGGTAAAAACCATAATTCCCTCCACTCTATCCTTTTTCATAACTTCCTTGGTTAACCATCTTCTCATTTTCTAGTTTCGTTGGACTTGGTGCACATACTTTTCCTTTTATTGTATTGGATTTGCACCTAGGCTTCTTTTCATAGCCATCATTAACAAAGCTGGGGCAGTAGCTATCATATCAGGCAAGGCTTCAGCAATGGTTTTCTCTTTTCGGTGAGGTTGGAATCCTACTTGCTTCACACGAAGGTGGCGTTTGAGGAGAAAGGCTTCCTTCTCCCTTGTTGGTGAGATGCTGTGTTGGGAGAGTATGATTAAGTCAAGGCATTGTAAAGACATTCCAGGAATACGTGAACTGGTGAACTGATGAAGTCGGCATTTGGCTTCCATGGAAGTGGATGTTCAACCTGAGGGAAGATGGGTGAGGGAAACCAGGTGTCACCTTTCTAAGGTGGCGTGAGTTTAAAGTTATAGGTATTGCCTTCCCTGGGACTAAACACGAGAATAGCCAGGGTTAGCTACCAGGAAAGGATCTCTGTACATAGATGAGATGGGGGACTAGTAGGAGTTAGTTCAACTCAAGACAAGAAGCAATAGATAACAGATCCAAAAGGGATTGAACCAAGTTGTACTTAGATGGAGCCCTAGACCGAGGGATGTAGAACCATGTTGCCAACAATCAACCTAGATTTAAGAGGCTAGAATCATTCTCATTCGGCAAGAAAACAACTTTGTGAAGTTTAAATTCCTATGGGTCCTATGGGTCCAGGTGATTTAAAATAATAAATTGAGGGGCAGTATGGCAAAGTGGATAGGGTACTAGAATGGAATTAGGAAAAGCTGGGTTCAGATATTGTTTGAGGTACTTATTGGCTATGTGACCCTGGGCAAATCACTTAAGCTTTCTGTGGCTCAGTTTCCTCAACTGTAACATGAGAAGGTTGGGCTTGATGGCTTCTAAAGCATCTTCTAGTTCTTAATATATGATTCTATAATGAAAGCAGTGATTATTATGAAAAACATTTGAGAGGTGGTCAGAGAAATTAGGTACAATATTTAGAACTATTTGTAGTGCTCTATAGAAAGAACTATCTTTCTGCCCATATCCCATTAGTTTTTAGGAAAATGCTCAAATCCTAATCACTTTTGCATGTGACCTATAATGAAAATGCAACAAATGTGTTGGAACTTAAAGGTGAAAAGTAAAGTAGAGAGAATTCCAATGAGATCTGGGATTTAGGTCAGGGAGAAAAGGCATTATGTCTTATATGGGTGAAATTCTAGTAGTCTCTGTGAGATGGGAAACTATATCCTGAAAGTGAAAGGCCCAGCTGGGATAGCTGTTGAAAACCAGTAAACTTGGGAATCAGAGAAGACCTGTTTCTCATTCAGGCAGGTTCTGTCATAATACATACTTATTGATTGATTTATTGTTTTGGAAAGGAATGAGTGAGGAGGAACAAGTCATTGGTTAGTGTATCTGGTCTTCTAGGCCTGTGGTGCATATTGAGATCCTGGGCGTGGCAGGTTACCCTGTATAAATTATGTGAGAGCATTTAAGCTTTTTAGATCACAAATTCTTGGGTGGTATTCTTTTTCCATTTTTTTCTTTATTTGGATAAAAATGACTAATGGGTTTGTGCTTGACCTTATTGACTCTACTGAATATCATCTAAGGAGTAGTGAATGAGAGAGATCCTTGAATTTAGGGACTCACAAAGAGTTAAGTGGGTGGGAAGAAATGAGTCCTAGATACCCCAGATAATCACATCATAGGACTAAATATTATTTGCTGATGTCATATTCCTTTTTAAAAAACTATTCGGAACTAACAAACATCAAATAAAATGGGTAGTTTCTTATACATAGTAGAACATAAAAGAGTTGCACATGAGACTATAGATATCTATTATGCACAGCATTCTTGTCTTCTTAACTATATGCTATAGCTTTCAAAGCTGTCCTTCATTCTGTTTTCATTTTGGCATTGTAAAAATATGTGTCGCATTGACCTCCTCTCCTTTTCCTCTCTCTTTCCCCCCTTGACTCCTCCTCATCTTTCCACTCTTTTCCCATTGGGGAAAATCAAAGCCCTTGTGAATATGTTGCATTTTATTACTATGTTACTTCTTTTCATAAAGTCTGTGATCCAGGCATGCCAGCCTCTTTTCTTCCCCCCCCTCCCCCTTTCCCCCTCCTCCCACACAAAATAGCATCTCTGGCAGCCAAGTGGTGCAATAGATAGAACATCAGGCCTGGAGTCAGGAAGACCTGAGTTCAAATGTGAATCAGACACTAACTGTGTGACCTTAGGCAAGCCATTTAACCCTGTTTGCTTCAATTTCCTTATCTGTAAAATTAGCTGGAGAAGGAAATCATAAACTACTCCTGTATCTTTGCCAAGAAAACCCCAAAATGAGGTCATGAAGAGTTGGACACAATTTAATAACAACAATAGGAACTCTCTGCTCTGTGCCTTGTAGGGAATCTCCATGCCTGGAATGCATTCCCTCCTCATTTGTATTTCTTTGTATCTCTAGCTTTTTTCAAGGCTCAACTTAAATGTCATCTCCCACATGAGGCCTTTCCTTATCCCCTCCAGCTTTGTATGCCTTTCCCTCTCCTCCAAATTATCCTGCATTCATTTCATATGTATTCAACATGGCAGAATCCCACTTCTGCCAGAGTCACTAGCTACGCAAAACTTAGGGAAAATCTCTTTTCAGGTCCTCTGGCAATTGTCTAAGCCTCAAGTTTCAAAGAAGGGACCAGTCTACATAAGTAGTAAGCCATTCTTAATCTGGAACACACAAAACTGAGGAAATACATATATACTCATACATACATCCATCCAACATAATCCTCACCAATTAATATTTAATATATAATAATAACACTATAGAAACATCTTATATGTTTATATATGATATGTAATATATATTTATATATAACATTAAACATTTAAATATACATAAGCACTACAAATGTAACCATATTTATAAATGTTTACTTATAAGCATTTTGTGTTTATATATTTGACATTTAAAATGTTCATATATCATATGTAACATATTAAATATTTATATATAACCATTTACATGTTTATATGTTTAACATTTAAATATTTATATGTAATATATATTTATATGTAACAATCATTTAAATGTTTTTATGTGTGTGTGTGTGTGTTTGTCTGTATGTATAAACATTTGTGTGTATGTGAATGTATGTGTATGTGTATGTATTCCTCACCTGGACTCACAAAAGCTGGTGAAATTGCAGGTGAGGTAATGATTTATTTTTTGCAGATGATTGTGCACTCAATAGAGTTTCTAAGGCTGAGATACAACAGAGTATGGATCTGTTCTCTGCTGGCCCAACAATGAATACCAAGAAAACACAGGTTCTTTACCACCACACCATCTATTTGTGGAACCATCTATTATAGGAAATGGAGAAATTTTGAATACTGTGGATAAGTACACTTACCTAGGCAGTATACTTTCTAGGGATGTACATATAGATGATGAGGTTGATGCACACATTGCCAGAGTTAGTTCAGTGTTTGAGAGGTTCCTAAGGGAAAGTGTGGTAGAGAAGAGGTACTAGACTGCTTACCAAACTGAAGGTCTACAGAGCAGTTGTGTTGACTTCATTTTGTACGCCCATGAAACCTGGACAGTATGCTAGAGCCATGCCAGGAAACTGAATCACTTCCATTTGAATTGTCTTAGGAAGATTCTGAAGATCATCTGGTAAGATAAGTTACTTATCAGAGGTCCTTTCCCAAACTGATCTGCCAAGCATTCAAACTCTATTGCAGAGAGCATAACTCTATTGGACTGGCCATGATGTTCAGATGCCAAATATGCTTTTGCCTAAAAGACTGTTTTATGGAGAACTCATACAAGGCAAGCACTCACATGGAGGTCAGTGGAAGTAATACAAGGACACTCTCAAGGTCTCTCTGAAGAACTTTGGAATCAGTTGTGTGACATGGGAGACACTGGAAGAGGACCACTCAGCATGATATACCTCAATCTAAGAAGGCACTGTGTTCTATGAGTGAAGCAGAATTGCATTAATTCAAAAGAATTATGAGATGTACAAATTTAGAGACATCTCCACTCCAGATGTTCATTCGGACTATTTGTGCTTGACTTGTTGTAGAGCTTTCTGAGCTAATATTGGTCTGATCAGCCACAGTTGGACCCACTGTACTTGAGTCCAACCTAGTGATGCCATTTTGGTTCTCTTTGAGAATGAAGGGCAACAATCAACCAATCAACTAATATGTACTACACACCCACACCCATATACATTCATACATACATACATATATATACACATATAAAATATTACACATTTATTATGTACTTATACTTACATATGTAGTCTTCTGTTAGAGAATGTAAGCTCCCTGAGGGTAGGGACTCTTTCATTTTTATCTTCATATCCTCAGAGGCCTTGGCATCTAGGAGTGTCCTAGTGAATTCTTATTGATTGATAGATCCTGCAACTCTTATAATTCTAAATATAACCACATTCTTTAAGTCTCTGCACACTTGCCTGAGATCCCTCACTCAGTTTTCAAAAACCTTTGCCCATATGATTGCTTATATCACTAACTTCTTCCTTTGCTCGAGTCAGGAAAAACAACTCTGTCCCTTTTTGACTTTGAGCTCTCTAGTCCTATGCCATTTTTCATTCCATAGGCCTGTGTAGCCTCCTACCTCCCATCTTCCACATTACTTCCTTTCCTTTTCCTCTTATATTCCTTGATTTTCCTTTCTCCTGCTTTATCTTCTTTACTTCTTAATCATACTAATAACTTACACTCAAATCTTATTTTGAGCTTTGTCAAGTACTTTATATGAACTAATTCATTTGATTTGGGCAAGAATCCTTTGAGCTAGACAAGACACGTATTACAATCCCCATTTTTACAGATGGAGAAATTGAGACTAAGAGGGGTAAAGTCACACATCTAGTAAGCGGCACAGATGGGAGCCCAAGCTTAGTTTTTAAAAGGGTTTATAAAATACTTTTTCTGCCAAATCATAGCTAATGCCACTGGATGGTACAATGAATAGAGCACTGGGTCAAGAATTAGGAAGACATGACTTCACAGTCCAGCCTTAACACTTTCTAGCTGTGGCAAGTGTGTGACCTTGGGCAAGGTAGAACCTCTATTTGCCTTAGTTTCCTCAACTACAAAATGAGGATAATAATAGCACCTACATTGCAGGGTTGTTGTGAAGATGTGATGAAGTAATATTTGTAAAGCACTTGGCACACAGTAGGAGCTATTAAATACTAACTGCTTCATATTTTTTTATCTTATCTTTTGACATTTAAAAGCTTTATCAGATGTGGGACTTATCTAGGAGTTCAAATGATGGTCGTATGTATAGTCAGAATAAGGGCTACCTACACAGTATATATAATTTTAAAGACATTGGAAAAGCTCTTCTGTCCTTTCTCCTCCAATTACTCCCATATTTTCTTGTTGAAGTCTAGAAGTCCTTTAACAGAAAATACTTCCTTTAGTTCCATTCCAAAACTAGAGAGAACTTAAAGTACAAACATCCTGAAAGAGGTAGCTTAAATTCACATGAAGGTGCAAGTCACAAATATTTCTAGTGAGAGCATGTTTTTAGAGGGTAGAGGAGAAGTATAGAAATGGCAGTACTGTAATGGGAAGCCCATTGTGGGGAGAGCTTTGATGATTTCATTAGATGAAATACTACAGAGTGGAGAAAGGTTCAGAAGGAGTGGTTAATGCAAAGAATTACTGATTTTATAGTTTAGATAAAGACTGCTATAGGGAGAGAGAGGAGGCAGCATGTGTCTGGTAAGCCAAACCACTCTGATCACCTTATTGATTACTTCTATCTGCTGATCAGTTGCCATCAACAGGCAGGGGCTGGAGCTCCTGCTGCCTCAGCAGCCACAGCTACTGAAGACCTGAAAGGTCTTGCCATCCAAGTCCTTGGTATCGTCAAACAGTTTAACATCAGAAACAGTGATGGTTCTGCTAATGGCAATGATGTTAAAGACGCATTCCCATCTGTTTTGCCACTGTACCCTAACATTCACAGGGCCTTTCCATCTTACTTGCAGCTGAAACTTATATATAAATATGTGTAATTTTACTCATTAGAATGTGAGCTCCGTAAGAGCAGAAATTGTCTTGCTCTTTCTATTTGTAACCCCAGTGCTAGTTTAACAGTTAGTACTGTGGCCTCCACTTCCTGAAGGCCATGTGTGCTACATTTCACCCCTCACTAGGGGTTTTCCAACATCCTTGCAGGGGTTTGGGGATTGTTTAGTTCCTGCCATTGCCTCACACTTCCACTGATTATGTTTCCTTGATTTTAGCAGCACTCCAATTCAATTTAACCATATAACAGCAGATTAGCTTTCATAAAGGAATATTTAAAAGTATAGAAAGAAAAAAAACCATACAAACATTTTCCACCAATACTTGAGGAAAATAGTCTCAGTCTCTAGGGAGAGGAGAGGATTAGGTTTACAACTTAATTCAGTTCCTATTTATCATAGTTCCACCAAGTTATAAATCTATCCCACCCCATATCCCCACGATTACCTCCTGCTGTTGTGGAAGCAATATCTAGCTAGGAATATTGGCTCTGAGGTCACCATGGCTTGACCACGGTGTGTACATGGTTCTCCTGTGCTTCAAATTGAAAAGGACAACCTAAATACAGTAAAGTCCTAGGCCCATTACTTGGTGCCACAGTGCCTGAAGGGTTGGAGGTGGTCCTTCTCCCTATCCAGCTCAATGAACAGTACTCATGCTATATGTAAATAAACCTCTTACCCCTGGATGCCCCTGCCACTCGAGAAAAGAGGGGGTGGGGAAGACACACACACACACGCGCACGCGCACACACACACACACACATACATAGAGACAGAGAGAGACAGAGAGAGAGACAGAGATACAGAGACATATAGACAGAAGCAGACAAAGACACAGAAGCAGAGAGACAGAGCCTGAGACTATTCTAGTCCAGTAGTTTTAAAGATGTATATAGTTCCAGCTAAACTCCAGGAAAAAAGTTTAGGGAAAAAAAAAGAGTTTAGGAAAAAGAAAGAGGCTGTTTCCACCCATATGGTAGGGGGACACAAAATGTCTTCCCAAGGAAGTGGCATCTCCCACATGGGTGCCTATATTTTAGGTGATCTGGGCATGTGCAAAGTTCCATTATACTTAGAACAGTACTTTTCACATAGTGCATGCCTAATAAATGTTTTTTTTTTTCAGTCCAAGAAGAGGCAGATTTTATGAAGATTTTATTGTTCAGTTGTTTTTCAGTCATGTCTGACTCTTTGTGACTCCATTTGGGGTTTTCTTGGCAACGATACTGGAATGGTTCGTCATTTCCTTCTCCAGCTCATTTTACAGATGAGGAAACTGAGGCAAACAGGGTTAAGTGATTTGCCCAGAGTCACACAGCTAGTAAAATCTTGAGGCCAGATTTGAACTCGGGAAGATGAGTCTTTCTGACTCTAGTCCCAGTCCTCAATCCACTGCACCACCTAGCTATCCTGAGGGAGATTTTAATATCCCTTAAATATTGGAGACAGTTAGGTGGTATAGTGAATAGAATGCTGGGGAAAGAGTCAGGAAGACCTGCGTAGTTCAAATGTGACCTCAGACCTTTACTAGCTGAAGTATTGACTTTGGGCAAGTCATTTAACTCCTCTTTGCCTCAATTTTTTCAACTGCAAAGTGGGGATAATACCACCTACCTCCCAGGTAGCTTAGCACAATGCCTGGCACTGTAGGTCCTGCTATGATGATGATGATGTTGATGATGATGATGATGATGATGATGATGATGATGATGATGATGATGATCTCTATCAACCATTTTTACAAATAAATCTTCCAAATAAGAAAAGTAGGATGTTAATATAAAAGTGTAGTTTTCACACGTATGAAAATGCATGTGAGACATCAGATAACCTTTAATGTAAACTCTCAAAGTGTAGAACCATTTTATGTTTCTCAAACTAAACATGTTGAGTATTTAGAGTCCATTAACCTCAAGAACAATTATAGTTTTATCAGTCCCATTTACAAATTTGCTGAAATAGCTGAATCAGTGGAAAAATCTCTCTGGTCAAAGGCCTCTGTGTGGACTGAGTTGTCAGGAAAGAGAGAAAGCCTTGATAAACTATATCACACACACATGCAGTTAAGTATGGGGATAATCTGCTTCATGTTGACCTCTCCCCCAGTGATTGCACTGAACTGGTCACCTTGACTACTGCTTCCATAGCACCAGACACAATTGGTGGCTTTCTGGAAGCTATTTTACCAAAGGAACATAAACATGAGATATACACCTTCTGGGCATTTGATTGTTCTTATTGAACTCATCAGAGTCACCGAAAACTCACATGTAGGAGAAGAAACCCAAGAGCTATCGATACCACTGTGACTGTTTGGGCTTGCTGAGCTAAAGAGCACTCCTTTCTATCACTTGTACTCAAACTTCTCTGTTTCTGCAATCTGAATCTGAAGAATTGTGGCAGGCAAGTTTCCAAATCATTAATAGCTTTAATTGTTTAAACCTGAATGATGCATCCTGGGATGGAATGCAGTAAAGATATAATTACCAGAAATGGTACCTGTTCTCCCTCCCACTCATCCTCTGCCCCAGGATATGAGTGTCCTATGTCCTCATATGCTGCCAACACTTATGCTAATATAATATTGAGAACTGCAGTATAGCTTTAGTTCAAATAAGCATTATATTCGAAAGCCTTTCTACATAAGAATGAGAAACACTTTTTTCTTTTAAAAAATACATTTGATTTTTTTCAATCAGCCAAAATCTGCCTTTTTTGCCTCCCCACCAATTCAACTAAGAACAAGAACAACAAAAACCCTGTTACAAGGATGTGTATAGTAAGTCTACATTGGCTATGTTCAATACACCTACCCCCCAACACACACACACACACACACACACACACACACACACACACACACACGTCATTCTTCACTCTGAGTGATCCACCTCACTGTCAAGAGGCAGATAGCATGTTTCATCATTAGTCCTGGAATTGTGCCTGGAATTGTAATTGGTCATTACACTGATCAGTCCCTAATTCTTTCAAAGTTGTTTGTCTTCACCACAATATTGTCATCATATAAACAGTTCTTTTGGTTTTGTTCACTTCATTTTGTATTAGTTTATATAAGACTTCCCAGGTTTCTTTGAAACTATCCCTTTTATAATTTCTTATAGGACAATAGCATTCTACCACATTTATATAACATAACTTGTTCAGTCATTCTTCAACTTGTGGGTATGCCCTCTGAACCTTTTTGAGGTTTGCCACCCCAAAAATTTATATATATATATGTATATATATACATATATGTATGTATATATATGTATATATATACATATATGTATGTATATATATATTTGTTCATCTTTAGTTACAGTTTGTTTTGATTAGGAATAATCCCACCCTCAATATGCCCTTCTAATTCCTCTTCTCCTTTCTCCCATTTCCTTCTTTTTTACTTGCCGAGTAAAATATATTTCTGTACCCTTCTCTCTCTCTCTCTCCCTCTCCCTCTGTCTTTCTGTATTCTTCCTTCCTTTGTCCAATTCAGAAGAGAGTGATATCCAAGTATTAGCTGATACATGCCCAACCCCTCCTCATTTTTTTTATAGATGTCTATTTATGAACTGATAATATGGGATAATTTCCTTTAGCCTTCCTTCCCATCCCTTTGCCATAGTGTATTCCTTTTCCTCTCTCTTTCCATTATTCTCTTAAGATCATCAACACATAATACCACACTCTCATTCTTCTTGAACTCTTTGAAGCCTTTGACACTGTTGACCACCCTATCTTCCTGGACAATCTCTTCTCTGTAGGTTTTTGGGATACCAGCCTCTCTGCTTCTCCTGGTTCTCCTCCTAACAATCTGACCACTCTTTCTCAGTCTGCTTTGCTTGGATCCTCCTCCAGATCATGCCCTCTAACTGCAGGTGTCCCTCAGGGTTCTGTCCTGGACCCTTTTCACTTTTCCCTCTCTACATCCTCATATGGTGATGTCATTAGCTTCCATGGATTTAATGACCATCTCTTTGCAGAAAATTCACAAATCAACCTAACACGTCTCCATCTCTCTGCTGACCTCTGAACTCCCATCTCTAATTGACTTTCAGACATCTCAAACTGGATATCCAGGAGATATCTTAAACTAAACATGTCTGAAACAGAACTTAGTATAGGGCAACACCACTTGCTCAGTTCCTTAGGCTCACAACCAAGGAATCATCCTCAACTCCTCACTATCTCTCATCTCCCCTATCCAATTTGTTTCCAAGGCCTGTCGATATCATCTTTGCAACATCTCTCAAATATACCCCCTTCTCTCCTCTGATACGGCTACCACTCTGGTTCAAGCCCTCATCACCTTACACACAGACTATTGAAGTAGTCTGCTGGTGAGTCTGCCTGCCTCAAGTCTCTGCCCCCCTCCCCCCCCCAATCCATCCTCCATTCAGTGGCTAAAGTGATTTCCCTAAAGTGCAGGTTTGACCATGTCCACCCACTACTCAGTAAACTCCATTGGCTCCCTATTGCCTCCACGATCAAATATAAAATGTCTATTTTACATTAAAAGCCCTTCATAACCCAGCCCCCTCCTACCTTTTCAATCTTCTTACACCTTACTCCTGACACGTACTCTTGGATCCAGTTCCACAAATAAGATGCTCCATGTCTCAGCCCTGGGTATTCTCTCTTGCATTCTCCCTCTTTAACTCCACCTGCTGACTTCCCCTGCAACTACCTTTAAATTTCAACTAATCTTTTACATAAGGCTTTCCCAACTCCTCTTAATTCTAGTGCTTTCCCTGTGTTAATTATTTTCGATATGAGTTCCTTGAGGGTAAGGACTGTCTTTTGCCTCCTTTTGTATTCTCAGAGCTTAGCAGAATGCTTGTCTCATAATGGTGCATAATAAATGTTTATTATTTGATTAATAACAGAATAATTTCCAGGTCTTGTCTAATTAGACTCCCTCTATGACCTCTGGGTTCAGAGGGGACACATGTATCATTTTTTGCTTATTCTTGCTATGATTGTTTATTCATATTTACCTTTTCATCAGAATGCTTAGAAGTCTATTTCCCCCAATAGAATTATACTCAGTTTTACTGAGTAAGTTATTCTTGGTTATGGGCCTATATCATTTGCCTTATGGAATATCATATTCCAAGCTCTTTGCTCCTTTATAGTGGAGAATGCTAAATCACATCTTATCCGGACTGTGGCCCCCCTGTACTTGAATTCATTCTTGCTAGTTGCTCGAAACATTTTTTCTTTGACCTGGATTTTGGCTATAATGTTTCTGGAAGTTTTCATTTAGGAGTTTCTTTCAGGAGGTAACCAGTGAATCCTCTCTTTCTACCCTCTTTCCACTGACCATAGATCTTTCAGTTGGTCTCCCTATGCAGATCTGGGCTGGAAAAATGGCTCACTGTGACTTTTTCATGAATTTTCTCCATTAGGATTTGGTCTGATGTGCTTTCTAGATCTGTGTGGAGGAGGTGTTTTTGGCGGGGAGAGCGTATGGTGCAAGGAGCTTGCTGCATTCCTTCCTGCTACTCTGCCATGTTTGCTCTGCCAACAAACATATTTTGAAAATGGTAGTCCATGTTATTTAATGCTTACAAATAACGTGTTAGGTACTATGCAGAAAATATTTGCAACACAGCTTCTCTCTTTAAAAAGTTTACATATTAAGAGATCACTTATACATATAATATAAAAATACTATGCACATGATAAATAAACATGTGTCTTCTCTCCATTAGTTCAGTTAAGTTTAACCACCAGAGGGTGGGCTTTGTCATTTACTTGATGCTATTCATCTGTCAACAGAATTTTAATGAGCCAGTCTCTAACCTGGGAATGATGAGACAGAGCAGACCAGAGACTAGGTGCTAGTAATCAAGTAGCTATTTAATTAATTAGTTTCATTATGAGGAACAGTTTTGCAAATAGGGAATTGCCCTGATCAGACCTTGCTGTAGTGAAGGTAGAGATTATATACATAAATCACAAGTGGGAAGGTATATTACAAACAATCACTTCCAAGGCCTGAGCGGTTTCCCACAACAAGCCCACCAGTCCACAATACAGGTGTTCTGGAGTTCTATGGGACCAGTATTGTTTCAAGTCCTTCGGGGTCATTACTTAATGTGGCACAGGATCAGAGTTCTGTGATGGGAGGGAACAGGTTCTACAATCTTTGATTTGCTTCACTTAACATACACAGGCAAAGCAATGTAGTGATTGTGAGAGCATTGTTGAGTTAGATTGATTATTTCAAGCTGCATTGTAAGCTTCTGACTCACAAACCAGAAGAGGCAGCCCTGAGAAATCTGAATTATTAGTTTATTCATTATACATATCACATCGATTAATATGAAAATCATTAATTTCCTTCACACATCACAAGAACCAGGAACTGAGAACATGCACCCTGGTAATTATGTATACCATCCAGTACCAGTGGGAGCTCTGGGGAACTGGCAGCATGTCTATGGTTCTCAGAAGTCAGTACTTTCTAACTTGAAACTCCACCTTGCTCTGGGTGTCCAGGAACTCATTTTACTAGTCCAAGGGGTGTGGCCAGTTCAGATTTATCTAATCAGAATAGCCCTTGAACTCCCACCCACCCGGAAAACTCCTCCTTTCCTAGGTTAACTGTATTTTACTGAACCAAAACCCAAACCACTCTGGCTCTCATTGGTTGGCCAACAGTAGGTCCCAGGCCAAGCTCCATTTGGTCATTGTTTGGGCCCTGATTGGCTCAGAGTGAATGTAAATGGCTATTGTTTCTGATTTGTCCAGAAACCCTGAGGCTTCCTTTTCCAGATTGATTTTTTTTTTCTTTTTTGGGTAAAAGAGGCCATTCACTGCCTCATTTCTACCTTGCCTTAATCACTCAATGGGCACTGCCTCAGTCGAATCAAATTCACTTGCATGTCAGGGCATCACCTCCCTGAGGTCATGGTTCTCTTTTGAGAATGAAGGACAAACAACAACAGTAAGGGACTCTGTCCTATAGGCAACCAGAGGCATACTAACTAAATTCAGTTTTTTTTACTCTTAGGCAACAAAACCTAACAAAATCACGGTATGTTCAAATAGTACCACATGGTTGTGCTCTTATCTTTTCTCATCCTTTGACTACTCCCAATCCAGGAATTTTAGAAAGACACGATTTTGGTGTTTAGACTCATGTGTCCAATCTACCATACTTCTTACTGCAAGAAAACATTCCTCTTATTGCTATTCCACCCATGGCCTCCTGAGGATAGTATAATATTTGTCAATGTCTTCATCAAGTAGTAGAGATTTTGGGATCTGGGGATTTACATAGGAATATGTAATAACTTTTAAAAAGAGTCATTAACCTGTCTCATTTATGGATCAGGAAACTGAGGTCTGGAGAAGTATTTACTTTATTCAAGGTCATTTATGTAAGTAATACCTGGCAGAACTGGTATTATACCCCAAGGCACAGTTTGCTACCACTTGTCTGACTACAAATTCTGTCACTGTGACAATAGCAACTTCTGATCCTACTCCCTTGACTGCATGCTCATAGGCTGAGCTATAGAAGATTGAGCTTGCTGCTGGAGAATTGTTCATGACTAGTGGGTGTTGGGGGTGGGATAGTCAAAGGCAAGCCAGGTGGAGAGTGAGACTCCCTCGGCTGCCATTCCTTATTTTGAACTTTCTCCTTGCTCTCCCTAGGGCACTAAAATCCTTCATATTCCTAGAACATTTTGAATGTCTGCTCTATTTCTTCTTGGCACCTTAACATACTTGTTCTTTCACTCTTTACCATCTTTTATGTACTCAACTGTCTTTTGCCCAGCCTCACCTAAGAGGAGGAAGAGAGGTCAATCAATCAATCAAACATTTATTTAAGTGCCTACTAGTGCCAGCCATGGTTCTAAGGGCTGGGGATACAAAAAGAGGCAGAAGACAGTCACTGCCCTCAAGGAGCTCACAATCTAATGGAGGAGACAACAAACAAATATATACAAACAGGCAATATACAGGAAAAATAGGAAATAATTAACAGGAGGAAGGCACTAGAATTAGGTAGGGCTGGGAAAGACTTCCTGTAGAAGATGGGGCTTTTAGGTAGGACTTGAAGCACCTCGGTAGTCAGAGATAAGGAAGCAGAGCATTTTAGACATTGGAGAGAGCTAGAGGAAATGCCTGAAGCTGAGAAATGGAGTGTTTTGTGGAACAGCCAGGAGGCCAGTATCACTGGATCAAAGAGTACCTACGAAGGAGTAAGGTATAAGAAGACTGGAAAGGGAGGAGGGGGCTGAGCTTATGAAGGGTTTGAATGCTAAACAAGGGCATTTTGTATTTGGTCCTGGAGGTAATAGGGAACCACTGGAATTTATTGAGTGTGTGTGTGTGTGTGTGTGTGTACATGTTCAGATATGTGCCTTAGGAAAATCACTTTGGTGGGCTGAGCAGAGGATGGATTGGAGTGGGCAGAGACTTGTGGCAGGTAGACCTACCAGTAACCCATTGCAATAAGCCAGATGTGAGATGATGAAGGCCTGTACTAGAATGGTGGCAGGGTCTGAGGAGGAAGGGGGTGGGGATATTCTAGAGATATTGTAAAGGTGAAATTGACAGACCTTGGCCCCAGATTCCATATGAGGGAAAAGAGATAATGAGGGGTTGAAGAGGATTCCTTGAATGTGAGCTTGAGGGACTATGAGGATGGGGTTGCCCTTTATGGCAATAGGGAAGATAGAAATGGGAGGGGGTTTGGGGGAAAGATAATGAGTTCAGTTTTGGACATGTTGATGCGAGATAGAAGGCTTACTATTAAAGGTGGTTTTTTTCCTCCCCCCCAAAAATCAATTAATCCAAATAGCAAAAAAGAAATCAGTGAAAGTATGCATGTAAGAATATATACCAGACAATACAAAGTGAAGGGGCTTTCCCATTGGGAGCAAGGCAAGTCATTTCAACCAAGAGAGAGTTCTAGATCTCACTCAAGGGGAATTCCTTACATGAAGTTGAAATTGGTAAGGGTTTTGAATCCAATCCAACAGGCAGTTAAGTGCCTACTACGTGCCAAGCTTTGTGCTAAATCTTAGGCAATAAGAAAGACACTTCTGGCCTTCAAGAGGTTTCCATTATCCTGGAGGGGGGTGGAGAGGGATGCAGAGCATGTAAACAGATTAGTACATACATGATAATGTGAGAAAGGGAGATCATTGATAAGAAGTCTTCCATCTAGTTATAGATGACACTAGACTGAAGGAGCTGGGCAAAAAGCAGGATAAGTAATAATAATAATGACTTTGATTCGCATTTACGTGGTAGAATTACAAAATAGGGCATGAATTCATCACAATTTTGTACTTAACAGGTTAGTCATAAAGAGGCTCATGCTCACGTCCCCGGTTAGAGTGAACCGTTCTCTCTCACTATGGGCTCAGATGAAGCTGGGAGCTGTGCTCCCAGTATGTGTGTGTGGCTCCCAGTGTGCCCTCATGTGGCAGACAGAGGGATACCCAGTGACAAACGGACAAGGTCAGCCACAGGTATAATACTAGATCTGGCACATGTATTATTTAACAGAATAAATATAAGGAAAAACCACCCAGATAATAAGATTGGTGAAGGACAAGTCCTGCACACGTCCTTCAGGAGGCTTTCTTATTCTCAGTTTTCCAGTTAGTGGGCCAAGAAGCCTTCATAAAACACACTCACTCATACCTCCCAGCAGGTTCATTTCGATAGAGATCATCTCTCAGGGTCTTACAGAAGGGAAGTGCGGATATTGCGGGTACCAGCTGCTGCCCCAGCTGTATCTCTGTGGTACTAATATCTCCCCTCCCACATTTGCCCAGATTGAAAAAAACCTCCCATTGCTCACTCTTATTGGAGAGCTGATCTCTGTTAGTTTCTTCTCTTCCCAAACTGGGAAGAGCTACAAATATGAGGGAGTTTTCATGGCTAGCCAACCTGTTGCCAGGGGTTGTTACAATAACTTGAAGGGAAGAGAAGATGAGAAAAGATTGGTAGAGAATTGTAAAATCCTGTGATAACAGACTAAGCCTGTTGCAATATACAATCATAAAAAAATAGGGGATATTAATCAAAGAAATGACTTTTGAAAGGAGGAATAAGCATTGATATAGTGGCAACCATGTGCCAGGCACTATACTAAGCACTTTTTAAACAAATATATCATTTGATTCTCACAACAACCCTGGAAGGCAGCTACTATTATTGTTCCCATTTTGCAGTTGAGGAAATTGAGGCAAACAGAGGTTAAGTGACTTACTCAGGGTCATACAACTAGTAAATATCTGAGGTCAGATTTGAACTCACGTTTTCCTGCCTCCGGGTCCAGCGCTTATCCATTGTACTACCAGCTTTCTTGAAAAGATTTAGTCAGAGCCCAAACTTGCAAGGATTGATGGAATCTATACCAGCTTGGGGTGGGGACAGTGTCTGCTGAACTTCACTACCTCTTTGGACAGGCATCCTATCTCCAAGGGATAGGAGGCCATCAAGTGCCTCTCTAGGTTCTACCTTTTGAAGTCGACATAGAACTGCCTGGCCTGGAGACTTCAGAGGTTGTTACTCTTGGCCTCATTCTTAATAGTAAACTCATTCATTTGTAAAATAGGTATAATAACACTTGCACTACTAATCCTAGGGGGCATGTGGAGGAAAGTGTTTTGTAAATTATAAAGCTCCTATTAAAAGGTGAGCTTAATCTGTCAAACTCTCAGATGACATGCAAAGTTCCCACAGTAGTTCAATATAAGTGGTAGAAAAGATATACAAAATGTGGATTACTAGTAAAAAAGCTAATGGATTTTGTGACAGTAAATGTTCTTATGGTTTTGGAAAGAAATTTCAAAACCATTTAGTTTCACCTAATGTTTTGGAAGATGTAGAAATAGAGACTCAGAGTGGTGACTTACCTTGTATTATAAAGCTAATAAGGACATTGGACTTAGTTTAAGGTCACTTTGGTTCTAGTCTTGGTATTGGCATTTATTGATCCTAACCCCAAACTAATGTCCTGTGAGGCACCTATGATAGGCTGTTTTGTCTTTTGGTTCTTCTTATATCTGTCCTTTCCCCTGTTGAATTTTTAGCAGGAGCAGGGCTCTGTACATAGTAGGTGCTCAATAAACATTTAAGAATAAAAAATGAATATAGTATCAAATTTTGTACAGGCTATCTTTTAAGATGTTTGTCAACATTATGAAATAAAGAAATCACATCCTATTATTACTGGGAGAGAAATCAAAGTTGACCAGGAAGTGACCAGGTCTAACTACTCATTGTGTATATATATATATATATATATATATATATATATGTGTGTATATACACATACACACACACACACACACACACACACACACACACACACACATATATATATATATATATAACATATACAGAATATAGAAGAGGGCTAGTGATGGTTTACTGTTGTCTGGCACAAATCAGAAAGGCCAACCTTGGAAGGGGATGGGATGTACTTTTATAGGATCATAGGTTTGGATGTAGAAGGGGCTATTTGGATTTAGAAGGCTATTTAGCCTCCCTTCCCCTCATTTTGCATATGAGGAAACAGGCCCAGGAAGTTTAAATGATGTGCTCAAGGTTACACAGATAGAAAGGATCATAAGCAGTATTTGAACCCGGGTCTTCTGATACCAAACCTAGTGCTCTTCATATTTGAAGTAGGCCAGAGTCTCCTTTAATCTAAATTTATATTTCTTTCTTTTCCCTTATTTCAATATGCTTAAAATTGTATTCATTTCTAAGGCCCTAAGACATAGGAACAGAAATTACATCTGTCAATAAATAATAGGAAGTGATTCGATTGATGAGGGAGCTCCCTCCAGTGACTGATCACAACTTCTCTATCGTTTTCTAGGTGGTTTTAAAAAAGTTATTGTGGCCAAAAAACTCATTACTGTGGCCCACCTGGGCCTCTCCAAATTTGGCAACACTGAACTTTAGACAATAGATATATAATCTATTATTGGGCCATTGCAGTAAAGTCCAGCTTGATTGCCTCACTATTTTATGAAGATGGTCCAGACTCTTATAACTTTGCCAGAAAAACAGTTTTTGGCAGGTTCTACCAATGCTTCGAGTATGAACCCTGTAATGAATGCAATAGCTGTGTGTTGGCATTTCTAGCATCCCGAGGGTGTGTTGGACATCTAGAATTCATTAAGCCTGTCCTCTTGCCTCCATGCTGAACTCAATTTAGACTGTCCCCTTTGGAAAGGTCTCTGTCTCAGCTTTAAAAGTTTTCAAGAACATTTCATAGTCTTCCTTAGCACTCATTCCCAATGTCATACACTTGACTATTATTCAAAGCAGTGCATAATTCTATTGTAAGAGTGATGAAAAGGGAGAGGAGTAGCAAAGAAACATCTAAAATTGAGGGGAGAAGAGAAATAGAAGTAGGACCAAGGGAAATGTAGACGTGAGCAAAGAATGAAGTTTAGAATTGAGATAAGAAGTTTTTTGAATGGTAGTAAGTTTCAGTTCTTTCTGATTCTTGTTGCTGTCATTTTGGATCTCTAGGCCATGTTTTCTTAGTCCCAATATATTAAATTCCTGGTTTAAAGTCTTCTCCACTCCTACTCCCTTTTCCCTTCACACAAGTCACCTCTCAGTTCCTCAAGATCCTCCACTCCGCTCCATGACCTCTGTCTCTAGTCAACTCGAGACACATCTAGGGGTGATCCTCTCTTGCTTAGCACAATTTAAATTGTCATAGGTGTCAGAATGTCTAGGGGTAGCTTTACTTTTAGTTAAAACATTTTGGATTCATTAGAAGGACAAAGAACAGAGGTATGTAAGAGGTTGGGAAGGAGAAAATTATAAGATACAGTAATGAATGCACAACACCTGAACTCAAGATTAAGATGTAGGAAAGGCTGGGTTCAATTGGGAAGATTTTAAAAAGGAAAAAGTGGAAGGATTTGGATGACTCTTTAAAGGTACTTTCTACATACAAATGACAGCTTTTGGGAAGAATGTACCATACTATTTTCAAATATTTCATCATATCTGGATATAAGGCAAATTATATTTCAGAATATGCTTTGTTGTATCTAATAGAAACAGAAGCAGATATATGTTTTAGGAAGACAACCTGATATTCTAGGATCCTTTCTCACCTGGTGTGCCATGGTATTATTAAATATTTTCTCCCTTCAGTATCCACCTGTGAGACAGTGATAAAGTAATCATGGAACAGTTTAGGTGAAAGTCAGCACAGTTGAATTCTCTCATTAAAGCAAAGTTTAATCTCTTCATGCTGATTGCCAGTGTGGGTTCTGCCATGCTTTTTTTCCCAGCTATGAAATCAAAGGTGATAGATGCTGTGAAGGTATCCAAAGCACAGAAAAAAATAACTGCATTGATGTCCAGAGAGAGTATACAAACCCTTAGGTAGGAACCTGCAAGCAGATATTTACTGTGCTTATTCCAGTACACTCTTGGGGAGATGGCAGCAGAAAATACAGATGAAGGCATTCATAATTTAATTCTCTTTCCTCTCTCTTTTTCTATCCCCCCTTCTTATTTTGGACAGGAAAGCATACAGGAGAAAACAGAAAGTTAAAAATAAAATCTTTTAAACAGAGCCAAGCCTTTTTCATTTACATCTGCATGATTTTTTAAACAATGGGCTAAATCTTTCTCATCACAAACCATTAATACTACACCAGTTTTTAAAATCCTTGCCCTGAATTCAAATGCCCACAAATAACAGGACCTTCTCAACAGAATTTTCCCTGAGAAAAAAATAATAGATTTAAAAATCACTTTTTCTGTGTGTTAGGGGTAGAAGTAACAAAGAGGAGAATCTTACACAAAAGTCCTACATTGATGTCTCATCATGGCAACAGGTGACCCTGTATTCTTGAAGATTATGCCAACAGAACTCAAGCTCTGGTAGGTTATAAGGGGTTTGAAATTCTTTGAGGACAAAGGTGATGGACTTTATCAGCTGTCTGAGCACTAGCTTCCTTAAATGCAGAGAGGCTTATCAAGTAAATGTTGGCTAGTAGGTGATGATGATTTTTGCCCTGTTGACCAGTGAAGTAAATTAAAAATATGAAACTACCTTTCGTTAGCTCTGTGCACTCCCCTCCCACTTTTTTCTTCTAAGATCATGGTTACAGAGTAGTAAAAAAAATATGACAGTGGACTATCACACAGTTCTTAGATTGTCTGCAAAAATTAATTTAACTGCTGACATGCTTAATATAAACAATGAACTGAAATATAGCTAGAGGAATTGTACTGCAGTCTCATCATAAGTAAAATTAAATGAAAAAAGAATTTGAAGCAAAACTTAAGAGTGATCCATCAGCTTTCCCTAAAGAGCAAATGAGGCTTTGAGGAGTTACTTCATTGTAAGTTCAAAGTTAACAAGAAACACCCTTTTATGGGATGGCTTTTTAATCTTACCTTATAGTTCTTGTTAAGACATGTTGAGACAAATCACCATAAAGATAATAGTAGCTTATGTGCCAATATCTGTTTTAGAGGGCAAAGAGAAAGACAAATTTTTTGAGGAACTTAACAAGACCTTGAAATTATGTCAGTATATACATTTATATTTGGTGACTTCAGTAAGAAGGTGTGGTCAGTGAAAACTATTAGAAAATGAATTAGCATTAAAAAAAAAGCTTGTAGATTACTCAGGAGCCTTATTCCTGTACATCATGACAACTTTCTTCAAGTATATAGTTGAAATGCTCTAAAAATGGAGAATTTAGAGCACCCCCCTTTTCTCTTTCCCTCTCTTCACCTCCTTTCTTCTACTCTCACCCCTCCTCCTCCGCCTCGTTTCCATTGCTGTCTCAATTGTCTCCATCTTTTTGTTTCTCCATCTGTATGTTTGTCTCTGTCTCTTTGTCTCTCTTTGTCTCACACACACAACTGACATATTTTAACAGATAGGAATATTCAAGTTCAAATTCTGCCTCTGATCAATCAATTAGTAAACATTTATTAAGCATTTCCTATGTGTCAGGAATTATGCTAAGTGTTAGAGATATAAACAGAGGCAAAAGACAATATCTACCTTCAAAGAGCTTACAATCTAATTGGGGAGACAACATCCAAATAAATATATACAAAACAAGCTATATACAGGATAAATAGGAAATAATATGAAGAAGGAAGACACTAGAATTAAGAGGGGTTGAGAAAGACTTCCTATAAAAGATGAAATTTTAGTTGGAACTTAAAGAAAGCCAGAGAAGTCAGTAGGTGGAGTTGAGGAGGTAGAGAATTCCAGGTATGGGGGACAGACATAGAAAATACTTGGAGCTAAGAGAGGTGGATTATCTAGTATATGGAACAGCCAGGAGTCTGGCGTCACTGCATTTAAGGGCACATGGTGAAGAATAAGGTGCAAGAAAACTAGAAAGGTAGGAGGAGGCTAGGTTATAAAAGGTTTTAAATGCCAAATATAGCATTTTGTATTTGATCATGGAAGTGACAGGGACCCACTGGAATTTATTGAATAGTGGGTGACATGATTAGATCTGAGCTTTAGAAAAATCATTTTAGTGGCTTAATGGACCCATTAGACATATTGGCTATACCTTGGGCAAGTCATTTAAACTCTCAGTGCCCCAGTAACTCTTTAAGACAGTAAGTTGTTTATCTGTATTGGCAGAGAGAGTTTACTTCTCATAATAAATTCCCTATGCCAATGAAATCATAGATTGGAAACACAACCACCAACAAAAAGCACTGTCAAAGAAGGTGTTAGGGGACACAATTATATCATGTTATCACCAGTAGGTTACTTCTCCAATTAATTACATACTCATTTGCCAGGTCTTAAAATGTTAATTACTCAAGATACTTCTCAAAGACATTTATGGATATGGGAAGGTTATGACTTACAAATTCGAAGTTGGATATCATGCTTGTTATAAATCCATGGTTACCTCTGCTGTTTAAAGATTATTAAATATGATAGGAAAAAGGCAACAATTAATAAAAAATCAGTTAAGATTTATGAAACAGCATGTTAGAGAGGCAAATTAATTGGTTGAATATCCTGAAGTATTCTGACCATCTTTTTTGAAATGGTGTGTTAATTTGTTGGGGCCTGTCACTGATGTTTGACTCAGTACATATGCATGTAGACCCTGAATACATGTGTGCATGTGCACACGTACCTCAAGTATAAAGTATAAGTTGTGCTTATGTCGTACATACTGTTTCTATGCAAATTCACTTAAGCATAATTTAGTTAATTCTAACAGCACTATTCCAAGTGGGGAGGAGGTTGTGTAGAATCATACAATCTCAGTGGTCATTTAGTACAAGTACTACCTGAATCTAAAATTTTATAACATAAGTGACACAAGTATTATTGCTTACTGCCATCATCCCAATCACCCACTCTCCCAATATCTATGTCATTGACTTATTACTTGCATTTATTCCATATATCTATCCTATTACCAAAATTTCCAATTTCTACTATCATATCTTTCATATAGGTCTCTTCCTCTCCATTCACAAACCCTGGTGAAGGCCTTTGTCACCTCAGGTTGTACTATTGCAAGAACCTTCTGGTTGGTCTTCTTACCTCAAGCTTCTCCCTCCTTCTATCCATCTTCCACTCATTTAATTCGATCTTCCTTAAGCACAGGTCATCCCTTTTCTTAATAACCTACAGTGGCTCCCTTTTACCTTCAGGATAAAATATAAAATAATCTGTTTGGTTTTAAACACCTTTCAAAACATGGTCCCTTTCTACTTTTCCAGACTGATTATATTTTATTTCTTTCTTTGTACTTAAAAATTCAGAACAAATCCCACCTACTGCAAGAGGGCTTTCCCATCTCACCTCCCTCTTCTAGTGAGATTTCCTTTCATTTACACTGTATATATCTTGTATGGACATAATATTTTGTGTGTTGTCTCCTCCATTAGAATGTGAACTCTTTGAGCACAGAGACCAGGCAGAGATATATTTTTGCCTTTCTTTGTCCTTAGAATAAGGCTTGGCACATAACAAATTCTTAGTGTTTTTTTTTTTTTATTTGAGTGACTGACAAGTGGTCATCTATTTTCTGCTCAGAAACCTCCAGTGAAAGGATAAAATCTTTCCTGTCAAGTCACTGACAAAGTAATCTGGGACCCTGAATATATGTATGCATGTGCATACATACCTCAAGTATAAAGTATAAGTTGTGCTTATGTCATGTATATTGTTTCTAAGCAAATTCATTTAAGTGTAATTTAATTAATTCTAATAGATGACTCATGCATAAACTAGTTCTGCCAATAGAATTCCTCCTTGCTATCACATTCCCAAGTAAACTTTCTTTCCTGGATGTTAGTTATTATTTTTCTTTGATCCTGTCCTCATCTACTCTATTTTGTGTAATTTTTATCTTCTTGTCCCAACAAGGAGGAAAACAAACATACAAGCACTGTGGTCTGCTTCACTGGGAAAAAGAAGCAGCCACTGTGATTGTGGACCATCTTTCTTGACTCAGTTTTTATGAAAGTAGTTGCTGCAAAAATTATATCCTGCAATTCAAGCTGAGAGAGATTACACAAAGAAACAATCTTTAATTGCAGTTGTCCTTGGCTGTACTCAGATGGATATTCAATGGATGCTCATTTCATTGATCTCGTCTTTCTCTTTTTTGGTGATGAAAGTATTTAGAGTGATAAATTTTCCTCTTAGGATTGCTTTGACTTCATCCCCAAAAGTTTGCTATTTTGTCTCATTTTTTTTTAAAAATTAAATTTTTTATTGTTTCTATATTTTCTTTCACTCAAAAATTCTTTAGGATTAAGTTATTTAGCCTGCAATTAATTTTAATCTTGTCAAAAGCCTTTTATTGAATATTGTTCTTATTCTTTTGTGGTCAGTAAATGATAATAACAACTAACATTTATATGTGACTCTGTGCTTACAGTCATACAGCTAGCAAGTTAGTAAACATCAGTGGCTGAATTTGAACTCCGATCTTCTTGACTGTAGGCCCAGGACTCTATAAATTATGCCACTAGCTGCCCTATTTTATCTATTACAGTTGTTTATTTTTATTGTTGCCTTATCTGAGATCATGATTACTTCCCCGATTTTTTTTAGTTCAGCTTAAGCATGATTGACTTTTCTTCAACCCTTTATTTTAACTCTGTGTGAATCTTTGTTTTAAATGTGTTTATTGTAAAAAAAAAATGTTGTGCTCTTTGTAATCCATTTTGCAACTTTCCTCCATTTTATGGGTGATTTCATCTCATTCACTTTCACAGTCATGGTTGTAATTGAGTCTTTCCATGAATTCTCTCTCTTTATATTTTCCCCTATCTTTGCTAAAACTATACAAAGAAGAGGGTATTGAAAGAAAAGAGGTGTTCAGCATTAGTGATCTATATTTGATTCAATCTGGTTCTATTCCAGTACCCTTTTTCTCACAATCCTCAATTATGTAAAGCACTAGTTTATTCCTTTTTTTTCATCCTTTTTCTTTTTTATTTTCAGATTCTCAAGAACTACCAGTCTCTCTCTAATATAGTCTCTCTGTGACTTTTGAAGACAGTAGAATTTTGAGAGAGTAATTTATTTTTCTCCCCCTATTACAATACATTATTATTGTATAATCCTTTTCAATTACTCAAATTTATTTACCTTTCTATGTTTCTCTTGACTCCTGTGTTTATAATTCAAAGTATCTATTCAGTTCCAATCTCTTCATCAAAATACCTGGATGTCTCATTAGAGGTCCCTTCTTCCCCCCACAATATTTTACTCAGATTAAAAAAAATATTGGTGCCTACTATGTGCTAAGTGCCAGGCCTACAAAAAAGAGCTTACAATTTAACAGGGGAGATAACATGCAAATAAATATATAGAAAGCAAGGTATACGCATGATAAATAGGAAATAATTAACAGAGGAAAGACACTAGAATTAAGAGGGATTGAGGAAGATTTTCCAGACAAATTGTTCTTGGCTGTAATCCTTTATCTTTTATCTTCTGGAATATCATTTTCCAAGCTCTCCTCTCCATGGTTGTACCAGGTATATTCATCCTGACTTTGGTTCCTTTATATTTCAACTTCTTTCTGGTTGCATTGACTTAGAAGCTGTGGATTTTGGCTATGATATTCCTGGAAGTTTTATTTATTTATTTTTTCAGCAGATGGCCTGGATTCTTTCTACTTTCATTTCATTCTCTGGTTCTAGTAGGATCTCAGTAGTTTCCATTCCTTATTTTTTGAAATATAGTGCACAGACTTTTTCTATAGGTGAGGGTTTCAGGTAGTCTGATGATTTTTAGATTCTATTTTTCTTGACTTGTTTTCCGTATTAATTGTTTTTGAGAGGTGATATTTTGTGGTATTTTTTTTTCAGTATTTAGAGGTTCAGGTTTCTGAGCCTTGGTATGGAGCTGGAGCCAGAGCAACACAGCTATAGCCTTTACATGTCCTTGGCTAGACTCTTTTTTGGGTTCCTCTTTCCCTGTACCCTGTTTTACATCTTCAGGCTTTAGGTTTTCCTGGTTACTCAGTCCTCAGTTTGGAATGCTCCTGTAAACTATACTTCCCATCTGAGATTTTCTGTCTGAATTCTTTGGTGACCACAGGCTTCTATTTGTCTCTGAATTCCAGCTGGCAAAATGTACTTATTGTAGTTTCACTTTGGATTTCTTGCTCATTTCTCATTCTGAGGCTCTGAAAAAAAAATCTGTGCTAGAGTAATTGTGGGACAGCTGGAGTGTTCTTCCACCTAATTTGCCATCTTAAGGAGAGTCACCCTGATATGGGCATTATTCATTCACAAGATATTTCCACTCCATATATTTTCATCAAATTGTGTATTAAACATCTTTGGAAAAGAAGCTTGTGAAATAACTGACGGGAAATAAGACTTATTCAGGGCACCTAGTTTTGAACGCACATTTTTGCAAAATACGAGGTTTTTGTTTGTTTTTTTCCTTCCCTCTCACCTTCAGCATCTTAGTTCCTAGTAGCGTTCCATAATATATTTTCATTAGATTATTTGACTTCAAATATTTGCATTGTTTTATTAGAAAGTTATTGCCTTTCTCTTAAATATATGCCTTCAAAATCTGATTTTTCATGATTTATTGGAGTAATTTTCCCAGGTAGTTAGTTACATGTACCTGAAACTAAAATGTAAGTCTTGACAAAATTTGGTTTAATTTGCTAAGGTTCAATTTATGTGTTACTTTTCAAGAACTCTTTTTTGGGTATAAATGTCATTTATATCTGTTCTGAATTTACAGGGTATCATACAATGTGTAAATTATTTTTTACATGTTTTATTGATGCTGTTTTCTTTATTTTCTCTCCCCACCCCTTATTCCCTCCAGGGTGATCCTCTTTCAGGATCTTGGTTTCAACTCTCAAAATAACAGAAATCCTTGAAATAGAACTCATCTACCAGGCTGGTTCACCACTTTACTTAGCTCATAATTGAACATAGGCCCAGAAGTGTGTGATTCTTTGAGCCAATCACAAGGTAATTCCTATACAGAATCACCTGCTTTTATCAGATGAATCAAGTATGATAACCTCAGGTTAATTAAGATTCATTCACACCTAGTTTACATATTTGTTTGATTGATTGAGTTGGTCAACTATGTCTGGGACTTTTGACATTTAATTGGAGGTAGATCCCCACCCTTACACTGTTGTACAAATCAACAGTAATAGTTGGAGCTGTGAAAGTGAATGAGATTGTCAAAGGAGAGAATGTGAGAATTAAACAAAGTTAAGGACAGATCTTTGGAAGAACATTTTTCTTAATTAGTCAGAAATAGGATACAAAACTAGTGAAAGAGACTGAGGAGTAGTCAAAGAGATAGTAGAATACTTTCAGCATTGTATAATTGAAGCCAAGAGTGATGAGATTTTTGAGACGGGGTTGATTAACAGTTTTAAATGTAGTAAAGTTGTCAAAAAGGATAAGAAATGAACAAAGACAGAACATTTAGATTTAGAAGTTGGTGACCTTTGAAAGATAAATTGTGTGTGTGTGTGTGTGTGTGTGTGTACACCAAAACCATCCTACACAGGGTTGAAGAGAGAGATGACATTAAGAAAATGGAGGCTCCTGATATACAGGTATACCTCAGAGATACTGTGGGTTTGGTTCTAGACTACTGTAATAAAGCAAATATCATAATAAAGTGAGTCACACTAATTTTTTGGTTTCCCGGTGCATATAAAAATTATGTTTACTCTATACTGTAGTGTATTAAGTGTGCAACAGTATTATGTCTAAAAAAACTCCAATGTATAGGCCTTCATTAAAAATTTTTATTAAAAATAATAAAAAAAATTTATTGCTAAAAAATGCTAACCATCACTGGAGCCTTAAACAAGTTGTAATCTCTCTTTTTTTTTTAGCGGAGGGTCTTGCCTGCCCTTGCTGGCTGCTTACTGATCAGGGTGGTAGTTGCAGAAGGTTGGGGTAGCCATGGCAATTTCTTAAAATAAGACAACAATGAAGTTGCAGCATTGATTGACTCTTTCACTTGAACACTTAAAGAGCATTGTAGGGTTATTTAATTGGCCTAATTTCAATATTGTTGAAGGAAATTGCCCGAGGAAAGGGAGATAGATGGGAAATAGCAGGTTGTTGGAGCGGGTAGAACATACACAACATTTATTGATTAATTGATTATTGATAAGAATTGGTTATTCTTATATAGGGATGGTTCATGGAAGCCCAAAACAATTACAATTGTTACATCAAAGATCACTGATCACAGATCACCGTAACAAATACAAATATAATGAAAAACTCTGAAAATATTTCTAGAATTAACAAAATGTGACACAAAGCACATGCTGTTGGAAAAATAGTGCTTATAGACTTGCTCAATGCAGGGTTGCTTCAAACCTTCAGTTTGTGAGGAAAAAAAGCAACATCTGCAAGGCATAATAAAGTGAGGTACAATAAAACAAGGTATACTTGTAGATATTTTTTTCAAGAAGCTCATGTAACAAAAGGTACCTGTGCAAAACCAATTTGCCATTATTTATGTTAATTAGTATGATGGAAACACTGATTAGACTTATACTTTTCAATGCTAGGAATCAAACTTAATCAATTGTATGTAAACATTAGTTTATATTGTCTCTTAGACAGTACATACATTAACCCCGCTAGGAACAATCTGATATCCTGATTTCCTAGGACTTCTTAATAAGCATCTTATATTGGTACTCAATGATAAGGCTCCTGCTCTACCTACCCTAGGAGTCCGTGTGTCCTTATCCAAGGTAAACCTAGCAAACCCGCATCAATTAATCAGCGCTGCCTTCTAAAGAGTGTAGGGGTGCTTGAGTTTCAAATGTAGGAATATAGGAGCCAGTCTTACTTGTAGCCCAAGATCAGGCTGATGCCTGGGCCTTTTTTGTGGGTCTCTTACAGTTCTAGCTATGGGTGTTAGAGGGTTATACCCAAATTCTGATTGGTGATGATTACCTAAGCTTATGATGAGAAGAAAATAGCAATTAAAGCTACTGTCATTAACAAGTGTTTATTCAGTTGCTTACTAGATTTGGGGTTGTTTACCAAATTTGAGAAATACATGTATGTTATTAATGGTTTACCAAAATTTGGGGAAACATATCATTATCAGTTGTTTATCAAATTTGGGGGACATAAGTCATTGCCAAACTATACCACTCAAATCCTTATCTTAGTATGGAAAAACGACTTTTATGACAACTGTTGCTGTTGTTGTTCAGTCATGTCTGACTCTTTGGAACATAATTTGGAGTTTTCTTAGCAAAGATACTGAAGCAGTTTGCTATTTTCCTCTCCAGTGAACCCCTCCCCCCCCTTTTTTTCTCCATCAGAGTCCTCTGATATGACTTGTCCATTTTGGGTAACTTTACAGGGCATAGCTCATTGTTTTCAATGCAAAGCCCTTTGCCATGACAAGGCAGTGACTGGGGAAGGTTTTTTTTAGGCAAACAGGCGTTCAGTGACTTGTCCAGGGTCACATGGCTGGTAAGTGTCTGAGGCTGGCTTTGAACTCAGTCCTTTCTGTCTCTAGGACCAGCACTCTATCATCTTCATTCATCTACCTGTCCCATGGTTGCATAACAACTGCTCAGTTGCAAAATGAAGGCTTAAGACAAAACAATCAGTTATGTTGAAGCATTAAACTTATTCTCACTACAGCTCAGCAGCACAGATTTGATATGGGATAGTACTTCCATGGGACAGTGTCATAAGAAGAAGTCTTTGTTAGCATTGAGGAAATGTGGGCATGTTCACTGTCATCCAGGAAAGGAAAAGATTGAAAATTCACTAAAGAGGGAATGAAAGCTACAATAAGATCTTAGAGTAGGTAGGACTCAATGGGATCAAGGACAGCGTTAGAGGGATTGGCCTTATGAGGAAACTTTTTTTTTTTTTTGGTGACCAAATGGAAAGAGAAAGAGTGAATGAAGAAGCTAAGAATTTTTAAGGAATAGAAGAAGCAAACTGAGGAAGCCTAGGCTTGATGGCCTTAACTTCCTAATTGAAGTGTGAGGCACTTAATGGATGTTGGAGTAGAGGCTGGAAGAGAGAAATTTTGAATTGTCACTGTGGCTTATGAGATAGAAAGCTGATAAGAGCAGAAAAGAAGTTTTATTGAATAGAAGTCTGAATTAGTGCTATTTTTCTTAGTTCCTAGTATTTTTTTCCACCTAAATTAGAAAGAGGAAGTGATCAATCTCTCTTGTCCATATGAATCCCTATGTTTGGTAGCAAATCTCTCCAAACAAGTGATTTTGTGGTAAATCAGTGTTCATACTAAGAAAGGAAAAAGAAAGATTACAGGCACAAAACTTATCCAAATGAGATTTATTGAAGGATGTTTTTTTTTTACAGCAGACTGAAGCTTCAGAAGAACTGGAAAGAGGGTATGCTGTAAATCTTTAAATCTGCATCAAGTTTTTTTTTTGAAGGGGAAATGGGAAGGTACAGAGAATAGCAGTTCGAAATAGGGCTTCCCTCTGATACTTTTCAATATACTATGGGCTCTATTTCTGATGTGTGTTAAGGGAGCTCCTTTAATTTCTCTGTTTTTGGGGAATCTAGGACAGTGACTGTTACAGAAATGAAGTATTATCTGTTATCTCACATCTCCAATCTAGACTTTGGGAGCTTTAAGTCTTGTGATTGGTTAAATGGAATTAGTGGCATAAACTAGCATTTAAATGTTCATTTTCTCCACCTTTCCTCAAGGTCCATTAACAAATTGTGCTTGGGTGTACAATTATTTATGACGTAGGGATTATGGAGACTGGGAATGACCCAAACTGTTTTAGAAGTATAAATCACCCCTCGCCCCCACTGCCAATTAAAAAAAAACTACAAACCCCACAAAAAATAACTGTAGTGGTAGGGGGAAAATGAATATTATAATGTATGGAGAACAAACAATTGGAATAGGCAAAAAATATCCCTAAGAAGTTCTTTCTCTTTCTAAATTGCTTAGATTCAGAATGTAGCATCAAGTAAGAGGACAAAGGACCATTGGCCTAAGGGCTTATAGCTTTCTTTTGGGATTTTACATATAAATGCTTGACTAGATTCTGGAAAAAGTAGGAGGGGGAATGTGTGGATAAGGGAGAAATCCCACCAATAAAGAAAGGATTCTTGTATTGGGGAAAACAGAAGCCATTGGCTCTGAGATCTCTCTTCTCCCCTTCTCTTCATCTTAAAACTCTTTGGCATCATTCCCCAATTCTGTTTCCTTTACTCCAGTCTCTGATAAAAAGGTGATTCTTTTCATCCAAGGCCAGCTTTTTTGTATCTTTGTCATCTTTTCCAGTAGACTGCTCCCTCTCATCTTCAACTCCCTATGTACTAGTTCCTTACCTGATGCTTACAAACATGCCTAATTCTTCTCTGTCCTAAAAAAAAAAAATTTGAGTCTACCGTCCTCTCCAGCTATCATCCTATATTGTTTATCCCTTTCTCATCAAAACAAAACAAAACAAACAAGCAAACAAAAAACTACCCTAACATTATCCTTTCACTTCCTTTCCTCTCACTTTTAAATCCTTTGCATTGTGCCTTCTGGTCTCATTCAACTAGAGCTAGTCTCTCTAGAGTTATCAATGATTTCTTACTGTACAAATCTGATTTTTTTTTCAATCCTCATCCTCCTTAATTTCTCTACAGCATCTGATTCTCTTGATCACTTTATCCTTCTGGATAGTTTCTTTTCTTTGGGATTTATTTCATGGCAATACTTTTTCCTGATTCTTCTCCTACCTATCTAACCTCTTCTCAGTCACCTGTAACTGTGAGTGTACCCACAGAAATAGGAAAGCATAGATTTCATGTAGAAGTTGGAAAGTATAGATTTTATGTAAACCTCTGAAAAGTTCTCGATGTATCTCTGAGATATGAATCAGTCTCCCCCTAGAGCATACATTTTTATGCTTCCTCCACTAGCATTCTGTTACGTCTACTGGCAATGTTGATGTGTAAATTTGACTCTCTGCCACTGGATGGCAGCTAAGCTCTATCTATGCTATTGTGAATCTTTTAACATATTAGACTCAAATGAAAAAAAAAAAATCCTAATTGTGTCTTTGAATTGATTCAGTTTTATTAACCACTGGACATGAGATTTTACAGGCCATAAGCTACAGATGTTTTGCAGTCTTGTAACTAGAATGTTTATTGTCATATTTTAAAAAAAGAAAACAAAAAGGAAAAAGTTAAGTCTGAGCCTTTATTGCAGATATAGGAAATATTCAATGCATGCAAAAGCCACTTAGTAATAGTAGAGTTTATGGATGTCACAAGTGACATTTGCTTACTACAAATAACATTGCAACAAAAATTCACTCTGATGAATGTATTTCTAATCTTCATCACGTATCCCATTTTCATAGAAGGCTTTACTGCTGAATATTGAATGATTTCAAATAGTTCAGTGGAAAAAATACCCTTCACTTGTCTGATTTTATAGAATAATCAATAGAATAAAGGAACCTACATCTAATTCCAGATTATAAAGCATATAGCAAAGAAGAATTTAATAGTACCGGCTAAGGTGATGGACAATCCTCTGACCAATTTTAACATCTGGAGTTAGATGGCACAAATTCAAATTCCATTTTTGCCACTTACTGCCAATATGACCTTGAACATAAATCATAAATTAAACTTAAATAAACAAATTAAACTTAAACACAAACACTTAAATCCTCTGGGCCTCAGTTTTCTCACCTTTAAAATGATGAGTAGAAATATGATACCTTCAAGGTAATTTCGAACTCTAAATCCATAGATTTAAGAAACAAGAACACTTATTTTCTGGGGAACCAGCCTCCCTGGCCAACACAAGTGAGTCCACTAGGCACCTATCTTCTTCTGTCTTTTAAAAGGAATGGTTAGGCCCTCATCAGGAGCTCCTTCCTGAATTTCTGTCCCTGCCTTATTTACTACAATGAAATTTTATTAAATAATTACAATGTTTTTGATTGCTACACATTTTCATGTAATCCACCAGACTTCCTTAAAGTTGAATAAAGTATTTTCTAGGAAGTAACCTTTCTATTGGAAAAATTTTTGTGATTTCTAAGTGATCTTTTTCATTTTTCATTTAAAAAAGAAATTTTAATTCATTCATGGTAGCTATATTGTTTTATCAAAAAAAGTAGATTCAATTGGAATTCTTTCTGTAGTAATTATATTCCGTTTTTTCTTTGAAGATTGCTATTTCTAGCTTTGTATATTTCCTGGATTAGAAAAGCAGTAGACTTGCCCTTCCTGATAAGCATCACATAACTAATTAACACCTTCAATTTTTGTTTTTCTTCTTTTTAAATTTTATTTTTTCTCAATTACATGTAGAAACAATTTTTAGCACTGAATTTTTTAAAAATTTTGAGTTCCAAATTCTCTCCTTCCCACCCTACTCCAGGAATTAGTGTTGTGTTTTATCAAAAGCTTTTTCTGCATCTATTGAGATAATCATATAATTTTTGTTGTTTTTGTAACTGATCTAGTAAATTATGTTGATAGTTTTCCAAATTCCTGCATTCCTGGTATAAATCTTCCCTGGTCATAGTGTATTATATTTGTGACACAATTTTTTAATCTCCTTGCTAACATTTTATTTAAAATTTTTGCATCATTATTCATTAAGGAAATTGTTTTATAGTTTTCTGTTTTTGTTCTTCCTTATTTAGGTATTACCACCATATTTATGTCACAAAAGGAGATAGGACTCTTTCTTTAGCTATTTCCCCAAAGAGTTCATAAGTATTGGAATTAATTGTTCTTTAAATGTTTGGTAGGATTCACTTGTGAATCCATCTGGTCTTACAGAGTTCTTTGATGACTTGTTCAATTTCTTTTTCTAAAATGGGGTTAAGTATTCTATTTCCTCTTCTGTTAATCTGGGCAACTTACATTTTTGTAAATATTCACCCATTTCACTTTAATTATTAGATTTATTGGCAAGTAATTAAATTAAATCCTAGTTGAATTTCATCTTCATTGGTGGTAAATTCACCCTTTTCATTTTTGGTACTGGTAATTTGGTTTTCTTTTTTCTTTTTCTTTTTTTAAAAAAAATCAAATTAACCAATGTGCTTTATTTATTGTTTTTTTTTAAATAAAATCAGCTCCTAGTTTTCTTTATTAGTTCAATGTTTTTCTTATTTTTAATTTTATTAATTTCTCCTTTGACTTCTATGACTTCCAATTTTGTATTTAATTAATGATTTTTGAATTTCTTCTTAAAATTTTTTTTTAGTTGCATGACTAATTCATTCATCTGCTCTTTCTTAATTTTATGGATGCACGCATTTAGATATAAATTTCCCTTATGCTTAGGCTGCATGCCATAAATTTTGGTATGTTGACTCATTGTTTTAATTCTCTTTAGTAATATTATTTATTATTTCTATGATTTGTTCTTTGACCCACTTGTTCTTTAGGATTAGATTATTTAGTTTCTAGTTAATTTTTAATCTATGTTTCCAAGGCCTATTATTAAATGTAGTTTTTTATTGCATTATGATTTAAGAGGGAATTTAATATTTTAGCTTTTCTGCATTTGGTTGTGAGGTTTTAAGCCTTAAAACATGGTCAATTTTTGTGAAGGTGCTATGTAAAGTATAAAAATTATACTTCTTTCTATTCCCATTCAATTTTCACCAGAGGTCTATCATATCTACCTTTTCTAAAATTCTATTCATATCCTTAACTTCTCTCTATTTTATTTTATTTTTGCAAGATTTAGCTAGATCTGAGAGGGGAAAGTGGGGATTGCCCACTTAGTGTAGTTTTACTGTCTATTTCCTTTTGTAATTCATTTAACTTTTCCTTTAAGAATTTGGATGCTATGCCATCTGGTACATATATGTTTAGTTTTGATAGCACTTTGTATCTATGATACCTTTTAGCATGATATAGTTTCCCTGCTCATCTCTTTCAATTAGATCTATTTTTGCTTTTGCTTTGTCTGAGATCATGATTGCTTCCCTGTTTTTTTTTTTTTACTTCAGCTATAGCACAATAGATTCTGCTCCAGCCTTTTATTTTTACTTTTGTGTGTGTCTCTGTGTTTCAAGTGTTTTTTGCAAACAAAATATTGTTGGATTCTGATTTTTAATTTATTCTGCCATCCACTTCTGTTTTATGGGTTAATTCATCCCATTCACATTCACAGTTATGATTACTAACTGTATTTACTTCCATCCTATTCTCCTTCCCCAATTTACCCCACTTTCTCTCTCTTTTTACCTTATCCCTCCTCAAATATCTGTTTTGCTTCTGACCCCTTCCTTTCTTAATCTGCCCTCCCTTCTATCATTCCTCCCCTCTTCTCTTATTCCTTTCTTTTCCTACTTCCCTGTGGGATAAAATGATTTTCTATACCCAACTGAGTGTGTATATTATTACCTCTTTGAGCCAATTCCAATGTGAGTAGGTTCAAGCATTTCCACCCTTATCTCTCCCATCTTTCCCTCCACTGTAAAAACTCTTCATTTTGGTTTATCTATGGTTTGTTCATGTGAAGTAATGAACCAATCTTTTTTTTTCTTTCTTTCCTTGTTTGGCAAAGAGTATCACCAGAAATCCCCTTTGCAATTCTACAGTTTGTTTGCAAATCACTAATTTTTATAACATAATTTATTACCACTCTGTCTTTCTGACTTGGCCTCAATTTTAATTGTGTAGTCCTAATTTGTTTCAAGATGCTGTTGGTGCTGTGAGCAATGACAAGAACAGTTACGATGTGCAAAGAGAACATGTGAGCTAGACTGAGGGATGATTATCCTTTGATGCTTGAGGGGAAGGAAGGAGAGAAGCTGAAAGCAGATGGGGTGGTTAAGAGAGCCAGAGGAAGCCAGGAGACAAATTAAGAAGCAGAATGTGCTAAGGGAAACCCAGACAGGGGTATAAATGGAAGAGGTGAAAGACACTGTATTTGCAATTTATTCTATACAATTTCTGGCCAGCACACATTAGAATGCAGTACAGCTTCTTGGTTTAGTGGGTGGGGTAAGGTGGCAAATGTGTAAAAGATTAGAGCAAAAGATGAGAAATGATTTTTTCTCTTGTGCCAGTTATAAGGGAATCTCAGAGCACTTATTTTGGGAACTTACTTCCCTTAATTTTCCGCCTCAGAAAGGGATCAGACTTTAATAGATCCCATATGCCTTTCAGCTCTTAGGGTCACATTCCCACCTCTTTTATTTAAATAGTTTAGAAACTTATTTTAAGAATATGTTGTAAGAGACTCTTTTCTCATCTATCTTTATCTGTATAATATTATATAATATCTCTTGGACTGTTGAAGGTGATAGGTAATTTTATGCATATTGATAAATGACATTGATGCTGATACTGCACTTCTAGTTAGTGCCAGACAGCTTAGCACTTATGTGCCTTTTAATTATTTCACATGTGTTAATTTTATCTTCCCAGCTAGAGGGAAGGGAGGGAACAAGCATTTATTAAGTACCTACTATGTGCCAGGCACTATACTAAGCACTTTAGAAATATCCTCTCACTTGATCCTTATGACTCTGGGAGGCAGGTGCTATTATATCCCAGTTTCACATTTGAAGAGACTGAGACAGAGGTTAAATGACTTGCCCAAGGTCACACAGGTTGTACCTATTTGAGGCCAGATTTAAACTCAGATCTTCCTGACTCCAGACCCCATGCTCCAAGCACTGCACAACCTAGTGGCCACTGTAGATTATAGATTCTTTGAAAGTAGGACCATATCATTCACATGAGTCTTCACAGAGGCTAGCATGGTATTAGGCACATTAAAAACTTTCATTAAATCCTCATAAACCCATTATAAAAACAATTTGTGTGGGTTTTACCTCAATCGTTTTTGCCTGGTAAATCAGGTCTTCTTTTCTTAGACAAGAAATTATGTTTGGCTTTTGGATACTTTTTTTGCTGTTAAGATGATACTTTGATTCTTCCAAAACAGCCAATTGGATGATATTACTTTGAAGATCAGAGTAACACCTTGTAGGGAGTAATTAATTGTTTTTTTGATTTTTAACAAATGATTAAAATTAAATATATGTCACATGCATTTTGAAAATGCACATTTTAATTTGGCTCTCATTTTTAAATACTCAGGTATTTCTATATTCCCAAACAAGGAATTATATTCAATTATTATTCAAATACTCAGTTGGACCTATGATTTCATTAACATGGTTCTTCCCTCTAGTGATGCAGATTGCAATTGATTCATGCCTATCTAATACTAAGGTTTGATACATTAGGCCTGTAGTCTGATGAGGCAGATTTAAAAGGCTCCAGGTATATAGTAATTCTGTTCTTGGAATTATAGTTATAAAATAGATGAATGACTTGTGATGATGCCTCCATTAAGAAAAAATAATTCTCTAATATTGGGATGGCAGTTGGAATCCTATCCTGAACTAGAAAAGTTCACTCCCTCCTATGTGGCTCTCAGAGCCTTCCCACAGCATCTTTCATGCTGCAAATAAAGGGACACAAGGAAATACAAAGGCCAAGATTAATCCAAGGTATTTATGAGAAAAAGATTAGAACTGCCAAATGCAGTTTTTAACAGAATAAAAGAGCACACAAAGAAATGGGACGTCATTTATCTCATCCAAAAATGAGACAGTTGATTAGACCTTCTCACTTGACATAGGGCCCAGGGCTAAAGGAGGTGGAGGTGGAGTGGAGATGAGAGGGATAAAAGGGAGGGAAATGCAGGTGGACCTGCCTCCCCTCTATTTAAGGAAGTGGCTCAGCATACTTTTTCTCCCCATTGCCTATCAGCTACCTTCTTTTGGACTTCTTTGGCACTCTCCGTTATGCTCTTTCTCTAGGTCCCCTCTTTACTTATTTTCTCTATCCCACTCCCCCTTTCCTTTTGTGTATTATCTTCCTCCATTAGATTGCAAGCTCCTTGAGGGCAAGGAACTGTCTTTGTTTTTATTTGTATTTCTATCCCCAGCCCTTAGCACAGTGCTTGGCACATGTAGGTGTTTATTGACTGACAGATGGATGATCTATAAGGTCCATTATAGTGCTATCCTTCTATGATTCTGGGACTTCTCGTACCACTTTAAAGTAATTTACCAGCCTCTAATATAAACATGCATGTAGTTACAGAATTGACTATGATAGAGATATTTTTATAAAAGAATAGTCTTTATTCTTTTTCTTTGCCCTTAGAAGATAAGCCATGGTACTGCATTTAGAGAGTGCCAATACTGAGTTCCATCCTTAAGAGAACTCTGTTTTAAATTTGTGTTTTAAAATTTGATCGGTATATTCCACACATAACCTGTGTTCATTAGCTAGCAATATAGTTATTCTTGTGTTCATATTTGAAGGCACATGAAATTTATATATGGCCTTTCAAAGAATATTTTTAGTATTTCTTTTGTGAGGTAAACAGTGATATCTGAGCATTGTCCTCTGAAAACTAAGGGAGGAAAGTGATAATTAAGTTAGGTTATGTAATAGTCTTAAAGCCCAGTGATAATCAAGAATGTAAAAACAGCAGCTTGCTAATAAGTCAGCATAGTCTTATTTTGGCTTTCCTTGTCAGCAATCTACCACTTCAGGTGTGTGTATATTTGTACTAGAACAAAGTGAAGTCTGGTATTAAGATTTGTAATACATCATAATTTGTAGTGACTCCTACAGCAATTTTTTCCACCTCAATATTGCTCAAAAAGTGATCGTGATCATCATTCTCGTCCCCACCACTATCACTCTGTGATGTTTATATGAATACGATTGGCACTAGCAGCGGCCAGGTTGGGTTGTCCGATTTTATGCTTGAAAATGTCACTTGTATGAGTCATCTGCATAATTCATGGTGGTGTGATTTGGGTTTCAGACTAATGCAATTTGATGAACATTTAATTCACAGAATCACCAAAATTCAGAATTAGAAGGGATGTCAGAAACCAGCTAAGCTGCCTCTAATTAGGATTTTAATTAGGGTAGGATCAGATTTTGATACTGTTAATAACCTTTCCTGATATTTAAAAGGAAAGCAATTCTAATTTGAAGGAAAGAGGGACTTGGTTAATCAATTTGTCAATCAGCTGGACCATCAACAAGTATTTAATACGTATCTATAACATGAACGGCATTGTGCTAGGTAGGTGACACAAAGCGAAAAATAACACTTCCTTCCCTCTTAGAGTTTGTATTACATCAAATGAGTAAAACTGATATAGATGGATAAGGGACTTATGAAATAATTTAGTTTTTAAAGATGTACAGAAGGTTGAAGAAAGGTCAGGTGAAAAAGGGACTGTAATCGAGGGTCCTGCAAGATCAGAAAAGCAGTAGAGCCAGGATCTCTGATCATTCCTTCTCATTCTACAACGTTGGCTCATCATCCATATTAGTTTCCCAATTCCTGGTGGTAAGTCAAAGCTCTACTTTGGGCCCTTTGTTTTTCTCTTTCTACATTTTCTCTCTGTGGTCCTATGAGCTCATATAGGATCAATTATTATCTCTAACTAGGTGATTCCCAAATCTATATACCTGGCTCTAGTCTCTCTTCTGAGCTCCACACTTGTATCATAAACCATTTATTGGACATTTTCAACTGAATGTCCTGTGAGTACCTCAAACTGAGCATTTCTAATAAAGAATTCATTTTCTTTCCCTCAAAACTCATCTTCCTTCTAAACTTCCCTATTTCTATTGAGGGTACTACCATCCGTCTTATCACCCAGGATTGTGCCTCAATGTCGTTCTTGACCCTTTATTTTTATTCACCCCATATATTTTAATAATTTGCTCAGTTTTTGTCAGTTCTATCTCATCAACATCTCACATCTGATTTATTCTTTCCATTTACATAACCACCACCCTAATTCTCACCTGTACTATTAAAATAGCCTGCTTCAAGTCCCTTCTTACTCCAATTCATCTTCTATATAGTGGCCAAATTGATATTCCTAAGGTGCAGATTTAATGATTTTATTTACCTGCTCAAAACACTCAAAGCTCTATTGCCTCTAGGATCAAATAAAAAGTCCTATAGTGAGCATCCCAAACCCTTTTCACCCTGACTACAGCTTACCTTTCCAGACTGACTATGTACATTATTCTCCTTCACGCACTCTATGTTGCAGTCAAATTGGCCTACTTGTTTATCATACTCCGCAATTCTATTGCCTGTCTCTATGGCCTTTCAAGGTTATTACCCATGCCCCATATGTGTTCACTCTTCCCTTCTGCCTCTTTGGATTCACAGTTCTTTTCAAAACCTCACTCAAATACAACTTATATGAGACCTTATCTAATACCCCTAGTTTGTAGTACTCCCCTGGAATTACCTTGTTTTTACTTTTTGTATACATTTATATGTCTATGTTATTTCTCCAGCAAGAATTAATCTTTTCAGAGTTTTATTTTTGTCTTTGTACACTTCGTACCTAGCATAATATGTGGCACATAGTAGATACTTAATAAGTGCTTCTTGATTACTTGATTCATGATTCCGCTCCTTAAGCTGCTTCATATTGGTGTCCTCAGGATTTCCTTCTATAACTAACTAGGAGCGTGCTTTCAACCTTGGTGCAAAAAATTTCTGGTTATATCTTTGCATACAGGTTAGCATTGTAATGGTGTCTGGTTTCAAGAGACAGAGTAGAAAAACACGGTCTAAGGTCAGTCAAAAGTCAAAGAAATCATGTCTAGAGACATTTAAACACACCAAAGAGATACATTTTTAATTTGACTTATTTTTCATGCTGTCATCCTTTTGAACATTAATATTTGGGTTTCACCACTGATCTCTCGAGCAAACTTTATCTGTGGACAGTTCCTGGTACACACACACACACACTCTCACACACACACCCCAGAGTTTAATTAATATGATGGAAGATGACTGCATGGAGGAGATAGCATCTGAGCTGGCATTTTGTGATAATTATAAACTTTATATTTTTGATGTTACTGTTTAGTGTTATAGTCATTATTTTATATCATATTTATAATTACAGGACTTCAATATGGAATAACTTAGGCTAAGTGAGCCCAATTCCTATGGAAACATATAGTCAAAACAGACAATTTGTACTTTTCCACTGATAACTGTGTTAGATGGATAATATTTGCAGTTTTTTAATTAGATGAATTCTTGATCTGCTGCAGGGGCCTTGAGTCATTTTCCTTCAGCTGCCTCAGACAGTTGTTAAATACTCTTACCAGTTTGTGGCTTTTATAAAGAAACTCTTCTCACCTGAACTTCACCCAAATCTGGTATCAATAAGGAACCCTGAGAACTTTCTCTCCATATCTGGGTTTGATTAGGAATACCTCCTCCCTCATCTGGCACCATTTACCTTTTCTCTACCAAACCCATTTTTAGGGCATATAATATACCACCTGAACCCCAACTTAGAGCAGATTTCCTCCCCAACGCATCTTCGTCATCTGTGAGGTTGAAGTGAGTTTCTTGCACGTGGGAACAAATCTCTGTTTATATTATCATAGTGTCTGTGTGTGTGTGTGTGTGTGTGTGTGTGTGTGCATGTTTTGTTTGCCTGCTTGTTGCAAAGTGAAAGATAATTTGCTTTAACTTGAACCTTGAGAGGCCAAGTAAAGAACTATTGAAGGATAGATAATCAAGAATTGAAAAGGAAATCTGAAGAGTAAGGGTATTTCAGGGGGAGAGTACAACTTTAATTGTTCTGTTCACTAGAGGATGGAAATCAAGATATGCATTATATAAAGTAACTTGCAAAACATAGTGTTTGTAGAATCAGATAAGACTGGAAAGGTAAGTTGATGGTAAATGCTGTGTCTGTGTTTCAAATATGTTTAAATTTCAGTGATTCTGAATTTTCCCAGCAGGAACCCAACCATAGCCAATAATTTCAAATAAGATATTTGAAATTAAGGCATAACTAATATATAATTGTTGTTTAGTTGTTTTTCGGTCGTATCTAACTCTTTGTGATCCCATTGGGGTTTTTGTGGCAAAGCTACTGGAGTAATTTACCATTTCCCTCTGCAGCTCATTTTACAGATGAGGAACTGAGGCAAACAGGGTTAAATAACTTGCCCAGCATCACACAGCTAGAAGGTTTTTGAGGTCAGATTTGAACTCAGGAAAATGAGTCTTCCTGACTTCAGGCCCACAACTCTATCCACTGCACCATCTAGGTTCCCTTATGTTTCATTGTACATAGCAATATTATTATAAGTAGGTTTCTAATTAATATATTACTTCCATATTGTGGATGTTGTGGTTTAGCCAGGGCATATATGGAATTCTTTGAGATTTTTAGTGTATTTTAAAGGGAACTTTCTGAAGTTTGTTTTCTTGAAAGAGATTATGAAAGCAGAAAGACTTTAGAAATCACCAAATACCCTCATTTGATACAAATATGTTTTAAAAAATTAATTTGATTGTTGACATAATTTGTTAACTATTAATGTGACAGTATTATATATAATATACAATGTATTATAATACATGTATAATAATATATGTATAATACATAAATAATACATTACAACTACCCTCTCCCCATAGCATACTAAATTCCGTAGGAACATCATTATATCTGTGCTATTTTAAGCATTAGGATTAAAAAAAAAACCTAACATTTGTATCAAATGAGGGCATTAGATTAGGTGATTTCTAAAGTCTTTCTGCTGTCTTCCTTTGCCTCTCTTATTTGATAAAGATGCAAAGAAATGACTTTGGAAGACCAGTAGCAACATAAGAAAAAAAGACAGTCCTGAGGTACTCTCACAAATTGGAAAAGAGCAAGTGTGATATAGCAAAAGGAATAGCAGTGGAAGTCTAGATCATCTCAGAACTAGAAATAATCTTTGAGCTGTGTGATGAATATGAGAGAAAATGACTCTGGAGGAAGGCAGAAAAGATGAACTTTCCATATTTTCCCTTTTCCCTTCTTTTTTTCTTATTGCACTTTCACAATTTAAAGGAATTATAAAAAATTTTTAGTTTATGGGTTGTGCCTATAACCCGAAATGTTCCTCTTCCCCCCAAACCCTGCCCCTAATATTAGCAGACTATAAACATCTAGTAAATTTAATTATGTGAAGACCTGTTACTCACAAATTTTGCTACAATCTCAGTTCTAGTAGTTGATGGGAAAAGCTACTTTGTAGTTGTCAAAATAGGTTGGCAGGCTAATAATGACTGTCGCTAAAACATCATTCTATCATGAGTACATAAATCTGATTTAGGTTTTTAATTGTGATTGAAAAATGGGAGAGGAAATTATGTATTGGGGTGTGTGTGTGTGTGTGTGTGTGTGTGTGTGTATAGCATGCATTTAAGCATGTTTGCTGTTGCTAATGTGTTAAACCAAGTAAGAGAAAAAGTAGACATCCCTTAAGCCAAGGTACTATACACGTATTTTCCTGTTAACTTTATGAAATCTATTCTCCTAAATTCCAGGGTACATGAAAGCATATTCCTGGATTTATTTTCCTCATCTATCATAAACTCAAAGATGAAAACTTTTATCTCCTAAAGTTATTCCAACCAATTATTTCTTTAGAGTCAGAAAAATTCAATTGTCTCCAACCAATTATTCTTGATGGGTCAGAACAAATTTACAAATAGCAGTTCTACTTGTAATTTCCTCCATCTACTATTGAAAGAAGAAATACAAGAAAATTGAGTCAAGAGTTTATGAGATCGTTTAACTTTATCAGAGAAAAACCACAACACCATCCTGCTTATGGACATTTTTATCTGTTATTGAGTTGATTATCCATTTCCTCCATCTGGCCAAACAGTCTGTAGTATACTTCCACAGTGGTATCACTTCTGTTTCTCTTTTCTTTTATCTTCATCCAATGTTCTTCATCAAGTTTTCCTCAATTCCATGAATTTCCACCCTGTTAAATTTTTTCGTGAAATATAAAGATAATCTAACAACCCTTTCAAGAAATCATTTTTTAAAAATAAGCTATATCATTCTGTTGCCATATTTAGTCTTATTGAGTCCTTCATTAAGATGTTAAGTTTACTTAATTATCTCAACTTATTACTTTGGTATATAGATATTTGAGACCATCAGTATTATGCCAGTATTCTGAATTATTTTCTTCTGTAAATTTCTGGACCCCTATACTGCTATTTTTTGGGAAATGTCATATTTTTACCTTCTATATATCTATTCTATATATTTATATATGTATTTGGTCTAACAATTATATCTGGACATCTATTCCTACCTTCCTTAAATTTCAGTTAAATTTAAGTTAAAACCTCACATGATTAGATTAACAAGCCTACGTGCACATACATTTTATGCATAATATTTTATTTTTCCCCAATTACATGTTAAAACAATTTTTAACATTTAAAAAAAGTTTTGAGTTCCAAATTCTCTTACTCCCTGTCTCTCCTCTCCCTTCCCTAGGATAGTAAACAATCCAATATAGGTTAAACTTGTGCAATCACGTAAAATATTTCCATATTAATCATATTGTACAAGAAGACTCAAATAAAAAAAGAATGAAAGAAAGTGAAAAATAGTACTCTTCAGGCTGATTTCAGAAAGTATCAGTTTTTTCTTGGAGGCAGATAGCAAACTTCATGAGTCCTTTAGGACTATCTTGGATCATTGTATTGCTGAGAATAGCTAAGTCATTCACAGTTCTTCAGTTTTCAATATTTCTGTTATTGTGTACAACATTCTCCTGGTTCTGTTCACCTCACTTTGCATCAGTTCATGTAAGTCTTTTCAGGTTTTTCTGAAATCATCCTGCTTGTCATTTCTTATAGCACAATAATATTGCATCACAACCATATACAGCAATTTGTTTAACCATTCCCTAGTTAATGGGCATCTCAATTTCCAATTCTTGGCCACCACAAAAAAAGCTGCTATAATTTTTAAAAATTAATTATTATTATTTTTTTGGCTAGGCAATGGGGTTAAGTGACTTGCCCAGGGTCACACATCTAATAAGTGTTATGTGTCTGAGGCCGAATTTAAACTCGTGTCCTCCTGAATCCAGGGCCAGTGCTCTATCCACTGCGGCACCTAGCTGCCCCCTATAAATATATATTTTTTTGTACAAATAGGTCCTTTCCCCTTTTTTAATGTCTTTGGGATGCACATATATTCTTGCTGGTCTTTGTTAGAAACAATCTGTCTCTGGCAAAGAGCTGTTCATGTTAGTATTTTATCTTACATTTGGGATTATATTCTCTGATAGCATCTTTTTTTTTGCTAGCTGCTAAATTTTCACATATTTCCTTTTCTTCTGATATTATCTTGACTTGGGTCATAGGATCATGGACTTTGAGCTGAAAGAAACCTTAAAGGTCACCTAGTTCAGCTCCAACATTTTGCAGATGTGGAAATTGAGACCCACAGAGAGGAAGTAGCTTTCTTTAGATAAACCATGTAGAAGCAGAAAAGCAAAGATTCAGACTCAGTCCTTCGACTGCAAATCCTTTGCTCTGGATTAGATAAGGTATACATGGCTGAGAACCAAAGCTCTGGCTTTATATAGATCAGGTTCAATCTTGGGATCTTCTTAGTAATCATATTCTTTGGCATCTACCCCATCTGGGGAATTTTGTTGTCTAAATTGATTGCCTAAATCTGTAAAAAAAAAAATGAAAAAGGACCTTCAACTTCTCTGTAAGTACTGAAGCCAACAGCACATTAAATACAGGACAAGCTTTATTTAATTCAACAGAAAACATAAATCACAGTAGGACTGTATGTGAGCCCCCCAATAGTACAAATCTCCTTCCCTTTTTGGTTAACTTGACCAAACTTTAACTGGGGTTTGATCTTTTAGCATTCTTACTGGGACCGTAAAATGGGAAAGTGCTCAGATCACTAGATTTTTGACCACTCTCCTTTCAGTGAGTCATACCTTCCCAGGGATCTATACATTCATATTAAGATTTATAGTTTTACTTTGGCTGGTGACACTTCTGCTCTACCTTAGTGATAAAATTGCTCCCACATCCTTAAATTTTCTGTCTAGCACATCATAATTCCCAGACATTCTTTCCATTCCTGCTGTATCATTCTTCCTAACAGAAATCACCAGAAATAGATGGTGATTATCAGGTACAATAAATCTTACTGCACCTACTAATTAGGCATGTTGAACTGCCTGTGTAATTCTCACTAGGAAATTATTGACTACCATCGAGCATCTCTTCTTCCTGAGTGAGCAATGCATTTACATACACATTTTGGACCCTGTGTTTGTTCCTTATGATTTTGTGGCACCTGGGATGCTTCTGCTTTTTTCGGGTTGATAGCCACCTTCCATGTTCTTATGCTGATGATAACCTCCAGCACTCTGGAGGTGCTTTCGTGCCCATATTTTTGACTTTTCAATATTTTTACCCTGATTTAGATTTCCCATTTCCTCCTCAGAGTCTTTTCCTTCACCATTCCATTCTTAGATCATGTGTTTCCTCCTCTCTCTGAATGCCTCATATTTTTCTATTTGTTAAAGAGTAGAGAAGCATTCTTTTCTCCTTTTATTCTCTCAGACAGAGAGTCTAATGTGAATTCAGTGAGAGATTAAGAATTTCTGGGAATTTTAGGAACCAGGACTTTGGAGACCTTGCCTTGTATCCTTTTCAACTATATGGAAAGAAATTTCCCAAACTTTGGAATATATACTGAAAACAAGGAAAAATCAATATGACAGCACTTTAATAACAGAAAAATTGTTTATTTTTATTTTGAAATATAAGGTAAGCCACAAACATTCTTGTTTTTATTTTTAGAATATATCTTTCCAGACTTTCTCCAGACATCTTGGAGCAAACATTGGTCATTTCCCCTTCTAATTTCATGATCAGTCCATCTTCACTTTGACTTACTTGTTTCTCTGATGATATTCTTTGTTAGAAAATTAAATTTAGAAAATAAAGCAATTTAATTATATAAAACTAGTAAGGTATAACTCCTTCCTTTTAATTTACTGCTTTGTTGTTTCCATTTACCATCTTTGTGACTTCCCTGTCCACATATCCTTTCCCTGCCCACCTTTACTTTATATGTTTTGTTGCCCCCCGTTCTAATGTAAGCTCCTTGAGGGCAGGGACTGCTTCTTGCTTTTACATTTGTATTACCAGCACTTAGTACAGTGCTTGGAACATAATAAGTATTTCTAATACATGCTATCTATTCATTCTCTCATCCATCCATTCATTCTTACAGAGAATTTTGATTATATCTCTTTTTATGTTTTGATTGTATTTTTATACAGTGTCACCCCAACTCGCCCAATGCCTTGAACACAGTATGTGGTTAATAAATGTTTGTTTCATTGAAAAGAAACGATAATAAAATCAAAGAAAAGGAGTTTGAGAAAAATTGACAAATTATTAAGTAAAATTGTAAAATATTAATAAGATGTGATTTTCCACAAAACAAAAAGCCAATAACTATATATTAGCTATAATGCAATAAAATAGAGTGGCTGAAAAGAAAAAAATAGCATATGAAGTAACTGCATCATTAGTCTATAATAGGCCTATTATGTAAAGTCATAACATTTTGACCCCATTTATTTTTCAACAAATGGTAGTTGGTGTATATACAAAATTCTGTAAAACAAAGATTTCAATGCATATTAAGTGCTATTTATATTTGCTAAGTAAATTTCAAACAGGCGAAAGTTTTTTAAAATGCAACAAACATTTCTTTCTGGTCTTTTGAATTGCTTTTAAGATCTGTTTAATTGTTAGTAGTTCCTGTGTGAGTACCAAAATCTGCAGGGTTTTAAGCAAGAATCAGGATCAAAGCTCTTAGACATTCTTAAAGTGGATAAGCCAGAGTGTAAACAACAATTTAAAGGACTTGAGCAAGTATCTGACCAAGAGTCATTAAGAAAAAATAATTATGCTGATTCCAAGTCAGAAAGTGGTAAAGTATACCAGTAACTTCCAACAGAACTAGGACTCAGCAGTGACTTTGGGCTACAGAATGGCAAGGCGACTTTCACTTTTCCTAGGATTTTGTATGTTTCAGCTAAAAATACTTACATTGAACCATTATGCTCATTTTGGAATCTCCATATTATGAACTTCTGTGTCTTGGGCACTATGGGGTATGTCTATATGAACTCTGCGGGTTGGTTGCAACATTTAAGCAAGAATTTGCAATTTGTACCTCTAGGATATTTAGGATTAAATAACCCTATTCAGTAATCTGGTTCTGTTTTCATCAACTATCCTTACATCGCCTCAGTAGGATGATCATCTCTCTATAGCTAACTCATTTTCCTTAAATGTTCTCATATTCTAAGCAATCAAGAGATACACAATAATGATCATAACAACAACTAACATTTACGAAGTGCTTTAAGGTTTGGACAGCATTATATACACGCACATGTGTATACACACATATATATAATATGGTCTTCAAAACAACCCTGTGAAGGAAGCACTATTATGGCCATTTTACAGATGAAGAAATGGAGGCTGAAAGAGGTTATCACTGAATACATAGCAACTAAATGTCTGAGGTAGGATTTGGAATCAGGTATTCTTGACTTAGGCTACTTTATAAGCTTTGATATTTCCTTATTAATTACTAAAATTATAATAACTGTCTCAATTAGGTCTGAGTCCCCATTTCAATTTATTAAATATTATTTTATCAAGTACAGAAACCTTTTTTCCCATAAGAAGCTTCTGCTCTTTTCTCCCACTCTGTCTCTATCTCCGGTCTGTCTCCATCTGCCTCTGTCTGTCTCTCTCTCTCTGTATAAAATGTAAATTCCTAACTTTTAGGCTTAGATAAATTTATAGTGTAACCAATAAAAAAACAAAGATATAAATGATTATTAACAACAAGTATGTTGTGAGAAAGATCATAGCCAAGGCCTACTTTAACCATTGTTACAACTGTTAACTTCTCAATTCTAGAAACAATCCCACCATTCAGTTCTGTCTGGATATCAGTTAAAGTCTTTTCTCAGGAATTCTCTTCATTGTTTCTTCAAAGATAAGGATTAAACCTAGTTGTTTCAGGAATTAAATTTTCTTAGTCCCTTTTTCTGTCTTCTTTTCACCCGTCAGTAATAATAATCTCTACAGAATGCCAGTTAAACTCGCAATCCCCTCACCGACTAATAGAATGATAATTAAATGGTCACTGTATGGTTCTATTATTTCTTAGAGATACAGTAATGGTAGCTATAATTTTTGTGGGAGGGTCTATTGAATCTAGCATTGCATATACATAACTTTTTGTCTCTAGAAAAGAGACAAACATTGCATAATTCTTGCTGGTTATTGAAAAGATTCCATTCAGTTTTTGTACCTCTTGAATGTCAAATTATTGGTTCTGTGTGACTCCCTATAACTTCTTCTGTTCTGTTTTTTCCCCCCTATTTACTAGAATATCTTCTCTAAGATACCACCATGGGAATTGCTGGTATGAGCTCAAGCACCCAAGATTTTTAGCCTCCTAGGCTTTTTAGGCCTCTCTATTCTATTATTATTATTATTAATTATTATTATTATATGGTATTAATTAATAACTGATGAGAATCTTAAGAACATTTTAATTGCCCTATTATAATTAGCAGCAAGTTGACTGTTGGCTGATATATTGACTCACAGCTGATATATTTTAAGTAATCACTTAGGTCTTTACAAGTGGCTACCTGAATGTCTATTTGGAGAAAATTCAAACTTCCTCAGTCTGTCTCCAGCTTGCTTTTCTTTTTGAAAATCTTTTATTTTATTTTCAATTAATACAATTTTAATTTTCTTTTCCTCCCACCCCTTGAAATTGGAAAAAAAAAACCTTTTGTAACAAATATGAATAGTCAAGCTAAAAAAATTCCCTTGTTGGCCACATACAAAAATGCATGTCTCATTCTGCATCTTGAGTCCATCATCTTTCTATCAGGAAATGGCTAGCATGCTTCATTATTGGTGCTCTGGAATAATTATTGGTTGCTGCATTTATAAGAGTTCTTAAGTCTTCAAAGTTGTTTTCCTTACAACTTGTTGCTATTGCATAACTCATTCTTTCTACTTTTGCTTACTTTACTTTATATCATTTCATATCAGTCTTAACTAGGTTTCTCTGAAATATTATGTATTATATATAATTTATAATTTATTACAGTGCAATATATTACATTCATACAACCTAATTTGTTAATCTCTTTCTCAATTAATTAGCACCTCCTTTATTCATGGTTCTTTGTTACAAAAAAGTTATGAATATTTTTGTACATATTTGTAATTTCCCTCTTTCTTTACTCTCTTTGTGAATGTAGGCCTTTAAGTTGTACCGCTGCAGAATTCAGTGACTTTTTGGGCATAGTTCCAAATTACTTTCCAGAATGGATAGACCAATTCACTGATCCTACAATAGTGCATTAATGTGCCTGTTTACCCATATTACCATCACTATTTGTCATTTCCCCCCCAAACTTTGTTACTCTTATGGGCATGAGAAAGAGCCTGAGTTGCTTTAGTTTGCTATTCTCTCACTATTAGAGATCCGTAGCATATTTCCATATGGTTGATGATAGTTTAGATTTTTCCTTTGAAAACTGACTGTTTATAACCTTTGACCACTTATCATTCGGAAAACAGCTCTTCTTCTAAATTTGAATTAGTTCTTCATATAGCTTGGAAATGAGACCTTTATCAGAGAAATGCTATGATTTTTTATCAGTTAACTGTTTCCTTTCTAAAATCTTAGGTACATTGATTTTGTTTGTACAAAAACATTTAAATTTTATGTAATTGAACTTTTAGTTTTATCTGCTGTGATCCTCTCTATTCCCTGTTTGGTTATGAACTCTTCCCCAATCCATAACAACTTGATTTTGCATCCTTAGCTTATATTGTTCCCCTTTCCATATTGCCATTCTCTGGACCTGCCCTTCACAAACCTCATGGCTTCATTTTTAAGTATCCTTTCACACACTGTCACCTCTATGTATTTACTCATTTTGTTTCTGTACCTTACCACACTGATTCTTATTTCTTCCCATGAAAATATTATCTATCTTTAAAAGTCTAAAATGTCACCACATTCATTCAAATATCACCTAATTCCGCTAGATAGAAGTAATTTATCCCTTTTGGAATTTTTCGTAACTCTGTGTATATCTCCTCTGCAATTAACATATTTTATTTTGTATCATAGTTATTTCTGTACATGCATGTCTAACCTTTCCTTTTAACTTGAAGACTCTTTGAGGATAAGTAGCCTTATGTTGTTCATCTTTTTTTTTTTTGCACATAATGAACACTTAAACATTTGTTGAATTGAATTGAATATTCAAGATATCTCAGAGGCTACAAGGCTTTCTAGCCACCCAAATAGAATAGGTGGGCCATTTTCAGTGACAAAATCTAGGGATGTTGTGGACTGTACTGAATGGCAGGTAGGGGCCAAAGGATGACTTTGGATTTCTTGAATGGAACTCTGTTGAGTGCATGCATATTAGGATCCTAGGATGAGAACTGGAAAGTGTGTTAGAAGTCATTTGGTCTTATTCTTTTGTTTTACAGATGAGAAAAGTGAGACTCAGAGGGCTTAAGTGACTGGTAATTTTGGAGAAAGCAGTTTCAGTTGACTGATGAGGTCTGAAGCCAGACTGCAAGGAATTTAGAAGACAGAGAGAGGAAGAGTGGAAGAGGAGATACTGATAACAGATGGCTCTTTTAAGAAGTTCAGCCACATAAGACAAAGGAAATATAGGATGGCTGCTAGCAGAGATGGTCAGAAAATAGGATGATAGCTAGGAGGTATGGTCAGATCACATAAGATTTTTTTTCTTAAGTATAGGGAAGACATGGTTGTGTTTGTAGGCAGCAGGAAAGCAGCCAGTAGATAGGGAAAGATTAAAGATTAGTGAAAGAGTGGGGATAATGGAGCTGTAAATCTACTGGAGAAGATGGGATAGAATGGGAGGAATTCATATTTCATCTTGGAAGTGATAGAGGGCCTCTGAAACTCACTGAGCAGGGCAGTAGGAGTGACATGGTCAGACATAAGTTTTAGAAGACATAATACATGTTAAAATTTCTTAATAGTGTAAAACTTATGCTATTCAATAAGCCAATAAATTCTGTTATTTTACATTCTTCCAGTTAATTTGCATACCATTATAATGTGAATGAACATAAAAACTAAGAAATTAACCCACACTAAAAATACCAGTTTGTAAATATGCTTCTCAGAAAACTAGAGCTTCTACTGAAATCTAAGCAGGGATACACTTATCTAAAATGTACCCAATATAAAATAAACTGTAATCTCATTGTGGCATTTCCATTCGTATAATGATAGAAACTATCGAGGACTGATACAAAACTTTGACATAGGAGATTTGGATGTTAAGGAATCCATAAGCATTTCCTTCACATTATTCAGGGAAGAGGTGTTCTGATGTTAGAACATTAGTTATTTAGACAGAAATATTCTTAAAACGGAGAAAGGCAGTCTGTGAGACTTGATTATAATCCCCTTTCAGAACTTCCAATATGTTTGCTCTGAGTCTAATAAATTCAGGTTATTTGCTGAGAGCTCTGTTCTCTCTCTTCCTCCTCATCTCATATCACCCAGATGACTTCTGCCACTATCTCCTTCACCTCTGTCTTGCATGAATACCTGGCCCTTCTCCTTGCCAAGGCAAATTCCTCTACATTCACAAGTGATCTTATTCTATTCTTCCTTCTCCAATAGATTGCCCTCTCTACCATCTCTACTTCCTCACTTATCTTCAATCTCTAGTCGATCCCTATTCCCTCCAGCATCAAATATAAAATCTTCTATTTGGCATTCAAAGCCCTTCATAACCTGCCTCATTATTACCTTACCAGTCTTCTTATACGTTACTCCTCTCCTTTCCCCCACCCCCATGTACTGTGCAAACCGATGACGTTGGCCTCCTTGCTATTCCTCACACAAGATACCTTCTCTTAATTTTTGGAGCTTTTTCAAAGACTTTTCTCTCCTGCCTGGAATTTTGTTCCCCCTCATCTTTGTCTCCTGGCATCTGTCCCTGAGTTTCTTCAAGCTAAGAAGTCTTTCTTCTTAATGCTAGTTCCCTCTGTTTATTATCGCCAAGCTATCTTGTATATATCTTATTGTACACTGTTGTTTCATGTTGTCTCCCCTGTTAGACTGTGAGCCCTGAAAGCAGGGACTTTCTTATGCTTTTCTGTGTATTGCCAGTGCTTAGCATAATGTTTGGTACAAAGTAGGTGCTAAATAAATGCTTGTTGACTGTTTGACTGCATCTGTGGCTCATTGAACAACCTTCTGACTGTAACGTGGTTTTCTGAGTGTCCATAACTAATCAGGATTACACGTTTTGTAAAAACAACCGACCTCCACAAATCTGATATGCTTATTTCTTGTTATGGATGAAAAAAAAACCTTGGAACTCTAGTTTATTAATCTGTTTACAGATTATAAGATAAAAAACTGGTTTATAAATCACTTTCTTGTGAGTTTGCTTAGCATGACCTATGCCCTAGTACTTGACCATCTTCCCTGATCCTCTTACCTACTTAAATTGATTTTCTGAACCTGCAAACCTGAGGCTCAGAAAGATCCTGTTTTCAACAAGGCCACAAATCTAGAGCTGGTTGCAATTTAGGAGCCATTTAGTCCAAACCCCTGATTTTCAGATGAGAAGATTGGATCTCACATAATAGCTTATGTGAGTTGCGCAGGATTAGCAAGTATCAGAGGTCAGTTTTGAACCTATCTTTCTGACTCCAAGCCTAGCACTCTCCTACACAATGAAGAATCCCTGTGAGACTTTCTCTGAAGTTACTGATCTCCTTCACTGCATCAGGAGTAGTCCATGTGACAAACTCATCAAAACACGTCTCTAACAATTTTTACTGATATTGTCACTGTAAGAATGATCAAGTTATTGAGTAGAACTGAATTACTATGCCTTAGTTTATTTGGAATTGCAACTGTGTGAGCACAAGTAATTTATGGACATAATGTTCCATTTGCATGTGAAATGAGCTTCTTCTTTTTGGGAATTAAATGGTCCCTTTGGGTCACAATTAGCCTGACAATTAGTCAAAATTTGTCATAATGCTGGCAGTTAATTGTGCACACCAAGTTGCCTAGACAAAATCAGTCCTAATTTCTCAATTTGAAAAATTTGTTTGGAGTTTTAACTTTCCTTCTTTCTATTTTGATGTTGTGTAAAATTTTTCATTGCTGAAATAAATCACTCAAACATCTCTATTGGCTTGGATCCTATTGTGGGGAAGTTAATAGAATTAAATGGACATCAGAAAAAGCTGTGTTGCAACTGAACTGTTAAAAATGGCTTGGTTGGTTTATATAAATGAATATGAGATTAGCCTTGCACAACAATAGAGTATATAAACAGTATTACCTTAACAACAAACACAGAAGCAGTTGAACACAAAAGTTAACCAACGACAGAAACTCCGGAAGGGAGATTACTTTGAGGTCTTAGAGGTTGACTTTTAGTTGTTAATTTATTTAATTTATGTTGTAAACAATACAAGCAGATGGGAGCAGGATTTAAAACTAGCACATCCTTGGGAGGACTCCTCATTTGAAAAAATTGCTGTGTGATGAACAGGCTAAATCTCCTGGGTGTTACAAGACTATTGAGGGAAAATTAACTTGACAGGCCAATCTATAAGACATAGATTTCTGCAATGTTTAGGACTGGTAGGAGACAGCTGTGGAAACAAAGTGTCACCCGAGTTTTAATGGTAAGGAACTATGTTATTTGTAGTCTTGCTTGTGTGCTAAAGATGATCATCAGTCATACCTTGGGAAAAATCCCTGTGTCAAAGAGCCAAAGCTGCTCATTCACACATAGCTGAGGAACTGATTTTGTGCTGATTTGTGTATTATCTCAGTTGGATAGCATGAAACATGAGGTACATTTCTCATATTAAAAAAGAGAATAATGTGATTAGACTTTTCTTTGTTTTACATATGTCTAAATCAGAACTGCATCTATTGGGAAGATATATGTTTGAGACCAAGCATAATCATTTTTTTCCTCTTTTCTGTAGTGAAGTTGTCTAAAGTTTTGGACTGGTTGGGACCTATAAGTGCTGGGTTTTCAACTTGGTTCTTGCTCATTCTCTAGTGTGACTGGAAACGAAATTCTAGGAAATTAGATGCAAAGAAAGACTGAAAGGTTATATTGAAGTATGAAATTCTCAAAGCATAAGACTCAATATAGACCTACCCCCTTTTAAATAATATAAATGCATTAGGACTATTTAAATGATTTGAAGTAAATTAGAGGAAGTAAAAGATGGTAATTACTATAGGAATTAGAACAGAGTATCTTTAGTGGAAACTAAGGAAAGAGAGAGAGAGTAGGGGAGGTGGGACATCAGTCAGAGGTTTCCTAACCAGTCACAGATTTAGAAAGAGACTAACCTTAGAGATCATCTGGTACAACTCCGTCATCTTACAGATGAGGAAAATGAAGTCCAGAAAAATGAAGAGCTCAAGGTTACACTGGTGGTAAATGGCAGGGCACAAATCTCCACCAAGGCATGCTAACTCCAAGTCCCGCATGCTAGGGACAGTTCAACATTTTCTTTGTCAGAACCCTTGCCACTTGACATTGGCATTCATGTTTTGTCCTCCTTTTGTCAATTTCCAGATGCTGCCCACATTTTCAGCTCTATTTTTGTTAGTGCTGGTGGTTTATCAGTTCAAAGCCAAGACTGTTGACATTGGTGACCCCTTTCTCTCCCTCTGCTCTCTTTTGGCAGTGGTGGTTGTTACCCTGAGATTAGGATTTTGTTGGCCTGTCTGAAGATGGTATTTTGTGGCAGTTCTGGGTTGTCTTTGATGTTTCTTCCATTCATGAATTGTTTTGTCATTAGCCAGATAGCTGGGAATCTCCAGATCCTGAGATTGCCAGTAAGATGTATGCTCACACTAATAAGATGCCATGGTTAAAGGGAAATTACTTTCTGAAAGACACTTTCCCATTTTTGTTGGAGCTAAGAAACCTCTCATAAAGAAAAAAGGAGATGTAATAGTAGAAACTCTTATAGACTTTTCATAGAGGAAAAAGTGGAATTTGTTGGATAAGTAATAAATCTCAGAATGTTTCACTTCTTGTCAGTTATTATGGTATGCAAAATAAGAGCAATAAGGTTTAAAATTGTAAAACAAAGCACCCAAATATCAGAATAAAGATAAATACATCTTTGTTTTCTCCTTAAAAAGTACCTAGTAAGATACTAAGCACATAGTAGATGCTCAAAAAATACTTGCTAAATGAGATTCAGAATAGGACTCGTCATTGTATATGTAATAATTATGGGGGCGTAAGTCAAATAAATATTTTTATTTGGTATTTAATATTTATTTAACAAATACTTGTCAGATGAATCAATAAAAAGGCAGTAGGTTGAAGGATTGCCTGATTTTTCCCTCATAAGATATAACATTTAAATGAATTACAAAACTAAGATATAATGAACTAGATTCTCTTCTGCTATGTTACTTTTTTGGGTAGTAAGTCATTTTGTTTGTTTGTTTGTTTTTATGTATTTTTGGCTAGGCAGCTGGTGCTAAGTGACTTGCCTGGGGTCACACAGCTAGTGAATATCATGTGTCTGAGGCCGGATTTGAAGTCAGGTCCTCCTGACTACAGGGCCGGTGCTCTATCCACTGTGCCATCTAGCTGCCCCTAAACTGGAACTTTCTTCTCCTCTCTGCCTCTTGGCTTCTTTCAGGTCATAGATTCTATAAGAAGTCTTTCCTGATCATCCTTTTTTTTTTTTTTTTTGGCTAGGCAATGGGGTTAAGTGACTTGCCCAGGGTCACACAGCTAGTAAGTGTTATGTGTCTGAGGTCAGATTTTGAACTCAGGTCCTCCTGAATCCAGGGCCAGTGCTCTATCTATTGCGCCACCTAGCTGCCCGGGAGTAAGCCATTTTGGAAGCTACATTAAATATTCAAATTATTATGGATCTATTAATTAGATTGAAGAACTTTGAAAATTTGTTATTGTTTATTTTGATCTATGAAACATAACATAAAGTAAATTTTAAAAAGTCCTTTGTCACAAAGTCTCCAAGGAATTCAGATTACAAGTAACTCAAAGGGCAATGGAAAAGGGGAGGGTGAATGAGAACAGGCCATGGGAATCTATCATCAGCAAAGAAGGTGTGAGGGAAGTATTGTGAGGGATGTTATCAGAGAAAATACAAAAAGAAAAAGAAGTGGTTCAGTCATATAGGGAGAGCTGTGGCCAGTCAGCCAGCCAGCATACTCACCTGATTTCTATGCAAAGTCAAGAGATTTAGAGAAAAAGTTTTGTGAATTTGTCTTTTTTTAACCCCATTTTGATGACATTATTCAAATATTGATTTCCTATTTAATCCTATGTGTTTTATTTTATGCATTTACAAACATTATCTTATTTGATCCTTACAATAATCCTGTGAGGCAGATGCTATTATTATCCCAATTTTATAGTTGAGGAAACTGAGGCAAATGGTGATTAAATTATTTATGAAAGATCACACTGCTTGTAAGTGTCTGAAGTTACATTTGAACTCAGATCTTATTGATTCTGGGCTCAGCCTGCACCATCAATCTGCCTAAGAGGTCCATGACACAAAAAAGGTTAAAAAAACTTTGTTGTAGGAAAAGATCCCTGGTGTTTTGAGTTGATCCTCTTTGCGGAATTTATGGGAATACATGGAAAAAAAGTCATGAAGGATAAGAAGGCAGGATTGCTCACATTGATGAGATCACAGATCCATCAAAGTGTGAAAATATTACTTCAAGACCCCTGGAGAGGGGGCAGCTAGGTGGTACAATGGATAGAGAACTGGCCCTGGAGTCAGGAGGACCTGAGTTCAAATGTGACCTCAGACACTTGACACTTGCTAGCTGCGTGACCCTGGGCAAGTCACTTAACCCCATTGCCTAGCCAAAAAAAAAGTCCCTTGGAGAACATTTTGTAAATTACTGCTATTTTTCTAAAATCTAATTCTAAAAATAAGTGGTATACCAATTTGCTAAATTGTAGCTTAGTGATCTGACATAGTAACAGAAAAGATTTTTCCAATGTGCCCAGGTTTTGGAAAATGTGAGTCTACTTTTTTATAGCTCTGGTCTGGCTCATTTTATTACTTTAATGGTGATGCTATATAATGAAATTACTAAAAATATAGTCATTAGCTTCATCATTGGGATACATACATAGAAGTATCTTAAGAAACCGAAAAATGTAGTTTAAAAAATCTCTCTTCCCCATACAACCAATGTATTAACTCTTTGACATTTATTAAAATAATCTTTTTGATTAAAACAATTTGTTTCATTCTGTTCACATTCCTTAACTTCCTTCCCAAAAGTTGATGGTTGAGATCAGCTTCCCCTCTTTTCTCTTTCTTTTAGATATGAGTGCTTTGTGTCAGGTAATGAATTTTAAGGCTCCAGCACTGTAAATTAAAATACTTTCCCCCAAATTTGGTAAAACAATTATAATTTTTTTTTGTTAAAAGTAAATCATGAAGACACTCATGTCTCTTCTAGGATTAATTCACTTGTCTGCACAATAAGCCAAAGTAAGTTTTTGAATTGGAGGAATTTGAAGGGTTACTGCCTAATTGTTGCCTACTTATTTACTTTGGCCTTAGTTCATGCTACATGCATTTGCTATTGCTATGATGTGCTAGGTTCCTCTAAAGTATCTTTTAAATTCTAAAAGGATATCATATTCATTAATCTCTAATAAAAGAGACATGACAATTTGAGAATCAGTGGTTCATCAAGCCCAGACTTTCTTGGCTTGCTTGAAACATTGAAAGTATTGAAGGTCAAAGCAATTTCCTGGGAGAATTGTAAAGGTTAAAAGTTCTTAATTTTACTTAGAGTACAGTGGTAAAATGGGTCCTCAATAGTCCTCCTGTGATTATTTGAGATGTTTGTAATTAGAACTTAGTGACTAGAAGTCAATCAATAAACATTTACTATGTGCTAGGCACTGCATATAAAAAAGACAAAAACAAAATAATTATTGCCTTCAAGAATCTTAATTATATCGAGGAAAATATTACATAAATATAAACAAATGGGGGGGTTGTATCCCTTGGAGTGTATGATGTATTGACTTAGTCACTTCTAGGGAAATATGCACTCTTCTCCTGAAGAACTTGTAAATTTTGGAATGATATAGAGAAGCTTGGTGTTCTTTTGGTCCTCCATTACATAACAGCTGGAGTGAAGATGTGGGGGAAAAGGCTGAATCAAAGCAATGTCAAATAGAATTGACAGCTAGGCCAAAAGATGTGGCCTACTTAGTGGACCTTTGAAAGGGAGTGGCTCTGACTTTCTCTCTCCTTTTCCTTTGACTCTTCCGTATGGCAGTAGTTCTCTATGGCAGTAGTTCTCCCTCACTAGAATTTTGGTGAAGGTATAGCAAAAGGTTGGTGTCCTTTCTTTTACCTCAAGAACATATATGAATTCTTAATTAATTTATGGAATTGTGAAGTGGGGTTGGGCAAACCCACTTTTTTGGGTACTCTCCAGGAAAGACCATGATGGCAGTGCAGAATACTGTGTCAATCACATTTTAATAAGGCACAGAGGATACTGGAGAGAATAAGCACAGAAAATACAGACAAGCAGTATTAAAGGGGGTAGGATATGGAGGCAGGAACAGGGATGGGGTGGTGGGGTAAGGCAAGCAATGTGGGAAAGAGAATGGGGAGGAGGAAAGTCACACAGAATAACTCATCTAACCATAGATTAGAGTTGGAAGCTCTCAGCAGCATGGCTCTAGGTGGAGAGAGAAGAGTTTTTGGGAGGCAGGAGTTTGTCCATTACTTATTTTGGGTTATGGTTCCAATAATGGGATGAAAATGTTGTAACACATTATATGAATCCATAAAACTTTTGAAAAAAGATTGTATCACATCTAAACTATCAGTGGAATAAAATGTGCCTGTTTTTTCAAATCTCTATCCCCACAATGGAATTTTATTGTTTCTAGCTATCTTTGTCTATCTAATAATTGGCATCTTAGAGTTGTTTTTTTTATTTGCATGTCTTTATTAAAGAGTTTGAACATTTTCTCTTGGAGTTATTAATAATTTTTATCTCCTTTGATTACTTATCCATTTGGGAATGGATTGATTGAAAATGCATTTATTAAGAACTTATTATGTGCTAATCTTATTGTCCAGTAGAGGGACATAATGCATATATTTTCCCTAGAAAGGGATATTTTGGTTAGGAAAGTTACAGGAATAGTGAATGGAGCCATACATGTCAATACTTTCTAGAATAAATTTGCTATCTGGTAGCAATTGATTTGATTATGGTTCTAGAATGAGAAGACAAGGAGGGTAGTTTTTTTAATTTTGGTTTTAGTTTTCAACATTCACTACTATAAGATTTTGAGTTCTAAATTTTCTCCCCCTCCCTCTGCTCCCTCCTCCCCAATAGGGCACGCAATCTGATATAGGCTATACATGTACAATCGTATAAACATATTTCCACATTAGTCATGTTGTAAAGGAGAATTAGAAACAAAGGAAAAAATCAGGAGAATAAAGAAACGAGAGAGAGAGAGAGAGAGAGAGAGAGAGAACAGTATGCTTTGATCTGCATTCAGACTCCATAGTTCTTTCTCTGGATGTGGATAGCATTTTACATCATGAGTCTTTGGAATTGTTTTAGATCCTTGTATTGCTGAGAAGAGTTAAGTCCACCAAAGTTAGTTATTGCTAGTGTTGCTATTACTGTGTACAATGTTCTCCTGGCTCTGCTCACTTCATTCATCATCAGTTCATGTAAGTCTTTCCAGGTTTTTCTGAAGTCTACCTGCTCATCATTTCTTATAGAACAATAGTATTCCACTAAATTCATATACCGCAACATGTTCAGTCATTCCCCAACTGATGGGCATCCCCTCATTTTCCAATTCTTTGCTACCACAAAAAGAGTTACTATAAATATTTTTGTACATATGGGTCTTTCCCTCTTTTTATGATCTCTTTGGGATACAGATCTTGTAGTGTTATTGATGGATCAAAGAGTATACACAATTTTATAGCTCTTTGGGTATAGTGACAGGGAGGGTTGGTTGAGGCACTCTCCAATCAAGACAACATGGTCCCAAGCTTGAGAGTTCTGGAGCTGAATGGATTAAGTCTTGTGTCTTTGGTCCGGGTGTCAAGGCAACTGGTAGCAGATATAGATCTTGCTCATAAATCTCTAATTATAGTTTTTAGACATAACATGTTATCATTAATGTTTTGCAAAAATATTCACCAATTCTATTTCTCTTTTATTTTAGATGAATTTCTTTTGTTGTAAAAGGTCTTTGTATTTATATACTCAAATTCATTTTTTATCTCAAATAATTTATTTTTGTTGACTAACTACAACATTTTCACCTCTCTACAATTTTGATAGCTCCAATACTGCATAATTATTTATTTTCTAATTATCAAACTATATTTAGATCAATTATCCATTTAGGCTTTATTTTTATAAAACATTAGACACTGATTTATTCTTAAAACTTTATTGAATAAGACTTCTCTGTTGTTATTTATTGTTCAACTTATGAAACACTATTGTTGTTCAGTTGTGTCTGACTCTTTGTGACCCTATTTGGGGTTTTCTTAGCAAAGATATTGGAGTGGTTCCATTTCCTTCTCCAGGTCATTTTACAGATGAGGACACTGAAGCAAACAGGGTTAAGAGACTTGCCTAGGGTCACACAGCTAGTAAGTATTTGAAGTTAGGTTTGAACTCAGGAAGATGAGTTTTCCTGCCTCCAGGCCCAGCCTCTCTATTCACTGTGCTACCATGCTGTCCCAATCAAACACTGGTACATTGTAGGATTTGGTTCTATTGTTTTATCTAAATTTTCTATCAATAAATACTTCTTATATTATGATTTAGGTCTGGCAGTGCAAATCCTTTTTTTCCCCTTCTTCCCAATCTTCTTGGATAATCTTGACTATTTATCTTTGTATATAGAATATGAAATATCCTATTGATCTTTTAATTGGTATTGCTTTAAATCTATAGTTTAATTATGTAGGATTACTTTCTTAACTCTATTGTCTTGGGCTTGCATTGCACTTTGTGCATCTCTCTACTTATTTTTCTGTTATTTCTTTAAATAATATCTATAATTTTTTTCCATAAAGATATTATGTATATCTTTGCAAGTCAATATCCAATTATTGTAAATGCCATTTTCCTTTTTGTCAATTTCTTCTGCTTTTTGATAATAATGTATAGAAATGAATTTTTGTAGTGTTTCTCATATCCTGTTATTTTACCAAAATTATTACTGTTAATGATAATTTTTTTGTTGCCTCTAGGATTTTCTAAATAAGCCATCTGGAAATGTGGATACTGTAATATTTCTTTGCCAGTGCTTATTCTCTTATTTTTCTCTTCTGTTTTTGCTATAGATAACATTTTTAAAGCTATCTCAAGCAGTAATGGTGAGATTACACATTTTCTATCATAGAGATTCTTCTAATTTCTGAAAGTCAGTTTAATTTTGCAAATCACCAGTGAAGGAAATAAACATTTCAACCATAAGTTTGGACCACATAATGCTTTGTTTAACTTTTTCCATTAGGGCTTTCGCTCATTTTTGAACTTGGCTGTATTATTTTGATAATCTGTAAAATTTATAAAATCATTAGCATGAGTACTCCTTTTACCAAGATAGTGATTTTTGCATCTTGTGTGGTTTATGTTATCCCACAATTAAAAAAAAATTAAAAATCTTATCGATATCCTTTGTTTTAGTCACTTACATTTCCCACTCTATGCATTAATTTCTTACATTCCCCACTGCACAGTCTCACTTTAACATTTCCCACCCCAGCCTTCACTTATAGTAAGAAAGAAAATACCTTCAATAAAACTTATCAACATATAGGAGGGTTTGAAGTTTGAACTCTTTTGCTTCTTGGAATATACTATTTCTTTCCCTTTTACAGTATCTAGAGGGCATAAAATAATCTCCTATGATTTGAAGTCCTTTCCTCTGGCCACTTTCAGAAAATTCTTCTGGCCACTTTCAGAAAATTTAACTTGTTGTCATAATTGTTATATTTAATCATTATGTGTCTTAGTTTGAAGCATACATCTTTAATATTTTTTTCTTAAGGTGATTTGTGGATTCATTAGATTCATATTTTGCTTTCTTTATTCATAAGTTCTGAGTAATTTTCTTATATTTTTCCTGTATTATATTCAAGCTTTTTTGAGTTATCATGTTATTTTGGAAAAGTTATGATCCTTAATTTTTTTCTGCACATCCTCTTTTCAAAGTCAGTGGATTTGCCTTGTATGAGTATTATGTGTTCTTTTAACCTCATTGCCTTTTACTTCCCTTAGGGCAGATTTTCCACTATTTCATATTTTTTAAAATGCCAAATCATTTAATATTTCTTTTTCTTCTATGAAGAAATTCTTTACTATGGATTTATTTTTTCCTAATCTGCTAATTCAGTTTTGTATTACTGCATTGCAAACTATAAACTTTTGACATATTTATTCTTAATTTCTTTTCTCATGGATTTTTATTTTTCTTTTGAACCATTCTGGAATTTTCTATTGTTCTATGCTCCCATAAGGTCCTACAGGAGACTGTGTTTTGCCAAGTATTCATTTACTTTCTTCTATTTTGAAATATTTGTTAAAAAAGCTTTATAATCTTTTTGACCTTGACATTCCTTCTAATTTTAGGACCTTCTCTGTTGATCTATCTGTTTGTGCTCTGGGTTTTTATTGAATTGTCTTCTACATGAAATTGGGATTTTAGCCTCTTTTCCTCCTTATATTTCTTCATCACTCACTTTCTAACTACTTCACTTTTTCTAATGGGTATATCCCTGGACCTGGATTCCAAAATTATCTTAGACATCTCCCATATTGGAAGATTTAGTTTCTCTAGCCTTGGTACCTGTCCTAAAGGACTTCTGGGGAAGACAGGACTGGCAATAGCTGAATTTTAGTCTTAGGCCTTGTGTAGCCACTCATGCTTGCACCCTTCCTCAGTTCCTCCCTGTGTACTCCTCTTATATTTTTTGTCTGCTCTGAAGTAGCTCTTGCCATATTTTCTAGGATTGGTGGAGAACAGAGAGGATGTCAGAAAGCCTATGCAGCCTTGCAGAGGAGACTTTTACCTAGGGGTTGTCTCAGGCAAAGACAGCATGATGGCACAGTGGATAGAACGCTGGGCCTGCAATCAGGAAGATGCGTCTAAATTCAGCCTCAGACACTTACTAGCCAAGTGTTCTTGGGCAAGTCATCTCATCTGTTTGTCTCTGTTTCCTTAACTGTAAAATGAGGATGATTATAGCACTTATCTCTCAGGGTTGTTTTGAGGATCAAATGAAATATTCATAATGTGCTTAGTACAGTACCTGACACATCACAGGCACTATGTAAATGCTGCTTTATCATCATCATCATCATTATCATCATCATCATCATCATCATCACTGTCATGATGTTTTCCACTTCCTCCTTGTCTGTATAATCTTTGTCTGCTACTTGTTTTAGGGTTGGACATAAGATATGACATGTATCAGCTAAGTTTCTGAAGCAGGAAGGGATCCCAAAATGGGACCCAGGGACAAGTCTGTGGGTCCGTTTGTGCTTCTCTGCTGGGAGAATGAAGGCTAGGGGTGGAGAAAAGTTGAGTGAATACTTTAGCATTCTCAGGCATTAACTCATAAGGGTTTTGTCTAATTGGCATTCTCTTTTTGTGCTGTAGATTCAATTATAATTATTTTATATCTGGTACATAATTTTTCTTTGCTGCTAGGAATGGAAACACATGCCTATAATCCCTACTTACATGGAAACAGTGGTAGGTGAATCCCTTGAGCTTGAGACTTCTAGCATTAAGGTTAAAGCTAATGGAATGTCTATAGTGTTTGTTACTAATATAGTGAGCCCTCCAGAGAGGTTACTAGCTGTGTGACCCTGGACAAGTCACTTAGCCTTGTTTGCCTCAGTTTCCTCATCTGTAAAAATGAGCTGGAGTCCAGCATCTTTGCCAAGAAATCCCTAGATGAGGTCATGAAGAGTCAGACACGACCAAAACAAGTGAACAACAAACAACAACAAGAAGCCCAAATGCAGAAGAAAACTCCTGTCTCCTGACTCCTAATGTAGCACTCTTTCTATCATGCTGTAGGTACGCTCACTTCGTTTAACCTCATGAATTGTTTATTTGCTCTTTGTTTCTTTTGCTTAAGCTCAAAACTTGCTGGACATTTATTTTCTTTTAATTGAACCCTGACTTAATATCATGTTTTCTGGCTTGATTTCTTGATCTTAAGGATATCACATTGTTGATTTTTAGTCTTCAATTGGACCTCTTGCTTTGACTACTTGCTAATCTTGTAATTTATGCTTGTTATTCCAATAACTCATCTGCTTGCTTTATATAATCTGAATCCTCTAATCATGGTCTTCCGTGAATAGAAACTTTTCCTCTGTGAACTTTCTTGCTTTAATCAAACTGGTCCTGTCTGCACTGTACCGTATAGAACCTTAGCCAGTATAATAAAGGGCTTTTGACCTGAGGTCATAGTCAACCCTATCCCTGACCACGCTTTCATGTGGTCCCAGTAAGAAGAACACGTTTGTGCAAATACTAGGGCCCTTTTGGGCCAGTATGTGTTGATTATTAGGGGCAATTAACAGGCACTGAGGGCCAAATTATAGGGAAACCACAACCAAGAATTAGACAAGCATCTAAAATAATTTTCTGCAAAGGTTGATAGTTGGGGAAGTCATCATAGAATTTTAGTCTGCATGGGACCTTGGAGCTCATCTGGTTCTATCCCTGTATTTTATAGATGACAAAATAGACATCTAGAGATTTTAGATAACTTGCCCAAGGTCAGATAATTTGTAAATAGCATACTTGGGATTAAAAATGAGATCCTCTGTCTCCAGAGGCATGTTATTTCCATTATAACTCACTGGGACATGCTGCAATAGATCTGGAAAATCACAATGAAAAAACCATATGAATTGGTAAAAAGACAACTTGGCTCATAAAACTTCTCCATTCAATAGAGAATTCCTTTGTAGTGGCTGTGTGCTGGTCATTTTCTCTCTTTGCTCAACTGTGGGCCTTCTGGACACTACCCTTGGATGTTATGTCTGTGCATTTAGCAAGATTAAGTGTTTGATACCTAAGGTGGTTTCTGCAAGTTTTTGTCTTCCTCCTTATGGTAACTTTTGTATAGTTAAATAGCTTTAGGGAATGTTTCCAGTACATCAAATTAAGTTAGTATAGGCGATATGTATATCACATATAGATATTCCACCTGTGCTAATTTAAATGAACTAACTCATCAAGTGATTTGATCATTCATTATATCAGATTATATTACATGAATAAGGAAGGTACTGCTAATAGCACCGCTTGGTACATATAAGTTATATTAAAGATTTTTAACATGAGTTCAAAATCATTAAAATGATATAATCTGAACTGTCACTCTTCTAATTTGGTAAAATACAATAACATAATTTAGAATGAAAGATTCATAAATACAATATTTTCAGGAGAATCAGCAAAGATCCTTCCTCCTTTTTCCTGTTATTTTTAGGGGCATAAAAATCAATGGGGTGTATGCAGTATATGCTATAGCAGATATGTTATCAAGAACATGGCATGTGGCAGAAAGGCACAAAGCATGGATTTCTGGGAGGAGAGAGGAAAAAAGAAGGCAGGAAAGTATGGAGACTGCAGTAGGTTTGGATGTCATGGAGCCAATCAGGAGGGTGAAGAAGCTTTACTATAGGAAACAGATGTAGAGCTAAGTTGAATAAGCATGGTGGGGTAAGATGGGGTAAAACTGCAGACAGGAAGCCATTTTGATAATTGGACAAGATGTGTGACCTACCCAATAGTGTTCTTGGGGAACTAAAAGGATCCTACTTAATGGCACAGGCATTTTTTAAAGGGACTGAGACTTTTCCAGTTGTCATCGTAAATTCTTTAAGAGGATAGAACTATTCCAGGGGAAAAGAGGACATCAGAAATGACACTTACCTAGGGATGAGTCGTATTTCCTATATTTTCACTAGAAGGTTTGATATACTTGTCCTTTTTATGTTTGTTACTATTTTGGATAAATGTTCTGAGTTTAAATGCTGATTAGAAGCCTTGGGTTGTTTCTTGAATAGATTCTAATACCCCTAAGGGAGAGTAAAAATCAGACAGATTATTACTTCCCAGAAGAGAAGGTGAAAGCACAAATTATAGCAAGATTACAGTAAATATGACTGATCATTGATAAATCTGGGATATTGGTCCATGTCATTTTGAAGCTGAAATATCAAACACAAAGCCCTTGGCTGTGTTTGGCTCACAACACTCCCAAGTGTGACCTGAACCAGATTAAAATGTAAATTGGGAAATATTAAACAAAATAAATCAAAATAGAATAAAACACAAATAACATTAATATTTGTTTCTCTAAGCAGATAAATGGCCCACAGATATCCTATGGTTTAGTGCCCTCTGTTTCTGTTTGAATTTGATACCACTGGTCTAGAACTTTAGTTTGGGGTGAAGCTCTATTATACATTATATAAATTGTATGTAATGTATCAATTATAATACTGGGGGAAGACATATGGTTAAAATTAATGTAATTCTGCAAGTTTTTTTATCTAGTCCAGAAGGTTTTCATAGAGAAAGTGGGCTTTAAACTAGGATTTGAGCTATAGGGTTATATATAAAGAGGGAGGAAGGAGTTTAATTGACTAGAAATTCCCTTAGTTAAGGTATAGGAACAGCTTCATTGAAATCTGAGATAGCAAGAAAGACAGTCTTATTAAATTGGAAAGAGTGGAAAATGAGGGAAAGTTACCAACTGGGGAAATAAAAGAACCATGAAACCTCCAACTTGGGTGAATTCCAGAATTTATTCATAAGTACCCACATTCCTCTAGACTTTGTAGTGCAGTACTGTTTCCCTGGTCTAAGAGATTTCTGTTTGCAGGCAAGGGAGAGCAGTGTCATTCTATTTTAATGAAAGAGTGCTCAACTGTCATACCTGCTAGGACTTGAATGATCTAGCCTGGTGCCCATTTTGCCTAGCACTTGCAATCTGGATGAAGTGCCCCTTAATGAAAGGAACTGATGTAGCTCTTCCTTTCCAGCAGTTGCCCTTAACCTGGACAAATGAAAGGTAAAGGAATAGAATGTCAAAGAACTGAAGGGAAACTACAAATTAGAGTTAAAAAGAGAGTTTCTAAACTGTTCTTCTCCCAGGTGAGTAAGGAGCAATTCTGAACTTCCCTGAAAAGACCACCACACATTCTTTCTCTGAAGGGGCCTGATTTAAAAAATAAGGCATTGAATTTAAAAAAAATGAAGAAGTAGATTACTGGGGAGTGAGCTTTGCCTTTGCAGGAGTACAAGGGAAATGTGGTTATCCATTCCAATCCAATTCAATCCAATGCAATCCACTAAACATTTATTAAGCACCTACTATGTGCCAGGCACTATGCTAAGTGCTGAGGAGACAATAAAAAGAAAGACAGTCTCTGCCCTCAAGGAGCTTACAATTTAAATGGAGAGACAACATATATAAATGGACAGGAAAGGGGAGGAAGGACTTGTGGATATCAGGGGCTACTTGGTATAGGGACATTTTATTCTGTGGAGTTGATACAAGGTAGAGCAGCGGATACAAAGTGGAGTGAGCTGAGAGTTCAGTTCCTGTCCTCTGTAAAAGAAGGCAGTGGGAGGAGTCTGATCCTCTTCTCTCCAGCCCTCCATTCAGAGGGGAGAGGAGACTGAGAGAAGTGGTGTCAATCAAAGCTTGAGTCAGCAGCATGGGGGTGAGTTTAGAAGTGATGGGCTTACCCTGGAAGGAGCATTTTGTTCTGGGGAACTGAAACCAGACACAGTAGTAGATGCAAAGTGGAGTGAAGGCTTAAACTTGAGATGAGTAAAAAAAGAGTGCAAACTAATGATATGAATGATGTTTCTCTGGCTCTTGATACAGTGGCACATTGAAGTGGGAGTTATACTGCCAGTCAAAATTCAATTCAATTCTTTTTAAATTAAAATTTTTTTTTCTAATGTGGGATGGTTCTATGATGCTGTTAATAGCTAGTCATGAACTTTTATTTATTCACCTGAAAATTCACAAAGATGCATGCCTTATTCTATATTCTTAATAGTGTAGAAGCTTTCCCTGGAAGTAAGTTAGGTGCTTAGGAGGCCACTAGGTGACTCACTTAATAGAAGAGAACAGGCCATTAATTGTCCTACTACAGTAATGAGTTCCTGCTGACCTAAAATAAGTTATATGTCTTCTTAAGTACCTAACTACTTGGGAGTGATGTGTAAAATGCTTAACTCAGCTTTTGGATTAAATAAAAAATCCTGGTCAGGAACAAAGTACATCTAGGTAGCTAACATTTTTCTTTACAACTCAACAGATAGGAGGAGGCATATGGTGAGGGAAATAAACCAATGAGGCCCATCTGTTCATTTTGGCTTTCTTTTAAAAAAAAATCATTCCTTACATGTAACAGTAGTACTAATGAACCACAACCAGAAGGGCATGGATTCTGAGTTGTTTTATTATTTGTGGTGATGGCCTTGCATTGATCCCTTCACATTCTCTAGCTAGACTCCCTTTTAGCCCCTGGATGGAATTAATTGTATTTGTGATATAGCTGACTTGGATTAGGGCCTGATGGTGGTCAGTGGTCATGAAAATAGAGTACAGCTTACTCACCCAGATGGTGAACAAACCCATGACCTTGGTCCCATTGTTAATGCACTGTAGCCAAGTGAAATAACAATCTGTAGACTTGTGGTTGAGTGCCATTGCTGAATCAATAGCATAAAGATTTGCTGTTATTATTCCACAGCGATTCCCAACCCAATATTTATAATACTTCAAGTTATTTCTGGTTATCTCAAGGGTTATCATGAAAATCTTTAAAAAATTTTCAAAACAAAAATTTAAAAGTAATGCCTTTTGATAATGTAAATAGTAATATCTAATGATAATGGCTTTTTATTATGTAAATTCATGGCTCATGTATTCATGTAAATACCATGGCTCATTTATTCATGTAAATACCATGGCTCAAATCATTTGATCATTCATTCAGAAAGAATTTATTAAATTCCTAGAGTGTGAAAAGCCCTCCACAAAAGTCCTAATTTGATGCCTCATTGTGGAGGTGGCCTGGGTTCTCAAAGCCTCCTCCAGGGAAAAGTAAGCTCCTGCATAGGCTACCACGTTGAAGGCTGTAAGCAGCAAAAAGTCTTACCAAGAATTCCACGAAGCCATTGCTTGAACCGGGATGAAATTTTGTTAACGACCTAGCCAGACCGAGTATCCCATGTGTGGGCACACATGTTCAAGACAGATCCACAATTTTTTATTCCCCATTCCTCATTCGAATTTCCCTCACCTGTTTCCCCATTGGCTGGGTAATATAGAGGTTACAGCCTATCTGAAGTACCTAATTTCCCTATTATGATCCCTGCACCTGTTTACATGTCCCACTCCCCACAATTTGGAGACCCAGGCCCTTATTTACTTTTGCCCTTATTTGGATGTGCAAAACACCTTTTTTGCTTGGCATGCGGGTATGTTAATCTACACCTAACTTCAGAACCAGTTTTCGCCAGCCAGTTTGTCTGTTTACCCACCAATCCTACTTTATGGCTTCCTTTGTTCAACTTCCACTTACCCCTTAGATTGCATTCCTTAGGTTTCACGTGACTTTTGTGGAAATGAAAAACTAGCATTTCTCACGGAGGCTTAAAGTATGGCTCTAGTTACAAACTATCTGCTGCTCGGGGCTCAGTGTGAAGAAGCTCATCACCAGGAGGCTAGCCATTAGATGATGAATTCTTTGGAAATAGCATCTTATGAAACAAAGAAAACTATCAAGTGGCCAGTAGTCTTGTGAGGCCTTTTTGTGCTTATTCAATGACCAGGGCAAAGTAACAGAAAAAGTAGAGGGCATAAAGGTTTTAGACAATTCACAAACATTAATTTAACTTTTGGTAAATTAAATATGAAATTGGTCCAAAACCTAATGCACTGAAATATTTTTGTTGGGACTGAATCATATAGACATTAGTATTTTCATTATAAATGAAACTTGAAGTCATAAAAATATAGGAATATAAGTCATAGGAATAGCTTCAATGAAATCTAAGATAGCAAGAAAGACAGTCTTATTAAATTGGAAAGAGTAGAAAATGAGAGAAAGTTACCAACTGGGGAAATAAAAGAACCATGAAACCTCCAACTTAGGTGCATTTCAGAGTTTATTTATAAGAACCTACATTCCTCTTGACTTTAAGATAAATGGAAGATTAGCTCGTGAGCTCTCCTTGGAGAGGCAAATCAAAGAGTTAGAGTTGATTTCCTGAGCCCAAAGGCAACCAGAGGCATTAATTCATGGGGCATTTGGTCATCTTTTCATTGCTCTTCATGAGCATGAGCAAGAACCACTATAGAAATAATTGCAGCTTATTCACTTAGGATAAAGGAGAAGAATTCTATTTAAAACCTTACAGGAAGGTCCAGACCAAGTTAATATATGCCTTGACACTTGACAACTTCAATGTGAAGGTGGGTTCAGAGAATGACAGTAAAAATACATTAGAAAATACAGTATGAGGTTAAGAAATGAAAGGAGTCAAAGGTTTGAAGACTAGTCAGAAGCCTGACATCTATATAGCATAAATGCTTTCTTGATGCTCAAAAGATACTGGTATGAACATTGAACATTACAAAAAATGAAATTAATTATACTGTAACAGACAGGAAAAGACTGGTCACCCGTGTAGAAGAAAGATCAGAATTAGGAGCTTAGGTGTATTCAGATCATTAAGTAGTTAGAACAAAGGTCAAAATGAATACTTTAGCTAGAATAAAGGACTCTTCATGCAAATACAATATCCTGATATATTCAAACAAGCTATTGACACTGAACAATTGGCAATGGCTAAGGTAAAAGACATCGACACTGATCATCACCTTTTCCTACAGAAGTTTAACATGAAAAACAATCACCACAATGAGGAGGACAAAGAGCTCAGAAACCACCTTAGCCAATAGACACCTGCTATCCTTCCCAAATATAAAGAACTGAAGACAAATAAAGGAGTCAGTTTAGAATACAAACTCATTTACAAATATCATAGAGGAGGCAAACAGTTACCAACACACAAAATAGTGAAGTATATTGAAAGAGAAAATGAGTTTGTAAAAAGCTTGGCATGAAAACAAACTAATTTCAAGAGGATTTATACATGTGACTGTAATAAAGATGACAGATACAAAATAGAATAGACATGCCAGCATTTAAATGGTAGTTTATCTGTCCCCAGTGCTCCAGATGAAGAAATGGATATGGTATTTAAGAAGATAAAGTTGGGGAGAATATCAGAACCATACCAAATACACATAGAAAAAATACAAACTGAAAATGAAAAAATTTTGAATGTTACCTAATTGATGCTTTTAATAGTTGAATCAGGGAAGATATTGAATGTTTGCAAAAGAGATAAGATAATATTATTCCTTCAAAAAGGTGATTGAGAAACCACCATTACCTGCTGATCTATATGCCTGTTTTCTGATCTCTGTAAAGTCTAAAGGGCGGCTAGATGGCACAGTGGATAGATAGAGTGCTGGACTTCGAGTCAGGAAGATGAGTTAAAAGCCAGTATCAGACACTTCCTAGCTGTGTGATCTGTAAGCCATTTGACCTGTCTTTGCTTCAGTTTCCTCATCCATAAAATAGGTATAATATCACCGCTGTGGGCTGTTGTGAATTTGTAAAGCACTTTGCAAACCTTAAAGTGCTATGTAAACACTGGGTATTACTATGAGGATTATGATATATTTTTGAGAATAATTTATGCATCCAATAGGGTAATTCTTGATGGAAACATGAGGACATAGGCAGAATTTCATAAGTAACTTTTTATAGTATACCACATCTTCAGTCTGGTAATTATCTGAGAAGTATAAAGAACATAATATGCTTCTAATTAGTTTTCATACTTTCAGTCTCTTCTGTCTGTAATCCATCCCCCACATAGTTGCTTAAACAATTTTCCTAAAGTTAAAATCTGATTGTGCCATTCTTCTCCTCAAGCATCTTCACTGGCTCCTTTTTTCCTCAAAGATAAAATACAGACTTTTCAGTTTGTCATCTTTCCCTCCACAAATTATTGTGTACTTATCCATTTATTTCTTTGTATATCCAACTAAAGAGAAGTTTGTTGAGGGTAGAGACTAATTTTGTTATATCTTTATATTCCTAGTTAGTATGGGTCTTGTACTGGTAAGTGCTTAATACTTATTGAATTGAATGTAATTGAATATGAGAACCTTTTATGTTTATTGTCTATTAATTTAGAAAAATTGACTTGGTAGAACAAAATGCATTCTTAAAGTGTCTTTGCTAACAGAATGTCTGTCACATACATGTTAATAACATAAGATTATCTGATACATGCAATCACAAGGATAACTTTGTTCGGTATCCTTTTGATTATTAAGATCATACATGATATTCCTACTTGTCTGGGATTTCCCATCCTCATTCATGATTTTCTATAGTTAAATGTTTGCATAAGCAGTTCATGTTGTGAAACCACATGGTTTGTTTAACAGCAAAATTGTAAGAACTTTGTCGAGTGCTTTCCTCATGGGGTATGCATTTCTATCGTCCCTCCAAAGCTATCCTGGTTTTGTTAAAAGTAATGGGGAACATTAAAAGAAAGACTTGTGTGTCTGGGACTCATTTCAGGTGATTTCTATAGGCCAGGAAAAAAAAGAGGGTGGGGAGGTAGATGGTCTCCCAGCCATCTCACTAAATACAGAAATTTCATGGCAGCTGCCAATTCAGTATTGCTTCAGATGCACACTTACATCTCAGGCCTCAGGATGAGTCTGATATCCTTAACATAGTGCTAGAGAACTGCCTTCCCTGTTTCTAGTTCTGGGTACAGTGGCAAAGATGAGTGGCTTCATGACCTGTCAGTCAGACAATCAATAAACATTTATTAAGCACCTACTGTATGTCAGGCACTGTGTTAAGTGCTGGGGATACAAAGACAGGCCAGATAGTCCCTCTCTTCAAAGAGCTCACGTTCTAATAAGAGAGACAACATGCAAACAACTATGTTCAAACAAGATCAATTGAAGAAAATCAACAGAAGGAAGATATTAGGATTAAGAGGGATCAGGAAAGACTTCCTGTGAAAGGGGGGACTTGCAGGAATCTGGGGAGCCGGAAAAGGTATAGTTGAAGAGGGAGAGCTTTTCAGGCATGGAGAAGGGCAACTGAAAATGCCCAGAGCTGGGAGATAGAGTGATTTGATGGATGAATAATAAGACCAGTATCACTGGAACACAGAGTATGTGGAGGAAGGGTGTGTGTAAAGTGTAAGAAGACTAGAAAGGTCAGAGGGATAGGTTATGAAAGGCTTTGGATACAAAACAGAGGATTTTATATTTGATTCTAGGGAGCCACTAGAATTTATCGAATGTGTATATGTGTGTGTGTGTGTGTGTGTGTGTGTGTGTGTGTGTGTGTGTGATGGTCAGACCTGTACTTTAACATGTTTTCTTTAAGAGCTGAGTGGAGGATGAATTAGCCCTTGGCTGTTTTCTCTCTCCCTTTCCTAAATGGAATGACCTGTTTACAAGAGAGGTGGTTCAAATCTCAGAGGTCAGAGAACAAGAGGAAAAGCATATGTGTACAACAGTCCAGTGTACCCCTTTCTGGGGGTTGTGATGACTCTGTCCTTTTACCCTATTTATTGTTTTCCATGAATCCATGCTCAAATCCCCATGGCTCTTCCCTGGCCTTTCCTGAGTCTCGCATCACAGCAAGGAAGAAGAAGTAGTGTCAGTCAGATACTGGGTTACCAAGTAGAGGGGTGAGGGGCAGTTCTCAGGACCCACATCACTAAGGGATTTCTTCAAGTCACTATGTTCCTCTGGGCTCAGGGTGAAAATGATCATAATTTGAATATATAATACAGCAATTCATGTTTCCTGGTTACAATAAAACAGGATCCCTGACCTCACAGAGTTTATTTACACTTTATTGTAGGAGGACATAACATATGTACCAATAGCAAAACTGTACAATATATAATAACTAGAGTGCATGAATAGAATAGGTACAAAAGGCTATGTCCACTGAAATACAGCATCTATAGAAATAAAATCTTAATATAAATCCACTTTCAATCCCCCTGAGCTATCATTAAAGTATGCTATGTTCCTGGCAGCATTTGCAGGAAGGAAAAAAGGAAAGAAGGAATAAAGGAAGAAAATAAATATTTATGAAGTGCCTAGTGTATGCCAGGTACTGTACTAACTGCTTTGTGAATATGATTTCATATGATCTTCACAATAACCCTAGGAAGTAGGTGCTATTATTATCCCCATTTTCAGTTATGGAAACTGAGGCAGGAAGAAGTTAAGTGTCTGTGTCTTGCTTAAGACCACACTGCTAAGAAGAATCTGAGGATTTTGCCACAGGTCTTCCTGACTTCAGGCCCAGTGTTTGGAGGAGCAGAGGGGTTTTTGTTGCTGTTCTGTTTTTGTTTTTGTATTTTTACCCCAACTTAGCAAACGATGATGTAGTATCCAGGATGGTTGATATCACTTGCTGATATCCAGAATAAGAATGCTAGCGTTCATTAATTTTGTGCTTGTAGACATATAGTTATTCTCATTTTCTAGAGTGTAAAAGCTAAATGTTAGGTAGCAGTTAGTATTCTAGTTTTTGTATGTTTACTATAGGAGAGATGCAGCATTGGGCAGTAAAAACAGAAATGTGATTAGAATGAGAAGTCCTGGGTTTCAGTCTTTGACCTCCCCCTTTCTAGGCTTACGACCTAGGCACCTCAGGGTCCTTACCTTGAAAATGGGGATTATTAATAGTTATATCATATGCCTCACAGAGGTGCTGTATAAATTAAATTGTAGAATGCATTATGTAAATTGTAAAGTGTTATATAAATGAAGAGGGGACAATGTGATACCGGGAGTAGAGGTCTAGCTTGGAATCAGGAAGTACTTGGTCGAAGTCTTGCCTCTAACACATATTGGCTGTGTGTCATGGGAAAGTAATTTTACCTCTCCAAGTCCCAGGTAACTCTCTAAAACTCCATTCAGCATGAGGTAAATAGTCTCTACTATGGGGGTTTCTCTTAGTGATGAAATGTTATTATCAATTGGAGGGGACTTTGTTGTTTAATTATTTCGTTTGTGTCTGACTCTTCATGACCCTATTTGGAGTTTTCTTGGCAAAGATATTTGAATGGTTTCCCATTTCCTTCTCCAGCTCATTTAACAGACAAGGAACTAAGGCAAACAAGGGTAAGTGACTTGCTAGGGTCACACAGATAGTAAGTGTCTGAAGCCATATTTGAACTCAGGAAGATGAATCTTACTGGATGCAGGCCCAGGGCTCTGGGTTTTGGGTTTCAATGGCTCTGAGGGCATGTAAAAGCAATTGTTTCTGTTCTGGTCAGAAACTCTGAGGGTCTACCCCTCTCAGATTGATCTTTTTATGGAGGCAAACTGGACCATCTAGGCTGTTTTTTGGGGTTTTTTTTGGCCACAATTCTTATCCTAAATTAATGAATAGGCATTGCCTCAGACAACCTGAGACCTGGATAAGACCTTAGCTTTAAAAGGCCAAGGTCTCCCACTGCATCCGGGGCCATCTCCAGTCAGCCTGACCTATATTTTGCCACTGGATCCAGATGGTTCCAGAGGAGAGAGTGAGGCTGATGACTGTGCAGCTCTGCCTCACTTAAATCCAATTCATTTGCAAGTCAAGACATCACCCTCCTGCTGTCATTGGTCCTCTTTGAGAAGGAAAGACGAACAACAAGAAATGTCTCAGGCCAGATTTGAACTCAAGAAGAGTAGTCTTCCTAACTCTAGGCCGGGTGCTCTATCTATTGCACCACCTAGCTACCCAAGAAGGGGCTACTTTTCCCTGATTATGAGAAACTAATTTATTGGAATATTTTTTGGGGATTAATATTTTTAAAACTTAACCGTGTCATTAGTGTTGACTTTTGTCCCTAGAGGAAACATGCTAATTTACATTAATTGATCAGAGAAATATAAGATGTGGGATCAAGTTTTAGTAGACTAGTTTATTTATTTATTTTTTTTTGTGATTGCTTGTTTCTTTGGTTGCCTGGCAGCGGTTTCTTTGGTTAAATTCTGTAAAAGCTTGCTAGGTAACGGATCATCAATGAGCTACTTGAATAAGCAAATATTTGTTTGCTATTGTTGACTTTTTCTCATAGCAGAATCTCATATTACTCCAGTATGCTTTTCAGTTGAGGGAGTAATTTAAGATTGGAAACAATGAGGTTCTTATATAAGGTTGGTGGCACATGGGGAATTTTTTTCATTTTGTCAACTTTAGGGGGCAGAAAAAGTTAGTTTAAGTAAAATCATACTTTATAAAACAAATTGTAACTAGATTTTGATTCAGATTCCTAAACTAGCATCCTGTTACTTTGCTTCTACACAGTTCTCTATTTCTTTTGACCTTACTGTACTATCTTGGGCTCACATAAGTTGTCTTTTCCTGGCTTCTCCTTCTTGGATAATGTGTCTCCAATCTGGAAAGATTATATGAGAAGTCCTTGGAAAACAACATCAAAATATAAGAGATGTGAGAAAGCATTATTCTCTTTCTCTTCTTTCTCTAGAAGGAGGAAGACTACTTAACACAGCAATGATTTCCCAGGTTTTAGTAATGTTCCAGAAAGCCCAATGTAGCAAGAAAGTAGATCAGAAGTGTCAAGCACACCACAATCCTTAATGGGGCCTGAAGCAGACTAAAATGTAACTGGGAATTTTTTAATATAATAAATAAAATACAACAAAAATCAGATACTATTACATTTTAAAACTAAGTCAATATACAGACCACAGGGATCCTTAGACATAGATTTGAGGCCCCATTTCTATTTGAGTTTGACACCACTTTAAAACACCAACTTCATCATCTTACTCTCTTGCTCACAAACCTGTAAGAGCTCCTCTTTTATTTTATTACTTTCAAATGCCTCTGAGTAATTTTCCAGACTATTCATAATTTTGGATAGATTTTATTTCTCATTACTTCCCAATACACAATCTCATCTTCATGTAGTTCAATCTCTTTAATTTATAACTGACAACCCCATGACTTTACTCTTTTCCCCTTGTAGAATTTCCTTTAATGATACCCTTCCTCTGTGGACATCTTATGCATCTCACATAGTCCAGCTCAAGTCCCATCTCCTCTGTGAATAATTTCCTGATAACTCTAGTAATATTTCTCCTTTCTTTTCTAATTACTCTTGCTTTAATTGTTCATACATCAAAGTTAGCATTGCAGAGGGGGATAGAGAGCTGGATTTAGAGCCTGGAGACCTTGGTTCAAATCCAGCCTTAGACTTTTATATTGGTGCAGTTATGAGCAAGTTACTGAATCTTTTAGAGCCTTGGTTTCCTGATTTATTAAATGGTGATATTTGTATTATCTACCTGATAGGGCTATTGTGAGGAAAGTACTTTCAAACCTTAAAGTGGTATGCAAATTTTAATTTCTATTAAATGTAGCCCTAATCTATAATTGACTCTCAAAATCTGAATTTTTTTTGTGATACTTACCTACAAATCTATATTTTAAAGTAACATTTTATTTTCCTCAGAGGCAACATAGTGGGTAGAGAGAGAAAGCGAGAGCTGATATACAGAGACATCTGTATTCAAGCCCAGCTTCTAACATATACTGTCTGGGTCCCTAGGCAAGTCACTCAACCTTTCTGTGTCCCAGGGAGCTAAGACTTACAAGGTTCAGAAGAGTTGTTCATCTGCATTGGAAGAAGGACTTTCCTCACAACACAAGTAGTTCTCTGTGCCAATAAAATCACAGATTTGATTTTTTAAAAATAATTTCCCCAACTAGCTTATAAACCTGGTTTGGGTAAGAACTATGCATTAAATATTTTTGTGCCTCATAATACCATCTATGAATAGTGGTAGGCACATAACCTATGCTCAATACTTTTGAGCCACTGAATACCTGACTGCAAAACAAATTCTGATGGGGCTGGCTCCCTGGCACCCTCTTGATTCCATAGAAGTCAATACAAACCTTCCTCCTCCCACTCAATTGAAGGGAATGTGTATGATCATGGAGGTCAGGACCTAACTTCATGTAGGTTGACATAAGCATGACAGATTGGGGCCATTCATTTCTCTACTTTTGAACATCGTCTATGTTTGAACCTTTGCTTCTTTCTTGTCATTGTACCTTTCTAGCCTGAAGCCTTTACTCTACCTAGCAAGAGTCCCTTTTCTGAATTCACTATTATTGCTTTTGATCCTACTTTCACCTTCCTCTTCAAACCCTTCAGTTCCTTAACTCAACTATTTAGTTCTTGATCTTGGTTTGTTTGTACCATGTTCCTGACCTCTAGTTGTACAACTTTTTGGTTGCCTTGTCCCCTTTCTCTCTAAATTGGCAAATGTTCAATCAACCCCATGGCCAGGGGTAATAGTAAATTTTGGAGGACTGTAGGTCATAGATTTATAAATGGAAAGGACCTTAGAGATCAGTGACTTAGTCTAACCTAAAGATGAGGCAACTGTGTCACAGACAGCTGAGATAATTTGCTCCAGTTCAAAATAGTTCATACGTACCAGAGCTCGGATTTGAACTCAGGTCATCTGACTCAGGAAAAATATTCCAAACAATTAGTTGTCCAAAAGTAAAATGGGATGCCTTGGGAATTAATGAGTTTTCCCTCATTGGAGGTCTTCAGACAGAGATTGAATGAACACTCATCAGGTATGCTATAATAGAAATTCCTTTTGGATTTGGGCTGGATTAGCTGTCCACTGAAATCTCAACTCTTGAGATTCTATGATTTGGTGACTCTGTGATGCCAAGTTCAGTACTCTTCACCATTCAATTCTCCATAAAATGGTCAGATTTTATTTCTTTTTGCATATGGATTCATTGTGAAATCATTTAAAAATATTTTGGGCCCAGAACAAAAGGTAGGCATGGTGAAGTAGAAAAAGCATGAATTTAGCATCAGTAGTTATGGAATAGAATATTGGATCTTTCATTTATTATTTTGTAACATTTCTCAGCCTCTGTTTCTTCATTTATAGAGTGGGAATAACAATATTTGCTTCAATGACTTCATAGGGTCTTTGTGAGGACAACTTGTGTAAATATAGCAGCAGCACCTGCCAGTTATTTGTCATCCTGATATAGTTGTATTTGCTCACTTCACCTCTCAAGATGTGGAGGAATGGAAGTGGGGCTGGCCTGGAAACAGGTGGAGGATAATGTTGTTAGATGAAGAACTTGTACTGTTTTGAGGTTAAAGATGAGGAGACATGAGGAGAAATAACAATAGGCTTTATCTGGTTCTCTGGTCTCCCTGTGCTAGGTTTCAAGACATTCTGACCATAGGAACTTTTATGTATCATCAATTTCTAATGAAAGTGGAGTCTTACAGAAAGATAAGTACTTGAGTTGAAGAGGGAAGTGGCCTGAACCAATCACATCACAGCCACAGTGAAAAGAGACTTCTAGTTGGGAGAATGAGGGAAGGAAGCCATAGATACACCCCCCACCAGATTAAAGGAGACCTTCTAGACTTGAAGCCTTCACATAAATAGTGTATTTAGACAGTTTTCCTATGTTTCAGAGATGCAGCTGGAAACTGGGATATTGGTGATCAGATATGGGGGTGCTGCAGCTGGGGGGGAATAGAATCTAATCTGAATAGTTTTGCCATCCTGGAGGTGTGGCTGACACTGAGATGGCTGTCTGTCATTTTTATTGAATCCATTTTAATTGCTTACTAAAATAATGACCACTTGTACAGGAAGCATCTTGGGAAAGAAAGAAAGAGATCCTATGATAGTAGAATGGGGCTCAATTGTAAGATTGGTTGTAAGCTCTTCCATTAGATTGAAAACTCCTTGGGGGCAGAGACTATCTGCTTTTTTTTTTTTAATATCCCCAGTGCTTTGCACAGTGCCTGGTACGTAGTATGTGGTTAATCAATGTTTATTGAATTAAGTTGTCTCATACTTTTAGATAGATTAAAAAAAGACCTGGAGGAAAGATCATAGTGTGGGTGGGGTATTAGGTTCACTGACAGCTACTTCTGCTCTCAATTCTGGATGTTCACAGAAGACCATGGGAGGTACTCCTGCCACCTCCATTCAAACAGGTTAAGTAAAGCTCTTTGTGAACCATGGAATGCTCTCCATGTCAGGTGCCATCATTAAAAAGTGTGGCTAAAGGACCCTTGGGTAGAAAGATTGAGAGAGATCACGTTTCATGGTTTTTCATGTTTGAAGGTTTGGACACTTTATGTAAAATATTCATAATAAACATTGACAACTTTTGGCACAAGGGATGATTGTTAGTGACACAGCAGTCAGTGTTTTGGAGGGATCTGTCTGTAGGTGAAAAAAATACACTGCTGCTCTTTCCCTTTCCTTGACAGTTTATCAACATTCCTTGGGACAGGAGTCCAAGGCTTAGGACAGTATTCAGGCCTTTAGACATTTAAGGAGCAGGTAGGCAGGCTTTCTCATTAGTACTGCTACCAGACCTCTGCTTTCAAGAGAATAAATGGATGAAAATTTGGCAAGATATTTTAGAAAGCTTACTAAAACTCTGATTAATATAGTGATCCATAAAAATTTCAAAGGACTCATGATGAAAAATATTATCCACCTCCAGATAGAGAACTGATGGACTCTGAGTACAGATTGAAGTGTATATTTTTTTTCTTGATTTTGTTTATACTTTTTCACAACATGGCTATTGTGGAAATATGTTTTGCATGACTTCGTGTGTATAATGAGTATCATATTTCTTGACTTCTCAGTTGGTGGGAGAGGTGGTAGAGGAAGGGAAAGAATTTGGAATTGAAGATAATATTTTAAAAATAATGACAAAAAAGAAAGCTTGCTCAATTTTAATCAGCCCTTACCTCACTATTGTACTATGTAATGTAGGATGTAAAATTATCCCCTCCACATTGCAAGGGTTAGGGGTGCAGCACCCCTGCTATTTGGAAAATCTGTGTAAATTTTTTTGGTCCTCCTTTCGTACTAGAGAAGTCCGAATTTTTTCTTTTTGTTTTATGAGGTGTTTATAGTACTTTATTGTAAAATTTGGGTTAAGTATTTGGTCATAAATTCAGTGTCATCTGGGGGCCTTTGAGTGTCAACTATGGCTTCCACAAAACTCTCAAAAAATTCCCATTTAATTTCTTATCCTGACCTATGATATTGAAATCATAATAGAGAAAGTCATGATGTGGAAGGGATAAATGTATTATTTTTTAAAGTGGGATCATTTTGAGCCCGAAGTATCTAGGATCTCATTCCAAAGGTAGATTCATCTATGAGGCATATTCTCCTGGCATGTACCCCAAATAAAGTGCTAACATGAGGGTTCAGTGTATTTCTGTTATTAAGATCTTAATTCCTATAGTTTCTGTTTTGCTTTTAGTATGTCTCCTGCAGAGCCAGTTCTTTATGGTTGTTACAGCTCCAGTAACTTGTTATATGTTGACCTTACCCAGGAACAGGTCCTTTATACTTTTATATCTTCACATAAAACTGCAGATCTTTTATGTCTGGAGTTCTGTCTAGTATGCAGAGCCTCAAGATGGGGAAGCAGGAAATCAGCAAGGGTTACCAGTGTCTCATCCCAGTCCTAAGGTCCTTTGATATTTCAAGCCTGAGTTTGGGTATGTCCAAGGACTATTTGAGACCCCAGTTAATCCCTGTTAGGCACGGGGGCATAGAATGGCATAGTGAAAAGATCATTGAACTTGGAGTCGGGAGACATGAGTTATAGTCGTGGCTCCACGTCTTAGTTGTGTTGACCACCAGAAGGTTCATTCACCTATAGGAGTCCTGGTATCTTTATCTATAAAATGGGCTACTGAGTTATTATGTGGAAAGCACTCTGTAAGCCTTAAGGAGCTATATAAATATGAGCTGTTATTATGTATGCAAATAATATAGAACTATCAATTATGTGTGTCCAGAGGGCTACCTTTCTCTCCTTCTCTTATCCTAATTAGAATTGAAGTCCAAGTATATCGCTATGAATGTGTCCCCCAAGGGTTTTTGTGTTGTTTTATAAAAAGTCATTCTATCTAGGTGATAAGTCTGATTTAAGTAATGGTGTTCTAAAATTCATTCAAGACCTCATAATTTGAAGCTGCCAGTTTCAGTGATGTGAAATGTGCAGAGGAATATTAAAGTCAGGATAATACATAAAATGAGATGATTGACCTGTCTAACACTTAGACATTATTTGAATACTATAGGCTTTAACAGCAATAATAAAATTAAGTCATAATAAAATGAACTTATTTGGGGTGAATCAACAATTTCCATATGTCATTTTTTTAATCATTCAGCAAAAGCTTAAGGAAGAGAAAGATGCTAAGCGGGCTCATCTTGACAGCAGGCATGACTACCTTTTTGACATTTTAGCCTGCTGTGTGGACCTGGAGAAGGCCGAGGTAGAAGATGCCATTCTGGAGGGGAATCAGGTATGTTGCATGTCATAAAATACTAATGGAGGAGAGAGAGAATACAGGGCACAATTCCAAGATGGAGTCCTTTAACTGTAGCACCTGTGCTCTGCTAAAATCTGAATGTTTTCAGAGTGGTGTCAAAGAAGGCCTGGAATGCAATGAAAAGACCCACCTTCAGTGATATTGCCACTATGATGGGCTGCCTCTCAGTAGTTGGAGAGTGAATTTAAGGCTGCAAAGACTCTGTGGGGATGGTGGAAATCTAGTTTGCTCATATTCAAGGGGCATGGCATGGATTCTTCTACTCCGAACTGAATTGTATGCTGACTCTACCACTGGTTCTGGAGATGTGGTAGATGGGTTGCTAAGCCAAGAGCAGGAACCAAGAATGTCAGATTCAGGATATTAAAGAGAAAGATCTTATGGTTCAGGTCCACAAGGTAAGACCAGAGAGAAAGAATAACTTTAGGACAGAAAATACTTATCTGTCACTAACCAGCTTGCTTTCAGCTGATTATTGACTTCTGCATCCAACCTGTTTGATTTCCTATGAAATTCTGATAATCAAGTAAATTTAACTAGGAAACCACAGGCCCAAACTAATAAGACAGTTCCAGGTGGCTTTTGGAAAAAATCATGAAATTATTTTAGTCACATATATTCAGATGACATTTTTAAAAATCAGTTCTTACTATTTAGCATTAATCATCTACCATGTGTTAGGCTGTTGTTTGGAAGATAGTATCTTTATTCCTAAAGGCCTTAGAATTTAGTTCTATCTTAGAATAAAAATAAAATTATACTGAAATGAAATACACATTAAAAAAAGTCAATAAATGCAGGGAAGGGTGGACTTATCACAAATACACCCTCCCTAAATTGAAACATTTCTTTGAAGCAAATAGGCAGGATAATGAGATATTTATCCCTTCACAATTTGGATGAAAACAGAACATATTTCCAGCTCTGAATGATAGGTTTGATGTGGTCGTGCCTGAAGGCAGGAGGGATGTACTTGATTATCTCTTAAGCTCCCTTCTACCTTGTCATCTGATGATTGCAAGCTATAACTCTGGATATCTAAACTGAATTGAATGAGGTTGATTCTAATATGAAACAAATTTATCAACTTGAATTATTATTATTATTTTTTAACCCAGATTGAACGAATTGATCAGTTTTTTACTGTTGGTGGGTTCCATCACCTCATGTTTTACTATCAAGATGTGGAAGCAGCAGAAACAGGTAGACATTTTTTATTGTTATATCTCTCAGAAATATTTTCAGGTTTATTAAAAAAAGTTATATGGGAACAAGCTATGCCATTTATGTTGGAGTCAATATCATGTTCTGTGATATGTGTAGAAGTGCTTGGTACAGGGTTGGGGAACTTTTGGCCTCAAGGCCCCATGTTGCCCTCTAGGTCCTCAAGTGCGGCCCTTTGACTGAATCCAAACTTCACAGAACAAGTCCCCTTAATAAAATGATTTGTTCTGTAAAACTTAAGACTCCGTCAAAAGGCTGCACCTAAGGACCTAGAAGGCCACATGTGGCCTCGAGGCAGAAGGTTCCCCACCCCTCAGGTAGAACACATTTCTGCTTTAAGGGACTAGGGAAGACTTCTGTCCAGCTTTGGTCTCCACTTCAGTATGACCTTGAACTAGCCACTTAACTTCTCTCAGCCTCTACTTCATCTGCAAAATGAAGGGATAGGACTATACGGCCTTTCAGGTTTTTTCTAGCTTTAAATATTTGATCCTTTGATACAAAGACAAATGGAACAGATAACCTTTTATATTTTGAGCTGTTTTCTTCCAGTTATTGGGCTGTGACAGTGTTATGTACAGGATGAGGTCCTATAGTTATGAAAATTGATCTTTCTTAAAAGTTAGGATATTCTCTTTACATAAGATTTCAGAATTTAGTGCATTTATCTGTTTTTTTTTATCCATTCCCAGGCACTTTATTTAAAGTTCAAGTTACTCCTTTAAATTCAGTAATATTCCATAAATTATTTTCAAGGCATTTAGAACTCTCATTTTCTATGTTTGGATATCACATTATAATTTATTTGGGCAGATTATGATATAACTCAGTCATGACAAATTCAATCATTTTCATATAAGAAAAATTCACAAATCTTTATTTGAATTCAAGATCTGTAACTAGCATACATCTGATTTTATTTTTAAGCATATTGTACTCTTGTAAAGGCTGTACTGTGCACATAAATGGTCATATTAAGATTTTATTGGAAATGTCATGCATATCCATGGATTTTTATTACTTTTTATGAGCACTTTTTGCAAAAAAAGAAATTAGTTATTGCTTTTAGCCTATGATATATGATTGGTTCATTATCTGAAAACGAAGGGAATCACCCACGCAAACTGGAAATGACTGGCATTTACTCAGGTTTATTGGTCTAATATTATTATTATTATGCTGAGAAGGTTCACCACATTTTTAGAGAATTCCGAACAAGATGTAAAGTTTTGATTTGTATGTTTTCCAGGCAAGAACTCCTATACATTTGGTCATTAGGTCCATTGCCCTTGTGTTCTTTCCTTACTCATCAGTTCTGCTGTTGTAACTCTTCAACAATGTATGGATCAGTGATTATATATTATTATATAATATTGGTGTGAGTTCTTTCTACATAAAGACTACACATACATAACACTACAAACACAAAAAAGTCTACACAAACTCTCTGAAACTTGCTTGAAGATATTCAAGAGTTGTTCTTCATTACCTTCTGGTTAACCTGGTGATCAGCCCAGACCCTACAAATTTATCTAGGCTGGTCCTTGGGAAGTAGACCCCCACATACAGTTCATCAATGGGCCCATACTCGAAATCTTTTCTATTTACTGAAAACTTTGCAAAGACTCTCCTCCACTGGGGTAACCTTCATTAACACAAGTTTACCTCTCACACCATGATGAGAATCAGAGGGGGACTTTGGTGAAGTATGCTTTAATAGTTTATATTTTAAGATAAGCACAGTTTTTTTTCAGCATTAAAAATTGATGATCCTGAGCTTTAAAACTCCTAATACTATTTTTACTGGACCATGCTGTGTGTCTTTTTATCCATCTTCCATGTACTGCTGATGTCTTAGCAGTGTTATTTGGCTATGTTCAGCATCTTCTGGCTCTCTTTCTTTTACTGGCTCTCATTCAAAACATCCTACAAGAAGAAAAGGATGAAAATTGAAATTTGCAGTTATAAGAAATGGCCTAAAGGACTTTGAGGGAGACTGTACTCACTACTTACTGTCTTTGTTCCACATTAATTCTTGTCATTCATTGAAAGTGGTTATTTTTTTGAGTCTCTAAAAATTTGGAAGAAGATAAACCAGTTTCACTTTTATTTAAACCAAATCTAACACTACTTTGAATTTGTTAATAGTTGTCATGAATGTTTTAGAGGAGAATTTATTTTTAATGAACAAAAATCTATTTTATTTCCCTTCCAAGTCCTTCTTTTCTTTTTCTTTCTTTCTTTCTTTTTTTTTTGCAAGGCAATTGGGATTAAGTGACTTGCCTAGGGTCACACAGCTAATGAGTATCATGTGTCTGAGGCTGAATTTGACTCCAGGGCTGGTGCTCTATCCACTGCATCACCTCACTGCCCCTCACACTCTTCTAATAGGAAAAAAAGACAAATCAATATTCTTCCAACAAATACAGATAGTCAAGCAAAACAAATTCCTTCATTGGAAATATAAAAAAAGAGTCTCATGTTTCCTTACAAGTCCATCATTTGTCAGAAGGTGCCTAGCATGCTTCAGCATTAGTCCTTTGGAATCACTGTGTTGATCATAGTTCTTAGTCTTTCAAAGTTGTTTGTCCTTACAAGGTCATTCTTATATATATCATTCTCCTGTTTCTGCTTACAACATAATATATCAGTTCATATAAGTCTTCACAGATTTCTCGTAAACCATCTCTTTCATAAAGTCTAACAGTATTTCACTATGGTCATATACCACAATTTGTTTAGCTATCCTCCAATTGATTACATTTTTTTTTAATATTCTGTGATTCTGCCTACATAAAATCCAGGTGACATTAGCAGAAAGTAGGATATATGTTAGGAATTGCACAAGTATTTCTGATTTCTTTATTGTTGGAAGTTTATTTTCCCAAATTCACTTTTTTCACTTTAAAAAAACTTTATTATTTTAAACATTCTTTTCTTTTAAAATTTTGAGTTCTAGATTTTTTCCCTCCCCCTCACATCTTCCTCACCCACAGGAAGGCAGAAAGTATGATATCAACTTTACATGTGAAATCATGCAAAACATTTCATATCAATCATATAGCAAAACAAAGCAAAAAAGTGTGAAAATAATATTTCAGTTTGCACACAGAGTTCATCAGTGCTCTCTCTGGAGGTGTATGGCATTTTTTCATCATGAGTTCTTTGGGATTGTCCTGCTTCAATGTATTGATCAGAGTAGCTAAGTCTTTCATAATTGGTCATCATTACAACATTGCTGTAACTGTGCACAATGGTGTTCTGGTTCTCTTCACTTTGCATCAGTTCATATAGGTCTTGGCATGTTTTTTCTGAAAATACTCTCCCCACCCCCAACCTCTGCCACCACCTTGTAATTTCTTATAGCAGAATAGTACTCCATCACAATCATGTGCCACACTTTTCAACCATTCCCCAGTTGATAGGCATCCCCTCAATTTTCAATTCTTTGCCACCATGAAAAGAGCAATATATATATTTATATATTTATATATATATGTGTATGTATGTATTTGCAAATAGGTCCCTTTCCTCTTAAAAAAATTTCTTTGGGATATAGACCTAGTAGTGTTGTTGCTGGGTGGTCAAAGGCTACAGTTTTATAGCTCTTTAGGCATAGTTCCAAATTGTTTTCCAGAGTGGTTGAACCAGTTCACTAGTTCACCAACAGTTTTTTAGTGTACCTATTTTCCCCTCATTCCCTCCAGCATTTGTCATTTCTGATAGATGTGAGGTGGTAATTGTTTTAATATGCTTTTCTCTACAGAACATTTTTTCATATTAGTATAGATAGATTTGATTTCTGAAAACTACTATCATTTGATCATTTAACAAGTGGGGAATGGCTCTTGTTTTTATAAATTTGACTTAGTTCCCTATATATTTGAGAAATGAAACATTTATCAGAGAAACTTACTGTAATTTTTTTGGATATTACTTCATTGTCTATGGTACTTTTTAAGCATAATGTAGTTTCCTCGATTGTCTCTTTTTAATTAGATCCTCCCCCCCTTTTTTTTACTTTAACTGAAGCATAATGGATTCTGCTCCAGTCTTTTATTTTAACTGTGTATGTGTCTTTTTGTTTTAAGCATGTCTGTTGTGCAAACATATTGTTGCAATCTGGTTTCTAATCCATTTTGTTATCTGCTTTCATTTTATGGGTCAGCTCATCCAATTCACACTCACAGTTACGATTACTAATACTGTATTTCCTACCACTTAGTTTTCTTCTGTTGCTTCTCTTTCTTTTTATCCTGTCACTCCTCAAAAGTCTGTTTTGCTTCTGACCACTGCCTCCCTTAATCCACCCTCACTTTTATTACTGCCCCTCACCTCATGTATCTTATCCCCTTTCCTCCTATTTCCCTATTTGGTAGATAGATTTCTATCCCCAACTTAGTGTGTACGTATGTTTTTCCTTTTCGAACCAATTTGGATGAGAATGAGGTTCAAACATTGCTCACCACTACTCCCATTTCCTCCTCCACTATGAAAGTTCTTTCTTGTGCACCTCTTTTATGTGAAGAAACTTTTCCTGTTCTACCTCCCCTTTTACCCTCCTCCTTTTTTACCCCTAATTTACTTATTTATTTTTGGGAGATTGTCCCACCCTAATCAACTCACACGTAAATCCTCTGTCTATATAGTCATCTTATAACTGCCCTAATAACAAAAAAGTTCTCAGGAGCTACATGCATCATCTTTCCATACAGGAATATAAACAGTTTAACTTTATTGAATCTCTTATGATCACTCTTTTCATATTTCTTTTTTATGTTTCTCTTGAGTCTTCTGTTTGAACGTCAAATTTTCTATTCAGATCTGGTCTTTTGATCAGGAATGCCTTGAAGTCCTTTATTTCATTAGCTATCAATGTTTTACCTGGAAGGATTATACCATTTTTCTGGGTAAGTTATTCTTGATTGTAATCCTAACTCCATTGTTTTCCAGAATATCATATTTCTATCCTTCCATTCCTTTCACATGGAAGCTGCTAAGTCTTATGTTATCCTGACTATGATTACGTGATATATGAATTGATTTTTTCTGGAAGCTTGAAGTATTTTCTCCTTGACCTGAGAGCTCTGAAATTTAACTACACTATTCCTTGGAGTTTTCATTTTGAGATCTCTTTTAGGAGGTGATGGGTGGATTTTTTCAATTTCTATTTTACTCTCTGGATATAAGATCATTGGAGCACTTTTCCTTGATAGTCCCTTGAAACATGATGTCTAGGCTTTTTTTTTTTTGACCATGGCTTTCAGGTAGTCCAATAATTCTTAAATTATCTCTCCTGGTTCTATTTGCCAGGTCAGTGTTTTTTTAAAATGAGATATTTCACAATTTCTTTCATTTTTCATCCTTCTGACTTTGTTTTATTGTTTCTTAATGGCTCATGGAGTCATTAGCTTCCACTTGCCAAATTATAATTTTTAATGAATTATTTTCTTCAGTAGCTTTTCTACCTCTTTTTTCCATTTGGTCAATTCTGCTTTTTAAGGAGCTTTTTTCCCTTGAGATATTTTCACAATAAACAAATCAATTCTTTGAATTTCATTTCCAAGAGAGATGAATGTTTCTGATGTAAAAGTGATACTCTATTAGATAATGATTAAATTCCCTGTGCAATTATCTCCAAGTACCATAATAGTGATCAAATCTTAAGGCCACAAGGGCATATGTATTCATGGTGAAATTTACATATATAAAAAGGTTCCTGATAGAATTCCTCACTGTAGATTCTTAATTACAACTCAAGGGCCTCTAATCATAAAAGTTCACATTTTTTCTGGAGTTGGGAAAACTATTCTTTGTTGGTCTGAACATTGGCATAATGAATAGAAGGCCAACCTCACACTCAGTAAGGCCTGGGTTCCAGTATCACTTTTGATGTCACTGCTATGTCACCTAGTACAAGTCATGTAACCTCTTCATGTCCAGGGCAATGCTCTAAGACTAGAGGTTGACAGTAGTTGCTGATCTGCATGGGAAGGAAGGATTTTTTCCCCCACTGATAACTCCCTCCACAAATGAAATCACAGGTCAAGAAAAAAATGCTTTGCTGTCTACCTTTGTCTTTCATAGTAGGATCCTTAAGACTCAACAGGTATATGAGTATAGGAAAGAAAACTCTGATTAATATAATGAAATGTGACAAGTCATACTTTCCAGGATATCTATCTGTGTCATGTCAAAGTGAATCAAAAGCCAACCTCAACTATGTAGAAATGCCAATTTATGGGTCATTGGAAAAATAAAGGGAAAAGTGGACACCCTAATTACTTATACTTATAAGATTCAGGTAAGGATTAAGACTTTAAAGATACCCCAACTTGTGAGAGTTGAATCTTACTCAAATATTCCAATAGCCACATTATCTCAAAGATTTGGATGTTCTGTCCAAAGGTATAGATCTATCCCACACCAATTTGAGCCTGAGCATCCTGTGTGTCCACATCTTCTCATAAATTTACCACAAGGTATCTACCTCACAACCCATATGCAAGAAAGGCCATTCTCATTTTCTCCTGGCATTGCCAGGATTTACTATCAGGGTTTGTTATAGCCAGGGAATGTCAAAAATGAATCTGGAACCTAAGAGTTCTTGTCTTCAGGGCTGGCTGTCTATATACAATATCCTAAGTCCAGAAAAAGGAAAGAATTATGTTTTTTTGCATTTTATTTTCATTTCATTTTATTTATTTTATTTTTTTTTAGTGAGGCAATTGGGGTTAAGTGGCTTGCCCAGAGTCACACAGCTAGTGAGTTTTTTTTTAATGTGTTTGAGGCTGGATTTGAATTCAGGTCCTCCTGACTCCAGAGCTGGTGCTCTATCCACTGTGCCACCTAGCTGCCTCAAGAATTGTGTTTTACCAGGTCCAGTGGAATACTTGTGCTGTCTGCCATTTGTCATCCCTTACCCTCCATACATGACCATCCTATCTTTTCTTCTTGTCATATATTTCTATTACTCCTATTTTTCAAACTCTCTCCTTAGTTATATGTTGCCACCTGCTATTAATTAATCCATTAGATCTTCAACTCTAAGGTTGTTGGAAACAAAAGTATTTCATTTTTGCAACTCTGTGGTCAACATTCATTTTTTCACCTACAAGGGAATGATTTTCTTGCAAACAAATGGTACTTTGTAAAAAACATTTTTCTGTGTGATTTTTGTTGTTTAGTTGTTTTCAGTTGTGTCTGACTCTTTGTGACTTCATTTGGGGTTTTATTGGCAGAGACACTGGAGTGGTTTGCCATTTCCTTCTCCAAATCATTTTACAGATGAGCAAACTGAGGTAAAAAGGATGAAATGACTTGTCCAGGGTCACACAGCTAGTAAATGTCTGCAGACAGATTTGAATTGAAGAAAATATCAAAATGCAGAAGTCACCTTACCTCAGTCTGACTTCTTTGTTCTTAATAATATCTTCTATCACTTCAATAGGTTTGAATTTCAAGCTGATAGCTAAGGATGGTTATCAATAACATTTGAAAAGATCTCTTTATTGACATCAAATTTTTTGGTCAGGGTATTTGTTTTTTTCCTAAGGGCCAAGTGTCTGAATATTCTGGAGGCTGCTGAGAAGTACATTTGGGGTTCTTATTAGGGGAAGCTCATAGACTTGAAGAATTTTGGAGTTGGAAGAGACCTTAGAGATGATGAAGTCCAATCCTTGTACGATCGATACGGAATACTGGTCTTGGTCACTATATCCTACCCGCTAAATCCAGTCCTCTGTTTCTTCTTTTTCATGTGATAGCAATCATGGAGGCCATCCTTGAAGCCTTTTTAGCTTGTTAGGAACTATCGGAGATCCCCCTTAGTTACTATGGCCTTTGACATTTCAGGCTCACTTCCATGCCAAAATGAATAACAAAGTTGACTTTTAGTAGAGGATGAAGGTATGTTCTGAAACACATAAGAATTAAAGTATTACAATGAAAGATACTTTAGTATCATCATATTCATGATATTGCAAAATAATGACAAGTTCTTTCAGTGTGATCTATAAGCTTAAGTTCTTAGGAGGGGTTTTCATTTATCAGATGCACTGGTTTCTCAGAGCCATGGTTCAAGTAAACTTTATTATTAAGCACAGGTACAAGTAAACATAACTTCCCTCAGGTTTTTCCTTTCAAGACTTTCTCAGTGACTTTGGGTAAAAGCAGACCACACCCTGTTTCTACTGTTTCTAAGAAATCTCTGCCCAATGCACAGGGTGGATCCTTATCCCCAGTGGTCCATGCTTGGTTTCAGGTCAATATATTTGGGCATGGGGCATTTAACTTAGTCTGTACAGCATCTACTGCATAGGATCCTGCTCCACAACACAGACTGTACATATATTATTCTACTTGTAAGCTCTTTCTAGGATAGAAGTTCTTAACGTGGGTTCCTTGGACTTCTTTCTGAATCTCTGGAAGTCTGTTAACTTGTATGGGAAACAAATGACATCTTTATTTTTACAAACACCTAACTGAATTTTTGAATTTCTTTAAACTGTGGAGGAAATAAACCATAGCAGTATTACAGTACCTGTGACTGTCACCAATAGAAATCACAGATATTTTTATCTCATACTACCATTGAAAACTGACTGATGGCCAACACGTCATGTATGATGCCTTTTCAAAGACCACACCACAGTTTAGTGTTCTGATTCAAGCTAAGAAAGTCACCTTCTCAGTGATATATCTTTAAAAATAACTTGAGCTTGCTATATTTTAAATATATTTTATTTAACATTAATAAAACACACATATTACTAAACCACAATTTAAAAAATAACTGTATTTTGATATAACTGGTTTCTTTTGTAACAAGTGATATTGGAAAGGAAATCTAGTTTTCTTCCCCATATATTTTGTTTTATTTATTTAAGAATTATTCTGAGAAGTCCATAGTTTTCATCAGATTCTTGAAAGGGTCCATGACATCAATAAATTAAGAACTTTTATTCTAAGAAATATCTAACTTTGTATAGTTGTCAAATTTGTATGGAGAAAAAATATTATTTTTGTTGATTGAATTGAATTTCTGCTTTTGTAGGACAAGTTGGTACTCCAGGAGGAGGATCAAATCTTTTTCCTGGAAGAGTTAAGAAACCTAAGGTGTTTGTGACTGAAGGTAAAGATGTTGCTCTCACTGGTTTATGTGTATTCTTCATTAGATCTTCTCCTTCCAAAGCCATCACTCCTGAGAACATACACCAGGTAAAGAGTCAAGATCTATTATTTACTATGAGTTTATTACTTAGATCATATTTTAAAGTCTTTTAAAAGATATTTTGTAGTTGAGGTGTCTTGACAAAACTGAGACAGGAGCAATTTTTAAAGAACTAAGTGGGTGGTGGAGGAAGAGTTAGTGGGATCAAAGTTACATTGGGATAAAAAGTTATTTATGCAATGTTATATTTTGTCTCAACAACAGCAAGATGTACATGTATATTACTGTTTTGTTAGGCATGCATTTTTTCATTACTACTTTCACAAAACCTTTGTGCCTTAGATTTTGTATTAGGCTTTGTAGCAGCATTTGTAGACTCTGTAGACTTAGATGGTCTTCATGAAGGCATTGCCACTTATTATTTTGAGCACATAATATTGCCACTTATTATTTTGAGCACATAATTTAACTGCACTGGTCTTAATTTTCTTATCTATGAAATGAAGAGATTGGGTTCAATGACATTTTATGTCCCTTCTAGTTCAAAATCTATAATAATCCTGTGACAATGATAATGAATTGCTGTGCCCAAAACAATTCATTATTTCATGGTGAACTTTTGCATAATGATGGTCTTTGAACTCATGTACCATTCCTTGGCTAACAAACCTACAGTAAATGACCAGATGCATATTCAAAGTTTCAGTTTTATTGAACTTGTTGGATTTTTAAAAAATTCCATTAACATATAGACTTTGAGAAACTAGGATAGTCTCCATGCTACCATGAGTTAATGACCTACAATTTAAAAGGAATATGCCTTCAGAAAAAAAAAATCATTCAATAATTTAAAAATTATTATTTTATATTCAACAGCTAGTCTATATTTTAGTCTAAAAGAACTATTTTTCCCCTCAGGAAGTTTGTTTCAATATGTTAGATACTACCAATGGGGGTCTTCTAAAAAGTGTGGAGCGTTTGTTGTCGGAAATCTTCATTCCAGCAATCAAGGCAATGAACAGTGGCTGGGGTGAACTAGATGGTCTCCAAAAAGCATCTGACATTCGGAAGGATTTTCTGAATTCTCTAGAAGGCTTTGTGAATGTCCTATCTAGTGCTCAGGAGAGCTTGAAAGAGAAGGTAAGAATGTACAATGTTCCTTAAAAAAAACTAAAACAATTGCTAATCCAGTGAAAAAACTGCAAATACATTATACTCTATTTGAATTGTGTGAATCATCCTTAATTCCAGTATCATTTAATTGTGGAGAAAACTTATTAAGAATCTTTCAAGGAACTTTTTTTTTCAGCCTATTGTATAGACTAGAGGTAAATCTTTGGAATAATTAATGCTTCGCATGTCCATCAATTGTTAGACATTGATTTAGAATTTACCTAATTCAACATGCCTGAATTAAAGAGACAAAATTTCATGTATACAACCCAAAGCTGTTGGCATAATGGTGTTCTTTAGTCCATATCTCATTATTCATACAATCATCCCTCACTCTCTCTCTCTCCACACACACACACACCCACACCCACACATTACCATATTCAGTGGTGGAGGAAGTTCTTTACATGCCTGGGATAGATATCCCCCTAACTCACCAATGGGTTTGAGGCCTGTCTGTTACCCTGAACCTGGTTTAGCATGTCCCAGGTGAGAGTTGGGTGAAAGGTGGACACCAAAGGTGGATGAGCAGCCCTGAAAAGGGCTCAACAAGCCCTCACACCCATTGAAGTGAGCAGATGAGAACAATTTGTTCCAACAGCAAAGAAGACAGCTGAAGCAGGCACTGTGGACTGCTTAGAGCCTGGTCAGACTCAGAGGCACCAAGGTCATCTACTGCTTCTTGGGCCACTGCCAGTTGTCTTAACTTTTGTCTTGCCACTGGACTTTGATGACTCTGGAAGAGAGAGTGAAGCTGATGACTTTGTGCAGTTCTGCCTTGCTTAAATCTAGTTTACACACAAGTGAAGACATTGCCCATAATGTCATTGATCCTCTTTGAAAATGAAGTTCAACTATCAACACCTCTATATTTAGTAAAAATATGACTATATGGAAGTTTTGGGGAATTAATTATTCTGGGCAACTGAGTTTTCTTAAATATTGTTGAATACACATTTGGATGGGGATGGACTGACACATGCCCAGGATTGGAGGTGTGGGCATGAGAGGGGAACATTATTTAACTGGGCCTGAGGAAAAGAGTCCTCTGGGAGAAAGAGAATTTGGTCAAAGTTGTGATTCAAGAGCATAAAAATCCATGGGATTGGGAAAAAGAGGAAAAATAAGTTTGTAAACAATAGTCTGTAGTTGGGAAAGTCTGCATGAAGTCTAGGAGAGCATATGATGAGGAGCAGTAGGCATTAGTGAGATAATAATTTATTTCATTCAACTTCTTTATGCAAGATGTTCTTTTATGGTAGTGGCCTGCTCACAATGAAGATCAACTCAGTTTTACTGGTTCTGAATACCATTCCTCCTCTAAGAATGTTTCCTTAGGAATTGAGGCTGGGAAACTGATGACTGGGTCTAATGTAGTGTTAGTCAATCAAATAATAAACATGAGTCTTTTTAGGCACCTATTATGTGCCAAACACCATGTTGTGCTCCAGTATGCTGCAATGTCTACATGAAAATGGTTTTTAAGGTGATCCCAGATTCATTTCATGTCTGCTTAGATTGGGAGTTTTTAACCTTTTTTTTGTGTATGTCTTGGGCCCTTTTGTCAGTCTGGTAAAGCCTATGGATCCCTCCTCAGAATGAGGTATTTAAATTCATGAAATACAATACATAAGATTACAAAGGAAACCAATTATGCTGAAATAAAGATATAATTGTTTTGTACCATCCAAGTTCATGGACCCCTTAGGTAGGCCTGTGCATCCCAGGTCAGGAGCCCTTAATCAAACTAGGGACTGAGGTAAACCAGCTCTTTTCTTTTCTTTTCTTTTCTTTTCTTTTCTTTTCTTTTCTTTTC
>NW_020954569.1:27716277-27745602 GCF_900497805.2 Vombatus ursinus
TTTCTTTTCTTTTCTTTTCTTTTCTTTTCTTTTCTTTTCTTTTCTTTCCTTTCCTTTCCTTTCCTTTCCTTTCCTTTCCTTTCCTTTCCTTCCTTTTCTTTTCTTTTTTCTTTTCTTTTCTTTTTTCTTTTCTTTCTTTCATAAATTTGTTTCTTTGTCTTTATTGCTTTAAAAATCACAGCATTTCCAATGTGCAAACACTAACAGTTGCAGAGGGCACCAATAAGTGGTAGCTAGAGTATCAACTTTGAATTATAAGCAATACTGGAGGACATAAGATCCCTCTCTGGCTCTGAATGGGTGCTGTTCCTTTTCCCTCTGATATTTTTTGCTTTTTTGACAGGACATCCCTGTCACCACTGAAATACATTAAAATATGCAGAAACAAAAACAATTTATAGGAGATTGGGACCACCACATCAGTGTTGTAAAAAATGATTAGGTTTTTGCTAATATTAAAGAAATGACATGGCTTTGCTACCCAACCACCCTAGTAGATGCCAGTCCTCTCACCATATATATTCTACTCTGACCCCACAACTACTTTAGTTCTGGTGGATGCTAAGCAGGAAAAAAAAGGGAACAGAAGATCCCCCTATATCCTTTCAATAATGGAAAGTTGAAGAGACTGTTTTTACTGTTGTTGTTTAGTCATTTTTTCAGTTGTCTCTGACTCATTGTGACTCCATTTGGGGTTTTCTTGGCAAAAATACTGGAGTGGTTTGCCATTTCCTTCCCCAGGTCATTTTATGGATGAGGAAACTGAGGGAAACAGGGTTAAGTGACTTGCCCAGCTAGTAAGTATCTGAAGCCAGATTTGAACTGTCTTCCTGATTGTAGGATGAGCATTCTATTTACTGTGTGACCTAATTGCCCATGAAAAAATGGTGGAGAACTTTAAATATGGGACAATAATAAGTTGATGGATGGAACTCTTGAGGGACCAGGTAGGCCCTTCTTGGTAAGAGAAAGTACAAGCCATTGTCGAATTTACTTCTTTTTTTCTGGTGACTGTTGGGAAGATGGGGTATCCTAGCAGTTTTTGGGGGTGGTGGTGGGATGGGTTACTGACAGTGCAATCCAGGGATTTGTTACCTAAACCCAGAAGCTTGGGTAGTTGCTCTATGGGTTAGAAGAAATGCAGTATCTATTTCCAATAACCCTAACAATGGCACCAACCTTTCTCACCCATGTTTATAAATTTTTCCTTATTGTGTGCTTATACTCGAGAGTTGAGGGAGGAAGAGTTTGAGAGTCAGGTGAGATCTGTGTGAGGAGTATAGCTCTAGGGAGGCTAGTTACCTTGGTGACTTAATCTCTGTGTCTGTGTTTGTGTTTTCCTAAATTATGCTAGGGAGAAAGGATCTCATGTGGTGATCTATATTCCAAGCTGCTGGAGGTTTCAAGGCATAGCACACACCCAAGGACTTCCTTGTCAAAACTTTCTGAACTTTTCCTTATTGTTTTGAGTTTTGAGGTGTTTAGGAACTCATGTAGTAAGAGACTATGGGACCTTGGCAAGATAAAACAGTGGTAATAATCTATAGACCAGAAAACTCGATAGGTTTTTCATCAGTGTGAGATTTCTACCTTATGTGAATTCATATGAACTCACCATCAGTATATATACCACATAAATTCCATCTCCTCTTCAAATTAGCACTCCTCCAAACTTGCAGATACCTGGGGCTGGTGTAGGTGCTTTACTTTCGTCTGGGCCTATTGTTGGGGGTAGAGGGAGAAATATGTGGTCATGATGTTTGACATCAAGATAGATCACCACCAATTAGTTGAGTCCGTTAACTGTTAAATCCTAAGTTCATTAACCTTTGGAAAACCTTAAGGGTCCCTGTATAAAGTGAAGGGCACAACCCAATATTTATACAGACCATAGTGGCTCTGGAAGGCTGTCTTCCATTCTTCATTTTCCGCTCCTTGGAACAGATTGTATACCCCTCACAGATCTAATTCAGTGAGCATAACTGGCCCTGTCAGTTCATTTAGCAAATCAGCTTTCAATGCTAATTTTTATTGGTCTCAAATGATAATTATGTTTAGGACTCTACAATCAAAAACCAATTTTTGGTGATGAAATAGTACTGGGACTAGTGAGGGTGATGTGGAGGGGATTCATTGACCTTTTCTGGTTCTTTTCCATAAGCTTGTTCAGAACTACAATCTCTAACCCAAACAATAAGTGCATCAGGCCAGTTAGAGTCAAGCCTGCAGTAACTGCACACTGGTTCGGTTGATGTGGGGTAATTTCTTTGCCTTTACAGTACTAAAAAGGTCACCAGAGGCCTGATACTGAGCAAAACATCAGTGAAGCAGCATGTCTGATAGAATAAATGTTTCTCACAGTGTTAGGGGCTAATGTGACCTCACCTTAGGTCCACAGAATGGTTTTATAGTCTACCAGCCAACTGATCCCTAGCATCACTGGGAAAAGGGGAAGCATAGATTGTACAAATTAAAGTGTAATTCTTCTCAGTGCCCAGCTACTTTGGCTCACAGGGATTTGGTCTACTGTATCTGGACCAAAGAGGGCAGAGAACCCTTTGATTGTTTTATTACCAATGGGCATGGACGTTTTCTTTATAAGAACTGAGTATACAAAGTTTACAGAGCACCTCCCCTCCCTATCCTGAAGTCCACCAAAGCAGATATTGATCTGGAGATGTGGATTCTGAGGGTCATAGGATAATTAATTAAGAATTGTAAGGGATCTTAGAAGCCATCTTGTCCAATTCCTCTCATTTTATAGAAGAAGAGATAAGACTCATTGAAGTTAAATGATTTGGTAGTGTCAAAGGAAGAATTTGAACCTGTCAAGTTAACCCAATACTACTTAATATAAGCAAATACTGTGTTCTAGGCTCTAGACTGAGCTCTGGAGACATTAAGGGAAAAAAAAAGCACATCCCTGCTTTTGAAAAGTTCACAGACAAATGGGAAAACATGTTCTCTGACTCTAGAGATAGCATTCCACTGTACTGTGGGCTATGTGGAGGACTATAGGGATTCTTTGACTTAGGTATAGGTGGGGTGGGGTGCCAATGTGATCTCTACTACACATACATGCACATTAATATATATATATATGTATATATATGTATATATTGTATGTGTTTATAAGACACATATACATACATACATGTATGCATATATATTTGTGAGTATTTGTCTGGACCTCTGATTTCATCAGTATAGGGAACTTCCTGTGAGGAGACTCCTTCCCTACCACTGTGGATTGATACTTGCTCTGTAACTTCTGGTTTCAGTGAGTTTTCTGGGGCAATTAGAGGTTAAGTGACTTGCCCAAAGTCGCACAGGCAGTATATGTCAGAATTAGGACTTGAAACCAGACTGACTTCAAAAATGACCTTCTATCTACTACTGTCTTATAGGCAAATCAGGTCTGTGGATGGCCTTATACTGATGAGGGTGTCTCAGTGGGCCAATGATTTTGCCTTCTAGGGCCTGAGTGCTTACCTCCCGTGTTATACAGGCTTATCCCTACCGTGAATTGAGTAGGTGTGCCAGGAGAAAATTCAACGGGGTGGTGGATCTTTGGGCTTAATTTAGAGCAAGATTAGACATAGACATATTGCTGAATAATGTATGGCAGTTTGATGAGTACCTTTACCCAGGCCAGTTCATCATAGGTTGATATGACTGGGCCTTCTGAAAATATATACTAGAAGGCAGGGGCGTTTTATGGCAAGTCCTGGTCTCATGTCTGGAACCTTAAGGATATTTTCTGCTCCGACTTCTTTCCTTATCTGTGCTGGTGAATTTGGAGTTAGTCATTTGGGATTGAAGAACAGCTTCATGATTCTTCTTGAGCAGAACCCACACTGATTAATAAGGGGATTGTTTCTAATGAAGTGAGAGCATTTCAACAGGCAGTTGCTTGGACAAGGTAGGCTATAGCAAAGTATACCTTGGCTTCCACTGTGGGGAATTCCTAAAGGTAGAGGTCCAGTTTCCATTCAGCCATAAAGCTAATGACCTCTTCTGATCCCCTGCTACCAAGAATCTAGAGGCCTTACTGAAGTAAGGGCAGAGTAGACTCTTCTGGCAATGATTCACATACTCTGAGAGAGGAGTCAGTCTCTAGGAGGTCCTCTCTAATATTACTCCTACCTCAAATGGGGTGTGGTGAGTTGTTTATTGTGAAGTGAGACAATACTATCAAGTCTCTGTTGCCAGAGTTGCATAGCCACCCCTGTCTGCATTATTTGACAGGGCCAATTAACTGGGGCAGGGGGAAAGAACACCAGTGGGGGAGGAAGGAGTGGTTCAAGACTTTGTCTGAAAGAATGAATATGATGTGGTTGCCAATAAAACCATGTAACCAAATCCACAGTTAACAAAATCCTCAGCAGGAGATGAATAAGTGGTTGATGGCTCTAGTTTAAAGTTTAGGAGTGAGGGAGGGCACACTATGAAGGGGAGGAGAAGGCACTCATGTCATGAAAATTTCTTTTATGCAACTCAGGTGCATTTCCTCCTTGATTTGCTCAGTTGACCCTTCTTAGATTCTACAAAGTTATTGTCTTGGAGTTTACTCCCTTAAATGCAAACAAAACCAAACACAAAAACTCCAAAAAAGCTCAACCTCCCAAACCACTTTTTAGTAGATTAACCATTTTGCATAACAATCTTTCTAAAATGCATTATACTCTTCTCTACTTCCTTAAACAGAATGTACTGAACACCATTTAACCTTTAACGTGTTTTTAGGGCCATTATTATTGCTCTCCACCTATTCAATTCTGGGCCTAACTCATTGTTTATCCCCAAGATTTATGTATTGATGGGTCATCTCTTTAGGTTGTCTATCCAAGTCTACATTTTTATCTGGACAAATGAGTATTCTCCATCCAGTTGTTTTTATTTTTATTCCATGTGTTAAGACGGAATTCTTTTGAGTGATTATGAATCACTTTTGAGAGATTATGAGGCTTTGCAATGTTCTGGGGCATGATGGAATTGGAAAAATTCCATCCACAAACCAGGGCATCTGCAGAGACTTATTGTCTAAAGGGAATCAGTTTGGATTATCTGCAGGACATGCTTCATGACAATGACAAGTTTCTTTAGCTAACATGCATCATGCTGTTTTAAACTTCACTTGATATTTTTAGTCACAGATTCATTGAATAAAGTTGTTTCTATTGTTGTATCCTTCTAAGAATCTTGTTTGATTTTAACATGTGTATGGATGATATCTTGCTGGCTTTTAGGGGGATATCCTTCTTTGTAAATGTCAATAAACAATAAGAACAGCGGAATCTTGAATTCTCTGAACCTTTTCGTAAATTGTGTGACTGTAAATATGTGGTCTGCTGTAGAATATGCTTTTTTTTTTTTTGAGAGGCCTGTTTCCTTTTTATCCCTTTATCAATGCTGCTTTTGAAATCTATGCAGATTATCTTCATGAAGATTTTATAGCAACGGAAAAGATTTCTGAAGAGTCAATCCCTCAGTCCCCTCAAAACTGTCTCATCTCCAGCAGAGACCAATTCTATGTGTTTGCTCTGATCCAGCTGTTTTTCCCATCTTTACTTATTTTATCTATCTTTACTTTTTTTTTTTTTGCCATTTGTCTATGTCTATCATAAACTCTTAAAAGTCTTTTCTAGAGTATCTTGTCTTGAAAGATAGACTAGGTTATCTGTCAATAATTGTGATAGATCTCTTCCATTTTCCCTTTGTTATTGTCTTATTTTTGGTTTCATCCTTAATGTTCTTTCAATAGTCTGATTTAATTGAGGATTTATCAAGCTGAGATTGCATTAATAAATTAAATAGAACTAAAAAAAAAGAGTTAACAGATCCTTGCATTTATTTAAACATCAGGTGTTAAGTCTCTTGGAGATTCTTATGGTAAAATGACAGTAGATCTTGGCTTTTTTTTTTAATTACTCATTCAACCAATCCAGGTCAGCCTCTTTTCTAAAGTTTATAGTCTTAGAGATTTGCCTGTGGAATGGAAAGATTAAGTAACTTGCCCAAGGACCTTCAGCCAGTCTCACAGAATAATAGATTTAGAGCTGGAAGTAACCCTAGAGGCCATTTAGTCCAACCAATTTATTTTACTGAAGAGTGAACTGAGACCCTAAGAGATTAAATGGCTTAACCAAGGTCATACATCCAGACCCAGTACTTTTTCCATTGTACTTATGTTACAATCAAAATCAACTGTGTCACTGTTCTCAGAGGCAGTATTTTGGACCCAAGTCGTCCTGACTCCATGGCTAGCTCTCTCTCCCCTACCACTTGCTGCCTCTTAGACCTTGATGAATAGATCAATGTTGTTAGACAAACATATAGATTAAGTTTTGAAAATTGATTTTTAATAATCCATTTCTAATGAACCTTCAAGACTATTATTTTTGGGAAGGTTCTGAGAAATTACCTTTAACAGTGATACAAAGCAAACAGTGTTGAAAGTACAGAAACGTGTTGCATGAAATTTAATTTTACCTTAAAGCCTGGAAGCCATGGCCATTTTTTTCCTTTTCATTAAGGTAGCAGCTATTTTCCCCCTCATTGAAGTGAAAGTCACACAGAAAGCTTTTTGTTTTTAGTTGATATCATAGTGTGGGCTATAGGTTCAGTTTACATCCCAACCTTAAGAGGGTAGGTTGTTAATTCAAGAGAGATCTCTGTGCCTGCAATCCCAGCTTCCCTTTCTCGACTCTTTTTTTTTTCCTTTCCAGTACAAGTGATACATTAGGACTCTTGGAAAGATATCTGACTTTTGGTTCATATTGGACTACAAGATGCACCAAAAATCTTGGGAAAAAAGGGGAAGTGGGACTGGATCTGTGACTTTATTGGTATAGTAAATTCCCTCAACCAATGCAGGCCAGGATCTTCTCTGCAATGTCATGACCTTTGAGATTGCCTAGAGCACAGAGAGGATAAGTGACTTGCACAAGGTCACATGGCCAGCAGCGTGTCTGAGGTAGGACTCAAGTCCTGGTCTTCCTAGCTCCAAAGGTTGGATCTCTATTCACTATATCATTCTGCTTCTCATGAAGAATATTTTCCTTTGAGATCATGCTTCATTTCTCTTATCTTTAATTTTTGTGCAGGTAAACCTTCAAAAATGTGAAATATTTGACTTAAAAACTTTGAAAGACCCTGTGGATTACATAGGTATAGCTAACAACAGTGAGACCTTGGAAAAAATAGAAGGCTGCATGAAAGTGTGGATCAAACAAACAGAACAGGTAATTTTCTGATATAGAGTTCATTTCCAGAGTCTGTGTTACTCAAACAATACATAAAAACATATATTAGATAGGTCATTCACAATATCACACAAAAACTCGAGTTCTTTAAAAAATTTATTTTTTTCAATCACTTACAGTTCTTTCTTAATAAAAAGAGGAGAGATTCCATTTGTTTTTCCTTAGTAATAAGTTAAAAATATAAAAGAGGGCATTGTAAAAAATGAATACAAATGAATAGAATGAATACATTGTAAGAAATGAATTTTACATATGCCTAGAGAGCTGCAGATTTTTTCTGAAAGAACCAAGAAACTATTCATTTTGTCAAGAGATAAAATGTACTAGAGATGATATCTACAGAAAAATGAGACACTTTATTTTTTTGTGAGGATCTTCTCAGTGGGAATCTTGGATTTAAACTTTTTCTAAATGAGGTGCCATGAAATTCCTAAAAGAAGCGATATTTTGTAATGAATGTCAAAATGAATGAAATAGCTCAAAGTTAACCATTTGAAGTTATGTTGTCAGTCTCTAAGGAAATTTTATTCTTAACTATCCACATGTTTTCTTGACTAATATTTGGAAACAAATGCTTATTTAAGTAGAGTATTTCACGTCAGAGCTGTTTAAAAAAATCTAATAGCATCTAGAATAACTTTATAGTTTAAATTTATTCTTGAGAAGTGTCTTTTTGATTTGAAGACCACAATATTGATACACTAGTGGATGGTTATCATCCACAGCATCCCAAAGTGTTAGAATTTATCTATTATAAATATTTACAAACACACATATATATTTGTATTCTTTTTCTTAACTTCATCACTTTGCCCCACTTTATATCTAAGATATTCCTTATGTAATTGAAGGTTCTTGGTGAAAACAATCAGCTACGGACAGAGGCAGATGACCTTGGGCCACGAGCAGAACTGGATTACTGGAAGAAACGACTTTGCAAATTTAACTACCTTTTGGATCAGCTGAAAGGCCCAGATGTGAAAGCAGTGTTGGGAGTGCTTGCTGCTGCAAAATCAAAACTTTTGAAGGTTTTCAGCTGCTTTTTTCTGATTTATAGAATTTAATGCTGTTCAGTAGTTTCAGTCTTGTCCAACTCTGTGACCCTATTTGGGATTTTCTTGGCAAAGATACTGAAGTGGGTTGTCATTTCCTTCTCTAGGTCATTTTATAGATGAGGAAACCGAGGCAAACAGGGTTAAGTGACTTGCCCAGGGTCACACAGCTAGTAAGTGTCCAAGGCCAGATTTGAACTTGGGAAGAAGAATCTTCCTGACTCCAGGCCTGGCATTCTATCTGCTGTGCCACCTAAATAAATGCCTATTTATAGAATAGAAATGAATACTTTTTCAAATAGAATTATCTGTTAATCTTTTGCATGTTCTATTAATTAGGATTCTAGCTGAACATGGTGGCACACACCTGTAATCCCTACAATCAGTGAGGCTAAGACTGGCAGGTCTCTTGAGTTCAGGGGTTCTATGCTGATTAGGTGTCCTCACAAAGTTTGGCATCAATATAATGAACCCTTGGGAGGCAGGCTGGACACCAGGTTTCCCAAGGAAAGGTGAACCAATTTAGGTCAGAAACAGAGCAGGTCAAAGCTCCCTTCAGATCATTAGTAAGATTGGCTTGTGAGTAGTCTCTACACTTACAGCTTGTGTGAGATGGGGATATTTAGCTTTAAAAAAGGATTATAAAAAGAACATAAAGTTATTAAACATGTAGACAGGACTATAAAATGGAAATTATTGACCCAATGCACATATTACATATGTTTTTAGTATTTTGGGTGTCATTAACCTTTGCATTATATATATATATATAAATATATATATGTATATATGTGTATATGTATATATTCCCTAGCCAAGATATGTTTATTTCCTGTATAATATGAGTTATGACTCATAATCTGATGCAAATTAATTTTGTAATATATTGGTGCCATTTATTGCTATAGGCATCAGCATCTATCAGCAGCATTTATTAAGTATCAGTTTACATGTGAGGTGTGCTTTGCTTGATATTGAGGAAACACTGTAAGAGGGATATGCACAGAATACAGAGTGAGTGCTAGCAATTCCACTCTTAGGATCATCCTAAGTGAGCCTAGTAAGGGTTAGATGCCTTAACTTCCTTGCTTCTAGAGGACACTAAGAGTCATTAAGAGAAGAGAGAAAAATATGGAAGGTTGGGTTAAAGCAGAACAGGCAGAAGAGATGGATTTGAAGGGACCTAGTACTATTTCAGCACTTAGTACATATTTGCAACTTGCACTCACAGTTATGATACTTTACTTTCATTCATTGAAAGTCTATCAGTTTATGTGCTAGAAGATATGGCAGGCTAAGTCTATTTTTCTCTCATGCTAGTCTTCACCATAATGGTAAGGGAAACGTAGGGAGACCGATTTCTCTCTCTACCCTGTGAAGGTTGAGAAATTTCTAGAAACCATTGCTTGACATAATATTGTATGTACACATACATAGGAAAAGAGATAATTCTCAATAAAAAACTCCATGTCGATATATTCCTACTTGTGAAAAAATTCAATTGTAAGGGGTAAACACAATAAAAACTGGGGCTTTGCAAATTAACTCAGAGAGTAAGAAATAAGAAATAGGATTTTAAAAGAAGCATATGGTGAATTTGCTGCACAGCATCATGAAGAGATGCAGAACACAATGCACACTATATGGCTATGTTCTTCTGACAGTATGTCTCTTGGAATTAAAGTGTCATTGTGCAAACTGTTCAAGCAAGAACAGAAGGGCTATGAAGCAAAAGTAAGCAATTCTGCATCACCAAACTAGGAACTCAGCTGCACTCACAGATGCACTCACAGGGAACTATTTGCCTATCTATTTGTGCACATAACTCCCATTAGTATTACAATGAACATCAGAGCCATATATTCTGAGAAGCTAATGGGGCTTATTAACTTTGTTTTTGGATGGGAAATAACTTATTATTGAAGTTCTGTGCCCCTACATTTTAGTTTTTGCTGATTGAAGAGTTGTAGGTATGATACAATGACAAAAATGTTAAGGTATGAGTTTCCTTTTTATGTTTTGCTCATCATTGTTGTTCTACAGTATACTGATCATGCAGTCATTTTTTTTTTTCTGAGCAAATCATGGTGTATTGCCCAATGGTATGGATTAACATAAAAAAAAGCTCAGTAAAGTTTCCTTTCTAAATATGGTCCAAATGTCTAATTTGCTTATCATTACAGAAAAATTCTTCACCCTTCTGGGTTTATTCCTTGAGTAGAGTAGAATAAACTGGCATGCTGATACAAGGAAATTATAATGAAATGATTTCCATAGCAACTATGATATTGGATATTTTTTAATTGATGTCCTCATGATTTTTTTTTTTTTTGGTGGTTTATACTTAGACTTGGCGGGATTTGGACTCTCATATTACTGATGCAGCTAATGAAGCCAAGGACAATGTCAAATTTTTGTACACACTTGAAAAATGCTGTGACCCTTTATACAATGGTGACCCTGTAAGTAAAGTATTTTTACTCACTTATTCAATAGATAAGATTTTTTTATACTAGCTGAAATGAATATAGATTTTCAGGTCACAGGTTTTATAGGCAGTTCTTTAAAAATTAATTTCATCTTCTGGGGAAAAACAAACAAATAAAACCCTCTGCCTAGGAATTTAGCTATGGGATATTGTATTTTAAATGAATATAAAGAATAAATATATACCACATGTAAATGTTTCCATCTTTAAAAGTGCAATTTACACTAAGTAATGCATCTTTAGAATGTAGTTTAGCATAATGGACAGAGTGAGCAGCAGAATCAAAAAGATCTCGGTTCAGGTTCTATCTTTGACACATAGTAGCACAGTGATCTTGGAAAGGTCATGGCTTTTCAGTGGCCTCAGGCAACTCTCTAAGACCCCATATTATATAGTTCTGGGGAAAATTAATTTACCAATCTGTGTTATTCATTTTTTTATCACTCATAAGACTAAGTGCTTGCTCTGTAGAACCTTTATGGAGAATAGTAATTTCTGTGTTTCCCAATTCCTTTAAGAAGATTTAATGATATTTTTCATTGGCACTGGCTCTTTCTCATTAAGAACAGATAGTTATATGTTTCTTGTATTGTGCCTTTAGCAGTATATTGTGGGAATACTGCAGGGTTGGTGAGACATGATCAACAATAGGCCAGGGGTACATATTGTTTCTCTCTATTAGAATGTGAACTCCTTGAGATAAGGGATTACCTTACTTCTCAACTTGTCCCTGGCAGTTACCACAGTGTTTTACATTTGGTAAGTGCTTTATAAATGCTGTAAAAATAATCAAATAAAATAATGCATTCATCCAGTAATTGATAGTAGATGGTGGATAGCTGAAATGGTTTATCAAGGGGTTGAGATTAGGAAGAGAGGAGAGTTAAGTCAGAGCAGGGCTCATGTCTTAGGACTGTATTATAGGATAAAGAAAATGGAGGTCATAGGGAAAGTGAATAGTAGGTTAAGGAGGAATGAAGTGAATGGAGAGTTGGAGAGATAAAATATTGTGATGAATAAAGGTAATTTGGAATTCTCACAAGTGGAATTAAAATAACTGTGGATGTTTGAATGATCAAGGGTATGACCATCCTTGTGTATAGCTGAGATAGAATGTAAGATTAGGACATGAGAGTTGAGTTGATTGAAAAATGGGGAAGTTAGGGTATATGAGGGGACACCAACATGGATGTTGAAGTTCCTTAGAATGAGGGCAGGAGTTGAAATGGAGAGAAAAACTACGATCCATTCAGGCAACACAAGGAGGGGGAAACTCCTTGGGAGGTTAAGGTTGATTGTTATTGTTTGTGCTGTCTTGAAGAGGACCAAGGACTTCAGGAAGGTGAATTGGAAGGTGAATTGCAAGTGAATTGGATTTAAGTGAGGCAGGGCGAGGCAAAGTCATTAAACTTACTCTCTCCTCCAGAGACATCTGAACCCAGTGAGAAGATCTAGATCAGGAGATGGCCCCAAATGCAGTGGGAAACCTTAGTCTTTTCAAGCTAATGTTTTTAACAGATCTCACTTTGTCTGAGGCCAATTCAGTGATTAAGGCTAGGTAAGAAATGAGGCAAAAAATGGCCTCTTTACCTACTAAAAAAATCAATCTAGGAGGGGAAGACCCTTAGAGTTTCTAGTCAGAACAGAAACAATTGCAATTTATACTCACTCTGAGACATCAAACCCCAAACAATGACTCAGTGAGGCTTGGGCTAGGAACTATTATTGGTCAGTCAGTGAGAGCTAGAGTGATTTGGGTTTGGGCTTTATCAAAGCCAGGTTTTTCCAGTGCTATATTTCAAGAAATCATAAATGAAACCACATGGGGCAAAAGAGTTAATTGTCTCAGTTTAAAACAAAATGATAGAATAAATAAGTAGGGAAGAGAAAAAAAATTTAGCCCACTTGGGTAGAGCACACAAATGTAAGGGTATGGTTTCCTCTGTGGACAAAGGGAGAAGAGGAAAGGAGGGAAGGAAAGAAGGAAAGAAGGAGTAGTATTGCCCAACTGGAACCTGCCAATTGGGTCCCCAGTAGGGCAGCTACTACTACAAACAGATTGCTGTTTGTCTTTTGTTCTCAAAGGTTAAGGCTGATAGTATAGATTTGAGAATAATCTAGGTGGAATCTTGAAGGAAGCCAGGGAAAATAAGAGGCAAAGGTGATGCAGGCAGAGCATTCCAGGCATGGGGGACAGCTAGTACAAAGGCAGATAGGAGGGAGTGAAAGGTAGAATATATAGTGAATTGTTTGTCCCTGGATTGTAGAGTACACATAAAATTGTAGGGTCAAAGGAGATTGGAAAAGTAGAAAGAGACCAGCCTATGAAGAGTTTTAAAAGTTCAAACCAGAGGACTTTACATTTAAAATGGGCGAGTGAGGGTAAAGGTTAGGAAATGTGATTAGGCATACTTTAGAAAAAAAAAATTACCTATCTAGCTGAGTAGAAGCTAGATTGGAGTCAGGGGAGATGAGACAGGAATGCCAGTTAGAAGGCTTTGCAGTAGAACAAATGGAGGTGATGAGAGCCTCAAGTTAGGTGATAAGCCTTTCTGACTTTTGATAAACTGATCTTTGAATGATAGACTCATAGTCTGTTCTTGGCCCTATAGTGGAAAACTGTTAAAAACTTATATTTCCTACAAGATCATAACTTTTGAGAGCTTGAGGACACCACACTCTGACAAGGTATTCAAAGAACACTTTAGTAGAGGAGCACTGAAGTGTATTAATGGAAATTAATAGTAACATCCAAGGTAAATCTTGTTCTGAAAAACATTAGATTTCTGTCAGAACTGGTTTCTCCCTCCTGAACTCTTACCTGGTGTCTTTCAGGTATCCATAATTGATGCAATTCCTACACTAATCAATGCAATTAAAATGATCTACAACATATCTTGTTATTACAATACTTCTGAAAAAATAACTTCTTTGTTTGTAAAGGTGAGTACTCATTGGGGGATTGTGATCATTCTGATTTTCTTTCTAAATGACATGGTTCTAATTAAAAAGTTATCACATTGATAGGACTTAATTCCCATGTAGTCTGATAGTTAAAAAAACAGTTCTGTTATATCAAGTGATATATCAAGAAAAGGATGTAAAACTTTTGGTGGGACAACAATAAGGCTGATCTAAGGAAAATGTGATGAAATAATTCTAAGACTGGGTGTTCTATTAGTTACTTTGATATTTATAGCATGGAAAATTATGTTTTGGAAACTTTTATATGATGTTTGGGACATTAATTCATTTCACTTTGAGACATTTCAATAAAAATGTTATATTAAATTGCCACTTCCTGCTTCATGTTTCATACCTTAGAGTTCCATGTGTATTTGATGTCACAATTGTTTGCTTGGTAATGTTAGAAGAGTAATAATAATAATAATGAAAGTCATTGGAAATTCTCCAGAAGCCTATAAAGCAATAATTACAATTCTGACACACACACACTTATACAATGATTTTTAAACATTGTTTCCTGACGCTCGAAAAGCTTGGAGGCACTGTTGTTATTCCTGTTTTGTATTGTTCTTTTGCAAGAACAAGGAGACATTTGAAGTATTGATATATGAGCTAAGTCTTAAGTTAAGACTATTGTCCTTTCTTTACCTGCTCCTCCCTCTCCCCCTCCCTCACCCCAGAATGGTCTTATGTCTCTGTCTTTTTAGAGAAACACTGCTACATCCATTGGTCCTTAACAGTTATTACTTTCTCCTATTACTCTGAACTGAAACCTTATAGTTTTCTTGACTCTCACTAGCAGTTCTGTCTAATCTCAAATCTTGCTTACTTCTGGCATGGACTCCTTTGTTGTCACCTGAGTTTTGGTAATGTGCTTAACCACAGAGTTAACAGAAAAAAACAAAACAGAACAAAAAATCAACACACAGCTAAAGCATGATGTCATAGGATCTTAGCATCAGAAGGCATTTTAGAGATCAGTGATATTCCCTTTTATAGTCATTGTATTTAAAAAAAGTAACTACCATCTTTTTTTCTTAAAATTCAAGGTGACAAATCAGATGATAACTGCATGTAAAGTTTATATTACCAACAATGGAACTGCCACCATCTGGGACCAGCCTCAGGATGTAGTTATGGAAAAAATATTATCTGCTATTAAACTCAAACAGGTAACCTACAGCTCAGTAAGACTAAGAGAATTCAATTCAGTATGAATTTTTTACATGGCTTCTGAGTATAGGTTCTTTGGTAGGCACTAAGATACAAAGACAAAAATCAAACAGCCCCAACCCTCCAGGAGCATGTGTAGTGTTGAGGAAGAAGGAGGTGTTATATGTACCAATAGAAGTAAATTAAATAAATACATATCTATCTATATTTGGTAAGTGTTTCCCAAGTCCTAGAACCTCAAACTCTGAGCTAACAAGCATGAGGTGCAATCTTAGAAGCTCTCACAAAAGAATACTCTCTTTTGCTCAAATTGCCCTGTCCAAAACCCATTTTATACTTTGAATTGACTCTATGCTTTTATCTTTAGATATGTTCATGGTATATCAATTTGTAGATAGATGAGTAATCTTAACATTATTAACATCAAATGCTTTCAGTTTTCCCAGGAAGTTTTTGTAAACACTAATTTTGTCATCTTGTCTTGAAAATAAAATGTTAACACATTTTATTGTACCTCTCACACTACTTTTTCTTATTTCCTCTCGGTTTTTGATATCAAGGAATATCAGAATTGTTTTCAAAAGAAAAAACAAAAGCTTGAACAAAATCCAAATGAAAAGCAATTTGAATTCAGTGAGATGTATATTTTTGGAAAATTTGAGACTTTTCACCGACGTCTTGCCAAGATCATGGGCATTTTCTCTACTATTACAAGATACTCAGTTCTTGAGGATTCCAAAATTGAAGGACTAGAAATTTTGGCAACTAAGTTTCAGGTAATGTACCTCAGAAACCAATTTTGCTGTCCTGATTGATAATTAATTATCTTTAAATATTTATGCATTTGAAGGGCAATTTGAAGGACTAAGATATTGATGTAATTTGCTTATTTTGGAAAAAATACATCTTATTGCCCTTTAGGAAAACAAATTTGTGTGAAATTTAACAGTAGTGTTAGCATATTTTTTCAGGTTTATGGATGAACCCCTATAGTTTATGGTATGTTATATAATTTAGAAAAAATAGGTTTTCTTTGATATTAAAAGTAAAGCATAAAAAAACCTCATACTATGACTCCTCTAAAGCACCTGATAACTTCTCCATTAGAGTACTAACTGGTCACACATATAGAGAAAGCTCTGCCAAATGATAATACTATTATTTTTTTAACTTGTATTATTGCTAACTATTTTAGTTTGTTAGTTTACTCTGCATCTTCTTTTTTCAATCTTAAACCATGTACAGTAACATAGTATAAAATTATACCGAGGATGACTAATAAATTATTTTTGTCTACATTGCCCATAAAATGCTTTATTAATTTGTGGTATGTCTAATAACAAGGAAAATAACAATGATTTTAAAAATGATTTGTACTTTATTTTGGAATCTATATTTTATTATGGCACATTGAACTTCTTAATTATGCTTACCTTAGGCAAGATTGGTGACTATGAAGATGTCCACTGTAGAAAAATATAAAAACTTGCCTGTTTTCTTATTTTCATGAAAGATGCTTGATATGTACATAAATCATTTTCATGATGAGTTTGAGAAATGAGAAAGTAGGAACTATGGGCTAATTGCTGGTAGTAGGTGCTTAAACCTTCTTAATCTTTTCCTTTTTTAATAATCCTACTGATAATATTTGCCATTCATTTGGAATTTTCCTCTCCTTTAGGTAAACTGAAAGACACTACTTAAGTACCTTTAAAATTGGGTTATATCCATCATAAATTCCTTCTGTATGTACTTGGTCAAGTTGAGCTACGTTTCCTGATTTTATCCTCTTAAGTGTGATTGACACTTCTTTATATAGGACAGGATCCTGAGTTGTTAAGAAGCTAGGTCAGGGGTGGGGAACCTGGGGCCTCAAGGCCATATATGGCATTCTAGGTCCTTGGATGTACCCTTTTGACTGAGTCCAAATTTTACAGAACAAATCCAAGTTTTACAGAACAAATCCTTTTATTAAGGGGATTTGTTCCATGAAGTTTAGATTCAATCAAAGGGCCATACTTGAGGATGTAGGGGGCCACATGTGGCCTCGAGGTTGCAGGTTCCCCATCCTTGCACTAAGTGTATTGATTCAACAATCAGCAATTATAAGAATAACTTTCAGTAGGTGTGCTCATATACCTGCTACATTTTATGTCTATTTGCTTTCTTTTTAGTTTCATCTGCAAATGATCTTGGAATGATTTGGCTTAGCTCTCACATAACATTTTCTATAAGTTCATGTGTCCTCCCTTCCACTAGTCTGCCCCATGTGTTTTTTTTTTAATTTTAAGAAAAAGAGATAGTATTTATAATCTTCCACCTTACTGTATAATGTTTTTCAAATGAATTTGTATTCTAAATTAGTTTTACCCTTGGCTGCCGTGTCTCCCTCATGTCTTGGGTAAGTATGTATCAGCTGAGGAAATTTCTGGGTTATTTTGGGCTCATGGTTATGTGGATTGTTTTATATGAGTTAAACTTCTCTAAGAAATGGTGATAATTTGAGTCAATAGTCTTAATTCATTTCCCATTTTGTAGAGTCTAATGCTAAAATAGATCTATTTGGAGCTTCTTATTTCAACCTATGTCATCCTTTCTTGTAATTTCATTTTGATTTTAAATACTGCTCAATCTAGCTGAACATTGATTCATGAAAGAAAGAAATGGATAAAAATATAAAATCATTATCCCTTTATTAAAATATGACTTTTTTCTATACTTATGATTCTTTGTGTAACGGTCACTTCAGTTTCTGGAGCCATAATGCTATGATTATAATTTTAGATTTTCTCTAAGTAGAAAGCAAATTTTTATTAATATAGGGTATAATTCTATAATTGCAGGACCTGGAGAAATAGGTTAACTTAAACTTGAAATTCAGCTCAGAGAGTTCATATTTTATTTACCGAGAGATTGTGCCTAATGTTTAAAGTGAAATGACCTTTAAAGGTAGACTATAGTAGAAGGCAAAATATTGCTAATAAAGATTATATGCCCACATCAACAGTTTGGGCATTTTTATTTGAGGATGACTTAGAACATGGTTAAGAATGATTGTGGGGTGGGGTCAAGATGGTAGAGAAGAGCCAGGAAGTTGCCTGGGCTCTCCCTAGTTTCCCTTGGAAACAACATTAAATCAAGCCTCTAAGTGGATTCTGGAATGACAGAACTTACAAAATGACAGAGTGAAACAATTTTCCAGCTTAAAATAATTTAGATGGAATTCAGGAAAGGTCTGTCTCACTTGGGTAAAAGGGGAGTGCAGCCTAGTGCAGATGGTTTCTGGACAATTCAGCCGGAGGCTCTTAGTCATAGTACAGATCAGCACCTGAGGCCCCATGGTCCTGGATCAGCAGGCCAGTGGCGCAGCAGGTTAGCTCTGAGGCTGCCAGGTCCTGTGCAGAAGGCAAACTGCCAGCCCTGAAACCCCAGCACAATAGGCATGACTAGGCTGGGCTACCCTAGTGTGGTGGGCAAGTCACCAGCACTTGAGGCTCTGGCCCTGAAAGCCAGTGATCAGGCCCCTATCCCCAAGCAAAAGAAGCTTGAGATAGTGCCCCTTGTGTCCCAGGAGCAGAACTCAACTTTAAAAGTCACAAAATAGACTAAAAATGAGCAAAAAACAGAAAAGAGCCCTGACCATAGAAACCTACTATGGCAATGAAGATTAGAAGGAAAACAGAAAGATAAGAAACAGTTTTTACTTCCAGTGTTTCTGATAATGGCCTCATTTCTAAAATATGTAGAGAACAGAGTCAAATTTATAAGAATAGAAGTCACTTACCAATTACAAATGGTCAAAGGATATGAACAGGGAGTTTTCAGATGAAGAAATTAAAGCTATCTATAGTCATGAAAAATGCTCTAAATCATTATTGATTAGAGAAATGCAAATTAAAACAATCCTGAGGTACCCCCTCATGCCTATCAGATTGTCTAATATGACAGAAAAAGAAAATGATAAATTTTGGAAAAGATGTGGGAAGATTGGGACAAAATGCACTATTGGTGGAATTGTGAACTGATGCAACCATTCTGGAGATCAATTTGGAACTATGCCCAAAGGACTATAAAACTGTGCATAGCATTTGATCCAGCAATACCACTACTTGGTCTGTATCCCAAAGAGATCATAAAAAGAGGAAAAGGATCCACATGTACAAAAATATTTATAGCAGCTCTTCTTGTGGTAGCAAAGTTTTGGAAATTGAGGGGATGTCCATCAATTGAGAAATGGCTGAACATGTAGTGGTATATGAATGTAATGGAATACTATTGTGCTATAAGAAATGATGAGCAGGCATATTTCAGAAAAACTTGGAAAGACTTACATGAACTGATGCTGAGTGAAGTGAGCAGAACCAGGAGAACATTATACACAGTAGCAGCAACTTTGTGCGATGATCAACTATGAGAGACAGCTCTTTCCAGCAATACAATGATCTAAGACAATTCCAAAAGATTCATGATAGAAAATGCTATCCACATCTAGATAAAGAACTGTGGAGTCTGAATGTAGATTGAAACACTATTTTCACTTTTTCTTTCTTATGGTTTTTCCATTTTATTCTGATTCTTCTTTCACAGCATGACTAATGTGGAAATATATTTAACATGTATACCCAACATGTACATGTATAACCCATACGAGACTGCTTCCTTTCTTGGGGCAGGGGCAGGGAGGGAGGGAGAAAAATTTAGAACTCAAAATCTTATAAAAATGAATGTTGAAAACTATCTTTATGTGTAATTCTAAAAAATAAAATACTATTAAGTGGGGAAAAACAAAACAAAAAAGAATGATTGCAAAGAATTACAATTCATTATTCAGAGCAAACAAAACTTCTGAGATTAGTATTCTTGATGAAAGGGGTTGCCTAACTCATACTTTCATTTGCACAAACTACAGCTCTGCAGGAATAAAGGGATGTCATGAATCTTAAGGACTCTTTATGTGATAGATTGTAGTTTTGAACTTTATTCAAGACATTTGAAGCTTTGAAGACTATTTCATCCTTAGTTGTAGTTATTTGGCCTTTTGGGTGGTCATATTTTCTCTTGTGATCTTTTGAATCCTTTTGAAGTATTGTTTGTATTCAAGGGTTTTTTTTTTTAAGACTGCATGTAGATTGTTTTTATCACATTGAATTTTACTTTTGTAATTCATGTGATACTTAAAAACCAGTTTAAAATAACTATCTTTTTTTTCCTCATGAATATGTTACTGAGTTACGTGCATATTACACAAAATGGAATTCCTCATTCAGAGCCCCAAAATGTAGGGAGACCCTGAAAATGTAGTAGAAGCACACTGGTTTCAGTAGTATAGTTTGTGCAGAAATATTTCCATTAGATTCATAGAGTGTGATTTAGATGAAGACTATTCATTTGGTCACCTGTTTGACATTCTGCAGCTCTTTAACAGGCTTCCACTTTTGGTTAATTGTGAAAAGCTTTTGAGGCTCATAAGGATTCACATTTTTCCATGGTTCCGGATTTTTCTGTGATCACATCAGTTTTGAAAAGGAGATATATGGACATGTATGCTGTTTCACTTCCAGCAAAACTCACAAATGTGATGAAAGGAATGAGTTCTTTCTTTTTCATCATGAGTTGTAAGAGGTTCATGATTGCAACTTTTGGAGTGGCAGTCTTTCCCTAGCAGTGAGGATGAGCGGGTATTTGAGTGACTGTTCCTAAAGCTAAGAATTGTGTCCTATAAGTCTCCTTTCTTCCTACTGTTAACAGTTTACACTTTTTTGGTTTTTTTTTTTAGTTTACACTTTTTTGTAATTTAAAAAAATGAATTTAAATTTTGCAAAGTTTAAGAATGATCTTCATGCATATTAAAACTTATCTTTGTCCAAATATTTTGTGAATCTAGTTGCTATATGTAAAAAAAATTACAGTATTTTAAAAGTAGTCTATTACTATTTATATAATAATATGACCCCTAAACATAATGTTAAGAGGGAAACTTTGAGCTGATTTGTAGAATGTTCATTCATTATCTACATTTAAAGAATATTTATTTTCCAAGTGTGTTTCACTGTAGCTTTACCATTGCTTTATTTCTTTTGTAACTATTTTAGAGCATCATTGATACCATAAAGAAAAAAGAATACAATTTCTTAGACCATCGGAAAACTGATTTTGATCAGGATTATGAAGAGTTCTGCAAGGAGACTAATGACCTTCATGTAGGTTGTATGATGAAATTCTTATTGACATTCTAATGTTTATTTTTTCCTCTTCTGTATAATCCTGCTAATCATTAGGGATTCAGAAGGGAGAGGTGTCTTCATTATAAAGGTGAATGATATCAACCTCTGTCTGTGCTTTTTGATTTCATATTAATAATTGAGTGCTCTTTCTCATGGATTAAAGGGTCACAAATATACCTTTGGATAATGATTTGTAATAATACACTTTGCTATTGCAGTGCAGAAAGAGAGAATCTCCTTCCTTTTAGTTCTAAAAAGTTTAACTTTCAGCCTCTCCATTGAAGTTAATAATGTGCACAAATTTATTCTATTTATTTGAATCAAATAGCTGTAATAATGAGCCAGATTCTACCTTCTGCCTTCATAATGGTGCAATCAATACATATTTTAGATGGTAGAGGGCAGAACCCTCTTCACTGCCTCCCTCCAGGAATTATTGACTTGAATTAAATTTACTCAGTTCAAGGAGAGAATCATTTCATTCACTTAGAAGTCAGAAACCTGTGCAACACCGGGGGTGTAAGGAAATGTTTTTTATGACAGGAAAGTAAGTTCTTAGTGTCTACTTTAGAAGTTCCTTCTCTCCACCTTGGCAGCTTCTCCTTTGTGGTAGCTATTTCATTCACATGTGCTGGTCCATATGCCTCTGAGACACAGCAGCAGATCCTGTCTCCTTGCCTTAGAATCCATGTTCATTGTGTTGTAGGATCATGGATCACAGTACCATAAAAATTGGGGCGGGATGGCACCTCAGAGGCCATCTCTTGTCTAATCCCCTTTAAAACATATAGGGAAATTAAAGCCCAGGGTTAAGGTGACTTGTCCAAGATCACACAGAGGGTAAGCATCAGAGGTGAAATTTGAACTGAAGTCATCTGACTCCAGAGCCAGTGATCTTTTCACTATTTTCCTTTCATTATTTTTATGCTTGTGTTATGAGGGGCAGCATAGTCTAGTGGATGGAGACTTACTTTGGGATTAGGAAGACCTGGGTTCAAGTCCCATCTTTGATATAAACTGTATATAGGCAAGTCATTTAACCCCTCAGTACCATAGGAAACTCTCTAAGACTATAAATTGAAGATGTGGACACCATCTGCATTGGTAAAGGGAGTTAGTTCCTCATTGGGAACTCTTGATTAGCATTTTTTTTTAGTGAGGCAATTGGGGTTAAGTGACTTGCCCAAGGTCACACAGCTAGTGTCTGAGGTCAGATTCAAACTCAGGTCCTCCTGACTCCAAGGCCAGAGCTCTATCCACTGTGCCACCTAGCTGCCTCCTCACTGGGGACTCTTTACAACAATGAAATAACCGATTTGGCCCCAGAGAAACATTTTTATGGCTTATTCAACAGTATAAAAATAACGCTTACATATATTGATAGCTACCTTGACAGCCCTTTAAAAAGTTTATTATTAATAAGTTTCAATTGTATTATTTAGGAAAAGGTGTAGGGTGTGTTTAGGGAAAACTAGATCCTCTAGTGTGAGGGCTGCTGAGACCTTTTAAAGGCTGCTTTCCACCTTTGGGGTTCACCTGATCCATCTAACTCTCACCTGTGGCTCCAAGGAGCTGTAGCATGTGCAGTGGCCACACCTCAGGAAATTGTTTTGGCAGACGGGCTAAACCAGGATGAGGGTAACTAAGGGATCTCGAATGCATTGGTGTATTAGGGGGATGTCTACCCCAAGCATGTGAAGACTTCCCCTGCTGGAATGGGCAGATGAGAAAAATTTGTTTCAATGACCATGAAGGCCACTGAAGCAGGCACTGTGGAGCACTTGGAGTTTGATTAGATATTGAAGATTCCAAGGTCATCTGCTGCATCTCAAGCCATCATCAGTCATCTTGACTTTGTCCTAGAACTGAACTGTAAAGACTAAGGAAAAGGACTTTGTGCAACTTTGCCTCACTTAAATCCAATTTATGCGCGAATAAAAAAACATCACCCATATCATTTTACCATTTTTGGCTGTCTCAAAGTCCTGTGGTGACAGGCAAGTGACAAAGCAGCAGGTGCACATACACTGGGAGCTGTAGTCGCAACCCTGTACACAGGCAGCCCAGGCCATAGGGTTACCTTCTCATTGGAAGAAGAAGGGGTATTTGGCAGCCCCCTGGGTCTCTGAGTAGCCGTTTAAGGACATCATTGCTCACTGCCTGGTGTGAGAAAGGAGCTACAAAAGGTACCCTAAGAATTGTCTGCTTACCCAACCCTGGCCTGTTTATTGCAGTAGGTCCCACCATGTGATCAAAACACAAAAAAATGTACAAAAAGTTTTGCAAAGATGATTTCACTCACCATCGGTCCAATGGAATGCACACTTATAGATAATACAAAATCCAGAAGGCCTGAAAGACAAACAGTTCTTGTTGCAAAAGAACTCAGCAAGTATCACATCCAAATAGCAGCCCTGAGTGAAACAAGGCTGGAAAATGAAGGACAACTTACTGAAGTCAGAACTGTATATACATTTTTCTAGAGTGGCTGTAGTAAAGGGGAGTACCATGAAGCTGGTGGAGGTTTTGCAATCAAAACTAATCTAGTCAACAAGTTTCTATGCCTACTAAAATGAGTGAATGACAGGCTCATGACAATGTGATTGTTACTTGCAGGAAAATACCATGCCACCATCATCGATGCCTATACTCCCACCATGACAAGCCATGATGAAGTCAAAGAAAAATTTTTTGAATACCTGGAGACTTGTATCATCAATGTGCTAAAAGAAGACTGGGTGACCTTAATGCTAGAGTAGGCTCAGACTATCAGAAGTGGCAGGGATGGGAGAGATGGAGTTGGAAACAGCAACAGCAATGATCACTTACTACTGAAGACTTAGTCTTCTCATGAACTTCTCATCACCAACACTGTTTTCCATTTACCTAAATGTAATTAAACTTTATGGATGCACCCTCACAGCAAACATTGACATTTAATAGACTATGTGATTGCAAAGAGAAGACACAAACAGGATGTGAGAGTGATGTAGGCATTGTGTGTTGCGGAATACTGGACTGATCATAGACTTATCCTCTCCAATCTAAATATGCACATTAAACAAAAGTGGTGGCCTCAAGACAAAACGGCTATCAGAAGACTTCACACAGAGAAGCACAGATTAGAGTGCTTCTCTGAGTGGGAACAGTTTATTGCTAACTTGGAAGGAAAGTTGAGCCAACACATGGCTGGCAACAGTGCAGCTGAAAAGAAATGGACTTTGGTGTATAGCACTGCATTTGTTCATCTGAATTAGAACACTTGCAAACATCAAGACTGGTTTGATGAAAATGATGGGGAAATTCAGAAGCATCTGAATGAAAAATGAGAACTCTACAAGATTTGCCAGCAGGATAGTTCATCTATCTCTAAGAAGGCAGCATTTAACTCCATCAAAAGTAAAGTACAAGTGAAACTTAGAGAGATGCAGGATTCTTGGCTCAGTAAGAAGGCAAACAAAATTCAGTTTTATGCTGATAGTAACAATCCAAAGCACTTTTATGAAGTCCTGAAGGATATTTATGGGCCAAAGACATATGGTAAATCTCAACTACTCAATGCTAATGGAACCACATTGATTAGTGATAAGGACATGATCCTGGAGAGATGGGCTGAAAATTTCCATAGTTCAACAAATCCTCATCAAATCAATGCTGAAGTCATTGATCATTTACTTCAAGTTGAAGTCCATCCCTCCTTAGACAAATTTACAACAGAAGAAGAGGCTTTGAATGCCATTAGATACCTTTCCTGTGGCAAAGCACCTGGTGCTGATTCTATTCCAGCTGAGATTTACATAGTGGGAGGTTCATTGCTCCTACAAAAGCTGAGTGAAATTTTTCAGGTTATATGACAAGAGGAGGTTATCACCTAGGAGTTCAAGGAGACCTCAATTGTCCATCTCTATAAAGGTAAAGGAAATAGGTTGTCCTGTGACAATCACAGGGGTGGGGAATGATCCTCTCTCTTAGTTACTGCTGGCAAGATTCTTGCCAGAGGCTTCCTTGATAGACTGATCCTTCACCTGGAAGATGGACATCCACTTGAGAGCCAGTATGGCTTCAGAAAGGGCTGAGGAATGGTGAATATAGTGTTTGCTTCCTGATAACAACAGGAGAAATGCCAGGAGCAGAGCAAAAGTCTCTACACATTGTTGATTTCACTAAGGTCTTTGATATTATCAGTCATAAGGGCTTATGGGAAATTATGTCAAAATTTGGTTGCCTGGAGAAGTTTATTAGTATTGTACATCAGTTTCATGATGGCATGCTTGCTCTGGTCTTGCATAAAGGACAATGCTCTCGTGCTTTCCCATTCATCAATGGAGTGAAACAAGGCTGTGTACGTGCTCCCATGCTTTTTAGTATGATGTTTTCAGTCTTGTTGTCAAATGCCTTCAATGAGGATGAACATGGCATTGAGATCAGCTACCACACTGATTGTAAATTATTAAACTTGAAAAGACTACAAGCCAAGACTAAAATGGAGAGTGTTGGTGCATGACTTTTTGTTTTCAGATGATTGTGCACCCAATGCAGCCTCTGAGGCTGATATGCAACAAAGCATGTATAGATTCTCTGCTTCTTGTGCTAATTTTGGCCTGACAATTAACACCAAGAAAACACAGGTGTCCCATCAGCCAACAGCATGCCATCCATACATGAAACCATCAGTGACAGCAAATGGAGAAGTTCTGAATACTGTGGATAAGTTCACTTATCTTAGCAGTGTACTTTCCAGGGATGTACACATTGATAATGAGTTTGACAAACACGTTGTCAGAGCTAGCTCAGTGTTTGGGAAGCTCCGAAGGAAAGTATGGAAGAGAAGAGATATTAGACTGACTACCAAATTAAAGGTCTACAGAGCTGTTGTGCTGACTTCCTTATTGTATGCCTGTGAAACCTGGACAGTATACCAGAGCCATTCTAGGAAACTGAATTGCTTCCATTTGGATTGTCTTAGGAAGATTCTGAAGATCACCTGGCAGGATAAGGTACCAGACATTGAGGTCCTTTCTCTAGATAATCTGCCAAGCATTCAAACTCTACTGCAGAGAGGGCAACTCCAATGGGCTGGCTACATTGTATGAATGCCAAACATGCATTTGCCTAAAAGATTTTAATGGAGAACTCGCACAAAGCAAGTGTTCGTGTGGTAGTCAGGAAAAGCAATATGAGGGCATTCTTAAGGTCTCTCTTAAGAACTTTGGAATTCATTTCATGACATGACAGACACTAGCACAGGACTACTTTGCATGGCATACCCTTATCAGAGAAGGGGCTGTGTTCTATGAGCAAAGCAGAATTGAAGTAGCTCAAAAGAAACGTGAGGAGCACAAATTTAGAGAATCCACCCCAAATGCTCACAAGCAGGTCATCATGTCTGACCTATGGTAGAGCATTCCGAGCCGATGTTTGTCTGATTAGCCATAGCTGAACACACTGTAACTTGACTCTAACATAGTGCTTTCATTTTGGTTCTCTTTGAGAATGAAGGATCATAACCAGATGAAAAAAAAAGCTCAAAATACTCTAAGTAGGGATATGCTTTGCTTTTTTTTTTTTTTAACCCTGAATATCATAGGTCTAAATTATAGACTTGGGTAGAACTTGAGGTAATTTACATAGATGACTAGTACAGGTTAATTTTGTCCTAATTTTTTGTTGAATTTATAGTCTTTATCCAGACTATCACCTAAATTGGGTGGGTGTGGTAGCTCATGCCTATAGTCCCTGCTCTTTGGAGAGGCTGATTCTGGTGGATTGCTTGAATTTAGGAGTTCTGAGCTGCAATAGTGCTAAATCAGAGACAAGTATACAACCAATATGGCAAGCCATCAGGTTTGGAGGTTCCCTGTGATAGAGTAAGCTGGCCTGAGTCAGAAAAATGAAGCTATGTGTGGATCAGAATTGGGATCAGGCCTGTGGATGGCCACTGCACTTCCAACCCAGATAAGATAGGGAGTCCAGCTCTCAAAAAAAAAAAATACCCACCACCTCTCAAAGTAGATTCATGTATTCTGAGAATTCTTTATGGGAAGTTATTATATTATCATAATCTCATAACATGCATCTTATGAGAATTAAAAATAAAAGGATTTAATACTTATTAAACTTGAATCTTTTTTATCCAATATGATTTTAATCAATAAGAAACTCTATCAGTCCTCAATCCCCATGCCATCTCTATAATATTTGATAATATTGATTCTTTCTTCCTTAAAACTCTCTCCTTTTTTGTCATACTTGACAATACACTATGATATTGATTCCTTTTTCTTATTTGTCTTTTCCTCTGGCTTCTCTCACATCCTAGTTGTGAGCATTCCTCAGAGCTTAGTCTTTTCTTTCCCTTAGAAAATTTATTCATTCTTATAACTTCACACGACTGTCTCTGGAGAAAATGTCCCGTTCCCCCAAAGTCATTATGGATTCTTTGGGTTAGGGTCAGGTCTAAGACAATAGGCTTTGATGGATGTTGGGGAACCAGACATAGAAGAGGGACAAGTACAAGTATAGAACAAGGCCTGAAATACAAAGTAGTGGGCAGATAATGAAGTGGACTTATCTGGGTTATATATCCACAAGTTAGCAGTCCTGCAATGAGCAGTCCAAGCACATACCAATATGATAGGTCAGGAAAATGCAGTGGGTAAAAACTAGATAGACACAATGAACTCAGCTCTTGGAGAACAAATCAAACCAACAAGAATTTGTTAAGTGCCTGTTGTGTGCCAGGTACTATGAAAGCAAAGACAACGCTGATGGCTGAGCAAGCAGTCAGGAGCAGAGAACAGATAAGGGGAAGCAAAGAGTCAGGCCCAGTTCAAAGAAACTGAGTAAGATGTTGAGCAGGCCTTAGCACCAGAAAAATCTGGCTTCAAGTATTGCCTCTGCTGCCTGCTGCCTTGGGAACTGTGTGACTGGGCAAGTTGAGTGTCCCAGGGATCTCTTTAAGACTCTAAGCTACAGAGAACATATGTACATGGATCAATAGAGGATGGAGCTTCCTCCCTGGGAGCTCCCTGTACTGATGAAATCATGGGTTTGTTTAAGAAAATTATCTATGTGTCTGTCTATCTAAACAGATGGGGGTGTGTGTGTGTGTATGTGTGAATCTAGGGCTCAGACAAGTAAGGTTTTTACTTAAAGATTAGCTGTGCACTTGGATGACATATGCTGTACCAGTTATATCTATTATGGGAGGATACCAACAAAAAAGAGAAGGATGGAAAAAGGCCTCCCCTATAGGTGAAGTTTTTTGAAGAAAAATTCACTTGCATGGTAGCAGTAGAAAACTATCCCAGGCAAATTGAGGTTAAACTTGGCTAGAGAGCTTTCTATTTAGGGCCTCCCCTGAAGATATCTCATTTATTTCCCCCCACAACCACCTCCAACCCTTTCTTTTACTGATTAAATTCAACTTTTTTATTATTGGGTTAAATGTTCAAGAGACAAAGATTAAAAAGTCAAACAGTCCCCACTTCCAAGGTTCTACATTCTACTGGAGTGATATAAGAGATATAACTCAGACTCAAATAGGTACAGGATAAAGAAAACTGAGGAGGGGAAGAACATTAAAGACTTGGGCTGAAAGAGATCAAGGAAAGGTTTCATGGAAGAAGTGGCACTCTTTGAGTCTTGAAAGAATAAGGGTTCCAGAGTGGGAGATGAGGAGATAGTGTATAACAGTCATAGGATAGGGTTATGTAAATGAATGGATGGTAGAGATGGAATATTGAGTTTGGGGAATGACTAATAGAAGAGTTTGGTTAGAATATAGGATGTTTAAAATGGATAAGTATTAGAAAGACTAATGGGAACCAGACTATGGGGAGTCTCAAATGCTAAGCTAAGGAGCACATATTTTATTCTATGGGCAATGGGGAGCCATTGTAGGCTTTTGAGTAGGCCATTGACTGTGATCAGAACTGTGCCTTAGATACATTAATTCAGTAGCTGAGTGGAAGAGGAATTGGGGAAGGACTGGAGTTCATGATATAGGTAAAAGATAATAAATTATCTGCTTAGAGATAATACTGGAACCCTTGGGAGCTGATAATATCTTCAAGAGAGAGAGTGAGAAGAAGAAGCAGCAGCAGCAGCAGAAGAAGAAGAAGAAGAAGAAGAAGAAGAAGAAGAAGAAGAAGAAG
>NW_020954569.1:27745612-27828294 GCF_900497805.2 Vombatus ursinus
AGAAGAAGAAGAAGAAGAAGAAGAAGAAGAAGAAGAAGAAGAAGAAGAAGAAGAAGAAGAAGAAGAAGCAGAAGCAGAAGGAGAAGGAGAAGAAGGAGAAGGAGAAGGAGAAGGAGAAGAAGGAGAAGGAGAAGGAGAAGGCCTAGAACAAACTCCTGGGGAACATCTATGCTAAATAGCAGCTGATGAATATAGCAAAGGAAACTGAGGAGTTGGTTAAACAGTTGGGGAGAGCCAGAAGAGAACAACATTATTAAAGTCAAGGAAGGAGAGTATTTCCAACTGCCAACTAGATAAATCCATTTGGAAATGACTTAAAGTCAGCTCTTTTATTTCTCTCTCAAACTCATGACATCCACAACTGAATTAGCTCCTCACCTAAAAGTTCTCCTTTATTAAATTGGATTCCCTTCAAAATCCAAAGGCACCATTGTTCTAGTCATTTGTACTCAAAGCCCTGTAAAGTTCAACATTTCCAAAATCAAACTTAAAATCTCTTTCTCTCTTTTTCTCCTCCATCTACTAAATTGGACTTTATGAATTCCTTAGCATTTTGTCCATGCCCTTTTCTTTTCCCAACTTCCCTTTTGCTTTCAATGGCATCACTATTCTCCCAGTCACCTACACTCTCCACCTCAGTGTTATCCTTGACTCCTCACTTGTACGCATCCATTATATCTTCCAATCTGTTTCCAGATATTTCCATTTCTACCTTCACAACATTTCTCATCTATATCCTCTTCTCAACTCATCCAATTGCAGCTCTAATTTAGGCCCTTATCACATCTCACCTGAACTGTTGCAATAGCCTTCTAACTGTCTCTCTGTCTTGTCTCTCTCCATTTCAATCCATTCTCCATTTAGTTGCCAATGTGATTTTTTTCTAAAGTCTGTGAACATATTCCCCCCTTTTCCCCTTCCATCTATGAACTCCAGTAGCTCTCTATTTGCTCCAGAATCAAATATTGAATATGTTTGCATTTCATGCTCTTCAGAACTGGGATCCTTCCAGCTTTTCTGGTCTTCTCACATTTTATTTCTCTTCAGACACTTTTGTTTCTAGCAGCACTGGTCTGCTTGCAGTTCCTTGAACAGAACCCTTTATTTCTTTTCTCTGTATCTTTGCACTACCCCTCTCCCACCCCTGGAATATTCTGCTCTTTTACCTGTGCCTTTTATTTTTCTGGGCTTCTTTCAAGATTTGGCTCAAATTCTACTTACTCCGGGAATTCTCTTTGAGTTTCCCCAGGTGATAATTTCTCTCTTAAAGTGCCTTATATTTACTCCATATATATCTTGTCTGTACCTATTTATCTGCCCCATTGTAATATAAGCTCCTTGAGAGCAAGGCTGTGTTGGGTAAGACTGAAATGCAGGTGTTCTTGTCTCTGAGGTCAATTCTCTGTGTACATATTCTATTCTGTGACACAGAATAAAGTAAATATAGTCCAATTATTTGATTCAACCATAGGCTATTTTTGATTAATCTCAGTGTCTCTCTCTCTCTCTCTGTGTCTGTGTGTCTGTCTGTCTCTGTCTATCTTTGTGACAGAGACTTAGAAAATAGTCTGTCTTTTTCTCTTTGTTCTCTCTTCCCCCAACTCTCTCTACCTTTCTTATAAAATATGATTCAGGATGGCAGACATGACATTTCTTTACAAGACCTTCACAGAAGCAATTCACAAGGAAAAGTGCCTTCCTGCATTATGCAATAGTCTAGTTGGGAGTCTGGGCTTTTTGGTTCCAAAGTTCACTCCAATAGAGCTTTTCTAACTCTAAGTAATTACCTTCTCCCAGCTGTTACCTTGTTCTGTACCAGTGTCCAGTGGCCCGTTAGGTAATAGGGCATGGCATCAAGCACAAAATGATCCCAGTGAACTGTATTAAGGATTATTTGCTCTAATCTAATTTAAAGAATTTTGGTAAAAATTGTAATTGGCATGGTTGATTAGTAGTCATTTTGTACTTAAAATTGAAATCATGACTTCTCTGAAATACATTATCAGCTTGTGACTGTTTCATTAATGTGAAATTTCCAAAGCTTTTCATGTTCATGATCAGGTTTTCTTTTATTTTAGAATCAGTTACAGGAATTCATGGATATCACATTTGAAAACATTCAAAACACAGAGCGAGGACTAATGATGTTGAAGAAATTTGAAAGGTAAAAAGAAATTTGAAATGATTTTCTCAAGTATAGTCTTTAGGATCATGATAATATTAATATTAAAGAAGTTAACATAATTTCTCGTTTCCTTTTCTAATTAGAAAGAAAAAAAACTGTGACAAATTTGTTTCTTCCTGTTCCTCCCCACCTCAACCCTGACTTCTCCAACCTCCTAGATAACCTACTTTTTAACCCATTTGCGAAAAGCTAAGTTAGCCTGGATAAAATCAGAGATCTTTAGATTTGGGAGGAACCATAGAAATTATTTCAAACTCTTCATTTTACAGATGAAGAAGATGGCTTTCAGAGAAGATAAATGACTTGCCAAAGATTAACCAATAAGTTTAGTGTGAAGCCAGCACTGGTATCATGGTTTTTGACCAATACTCAGTCTAAAAAAATTTCTGAGCAGGCAAGCATGCTGCATAAGCAGCAAAGTATAGAGACCAATAAAAGCATGTATGAAACATAGTTTTACTATTTTAATAAGATAAAAAATAGCAAAATTAAGTTAACATATAATGATTTGCATAATAGGTATTATGTATGGTAAATGATAAATAACTCATATAAATAACTATAGTTAATAGTAAAAATATTTTACCTTAGTTTTTAATATTTTTATTTTCACTTTTTAAGCTTTGTAATATCCATACTCAGGGGATAATGTCAGCAGTTTTCCCTTCTTAGCACACTGCTAAAATGCAAAAACCACTAGACACGCAGTTAGATGATCTGAATACAAGTCCTCACATGGTTACTTCCTAGCTTGGTGACTCAAGTTGTGTGAGCTAGTTTCCTCGTGTACAAAATGGGGATAATTATACTTGAACTACCTTCCTTACTGAACTGTTGTGAGGAAGGTATTTTTTTTAATTTAGAAAGTGCTATGTGAATGTGAGTTATTGTTATTACTATTATTTTCACACACACATGCACACATTTTAATGAATTGAACTAGGTGACCTCTGAGGTCCCTTTTAAATATCAGATTTGTGATTTTAGATTCTGGATCTTACTTTCCAACAGATAAATTTGTCTTTTTCCTGGCCCCCTTTTTCCTGGATCAAGATTAAGATTTTCAATGTTTCACCCACATGCCCTTTTGAAGAATGCAGCCCCTGTCTTCAATGCAGAACTCAGATAATTCTACAGTTTCCCAGAACTGTCCTCTGCTAGGGCAATCTCTAGTCTGAGGCCCTGGAACCTTTCTCTCTATAAGTCAGGATGTCCATATCCAAATTCTAACTACCACCACTTACAGCATCCCATCCCTTTCCTTTACTGTATCTGAGCCCTCTTTACAAAAGATATTTACTTATAAGAGACATCAAGAATAGGGCTACAGGTGATTAAAAGTACTTGTAAAATATATACTACCCATAGAAGTCTATGTAGCTTCTAGCTTACTAGTCTATCCATTCATCTAAATAACAATCTCTCCTCCATTGTTGCAATCAGCCTTTAAATTATATAGTTTAAGAACTAGGATATCTCTTCTGTGGCATTTCCCTGTACTATTTATTTAAAGTTTTGAAGTTTCCATCACCTCAGGTCACTGCTAAAAGTTGAAAGGTAGTATTGATAACATTGGCTTAGTAGTTTGTCACCTGACCTGTGATAGAGTCTTTTGAGCTTGTATTGGTCTGATCAGCCGCAGTCAGACACACTTACCTTGACCCCAACTTAGTGATGTCATTTTGGTCCTCTTTGAGCACAAAAGACAATAATCAACCAGCCAACCAGCAGTTTGTTAGCTTAAGATGTGTAACTGGACGCAGAGGTATTATTATGAGAATAACATTTAAATCACAATTATACTGGCTGTATTATTAAATCAATGAGAAATAACATTTCTCAATAGCAAAGTTACAAATTGTAAGAAAACTTCTAATTAATTATTATTATGTATTTCTGTAGTCAGTGTGGTCTCTTTGGTTTGAGTTTTCTGACATGATTTCTGATTTAGGGACATGCCCAGAGCTTTCACTCAGATGTGCAGTCTCTGTTTTTTTCAGTAGTCCTTGCTAACCCATCTTTTCTTCCAGAGAAAAGCCTTTGTTAGCCTACCTAACTTACAAATGGATTTTTTGTGACTATATTTGGTCCAGTCAGTGCATGGGTACCCTCTCTCTTACTGTCCCTCCCTTGGCAGAATTTGACAGATTATCTTCCACAAATAGTAAATTGGAAGTACTTGTAATAGCTTCATTTTTTTTGGTTTCATATCCAATCTTGTCACTTAAATGAAATATAAATTAAAGATTATTATTAAAATGTAGATAATCTGAGTTTTATCATTATTTAAATTACTTGAATTTCAGATTTGGTATAGATAATGAATGGAATATCAGTGATCCATCACAATAAGCTGTTTTTCTGTTGATTATTCATATTACAGTGAGTTGGTCAAGCTAAAGGGGCCCTTTGCTTCAGCTATATGACCACTTTTCTCTCTCAGTGATCTGTTTTTGGAAACTTTGGGAAAGATGCATTTTCTTTCAAATCTTTCTCCCATCTATGGAACTAGGTTACTCCTTTTCCATAAATATCATCAAGAAAACCTTGCAGATATTGATTTTTTTCTTTAAGTCAACAAGCATTTATTAAACTACTACATACTAGCACTGTTCTAAGCTCTGGACATATGATGAAAGGCAAAAACAATTCCTACTTTCAAGGAGCTCACAGTTCAATGGGGAGACAACATGCAAACAATGATGATCAAACCAGATATAGGCAGGATAAATTAGAGATTATTCCCTTCTTTTTTACCTTACCCTTCACCAAGTGTTAGAAGTTCATGTAGTAAACCAAATGTTAAGATTAGAGGATTGAATGCAGGTTTTTCTTTTAAAGATAAACTGACTTTTGCATTTGATCTTTTTAAAGATATACTGACATCAAAGGAGGAAAGTTTTACTGGTGATGAATACTGTATTTGGGACACAAATGTTCAGTTATTTATTTTTCCATTTAATTAAATATTTAAATTAAATATTTAATCAATTTTATAATAGTGAAAATGAGATACAACACATGGATAGTCCAAGTGGGTATACTGGCATCTAGGACATATTAAAAGAGAGGAAGTTCTACTGGGTGTTGGTTAGCTTTTCTTTGGAGGATTCATGGAAAGACAGATCATTAATGAATGACTGAATGAATGAATATATGAATGAATAAAGTGTTTATTAAGAGCTTACTAAGTGCAAATACAAATGAAAAAGCAAAACCATTCCTGCTCTGAGTAGCTTATATTCTAATGAAGCAAGACAACATGTATGGAAAGTTTTAGCTCCAAAATGAGAATTTCACAGGATGAAAAGGCATCGAGGGCTGTATCTGAATTGGTTTAGGAAATGTCCATACTGATGAAGTGAGAGAGGCATCAAACTATCAAATTATGACAAAACCCAAACCTATGTATCCAAACATAGTTTGTTTACAATTTAACTGACTTTAAAACTCTGATTGTTATGCTTGATGTACATATTGAGAAAATTCAGCATGTGCTCAGGGCACTGTCTCTTTCTTTCCAAAAATATGCAGCATTCTGTGACTTTGGAGCCCTTTATGAATATCTCTGAAGTATTTCCAAACATTTACAAGTTTAGGAAAAAACAAAAACAACACTGCATTACCAGGATGATACAGTTCTGCCTATATTTCATGACTTTTGAATTATTTCAAATAGCATTGTGCAACTAATTCATTCTTCTTACACATAGAACAGCCATATGAATCAAGTGATTTCAAAATCTTAAGGCTTTCATTTATTCTAAAATATCCTTTTTATTATTAGGTTGAATATACCTAACCTTGGCATTGATGAAAAATATCAGATGGTTCTTGAAAACTATGGAGCTGACATTGAGATGATCTCCAAACTGTACACTAAACAGAAAAGTGACCCTCCATTGGCTCGGGACCAGCCCCCTGTTGCTGGGAAGATCCTGTGGGCCAGGCACCTCTTTCACAAGCTTCAGCAACCAATGCAAATTTTCCAGCAGCATTCAAATGTGCTTAAAACAGCAAAAGCTAAGCACATAGTCCGGAAATATAACAAGATGGCAAAAATTCTCTTGGAATTTGAGATTCTCTATCACAGGGCATGGCTTCAACAAGTAAGACTGAATTTATTTTCTGCCCAGGTGCTCAAACAATGAGACACAGAGAAGCATGGGATATGCATGCATATGAACTTTTGTCTATATTTTGGGGAGGAGTTATATTGAAATTTGATTTTTATTATTGTTGTATATGAAACAGTAAGCACGGTGGATAGGCTGCAGGGCCTGGAGACAGGAATACTCCATTTCCTGAGTTCAAATCCAACCTCAGACACTTACTAGCTGTATAATCTTGGGAAAGTCACTTTACTTATTTGCCTCAGTTTTTTCAGTTATAGTTGCCTGTAAAATGAGCTAGAGAAGGAAATGGTAAGCCATTCCAGTATCTTTGCCAAGAAAACCTCAAATGATGTCACAAAGAGTCAGATATAACTGAAATGACTGAACAACAAAAAAGCCTTCAGGCAAACAAAGACAACAATGAAACAACCCCTGTCTTAAGGAACTTATGGGGTAAATAAATTGTGTAAATGTAAGCAAATGCAAGGTATTTTTTTTTGCATAAAGATGATAATTAAACCCATGGGAGCTTGTGAAGTCACCAAGTGAGAGGCTAGAGAGAGAGAAAAGAAGGGGGCACAAGGCATAGCATTTGGGTATAGTTATAGGGGGAGGGCAAATCAGAAGAGGTTTCTTTAAGTAATTGTCACTTGAGCTGATCTTTGAAAGCACATAGGGATTCCAGGGACACATATGAAGAAAAAAAGCATTTGAAGTATGGGGGACAGCCTTTTTTGCAAAGGCATAGAGTTTGGAGACTGTATATTGAATAGTAAGAGAAATATCTGATAGGCCAGTTTGTCTGGAACATAGAGTGAATGAAGGGAAGTAATATGTAATAAACTAGGAAAGATTGCCTTGAGCCAGATTTGCCCTTTTCCTATCCATTCTTAGGGAGAGGGATGTAGATGGCAATTCAACAAAGGAAACTAAGAAGGGATGGTGAGATAGGTAGGAGTAGAACCAAGAAAGTATCAAGGTTGAGAGGATAGTTGATAGTATTTTATATTGAGGAGAGGTCATGAAGCTCTTTGAGATAAGGATAACCTCTTCGCCCAGAACAATACTTAGTATTTAATAAGCATTTAACAAATGCTGATTTATTGCTTGATTGGTGGTAGCAGAACTGTAGAAGGGGGGTATAATGTACTAAGAGAGTGGTGTTTTTATCTCCTTAAAGCATGAACTTTGGCATTCTAAGAATAAGATCTGTTTTCATTGTGTGGTGAACAAACATATTCCTGGAGTGACTGAATCATATTAACCTTGATATTTTTGCTATAAATTAAACCAGAAGACAAAAGGAAGTTGTAGCTAAATGGAAATATGTCTCACAAGCTCTTTGAGGAGCAAATTAAGGAGTTAGTGAAGTTGATTTTATCATATGTCCAAGGGCAACAAGAAACATCATTTCATAGGATATTAGGTCATCTCATATTGAGTACAGGTAATAAGCATTTAAAAAAAATAAGTGTGAAATAATTTCATCTTATGGATGACTACTTATCACAAAGGAAGAGGAAGTAAAGAAAATCTACAAAAACCTCAATAAACCAGTTAACATTAAGTCAACATACACTCTAATAGTTGATGATGCCTATGACTTTAATGCAAAGGTGGGTATAGTTTAGTACAGTAAAAATATGTTTTAGAGCCCAAAATATTGTGTGTACTAGAATGGGTAAAATCATTATTAAGTATTATTAAGTACTACCAAACTGAACTATAATAGGACAGTTTACTCTCAATTTCCCATCCCTGGAGTAGAATTCCTGGAGGATGGAGAATTGAGCATTATACATTACATCCTAGGCTCTAATGTGGGGAGCAGTATTTTTGCATATTCTTGATAACTCAAAAGGAAAGAAAGCTAAAATATGTTACTTTAACATTTGAATGGAAATCAGCTCTTGTTGCTGTTTAGGTTATGCATGGAAAATTGACCTGTGCAAGTGTCAGTTCACACACATATGTGAAAAGACCAAATTGTAGATCTGTTGAATACCAATACAAAAGAATTCTTTCGGGAAATGGGTAAGCACACTTTCTGCACATTGCTGTGCTAATTATTATTATTTTTTCTCTCTCCCACAGACTGAATTAACTAAAATTGGACTTGGGGCTTCCTTATTGGTGAGAGCTCCAGAAACAGGGGAATTGTTTGTGAATTTTGATTTTGAGATATTAACATTATTTCGAGAAACAGAGTGCATGTCACAGATGGGTCTTGAAATCCCACCGTTTGCAAGGGCTTTTTACCAGAAACGGGAAATTTACAAGAAGCATTTTAATCAAATGAAGGTATGGTGATTTTAGAGCTAGAAAAATAGCAGATAATCTCTTTTAATTTTCTCTTTTCTTCTTGAATGCTTTTCTACACATTTTTAAAATCATAGTTTCAGTGACTAAGAAATGATAATTACAGTACCTTCTGGAATGATACTCTGCAATTTTCAAGGCTCTTCACATATATAATCTCATTTGATCCTCATAAAAATCCTGGGAAGTAGGCAGGGCAAACAATATTATACTTACCTTACATTTGGAGAAACTGAGGCTAAGAGAGGTTAAATAATATGGTTAAAAAATGGCAGAGCTAGGACTGAAATGCAGATCTTCAAACACCTAGTTGTTTCAGTGTTTTTTTCTGGTATGACAAACATGAAGTAGAATTTGGACCAGTATCTAGGTCTGGAGATTGTTTCAAACTTTCCTTAATTTCTTCCAGATTTTGCCAAATTTCTCTCCCCCCACTCCATTTAATTTCTCACATAACTTTATTAGTATAATACTCCTCCCACCTCCCCACCAAATTACCTCCATCACATCTACATCTCTTTTATTTGGCTCAAGTCCTTCTCTCTTCTCCTGTTCCTTCTCTCATAGCTTTATCCTATAGAAGCTGGAAGATAAAAATGCTTCCATTTTATGGGTGAGTTCATCTCATTTATATTCACAGTTATGAATACTAACTGTCCATTTCACTTCATCCTATTTTCTTCTGTTTATACTTCTCTCTTTCTTTTTATTCTGTCCCTCCTCAAAAGTCTGTATTGCTTCTGACTTCTGCCTCCCATAATCTGCCTTTTCTTTTATTATCTCCACACATCTCTTATCCCCTTCCCTTCCTATTTCCCTATTGGGTAAGATAGATTTCTATAACCCAACTTAATGTGTATATATATGCTTCCCTCTTTGAACCAATTCTGATGAGAATGGAGTTCAAGCATTACCTGCCCCTGCCATTTCCCTTCCACTATATAAGTTCTTCCTTGCACATCTCTTTTATGTGAGAAAAGATTCCCCATTCTACCTCTCCTCTCCCTTTACACTTCTCCTGGTGCATCCCTCTTCCTCATTCCTTCATTTTTTGAGAGATTATCTCAACTTAGTTGACTCACACCCACATCCAATGTCTATGTAGACCTCTTCTAACTGACCTAATAATGATAAAGTTCTTAGGAGTTACATGTATCATCTTCCTATATGGGGATATAAACAGTTTAGTTTTATTGAGTCTCTTATGATTATTCTTTCTTGTGTCTGCTGTTTGAATGTCAGATTTTCTATTTAGCTTTGGTCTTTTCTTGAGTCTTCTGTTGGAATGTCAGCTTTTCTATTTAACTTTGGTCTTTTCATCAGGAATGCTTAAAATTTCTCTATTTCATTAGCTATCAATATTTTTTTACCCTGAAAGATTATATTTACTTTTGCTGGGTAGGATATTCTTGGGTGTAATCCTAGTTCCTTTGCCTTCCAGAATATCATATTTTCAGTCCTCTACTCCTTTAACCTGGAAGCTGCTAAATCTTATGTGATCCTGATTGTGACCCCATGATATTTGATTTGTTTCTTTCTGGCTGCTTAAATTATTTTCTCCTTGACCTGGGACCTTAGGAATTTGGCTATAATATTCCTGGGAGTTTTCATTTTGGGATCTCTTTTAGGAGGTGATTGGTAGATTCTTTTAATTTCTATTTTACCCTCTTGATCTAAGATGTTGGGGAAGTTTTCCTTAATAATCTCTTTAAATATGATGTCTAGGCTCTTTTTTTGATCATAGTTTTCAGGTGGTCTAATAATTCATAAATTATCTCTTCTGGATCTATTTTCCATGTCAGTTGTTTTTCCGATAAGATATTTCACAGTTTCTTTTATTTTTTTTCTCCTTTTCACTTTGTTTTGTTGTTTCTTGATGTCTCACAGAGTCATTAGCTTCCATTTGCCAAATTCTAATTTTTAAGGAATTATTTTCTTCAGTGAGATTTTGTACGTCTTTTTTCCACTTGGTCAATTCTGCTTTTTAAGGAGCTTTTATCTTCAGGAAGTTTTGTACCTCAGCCAGTTCTGTTTTTTAAAGTGTTATTTTCTTCAGTATTGTTTTGCACTTCTTTTACCAGGATGTTAATTCTCTTTTCATATATTTCTTGCAACACTCTCATTTTTCTCCCCCACCCCTAATTTTTCCTCTACCACTCATCTCTTTCTTGAACTCTTCAAGAAGTTTTGCTGACTTTGGGTCCAATTAGCAATTTTCTTTGAGGCTCTGCTTGCAGCTATTTTCACAATGTTATCATCTTCTAAGTTTATTTCATGGTTTTCTCTGCCAAGATAGTAGCTTTTTTATGGTCAAATTATTATTATTATTTTTGTTGCTCATTTTTCCAGCCTACTTCTTGAGTTTGAACTTTATGTTACAGTTGGGATCTGCTCACCTGGGAATAGGGAGACACTGTTCCAAAATTTGTGCTTTTTGTGCTGATGTTTTCAGAGCCAATTCTGGGGATTTACAAGTTTTTGGTGTTTTCAAGGTGGTGTGGTCTGGAGGGAGGTTTTGTCACTGCTCTTCTGGTCTGTGCTGTGGTGTTTACCCAGGAAGAGCCCCTGTTCCTCTGTAGTAGCAAGTGCTAGGGTCCTCTTGGCTCTGGAACTGTAAGCAGGTTCCTTGCTCTTTTGTGGCCACAAACATTAGTGCTCCTCACTGCCCTGGAACTTGGACCCAAAGCTATTTTTTGAGTTGCTAATCAGCTTTAGCTGTCCTCGGTTACAGCAATGGGTCACCTTTAATTTCTTTCCAACTAGTTGCATGACCCCCTTACTGGCTCTGGGCTAAGAGCTCATGTCGCTGATGTTGTTGACACCTCCACTGGTGACTGCTTCCAAGGTGCTCTGTTTGTAGTACTGCAGTGTGTAGTCTGGGATGGCTTCCATGCCAGTGTCACAGACTTCTCCTGCCAATCTCCTAAGTTGTCTATGGTAGAAAAAATCTCACTCTGTCCTTTTGTTGGCTCTGCCTCTCCAAAATTTGATTTGAGGGGTTATTTTAATATTTTTGGAGGGGAATGTTGGAATTCATCTGGTTCAGTTGCTGTCTGTACAACTAACTCTCCCTTATCTTGGCTATGTCTTCTAGGACTCGTCCTCCTTGACCTCTGTTGCTTTGGGCATTGTTGACCATTCCTTTTTCTAGATATTCTCTCCTTCTTTAGGTTTTGTGATATTGCTTTGTCTCACTTCTCTTCTTAACAGTCTGAAAATGCTTCCAAGTCTCTTTTGAAGGATCTTCATCTGTGTCCTACCCACAACCGTGTGTGTGCATTTCAAAGATTCTCTCCTCATCTCTCTTCTCTGTTCACCATACATAATCCAAGATGGTTTCATCATATCCAATCTCTCCCTTTTCTTATCCATATTCCACACAGTTGCCAAATTTATACTCCTCAAGAATAGTTCTCACAACATTGCTTTTCTGCTTAAGAAACTTCTTTGGCTTTCTAATGGCTCCAGAAAAAAAACAAAAAATGAAACTATAAAATAAATGTCCTTAGTTTGACATATATAAAGTTTATAATCTGTCTCAAGACTATTTTTACAGGTTTATTATATATTATTCCCCTTCATTCATTCTATGTTCCAGAAAAACAGTCCTATTAGATATTGTCCTGTATTCAACATTCCATCTCCAAACTCTATACTTTTGCAAAAGCTATCCCTGATACCTAGAATGCTCTTTCCCTTCCCCTGTGTTCCTAGAATCCCTATGTGCCTTCAGATATTTGCTCAAGTGACATTTATTTATTTATTGTTTTGGCTAGGCAGTGGGGTTAAGTGACTTGCCCAGGGTCATACAGCTAGTAAGTGTCAAGTGTCTGAGGTCAGATTTAAACTCAGGGCTCCTGACTTCCAGGGCCAGTGCTCTATCCACTGTGCCATCCAGCTGCTCCCAAGTGACACTTATTTAAAGAGACTTCTCCTGATTTGCTCAGTTATGAGTGCTTCCCCCCCCCTCACTTCACCAAATAATTTTCTATTTATTTTGAATATGTTCCATATTTTCTTATTTGTGAACATATTGTATCTCAGTAGTTCAATGTGAGCTCTTTCAGGGCAGAGGTTGTTTCCTCTTCATCTTCATATTATTTCACCCAGCACAATGCTTGTTATTTGCTAGACACGTAACATATACCTGTTGATTTATCATTTGATTGATGGTATCAGAATGGTAGAAAAAGAAGTAATAGGTTATTAAGAATCATTTGGTTTATTTTAACTTCTTAAACATTAACTCAACTGTTGGTGTTCCATTTATAATGTCCTTTTCCACTGGGTAATGAAAAGATATACCATTGGAGTGATTGAATCATATTAGCCTCAATGTTTTCACTGTGAATGAAATCAAAAGATGAAAGGAAGTTGTAGTTAAATGACTTACAAATTTTTTGAAATGTAAATTAAGGAGTTGGTGAAGTTGGTTTTTATCATGTGTCAAATGGCAAGAAGGAACACAATTTTATAGGACATTAGCTCGTCTCACATTGCAGTACTAATAAGTATTTGGGAAAAAAAATCACTATATAATAATTGCATCTTATGGATGAATATTTGTCCTAGAAGATGAGAAGGCAGAGACATATGAAAAACACAATAAACCTGTACAAATTGTCAACATATACTCTAATTCTTCATGACTTTGATGCCTTTGACTTTAAAGTGGGTGTAGTTAAGGATAGTTAAAATCATGTTTGAAAATATTGGTCAGAATTAGGAAATGAGAGAGGCCAAAGGTGGCTGGTAGATAACAAAAGAAGCTACATACCTATATATCCTGAATATTTTCTTTGAGCACTGGACACAGTATGCACCAAGCAACACCATAAATATAAGATTATATTTTAACAGATAGGGTCATTACTGATATGAAAGAAATTCTTAAATCAGCTTTATGTGCAGTCAGAACATTGATTTGTTAGAGTGAAAGTAAAAATGATTACAAGAATAGTAGAATAAAAGTGAGATAAAGAGACAGAATGTGATTAAAACAACTCTTATCTTACCTATTTAAATGATCCCTGGACATTGAAAAGTGATAAAAAGGTGGAACAGTGGACATCAACACCAACTTTAGCCATTTCATAAAAGAGTTTACCTGACACAAATTAATTGCTACAACAGAGTTGAAAACAGCTTAGAAAACCCTTGATCTTACTAAGTAGAGAGATAAGTACAGCTCTGGATTAAAAAAAAAACATAATAGAACAGGTTGCAGGAAGATGATAGCTAGCATTCATATGATCCTTTTGCAAAGCATTTTACATATGTTATTTAATTTTATCAGGATAATGACAATATGAAGCAGATACTATTATTATCTATAATTTTCAGATCACTAAATTGAGGCATAGAAAGGTTAGATGACTTGCCTGTCATGTAGCTAGTAAGAATCTGAGTCAGGACTTGAACTCAGGTCTTCCTGACTCCAAGTGCCACCCTATATCAACTGGGCAATTTAGTTGCCTCAGAATATTGCCTCACAAAACACCAAGAAACAGTGGATTGAAAAGAACCAAGTAAGCAAAGTCATTCCACAGAACTTAAGGATAAAACTCGAAGGACAACAAATACTCAAAAAGTGGAAAAAGATATATAGAGCTTTTTGTAACCTCTTTCCATCATGAAAAACAGTGGAGGCCTTTTATTTCAACTCTTGGGAAATGGAAATGGCATTGAATAGAACAAAGAGGGAATGAGCCACTGTATCAGACCTTGCATATGTGGAAGTGTTCTGCACTAGAGTCAATCAATTTTGATGGTTTTAAGAGATAAATTCACATGACTTGTGATAAAGAGAACAATCTGGGACCTTATTATTATTTTTTAAAAGTGACCAAAAGAAAATCAGCAAATCCTAACCCATACGCCTACTTTCCCATTTCTACAAATTTGTTTTATAATAAAAGGCACACACATGGAGGTATGAGAAAGGAAGTAGCAGGCTTTTGTAAGAGAGAAGTCATTACATAGTAGAATAAAAGCTTGCCCTGTAGTAAGGAAGATCAGAGGTCAAGTCCTGCTTCTGATGTACTAGTTATGTGGCTCTAGGCATGTCAGTTAGCATCTCAGTGCTTTAGGCAACTCTCCAAGAATATAAAATACAGAGAATAGGTTGACCTGAATTGTTATATGAAATTCCTTCCTAGAAGCATCTGACACCTATGAAATCACAGGTCTGGTCCCTATGTATGCCTGTCCCTCTCCTTGGGTCACTATCCCTATTCCTTTCCCCATCCCTGTTCCCATTCCTATATGTCTACATAAATGTAAATTGTTAATGATTAATTAGGCCATATTTGGTCAAGTTCATATCACAGTTAGAGGCAGATTGTGAGAATGTTGACATGAGGAGTCAGAGACAGATTACCAGAACAGCTTAAAACAAAAGGGTAGAAGTTAATCTGAGGACCTGACAAGGGTTTCTTGAGGAGTGGAAAAACCTTGTACACAGCTTCTGCTATATGCATCTGATGGCAAGAGAGTGCTATCAGGCCATATAACAAAGAAAAGAATTAAGGAACTTTAATCTAAGAAGTACTTTTAAGTTACTTGCTTGTTAAGAATTATGATAATTCTGTGAAATCCCTAAGCATGTGTTTAACAAATAAAAAACAGAATGAAATAGCTTAATGACTCAGTCCCAGATTATAAATCAAATAAATTGTAAGAGGAGGGGCAGAATCCCTAAATTCACGATCATAAATTCTGTAGGTAGTTCATAGAGATAAAGCCTTGCAGCATTAATTGCTCTTTCAAACTCTATTTCATTTCAGATGATGCTGGCAGAATTTAAGAGAGTGAAGTCAAAAATCCAACCTGCCATTGAACAATTGATGGTTCCTCATTTGGCTAAAGTAGATGAAGCTATCCAACCTGGTTTAATTTCACTGAATTGGACATCAATGAACATTGAAGGATATTTAGAAAACATTTTTAGAATGCTCAGTAAGTCTCTGTGGATTTATTCATTATTGTTTGACATTTCAAATATTTTGTGCTCCAATGTTTAACGAAGTCATGTATTTTTAAAAACTTTTTAATATGATGAAACTTTGAGTCTCAACCAAAAGTTTCATACGTTAAGAACAGTAAATGAGTATTACATATGAAACTATGTATATCTACCATAAACAGTTTTGTTTTGGTATAATGCAAATTTAGTATGGTAGTTTCAGTACTTTTCTGCTGATCTCTGTCCCTTTCTGATCTTCTTTCTGCTCACTCTTGTTTATAGTTTAAGAATTCATTAACACTCTTTTCTTTTTAATGTCACAATAACTAATTTTCTCAAGCCTTACCTTGCAACAAATAAGTATAGTCATGCAAATTAAATCCACACATTGGTTGGATAGGAAAAACATATGTCTCATTCTGCACCCTTAATCTATGCCCTCCCTACCAAGAGCAGAAAGGTTTGATTCATCATCATGTAGTCTTATTGCATGTTGTAGGAAAAGCAAAAGAAGCAAAGAAGTTGCTTTTTACCACATATATGGCAAGTCATTTCCAAGATAATTGAAGGATTCATTGACTTTCATGGATTCTATTTTCTGGAATTAGACAAGTCTATTTCATTTTATTCATTTTTTTTTCATTTTGCTTTAAAATAAGAATTTGGAGACAAAGAGATTTTTATGTTTACTTATACTTTTATCCTTAAGATCCTTTTTTTTCTCAAGGATCCAATATAGTTTGGTTTCTATAATTTGAGAAATGTTGAAAATTTTGGAAAGGGCACAACATAAAATGACTACAAGAATCAAAATTTCAAGAAATAATGCTTATGAGGCAAATTTTAAAATGAATTTCCCCCCTCAATATTAAGATACCCTTTGGGCAGAGTTTTCAGATAGATTAGGTTATTTTAAAAATTAGAAATGTTGTATTACTCCTGATATTTCCTCAACCTGGAATTTTTTCCCTTGTGATCTCTACCTAGCCAGTCTACTTATCTTTAGAATAAGCTGAAATCAAATCAACTCATTTCAAATTCCATATCTTCTTTAAAGCATTCTCTGACCTCTCTAGCTCATAAATACTCCTCTCTTCTTTGCAGATATTCATTTGTATTTATATTCAGTACTACATAGTTTATTATTTGTTTCATATGTCTTGTCTCCTCAACTAGATGGTAAAGGCCTTAAGGACAAGGCACATGTTTGATACTTGCACATAGTAGGCAATCAAAAAATTATTCCTATTAACATTCTTAGCCTTTGATTCTTAAGATTTCTTTTATTGACCATACTCTATAATCCACATTCTTCCTATCCATTCCAGATGTCCCTCAACACAATTTCTTTCTTGTTACTCCCTTAGACTCAACTCTAAATTGGGTACTTATGGCTATTAAAGTTGTGTCCAGTCTATTTAATGCCTTAGGAGACTCAGTCAATGTAGAAATCATCATAAGATCCCAGGATATTAGATCTACATCTTTAAGGTACCTGAGAGGCCATCTATTCTAGCCTCCTTATTTTATAGAAAAGGAAACAGAAGCTTAGAAAGGATTGGTTCTGGAATATGCTGGAGCCAGCACTGACTGCTAAATTTTTAGTGTGAACATTTACATCTTGGAGGTCTTGGTGGTGACTGAATCAATGATGTCAGTGGAGGTTTCCTGACCTCTTAGCCCACAGACATTAAGGAGTTCAGACAACTGGTCAGGAGATTACAGGGCTCCCTTTGCTGGAGCTGGGGACAAGACTCTGTTGCATTGCCTGTTCCTGGATCTGTGTCAGAGTCCTGGATCTCAATCCCAGGGTAAGGAGGAGCACTAGCACACCCGAGTTTGTGGCTGCAGGGGAAATAGGGACCTGGGTCACAGTTCCAGGATAGAAAAAAAGTACTTGTGGTCACTCACAGATCAGATCACAGGCCAAGAGAGTAGTAAACACATCTCTCCATAGATCACACACCTTGGAAGAACTGAGAACTTACAGTTCCCCAGAATTACCTCCTAAAATAGCTGCACAAGAAAATCTGAAGCTTGAAATGGTGCTCCCTCCACTCCAGAAGCAGAGCCCCACTTTAGCAAAGAGTTAAAAGTCAAGAAATAGTCTGGAAAATGAGGAAATAGCAGAAAAAGATCCTGCCCATGGAAATTTACTATGGTGTCAGGAAATATCAAAACATAAACCCAGACAAAAACAACAAAGTAAAAGCTCCCACATCCAAGCCTCAAAGAAAAATGTGAATTGACCCCAGACCATGGAGGTGCTCAAAGAGGATTTTATAAATCAAGTAAGAGAGGTAGAGGAAAATTGGGAAGAAAAATGAGAGTAATGCAAGAAAATCATGAAAAAAGAATCAATAGCTTGGTAAAGGAGGCACAGATACTGAATACTGAAGAAAACAATTTCCTAAAAAACAGAATAGGCGAAATGGTAAAAGGTATACAAAAATTTGCTGAAAAGAAGAACTTCTTAAAAAGTAGAATTGACTAAATGGAAAAGGAGGTACAAAAGCTCACTGCAGAGAATAATTCTTTAAAAATCAGAATTGGGCAAGTGGAAGCTAATGACTCTATAGGACATCAAGAATCAATAAAACAAAATTGAATGAAAAATAGAAGACAACATGAAATGTATCATTGGAAAAACAACTGACCTAGAAAATAGATTCAAGAGAGATAATTTAAGAATTATTGGACTATCTCAAAGCCATGATAAAAAAAGAGCTTAGATGTCATCTTTCAAGAAATTATTAAGGAAAACTGATATTCTAGAACCAGAGGGTAAAATAGAAATTGAAGGAATTCATCAATCACCTCCTGAAAGAAATCCCAAAATGAAAATTCTTAGTAATATTATAGCCAAATTCCAGAGCTCCCAGTTCAAGGAGAAAATATTGCAAGCAGTCAAAAAGAAACAATTCAAATATTGTGGAGCTGCTACAGTCAAGATAACACAAGATTTGGCAGTTCCTACATTAAAGGATCAAAGGGCTTGGAATATGATATTCCAGCTGGCAAATGAGCTGAGATTACAATCAAGAATCACCTATCCAGCAAAACTGAGTATAATCCTTCAGAGGAACAAAAAAACAGATATTTAATGAGATAGAGAACTTTCAAGCTTTCCTGATGAAAAGACCAGAGTTGAATAGAAAATTTGATTTTCAAATACAAGAATCAAAAGAAGCATAAAAAGGTGAACTGGAAAGAGAAATCCTAAGGGAGTCAATAAGGTTAAACTGTTTACATTCTTACATGAGAAAATGAGACTTGTAACTCCTAAAAAACTTTCTCATTATTAAGGCAGTTAGGAGTATACATAGACAGAAAACACAGATGTAAGCTGAAGATGATGGGATTATTATCTAAAAAAAATAAAATTGAGATGAGAAAAGAATGCACTGAGAGAAGGAGAAGGGGAGAGGTAAAATGGGGTAAATTATCTGGCACAAAAGAGACTGAACAAAGATTTTACAGTGGAAGGGAAGATGGGGGACCGGGGACCTTACTCTCATCAAAATTGGCTCAAAGTGGGAATACCATACACACTCAGTTGCGTGTAGAAAGTTATCTTACCATACAGGAAAGTAGGAGGGGAAGAGGATAAGAGAATGGGGTGGGACTGATAAAAGGGAGGGCAGATTGGGGGAGGTAAAAGTTAGAAGCAAAACACTTGAGAATGGACAGTGTGAAAGGAGATAAAGAGTAGAATAAACAGTGGGAAAATAGGAGGGAGCATATGTAGTTGGTATTCATTACTGTGAAAATAAATTTACAGCAAATTTCTTAGATACAGATTTTATTTCTCTAATATATATATAGAAAATAGAGTCAAATTTATAGAAATAAAAACCATTCCTGAATTGATACATCAAGGGATATGAACAGGCAGTTTTCTGACAAAGTAATCAAAACTATCTATATGAAGAAAATGCTCTAAATCACTATTGATTAGAAAAAGGCAAATTAAAACAATTCTGAGGTACCACCACATACCTGTCAGATTGGCTAATATTGCAGAAAAGAAAATATCAAATGTTGAAGGGAATGTGGGAAAATTAAAACATTAATGCACTGTTGGTGAAGTTGTATACTGATTCAAACATTCTGGATAGCAATTTGGAATTATGCCCAAAGGGCTATAAAACCACGTATACCCTTTGAACAAGCAATACCACTACTAGGTCAGTATCCCAAAGAGATAAAAAAAAAAACAAAAAGGAAAAGGATCTATATCTGCTAAAATATTTATAGCACCTCTTTTGGTAGTAGCAAAAAATGGGAAGTTGAGGTAATGTTCCTCAATTGGGGAATGGCTGAATAAGTTGTTGTACATGATTGTGATGGAATACTATTGTGCTATAAGAAATGACAAGCAATATGCTCTCAGAAAAACCTGGAAAGACTTACATGAACTGATGCAAAGTGAAAGGAGTAGAACCAACAGAACATTGTATATGGTAACAGTAATATTGTGTAATGATTCACTGTGAATAACTTAGCAACTCTCAGCAATACAATAATCCAAGACAATTATGAAGGGCTTATGATGAAAAGTGGTATCTATCTCCAGAGAAAGAAGTGATGGAATATGAATGCATATCAAAGGTATGTTTTCTTGATTTTTTATGTTTTTTATGTCTGTTTTCTTTCATAGCATGACTTACACGGAAATGTATTTTGCATAACTACACATGTATAACCTATGTCAAATTGCTTGTCTTCTCAACTGGGAGTGGGGAAGGGAGGGAGGGAAAAAATTTGGAACTCAAAATTTTAAAAAAAAGTAATGTTAAAATTGTTTTTACATGTAATTGGGAAAAATAAAATATTAAATTAAAAAAGATAAAAAAATCTACATTTACCTATTTTCCTAGGTAGTATATGTCCAGAAATCTTGGGAATATTCTGAGTGGAACTTTCAGGTTCTGAAAAGAGCTTTGATAAGCTAGAGATCACCTATGAATTTGAGAATTTAGATTTATTAGTATTAAATCATTATTAATTTCTATACATAAATGAAGTGACTTTTATACTTACTATAATATTACAATATAAGTTGCACTATCATAGAACTTTTAGAGTTTGAAAAGTGACCTATGAGGCAATTTAGCTCAGTCCTTTCATTTTTCAGGTGAGGAAAATGAGGTCCAAGGAATTTAAGTGAGCTCCCCAAGTGTCACTCAAATACTCAGTGGCAGAATTAGGAGTAGAAAGAAGGTCTTATAGGAATAACATCATAGATTTAGAGCTGGAAGGGACCTTAAAGATCATCTAACCTCTTTACTTGGGTGTTTTTTCTAACCTATGAGGCTCCCATAATACACCTTCTCTGGAATAAAACAAAAAAGAATGAATTAAAATTATAGATGGGGAAATTTAGATTATGGATGAGAATATCATAACAATGAGGGCTGTCAAGACAATTTTAAAATAGACTGTTTAAGGGAAAATTTTGGTGCTACTTAAATACGTTTTGGCAATGTTGGAAGAAATCCATTTTGTCTCCATGATTCTATTGCACCTTTTCTTTTTCTACTTTAGATTTGGAAAACAATAAGGCAGTAAAACTTAACTTTTTTTGTGAAACAAAATCTAATTTTTTGCCACCTCAAAAAGAGCTAGTATAAATTGTATGGTAAAATATGAGCACATGTATACTGAGTATTGTCACATAAAAATATTAGAAACTGAAGGGGTGCCCTTCAGCTGGGGAATGACTGAACAACTTATGGTATATGTTTGTGTATAGTATAGTGGATCCTTGTGTGGACTCCTAGGTAAGATTAAAAAATATTATTAACTTCCATGCTATCTGTCCTTGGGATTGGAATGTGGAAATTTGATGAGGGAAATTATTTAAGGAACCACATACATAATTTTAATGCATCATGACTATTTTACACTAATTTACAACTTTTGATTTAAGCTTTCTTTCCTACAGGGAAGTGATGTGAGCCAAGGGAGATATAGCAAAATTCTAAAATTGTTTTTGTACTTCGAAGACTTCAGACTTTAACTACATAACAGCGTTTGTTGTGCTTTGTTGTTTTTAATTGAAATAATAATTAAACTGTGTTACAAATGACCTTTTCCATGGACTTTAGATATGCAGAATTTCATTGGAATGATTACAAAGAAGTTGTAATGGCAATAATTATTGTAACCACTCTTATAGATCCCCTTGCTTAAAATTTGGTTTTAATACTATTTTAATGATTATTTTTGTTTTTATTTTTGCTAAATACACTCTTCAACATATTTCTTTGATGATTTTTTTTTTCAAAAGGTGATGTGGAACTGCTTCTCAATCGAGTCAATGACCTGGTGGAGTATCGTATTGATGCTGTTCTGGAAGAAATGACTCATGTGCCTCTTTGCAAACTCCCTGAGGATAAGCCACTTACCTGTGAAGAGTTTCTCCAAATGACAAAGGTTATAATGAGATTGAGTCCTCATTTAAAAATAGTTCTGTGATTAGTTTTCCTAAAAGTAATGGTTAAATCTAAACCAGTTCTGTGTTTTATAGATGATTCATGGATGGGATGATTGGAAAATGAAGAGGAAAAAATAATGAAAGAGTCACTTTTAGACATTTATGAGACATCTTATTCATTGTTAACTGAAGTTGCTATAAGGTGTACTTTGTCAATTCAATAGGAAATGTTTTGTGGAAGTTTTTTTAAGAGTAAAAAATATTTTATAGCACTTAGAATAACCTGAGTCTAATTAGGTATGGTAATACAGTTTAAACAGCTCTCTGAATAGGATTTATACAATTCATTCTTTAAACATATCTTTAGAGTTATTAAAACACATTTTAATGACTATAATAATTACAAAAACCTCTCTTGGAGATAAGATAGTATTAAATATTACTTTTAGTAGTATTGTTTAGTGTTCATTTATTCAACAAACATTTAAGAGCTTACTATGTAATGGACAGTGATAGGAAGCTAGGTAGTGACAGAGGGCACCTAGGTGGTATAATGGGTAGTGCGTTGAACTTAGTCTCTGGAAGACCTGAGTTCAAGCCCAGCCTCAGGTATTTGCTAAGTGTGTTACCTTGAGCAAATCATTTCACCTCTACCTACATCAGTTTCTTCATCTATAAAATGGCGATAATAATACCACCTTCTTCCCAGGGTTGTTGTGAGAATCAGATGAGGTAATTTTTGTAAAGCTTTTTGAAAACCTTAAAGCATTGTATAAATGCTACCTCTTATTATTAGCCAGTGTTTTAGGCAATAGGAGAGATACAAAGATCAAAGGGGGTCTCTGCCCTCAAGGAGCTTGCAATCTAGATGACATATACAAAGATAAATATAATGTAATTATAATATGATAAAGAGATAGAGTTCAATGTGCCATGAGATCAGATGCCATCAGAAATAATTAAAGAATTCCAGCTAGAGAGATTAGGAGAAAGCTTCACAAAGCAATAATATTTGAACTAGGTTTTAAAGGATAGATAGAATGATAACAAGAAAGATATAATGTGTGTGTGTGTGTGTGTGTGTGTATGAATGAGAGATAGAGACAGAGAGAAAGACAGAGAGATAGATTCTAAATGTAAAGAATAGTTTGAATAAAAGTGAATAGTTGGGAGAACACAGAAGTATACAAAGATGGTGAGTTAGCCCAGTTTGGCTGGACCCAAACGTTAGGAAATAGTGTAGCATAAGACCGGAGAGATAGGTTTGAACCAGATTATGGTGGAGATCATTGAATAATGAATAGCTATGTCATCTAAATTTCTCATGATCATGTGATCAGAACGCAATGTCCAAACATTCACAATCTTATAACTGGCAATGTTATAATAGTTTTTCTACTGGATAACATATACTTATTTTATTATTATTCAGAAATGTACCACTGTAATATGAATTGGACAAAATTTAAAGCAATAATGTTAGCCTCTAAGGAGCTCATAATTTAAGAATGAAGGAATTTCAATGATATAAGACACAGATTTAAAAAAATTTCCCCAATTTTTCCTTTTTTATCCTCTTTTTCTTGTGATTTTGTTAATTTCTTTGGCTCATTCAGTGATTCTACTAGAGTGGGAGGTAAAGTAGGGTGATGAAAAAATAGCAAGAGACAAAATTCAATAAAGGGGATAGGTAAAGAGGGACATTTACAAGAAGGAGAAAAAAGGGTGAGTATACAAAAAAGGAATGATTAGGGAAAGAGAAGAATAATTTACTAGATAATGAACTTCATGAGGGCAGGAACCATACAGCATTCATTTCTGTAGTGCTTATCGCTTCCTTCTCTACATAATGGGAAATTAATATTTTTTTAGTTGATTGTGAAATGGAGACATAACTTCAAAGATGAAGTTTCTCACAGAGTCACATCCTGCTCATGTCTTGATTTATTTCATGTTACTCTCCTTCACATGGTCTACATTCCAGCCAAATTGGCCTACTTGCTGTTCCCTTCTCCCCACAAGCCATTTCCTGACTTTGTACCTTTGCACAGGTTTTGCCCTCCAGGGCTGGAATGCATGCCCTCCTTCCCTTCAGTTCTTAGAATTCTTATATTCCTTCAAGGTTTACTTCTGGTGCCACATCTTAAATGAAACCTTTCCTTTTAATGCTCCATCAGGACATGCTATTTTGTATTGACTTTTTTGGGGTCTGTGTTGTATTCCACAGCAGAATGTGAGATCCTTTAAGAAAGACAGGGATTGTTTTCTCACTGCTTTTGGCTGTTTTAGTGGATAGAGAACTATCCTTGCAATCAGGAAGATCTGGGTTCAAGCCCCATTTCTGGCACATACTGACTTTGTGACCCTGGTCAAATTGTCTCACCTTTCAGTGCTTTAAGTCAGAGGCGTCAAAAACACAGCTGGGGGTACATTGTCCCAGAAACTCAACCAAGTGTGGCCAGAAACAGATTAAAATGGAATTGGGAAATACATAACAAAATTAATAAAAATACAACAGAATCCAGATAATGTTAATATGTCAATGACATTAACATTATCTAGGTTCTGTTGTATTTTGTGTGTTTTGTATGTTATAAGTCAGTATGCTGCCACAGAGATCATTGTGGATGGTTTAGTGTCCCCTCTTTCTATCTGAGTTTGATATCACTGCTTTGGGCAACTCTAAGATGAAAAATTGGCACTGCTAGGTAGGTGATGTGCTGTATAGAGAGCTAGGCCTGGAGTCAGGATAACCCAAGTTCAAATTCAACCTCAGATACTTACTGTTGACTTGTTTTTCATGATTTTCTTGCATCACTCTCAGTTTTTCCTCTACTTCTCTTACTTGCTTCTCAAAATCCCTTTTGAGCTCTTCCAAGGCCTAGGACTGATTCACATTTTTCTTGGAGGCTTTGGATGTAGGAGCTTTGGCTTTGTTGTCTTCTTCTGGTTGTATGTTTTGATCTTCTTTGTCACCAAAGTAAGATAATATAGTCTGACTCTTTGCACTGCTTACTCATGATCCCGGCCAATTACTTGAGTTTTAAACTCTTTGTTAAGGTAAAAGTCTGCTTCCAATGTGAAGAGTGTACTGTCCCAAGCTTCGGGGGTTTGTACAGCTGTTTTCAGAGGTACTTCTAGGGACCTGTAAATTTTCAGTTCTTCCAAGGTGGTATCATAAGGGGCGAGGTGTTTCCTCTCCACTGCCACAACAAACTTCACCACACCCGCGCTCCTCCTAGCCCCAGGACCACCCCTCAGAACTATGACCCAGATCCAAGCACTGGTAAAGCAAGAGATTCCTGCCTCAGCACTGGCAAAGAGATTCCTGAAATCCCCATCTGATCAGCCACTCGATTCCCCTCAGTCTGTGGGCCGGAAGCTCAGGAAACAGCCGGGGAACATGCCACGCTCGAGACTTGCAACTGAGACGTAGCTTCTCTCTCACCACAGTCACAGACTTTTCCCACTGACCTTCTAAGTTGGCTTTGGCGTTCAGGGGTTGAGAAGTCTGGAAACTGCCACAGCTGCCTGCGACTCAGTCCTCTGAGGCCTGCGCGCCCACGCTGAGCTGCACTCCTCTCCCCACCCAGAGCGATATACCTTTCTGATCAACCATCCTTTGGCTGGAAATTTGTTTCATTCTGTCTTTTTGTGGGTTCTGCTGCTTTAGAATTTGTTTAGAGCCATTTTTTTGGGCATTTGGAGAGCTTTGGGAGAGAGCTCAAGACAGTCATTGCTTTCCCTCTGCCATCTTGGCTCCGCCCCTGCTCACCACATTCTAAGAAAGACATTTTGATAAATTGGAGAGCAGCCAGAGAAAGTGAAAGGGAATGGTGAAAGGCCTCAAGTTCATGTTACCTAAGAGTAAGGAAGTGAATCTTTGTAGCCTGGAACAGAGAAGAGTCAGGTATAACATAACATCTGTTTTATAAGATTTGAAGGTATGTCACATGGAAGAGGAATTAGATTTATTTGCCTTAGCTCCAGAGAGCAGAAATAGGAGCATTGTGTGGAAGCAAATTTAGGCTTAGTGCTAGGAAAAATTTTCTAACAATTAGATCTCTCTAACAGTGGAACAGGTCTGTTTTTGGGCAAAGACCAAATGACCACTTGGGTGTGTATGTTGGAAAGATTTTTCTTCCTGTATAGTATGGACTAGAAGGCCTTGGAGGTCCCTTCCAATTCACATACTGTGATATTGAGTGTGAGATATGGGTGAGAACATCCAATATAAATGAGAAACAGGAGAGTACATTGATTGCTTGATTGTTGACTGATTGTGGAAGAGAAAGGAGGAGGGAGCTTCAAGAAGCTAGTGGTGATGTCTCTAATATCAAATACATTAGAGAAGAGGAGGAGGATCAAAAAAAGACATTGAACTTAGTGACCCAAACAACTGCCACCTGAAAAAAAAGCCCTGCTCTTTCTGAGAAAAATATGGGGCCTTTAAACTTTATGATAATTTGGAATTTATTAAAATCAGAAAATTTTCTCTGTAAGTAGTTGCATGTGAACATTGTAAACTCCAAATTAAGTATTTTGTACAGTAGAAGTAAGGAGAAAGGGGAGATCATTAGACATCATGATTAGAGGAAGGCCTTGAGATTTGAATTGGGCCTTGAAGAGAGTCAGAGGGAATTGGGAGATGCATCAACTAGATCAGATTGGAGAGGATGATTGCTGTAATTTTTTTTTTTTTTTGGTATCAGAAAATGTTGTTGCTCACTGAAAATACATGAGAAATCTAGACTTTCAGGAATTTTTCCAGGACTGGTGGTAGGTTCATATTGCTCTTCATTTTTTCTTTAGATTCTCTTGCAACTTAGTTTTAGTTTTATAGATTACATTAGGTAACTGACTACCATGAAGATAGAGTCCATTGATCTGGGTCTCACTGACATGTTGTACTTGAAATTGGGCTAATCACAATATTTAACAATTTTGCTTATTCTTATAGGATCTCTGTGCTAATGGTGCTCAGATATTACATTTAAAGAGTTCATTAGTAGAGGAAGCAGCCAATGAGTTGATAAATATATTGCTGGATTGGGAAGTGCCGTCTATAGGAGAAAAAGTTTCAAATAGCAAACAAGTTGATTCAGGAAGTGAAAACAGAGGTAAAAGAACTATTAATGTCAGTACTTTGCTTTTCTAGGTTAGTCACACTAATTTGTTCAAGCTTTAATATTAAGTTTATATAGGTATGATATTAAAAATTTTTCTCAGTCCTTTTGAAGCTTTCTGATTTATAAAGATGTTTATTCTCAGAAAACATTTATGGAATGAAAATAAAGTGCTAATCAATTGGGTAATAAAATCTTTAATCTTTAGTGACTATAATTTGGAAGTTTCAGTTTATGTGAAAGGTTTTTTTTTGTGCCAACTACATCAACTATTATATTTAAAATACTTTGAATTGTATAATAAACAAAATTTCTCAGAGTATATCAATAGCAGGATGCTATTTGGTCTTAAAAATAGAGCAAATTTTTGATTACTCAGGAAGAAATTAATTTAGGTTCCACTCACTCCAGGTCTAACACTTTATATACTTTTCCCTTACCCCATTTATCTTCTATCTTTCACTACCTCTAGTTTTTTCAAAAATTGAACTATATTCTGTCACTTTTCTTCTTCTCTTCCTCCTTAAAAAGTTAGTCCTAAATGTTGTTATTTATTTTCCATGATTTTGTGGCAGCGGGTAAAGAGCAGCGACAATTAGAAAGTCTGGCATCTTCTCTTAATGCCACTCAGACTGGAGTTGGGCTCCCTCCTGCAATAGTTAGGAGAAAGAAGAAAGAAAATGAGATCTTAGAGGAAGAAGCTTGTGAACTGCTTTCTCATTTCAACCACCAAAACATTGATGCTCTTCTGAAGGTTACTCGGAATGCCTTAGAGGCCATTCGTAAACGGACTTATTCTTCCAACACAATTAACTTCAGAGGTAATAATCTAACACAGTTTCCTTATTGGCTAACTTGCTATTTAAACCAATGACCAAGCTGTCTTATGCTGATGGCACCATTTCATGTTCATCATGGGACATATTCAGCAATCTGACTCAATGTATTTTATGATTTGTTCGCTATTGATGGGTAGTGTGCAAGTCTGGGAAAAGGTCTAATGGACAGATTCTCCCCTTTACAGTAACAGTCAGTACATTCCTTTGGAGAAAGAACTGGTCTGGGAAATATCCCCACATGGACATTATTGGGATTTTTAAAAACCAGCAATGGAAAATAAGATAAATATTGTTTTTTTGTTCCAAAATTTTAGTGAGTTTTTTCATAATTTATCCTCATATTTATTCATATACTTAACAATTTGCTTATTTATTTATCAACTCTTTTTAGGAATTATTAAAGGTTTACTACTTAATTTATATTTTAGGATCCTTTCTTTATGACAATAGTCTCTGTTAAGCACCAATAAAATTATAATTTACACAATTATTTCAGAATTTGGTTGACTTTCAGAAAGTAGGTTTCCTTTAACAGGAATGTACTTAGGTCATAATATTTAGAATTCAAGGGGGCAGCTAGGTGGCACAGTGGATAGAGCACCGGTCCTGAAATCAGGAGGACCTGAGTTCAAATCTGGCCTCAGACCAAACACTTGACACTTACTAGCTGTGTGACCTTGGGCAAGTCACTTAACCCCAATTGCCTTAAAAAAAATAGAATTCAATTAAAAAAAAACTTAAGTGCCGACTACATTCAAAACAATCTTTGCCTGCAGGGGGAAACAAAGATGAATTAAATATAGCCCCAAATCTCAAGGATCTTATTGTCTAATAGTATAAAAAAAAGAATGTAAATACTAATAAAGCAAATTAAAAGATGATAAAGTACAAAAGAAAGGTACATAATGATAACTGAGGTCTGAGAAGGTTATTTAAAAAGTAACCTGGGATTCAGCTTAATCATCAAGTCACCATGAGTTAGATTACTATTTTTGCTCCTTTTCCTTAGTTATTTCAGTGAAAAAATGGGATTAACCATATATTTATAAATTTAAGTCTTTGCCATGTTTTATGTTAACCCAGACATTGAACACTCATCTAAGCCAAAGCAGATCAGCCTTCCCATTTTTCGGGCAAACATCATCTTGTCAATCCCAAACATTTCAATGGCTCCCATCCTGGATGATGTACAGCAGACTCTTAACAGAGCAGTGGAATGTATCATCAGTGTCATGAAGGGAGTTGGACAGTGGAGCAAAGAACGATTGTCCACAGTGAGTTTGGAATTAAAGCAATCCATTTACATTAGAACTTTTGAAATAGTTATTTGGGAGGGATGAAAATGGTGCTTTGATTTTTTTTTGTAGAAAAAGCTGCTTGAAAGAAAAATTGCTACCCTGAGGACTAACAACAAAGAAAGTGATTCAGAGGATGATATAGGTGAGACTGGAACTCAAGGTAAGTAATTTTTTTTCTTTGTTTCTTTTGGAAGCAAGAAATGAGAAGCAAGATCAATACTACCCTTTAAATTCCAAAATTTTAGTAGGCTCTTCTAAAGATTATTTGTTTTATTACTAGTTGTTTAAAGCATAATTTTTATTTATAATAGCACTGAAAACAAACATTGATCAAAGATGTTGTTCTTATCATTCAGTCATTTAGTCCAACTCTTCATAGGCCATAGTATACCATTCCCTTCTATCCTCTAGTATCTCCCTAAGTCTGTCTAAGCTCATGTTCTTTGTTTCCATGACACTGTCTATTCATCTCATCCTCTGCCATCCCCCTCTTCCTTTGTCTTTAATCTTTCCCACCATCAAAGTCTTTTCCAATGTGTCCTGTCTTTTCATTATGTGGTCAAATTATTTAAGCTTCACTTCAGTATTTGTTCTTCAAGTGAGTAGTCTGAATCAATTTTTTAAGTATTGACTAATTTGATCTTTTTTGCTGTCCAAAGGACTCTCAAAAGTCATCTCTAGAACCATAATTTGAAAGCATCAATACTTAGGTGCTCAGCTTTCCTTATAGTCCAACTCTCACAGCCATACAGTACTACTGGAAAAAAAAAAACATAGCTTTGACTATGTCAACCTTTGTTGGCAAGGTGATGTCTATGATTTTTATTATGCTGTCCAGATTTGTCATACTTTTCTTTCTAAGGAGCAAGCATCTTTTAATTTCATGGCCACAATCACTGCCTGCACCTTTGAACCCATGAATGTAAAATCTGACACTGCTTCCATCTCTTCTTCCTCTGTTAGCCAGGAAGTAATGGAACCAGATACCGTGGTCTTAGGTTTTTTTTAATATTAAGCTTCAAGCTAGCTTTTATACTCTCCTGTTTCATGCTCATCAAAAGGCTTCTTAATTCTTCTTCACTTTCTGCCATCAGAGTGGTATCATCTGCACATCTGAGATTGTTGATATTTCCCCTGGCAATCTTAACCTTGGCTTTTGATTTATCCAGTCTGGCATTTAGCATGATGTACTCTACATATAAGTTAAAAAAATAAGGTGACAGCAGCCTTGTTGCACTCCTTTTCCAATCTTGAACTAATCAGTTCCACATTTGGTTCTAACTGTTGCTTCTTGACCTGCATACAAGTTCCTCACCGGACAAGTAAGATGATTTGGTACTCACATCTCTTTGAAGACTTGCCACAATTTGTTGTGATCCATACAGTCAAAGACTTTAGTATAGTCACTAAGCAGAAGTAGATTTTTTTCTGGAATTCCCTTGCTTTTTGTATAATCCAGCAAATATTGGCAATTTGGTTTCTAGTTCTTCTGCCTCTTAGAAAACCAGCCTGTGCTTCTGGTAATTCTTGGTTAACATATTGCTGAAGTCTAGCTTGCGAAATCCTCAGAGTAACCTTGTTAGTGTGTGGAATGAGCAGGATTGTTTAGTAGTTTGAATAGTCTATTTTTTCCTTTTCCTTTTCCTTTTTAATGACATTAATACATATTTATGGGATAAAACAAGCATTTCCATAACCTAGTACAATAAAAAAGATGATTGTACACAAAATTGCAAATCTACTATTCACAACTTGCTATTCCTTTCAAATATACCACAAAATTATCTTGTTTCTTTTTTCTTCCCTCTTCTCCCACCCTAGAGATGGCTACCATTAAACACAAATATCTATCTATCTATCTATCTGTCTGTCTGTCTGTCTATCTATCTATCTATCTATCTATCTATATCTGGTGCAGATAGTGTCTTTCTTCATATGTCCTTTATAGTTAATTTGCGTATTTAAAATAGTCAAACTAACTTATTTGTTTGAAGTTGTTCTTCAAATAATATTGCTGTTACTGTTAGAAACAATATTATTATGTATGTTATAGTGCTATTACAATGTTGTCTTGGTTCTGCTCATTTCACTCTTTGTTATTTCATGCAAGTCTTTCCATGTTGTTCTAAAATCATTTTGTTCTTTTAATCTCAGGATTTCTCATAGTACAATAGTATTCCATCACAGTCATATTCTACAACTTGTTCAGCCATTTCCCAATTGATGGGCATCCCTGCAATTTCCAGTTCTTTGCCACTACAAAGAGAGCTGCTATAAACATTTTAGAACATATAGCTTCTTTTCTTTTTTCCCTAATTATCTTTGGAAATAAACCAAGTAATGGTGTTGCCGGGTCAAAGGGTATACCTGATGGTAGTTTAATAATTCTGGCATAATTCTAGATTGCTCTCCAAAATGTTTGCATCAGTTCACAATTCCACCAACCATGAATTAGTGTCTCAATTTTTTCAAGTCCCCTCCAACATTTGTTGCTTTCACGTGCACTCTTTTTAGTCAATATGGTAGATGTAAAATGGTATCTCAAGGTTTTTTTTTTAATTTGCATTTCTCTAACCAATAATGATTTGGAGCATTTTTTATATGACTATAAATTGTTTTGATTTCTTCACTGGAAAACCGCCTGTTCATATCTTTTGATCATTTATCAATTAGGGAATGATTCATATTCTTGCAGATTTAACAAAATTCTTTATATATTTTAGATATGAGACCTTTATCTGATAAACTGTCTACAAAATCTTTTCCTTAATTTTCTGCTTTCCCTCAGATCTTGGTTACATTTGTACAAAAACAGCTTAATTTAATGTAATTGAAATTATCCATTTTTCACATAACTTTGCTTTCTCTCTCTTGTTTATTTATAAATTGTTTGCCTATCCATAAGTCTGATAAGTAATATGTTCCATATTCTTCCAATTTTCTTCATTTAATATTCCTTAGAATATCCTTTGGCATTGTCCTTCTTTAGGATCTTGATGTAAACTGACTTTTACCAATCCATGGCCCACTGTTGACTTTTCCAAATTTACTGGCATATTGAGTGCAGCACTTTAACAGCATCATCTTTTAGGATTTCATATAGTTCAGCTGGAATCCCTCTGATTGAAGTTACATCTATTCAATTTGCATTCATGAATTGAGAGTGGTGTTGGTGCTATGTTAGGTATAAGAAATTCATTCCTACTCCTTAATATCTTCTGTGAAACTTAAGTTTGGAGTTATAGCTCAGTGCTACCCAGAGTCTCATGCTGTAGTTGATATTGTAGTAGCCTAGTCTGAGCAAAGGTAGGCCACAACTCATCTCCATTCTTCCATATAATACTTCCTCATACATTTAGATTATTACAGAGTTCTCTTTCCATCTTGTGAGTTATCTATCAGTACTCTGACCTTGAATTGGTGACTTGATGAGAAGTTCAAGCAGGTATAGATCATATTAAATTCCCTTATTTCAACCTGCATATGACTTCAAAACTATTTTGTTGCAATGGGATTTTGTTGCAATAACTACACTGCTAAAAATCATATTCCTATTCAGCAAAATCTGGAAACAGTTGACACTTATCAACTTAGCCTCTCTGTTAACTGTAACCAATTAACAAGTGAAAAGGGGTACTATGAACATAAGAAAGGAAGGAACATATCACACAAATCCAAAACACCCTTTTGCTCTTTCTAGCTTTCCTACATTTTTGTCTCAGAGCTTGTTTTGAAAGAGTTTGACTTTTTGAGGAGGTGGAAGAAACATGAAGTGCTTTCTTGTTGGCAAGACAAAATTATTATAAATAACTCAGTTCTCTTTCTCACCTACCCACTCAGCTACCAAGCTATATAAGTATATATTTATATATCTATAATTCCCACCTACTCACATACGACATGTCATCAAGGTGTTCCCCCTCATTTAACAAGAAATGTATAAGAGAAAGTATACACTATATAATGTGTGGTATAATGGAAACAACACGGAATTCAGAGTTGGGAGACTTGGACTCAGACTGTCTGTATTCCTTTACTAGTTTACTAGATCTTGGACAAATTATTTGGTCTATCAAGGGCTCAGTATTTTATGCTGGGTTAGATTGGATAAAAATTCTCCTGTTGTTTTTGTGATTCAGATGGATCTGGAACTGATTGCATGGCTGGACCCAGAGATGGGTTCATTCATGGACACAGGAGTGATTCACTGTCAACTTGGAATGAAGTCTTCATTACAAATTATTACGAAGTGTTATTACTTCCCCATTCCAAATTACTTTGTTTGTTTTGTATCTATTTACTTAACTGTGAACATGCTTTCTTTTAGTAGAATATAAGACTGGTAGTCATGAAGACCTGAGTACAAATCTGGCCTCAGACATTTATTAGCTGTGTGACCTTGGTCAAGTCTCTTAATTTCTGCCTGCCTCAGTTTCCTCAATTGTTAAGTGGGATTATAATAGCACCTACTTTGCAGGATGTACCTGGAACATGGTAGGTGCTATATAAATGTGTATTTCTTTCTCCTTTCCTTCCTCTTGTGCATACTAAATCAGCAGAACCTTGATCAGTTCTGGGCTCCTCAGTTTAGGAAGGACATTGGTAACCTGGAGGGTAAGTAGAAGAAGGCAACCACAATAGTTAAAGACCTCAAGATCATGACACCTGAAGAAGATGCATTTGAAATTGTTACCCTGCAAGAGAAAAGACTTAGAAGGATATGATGTGTCTTTCAAATATTTGAGGAACAGTCACGTGATAGAAGAATTAGGCTTATTTTGTTTGTCCTCAGAGGGCAGATCTAGGAGGGAGGTTGGAAGCTGTAGAAAGTCAAATTTAGGTTTGAGGTAATGAAAAGCTTCCCAGCAATTACAGTTATCCAAAAGTGGAATAGACTGCATTGGGAGATAGTCGCTCTTGCCTAATTGGATGTCCTCATGTTAAGATTGATATAGCACTAGTCACCTATAGAAGAGGATCTTTTGCAGGTATGGATTGGATTGTGTGGCCTCTAAAGTTCCTTTTAATTTTGAAATATTGGTGATTCTGTGATTTCAAAGGTTCTTCTGGCTGTACATCCTATGATCCTATGAATCGTTTCAAGCTTCGTTCGAAATTAAAATCAGAGGATTGAACTATTAGCCAGTTTTTAATTTGACTAAATGTCAAGGTCCATATATTTTAAAGATTCTAAATATTACACTATATTTTCCAGTTTTATTGTCTGGCAATTAGTAATCTATAATCCAGACAGGTTGACTTGCCCAAGGTCACACAGCTAGCTAATTAGTGGCAGCTCTGGAAATAGAGCTCAGGTTTATTACTGTAGCTATGCAGACTGTCTCTGCTCCCAACTTGTACCAAAGATCTAGGCTCTGTTTTGAATTTTCATTTAGTCCTCTGAAGCTTAAAATGTAACCAATCTAAAACTTTCCCCATAAAGCTGCTTTTGGACTAAATTCTCTCTATTTCTATTAATTCCTAGTACTCAGGCTTGTAATTTTAGAGTCCTTCAATTCAATCCATTTCAATTCAACTCAACTAGCACTTATTAAGCACATGACAGATACTGTGCTAGATGATAGGGACACAAAGACAGAAAAATAGCCTCTTTCCTCCCAGAGCTTCCATCTTACTTACAGATACAATGTGTGTATGGATAGTTAAAGAAGGAAATTGAGGAGGGAGGGATCATTGGCAACTGGGGATTTGGAATTGGGGGAGGAAAAGGAGCTAGATCTTGAAAAGAATGTAGCCCCTATAGCAGCACTCCCCTCTAATGCACAGGGCCCTCAGGTACAAGGTACTCTGGAGATCCATATTCACTCCAAATCAGAGTGAACAACCTCATTTTCTCCCAATTAATATTGAAAGTGTGCAGAAAGAATGTATTTCAGATACAGGGAAAGAAATTTGTGAGTGCCGAGGTGGGGGATAGAATGTGAAGTTTACGGGATAGCTAGTAGTCCAGTCTGGCTTTAATGCAGAAAACATAAGTGGACTAATATGTGATAATGCTGGAAAGGTATGCTGGATCTAGGTTGTGCATAGCCTCCAGAGGAGGGCTGAGAAATTCTCATTTTACCGTAGAAGTGATTGGGAGCCACTGACATTTTTAGTAGAAAAGTTTCATGGTTAGAGCTGTGCTTTACATGTGTCAATTTGGCAACTGTATTGAGGAGAGGCCATTGGAAACAGGGAAGTCAATCAAATGGCTATTGCAATATCCCAGGGGAGATGTTATAAGGACCTGAAAGAGGTTGATGATTATGTGGTGATCATGTGAGCAGAGAGAAAGCAACAGATGGGAGAGACATTATGAAGGGAGAACTGGAAGGATTTGGCTACTGATTAGATATGTAAGTGAAGGAAAGTGAAAAGTTAAGGGATGACTCAGCTATTTAAATTTGGGTGACTGTTAACATTAATAGGGAAATTTGGAGGAATTTATTTGAGGATGGAGAATGAGTAGTCCTGTTTTTAACATATTGAGTTTAAATTGCCACAGGGATATCCTTATGTCTGGTAGGCAGTTGGCAATTAGTGACTTGAGGTCAAGAGATAAGTTTTACACACACACACACACACACACACACACACACACACACACACTCTTATGTTCTTAGATATACATATTGAGGAGTCATAGTATAGACATAATAATTCAACTTGATAGGATCTGATAAAATCACTGAGAGAATATAGAGGGAAGAAAATGCCCAAGACAGAACCTTATAGATTACCCACGCCTAGTGGAAAGGAGATAGATAATTTAACACTAAGGACTGAGCAATGGTAGACAAACAGGCAAAATAGGTAGGAAAAGAGACAAAAAAGAACATTGTCTTGAAAGTCAAGAGAAGAGAATAGGTGGTGGGGGCAGCTAGGTGGCACAGTGGATAGAGTGGTGGGTCTGGAATCAGGAAGACTCATCTTACTAGTGTACTTGCTTACATCACTTACTAGCTAAGTGACCCTGGGAAAGTCACTTAACCCTGTTTGCCTCAGTTTCCTCATTTATAAAATGAGCTAGAAATGGAAAGGGAAATGGCAAACCACTCCAGTATCTTTGCTAAGAAAAGCCCAACTGGGGTCATGAAGAGTCAGAACTGTAATCACGATGTGGTAGTGGTTGACAGTGTCAAAATCTAAAGGCATGGCAAGGAGGATGAGGACTGAGAAAAGGCAATTAGATTTAGCATTTAAGAGATCAGTGTCAGGAAAGTCCTGGGGTCAGAAGACAGCTTACAAAAAGGCTAAGAAATGATTGGGAGGTGAGGAGCTTGGCAGTGAGGAGGATGATTACATGAGAGTATTACAAGGTCAAGCAAGTTTTTCTTCTTATTTTTTTTTAAGAATGAGATACTCTTGGGCATGTTCGTATGGAGAAATTGAAGATGTCAAGGAAGGAATGAAAAACAGAACATTCTTATAGAGGACGTGTGTAAGGAACAGGATGAAGTGCCTAAGCAGAAGGGTTAGAATTGATGAAGAGAAAGATCATCTCTTCCTCAGTTACTAGAACTAAGGAGGAGAGGACTTGATTTTGTACAGGAGTTGTTAGGTGTAGCATAAGAGAAATGAGACAGCTCATGGTGTATGGCCTTAATTTTTTTTCAGTGAAAATGTACTTTAGGTCATTTGTGAATGGAGGTCACACTGAAAGACTGAGAAAAGAAGAAAGGTTTTTGAACAGCCTTTATGGGTCAATCAGTAGAAAACCAGCCAGGGAAAAATAGAATGATTATAATGTAGCAGTGAAGATTCAGAGACAAATTAACTTGAATTTGTATCAGAAATAGGCATGATATCCTCCAGTGGCATTCAATAAGACAGGAGTAGGAGGAGAAAAGGAAGATGGTTGAGGTCATCCAGGACTGAGAATTAACAAAATGCAAATGGTGGTAGAACAAGGAGTAAAAGAAATTCAAGGTGGAGGACAAGACATAGTTGAGCTTGGTAATTATAGATGCAAGATAGTGAAGTGAGATGAGTGCCAGGTAACAAGGTGGTGGGCTGAGAGAACAAGGCAAAATACAGAAGACTGGATATTGTAGAAAGGTGTAGGTTTAGGAAAGAGACAGAGAGAGAGATAGAATAAAAATTTTTGATGACAAGAGAATTCTTAGAGTTCAAGAATATGGAGATGGGTTTGGGATAGTAGGGCAATTAATATATAATCTCATCTTCTCTGCTAACACACAAACACACACAGATGGAATAAAATTGCATGTCATGACAGTTGAAGAGATTGACAAAATGGGGATTGAGGTGAAGATGAAAATCCTTGAGAAAGGAGGGGGAATGACCTGGGGTTTGGTTATAGGTTTTAGGAGCAAAGATCTAGAAAAGGTAATAGGCTAATGGAATAAAACTCAAGGGAGGGGAGGTTAGAGAATGATGGTGGTAGAAGGAATATTTAGAAATGTCAGTGGGAAGCAAAGAGTTTGCTGACTGCTCCCCCTGTCCTGTCCTGTTTTGTGTGTGTGTGTGTGTGTGTGTGTGTGTGTGTGTGTGTGTGCATGCACATGCATGTGCGGTTATGCTTGTGCACATGGACGTGAGTGGAGTGTCACCAGATGGAGACAATGGGTAGGTGATTAGAGAAGAGGTGTCTTCATGATAACCCAGGTTACTATGAAAAAGAGGATGGACTGTGAGAGTAAGTGATTTAGGATAAGGGGAGTCTGTTGATTATAGAGCTGGGTTTTCAGGTGGCTTTCTTTATACCTTTGGTTTCTGTTATATATTTTCTCTTTAAATATGGGGTAGATGGGGCATAGTGAAGAGTTTATACCACACACCTCAGTCAGATAGTACCTGGTTATTGGTTGTCCAGAGGTCAGAATAGAGTCACAGCACTAATTCCATGGTCTTTAGGCTCTCATGGGATGGACAGAATAATAACAGAACAGCTGTCAATGTTAATTACATCTTGTAGGGCTGGTTGGTAAAAGCCTCTGTTAAATTATCTTTGACTCTTCTCAATTCATCTTTGATGCTTTCTCATCTCTCATTCTACTCTTTTGATCATGGATTCAAACCTATCATTTCTACTTCACGTTGCCACAAGACTCAGTATCAGAGGCTTGAGTTGCCTTTCTATATATAATATGTGTATATATATATGTATATTTGCATAAGATTCTCATATGCATGATCCCCTTCCCCATGTATCTGTTTGTTTTTCATGTTTAAATGTTTCCCTTCATTTATGGTTCATACTGTCCCTACTCATACTGAGTGCATTTGTGAGAGAGTGTGCCCTACATTTAGGGCAGAAATGTTCTATTTCAACTTTTCTTTCTATGCTAATTCTTTAAATGTCTTTACTTTCACCTTAGTATATCATGTTGTTAAGTAGCAAAAAAAAAAAAAAGAAGGAACCACATCTGTAGGGGCTTGTGAGCTATGATTTTGAGTGAATGTGGGCCTCCAGGGAACTTTGTACTTGGAATACCTAGTTGGAGGGTCCTGCTTGTGAGAGAAGAGTGCTATCAGAACTGCCTTTAACTCAGGTGCCAACTCCTTTGTGAAGTTTCCCATGATTCCAAGCTCCATGATGGTGTATTCCCAGAAGGTAATTAGGTTCTTGGAAGCAGGAATGTCTTTTTTTAAAATCTTGTCTCCTCATCCCAGTTTCAAGCACAGTTCCTGTCCACTCCAATTTAAGCTTCTCTAGTTCAGGCCCTCATCTCTTTTTGCTAAGCATAGAACATCTTTTTGGTGCTTTACACCAGTGGTGTCAAAATCAAATACAGTTAAGTGAACTGAAACACAGTAACAGCAATATTGTAATATTGAAAAACCGTGAATGACTTTGCTATTCTCGACAATACAATGACTCAAGACAACCCCAAAGGACTAATAAGGAAGCATACTATCCACCTCCAGAGAAAGAACTGATGTTGACTGAATACAGACTGAAGCATGCTGTTTTTCACTTTCTTTCATTCTTTTTCTTTTATTCTACTCTTTTTTGTATAAAATGACCAATATGGAAATGTTTTACATGATTGCACATATATAATCTATATCTGATTGCTTACTGTCTCAGGGAGGGGTAAGGGAGGGAGGAAGAGATAGAATTTGCAACTCAAAACTTAAATGTTAAAGAATTCTTTTAATATGTAATTGAGGGGAAATAGAATATATCATAAAAAAACTTAAAATACAAATGAGTGTACATTAGGATCTCTGCAGCCAAATATTTACTTGAAAAACCACATGTTAACATCATCTATGTTTTATTGTATATTAATTTATTTTATTAAATATTTCCCAATGACATTTTAATCTGGTTTCTGAGGCACTTGGGGAGGGACCCATATTTGACATCTCTGCTCTGCATTTACTCTTGTTGTTCAGTTGTTTCAGTCACAACTGGCTCTTTGTGACTGCATTTGGAGTTTTGTTGGCAGAGATACTAGAATGGCTTACTGTTTCCTTCTCCAGCTCATTTTAGAGATGAAGAACTGAGGCAAACAGGATTAAGTAACTTGCCTAGGGTCACACAGCTTGTAAGTGTCTGAGGCCAAATTAGAACTTCTTAATTCTAGGCTCTGTGCTAGGCACTGCACCACTTAGCTGTCCTTGCTCTATGCTACTGGCCAATTGTTCTCCTTACAGGAAAAATCACATTGCTTAACGAATAAAGTTTAAATTCCTGAGACCTCTTCGTATAGTCTACTTTGCAGCCAAAGTGACCTGCTCTCTGTATGGTTTTTTCATTTTACTCTCTTCTTTTCTAAAGCTCTCTCTCATGTTTGTAATAGATTTACTTCTACTTCCTCTCCCTCCACCTCCCTGCCGCCTTCTACACCGCTCCATCTCTGTTAGTCTTTCATGAAATCTCTGACTCTTTAAGTGAAAGTGATCTGTACTTTCTCAAGTTTGTCATAGCATTTTCCCCCATCATACTCTAGGTCGTATCAAATTTATGTGTGTCTTGTATCTCTTTATTAGAATGTAAGCCCCTTGAGGGTTGAAATGATATTATTTTTCATTTTTGTATCCTCAGTGCCTAGCAATGTATTTTGCATCAAGTAGGAAAATTAGAAACATTTGTTGATTTTATTGAATTGTTGAAATTATCTTTTAATTACTTTAATTTCCCTTGATTTATATTTCTTAATATTTCAACAATGTGAAAATTGTGAAAGACAAGATTTTAATATATTTACGGATTCATAGCATTCAGTCAAGAAAGAAGATTATTTATGAAGTATTATTACCATAAATACTGTTAGATTAGTTATGACCCAAAGAAATGCTTATAACTTGTTTTAACTGGTGCTTCATCTTATTGTAACTGTGAACTTTTTTCTTTTAGATACCATTGAAATGGCATCTGTCAACTTACCAATTGCTATGCAAAGTAAGAACTATTACAAGAGTGTTTCTGACAACAAAGAGATTGTTAAATTGGTCTCTGTGCTTAGCACAATCATCAACTCTACCAAAAAGGTAGGTAAATGATATATGCCCACTGAGACTTCCTTTAGCCACTGGGCTCTTTGGCGACTGAAGGTTGAACCTTTCAATCAACTAACATTCATTAAGCATCTTCTGTGTGCCAGGAGCCAAGCTACATCTTGGATAAATACAGCAATACCAAAATGAGACAGACTAAAGGCCTTAAAGAACTTGGGGTGGGACAGAATGAGAAAGGAGTGATAGCTTGGAACATCATGTTCACAAGAAAGTAAATAAAAAAAAGTATCCAAAACAAACACAAAACAATTTTGAAGGAGGATTACTGAAGAAATCAGAAAAGGCCTCTTGAAAGTGTAGGAATTTGAGCTGAGGCTTGAAGGAAATTAATTAGACATTTCAAGAGGTAGAAGAGGGGAGAGAAAACACTGCAAGCTGCTTGAGATTAATGATTTTTTTTTAATTTGCCTTCCTTTGTATCCATAGTGCTTAGCACAGTGCCTGGCACATGATAGGTGTTTAATAAATGCTCCTTGACTGAATGAACTCATTTCAATACCTAATACAAAGAAGTTATGGTATTATTAATATACTGACTCCTGCACTAATCCTTAAGAGTGCAGATATGAAAAAAGCACAAAACATGTTCTACTTTAAATAACTCTGCTATACCAAAAATACCAGTTTGCAAAATCATATTCAAATCATTACCTCCTCACAAAGGATTTTTCACTTTACAAAATTATTATCCTTCCAATAGTCATCTCTCTTTCTACATTTGAAATAGAATTTAATTTATACACAATATTGCAATGAAAATAAGAGCTTGCCACCCCAGTCTCCTGCACATAAGTTTTTTATACACTGGTCTCCTTGAGAGAAGCTGGCAATAATTCCATGGAAGATAACCTTCACTTGTAATATAAAATGTCACTGATGCTTTAGGTGCTAAGAGAGGGGACTGAAGGGGATCCTCTCACTCTGTAGCTGTCTTTACTTATTGGTAAGTGGGGGCTCTTAGTGTTGAGATTTAGGAATTTAGGGGTGCCGGGACCCCAAAATCATGACACATGGGTCCTGCCTGAATGAATTCTACCCAAGCCTTCTTTCAGCCAAAGACAAGGTTTATTGGAATATCCGTCATATTGGGCAGACTCTCAAGGAATCTAAATATTACTGAGCTATTGGCTAGAATATAAGAATCTGAGCAGTGGCTAGATTTTAAGAATCTGAGCACTTTAATGGAGACAAGATGGACCTTATATACAGAAAGACTGTGGGAGGGTCTAGGAGTGGCTAAGTAGTTTGGGGTGACTGGAGGGGTCTCAGGAAGATCTGGATGGGAGTGGCCAGTAATGTGGGGTGAACAGAATGCCTGGGACCTGGACCACGTGGCCAAGAGAGAATGGAGTCTAGATAGGATTAAGGGTGGGAAATGGCAGGGGGGGGGGGGGGGGAGGGGGGGGGGGAGAGGGGGGGGGGGGGATCTGGAGGTAATAGACAATGGAGGGCTAGGTAACAGAATAATGAAAGGTCAGTTGATAGGATTATAGCCTCAAGTGAATGCCAGAGATTTAGCTATGTGGGCCAATCCAGGATTTTTCCTTTTTGGGGTCCAGATCCCATCCTCATCATTAGGAAAGGTAGATAGTAGATAGAGGGGAGGAATCTAAGATTCCCAAAAGTCACCTCTCTCTCCTTTTTAATCTAGGGTACATTAAAATTTGCTAAGGAAGGTTTATTAATTTTTTACATGTAAAATGAAGTTGGAGTTGATGGTCCCAGAGGTCCCTTCCAAACCTAAATCTGTGATACTATGACCTTCTTTAATTCCAAGAGATTGTTGATTTACTTCAGGTTAAAAATCTTTCTTTGTTTACTACTTTGGGATATCACCTTGAACTGGCCAAGGAATACTCTAGCATAGTAGCCCCACGAGATTTATGATTTTCATCCCACAGGATGATCATTAGTATTCTTTTGCATCTCTGCTTTTTGTTCAAATGATTAATTGTGTCCCCACTTTTCCTGGACTGTCCTTTGCCAAACTTCTACAGCTAACATCAAATAGGATGTTTTATGTAAGGTTTTATGTAAGATTATTTTATGTAAGGAGGGTAGAGATAACATAATAATGGAAGGAGAGTGAAAGGGTGGACACAAAAGTTTGTTAGAAGTAATAGCAGCTAAAACTAGATGCTTTTAACTACAGAAGCAGGAATGGCTTTTCCTTCTTAGACTCTCACTTCTTCTGAATCCTGGCTTGTAGGAAGGATGCCAAATGATTTCTAAGCAGATATTCAATTACTGAATACCATCCTTTCTGACTTATTGGCAGGGAATATGGGGGTGGGGAAGGTGGGGAAGAAAAAGGTATCAAGATTTTTGTGAGCTATTTTCTGGGAACTTTTCCAACTTTTCCCATATTGAGACATTCCTTGAAACAATGAAAAATAGTTAATAAAAACCAATCAATGACCTATGACCACTTCTAATGGTGTATACAAAAGTGTTTACCCATAATTCCTTCTCCTTTCCTTGAAGAAGGAAGTATATTTCATTATATATTTCCTTGAACTAAGATTGGTCATTATAATTATTCATAGTCTAGCTTCCTTTTATGGCTCTTTTTATTTGCATTGTTGTAGTCATTGGGTATGTTATTTTCTTTGTTCTGCTTGTTTAACTCTCCATCACTTCATATAAATTTTCCTAAATTTTTCTGAATTTCAATACTTGTTATTTCTTACTGCAAAATTATATTCCCCTTATAGCCATATACCATAATTTTTCAGCCATTACACAATAGATGGGCACCCAATTAATTTAATTTTTGTTACCACAAGAAGTACTGCACTAAAACTTTGGCACATAAATTTCGATTCAAGTTAAGAAGCCAGAGAAATATGATCAAGACTGTGGAAGCATTAGAAGGGATCTACACTATTAAGGAACTTAGAATTTAGTTGGAGAGAAAAGATGATCACATGCCATGGTCAAACAATGTTTATGGAACACTTGTATGGCAAAGATACACAGAACAAGTTGGAGGAGGTAAAATCAGATTTGCCTGCCTATACTTGATGTCCTTTGCTTATATACCCAGCAGTCTGATTGAATCAAAAGATACAGATTATTTAGTTATTTTTGTTGTGTAGTTTCAAATAATATCCTACTGCTTCACAGCTCCATTGATAATACATCAGCTTGCCTGTCTTTTCTCCTCTTGAAAGCCAAGCCATCTCTGGTGTTGATTACATTCTTTCTCAAGTATTATGTGCCTTCCACAAAGTAACAGTAATGATTAGAGCTTATTTTGTGTGCAACTTTAACTTCTGACAAGTACTTTCCTAATAACTATGAAGTAGGTATCATAAATACTATTATTACCATTTTGCAGATGAGGAAACTGAACTCAGAGAAATTAAGTCTCAAATCTAATATATCTAAGATGGGTGCCTGGCATGCCTCCTAAATAGCTGACTGGCAGCAACATATAATTTCAATGATCATTACTTACTCTTTAACTTTCAAAGTAGTGACCACACAGATTAAGAATGAAAAATGAATATATTTAGCACCTACCATGAGGCCAGCATTTGGGGAGGGGGTGATGCTGTGTGTGGGAGAAAGGAAAAGAGGGATTTGATCAAATTTCATTGCCAGTGCATCGCATAGACTCGTGTATGTATGATACATCATCAGGCAAATCAACCATTTTTAAAGGGTAGAAAATCTCAGTGAAAGGCAGTATGAGGTAAATAGAATTGGACTAGGACTTAGAAAACCTGGATTTGATTTGGTTCTATACACTTACTATCTGTGCAACAAGAGAGTTGATCTGGCTGAGCATTAATTTCCACATATGTAAAACGGGGATAACATCAGTACTGCTTACTTCACAAGGTTGTTGTGAGTTAAGTTCTTTGTGAACTTTAAAGCTGCATATTATATCATTATGAACTTTTATCATCATTACTATCATCATCATCATCATCATCATCATCACCTAGCGAATGCTGAAGAACATTTCTGCAGCATTCAGAAAGCTTGCAGTGGGAACACCAAACCCACTAACGCTTCCAGAAGCCAATTTAATTTTATTGTATTTGGTTCATTTTGAGAGTTATTGCTAATATTTTATCAGAAAGTTATTGTTTGTTTGATATATGGGAGACAAAGCTTTGTTACTTTCTCAAATCTTAAAAATTACATCTCAAAGTGTTTTTCATCATGTATTTATTTTTTCTAAAATTATGCAAGCAAATGCAAAAGACTTGAACTTTATAAAAATAATTTTATTAACACATTTTCATGTAAATCTATTATTTAAGTGTATCATTATCTTAGTACAAACTCATGATGATATCTGCTGAATTTTGAAAGTCAGTAGAATCATAGTGTATTGGAATTGGCACAGACATTAGACATGAAGTTATTCTCTCCTCTCCATGACTGCCGCCCACTCCCATCATGAAGAGGCAGGTCTAATGCCAATCCTTTCTTAGTTCAGTTTTGATGTAGGATGAAATGAGGCACTCATAAGTCATTGAACAATTAACAAAAAGAATTCTTTTGTCCCAACACAGTAAAGATATTCAATAAGGATACAATGGCATTTATCTTCAGTGTTGGTGATGGGGTCTCAGTTGCCTCCTATTGGAAACATATTTGGTCAGCATCAATCAATCAACATTTGTTAAGTGCCTTTTACATGATAGGCACTAAGTGCTGGAGATACAAAAAATTGCAAAAAAAAGTCCCTGCCATCAAGCTGCTTACAGTTTAATGTTAACGTGACATTAGGGCAGGACATGATGAATTGAATGATTTCAGATGTCCACCAAGACCGGGAGGTTCAGGCTTTTTGAGATTCAGACAATTTAATGCCATCTCCAGTCATCATGATCTCTATCTTGCCACTGGACCCAGATGGCTCTGGAGGAGACATTGAGGCTGGTGACCTTCCACAGCCTTTCTCACTTAAGTTCAATTCACTGCAAGTTATGGCATCATCTTCCTGATGTCATGGTCTTCTTCGAGAACAAAGGACAAAAACGACAACAACATTTAATGCCTTAGGTGACCAAAGAAGCTGCATTAGGGAAGCTAGAGCAAACTGATGATTTTGTCTACTTTTTAGGGAAAGCTAATTCCTATTGTTAGGTGACCCAAAACATGACCTGGGTCTACGCCATCTTGGGGGTGGGGAGAAAGGTGCTATGTTAGGGAAACCAGGGCTAATCTGGTTCCAGAGACATTGTCTCCTTAGTCCTATCATAACCCCATACCTAGAATAAACTCTCTTCAGGTTGAAGCCCTTCCTTCTTTTGAGGCCTAACTTGGTTTGTCAGTCTTCCTTGAGCCTTCCTCATCCCTCCAACTCAAAAGTACTATTTCTCACTTCATTTTACTACTTTCCCTGGACTATTTATTTATTTGTTTTTTTTTTTTTTTGCTAAAACTAACATGTTCTCCTTTTATCAAAATGATTTGTTAAATTATGTTCTCCATTGTGAAATTTTAAGATCTTTGAGAACGGGTTTTATATTATTGCTGCCTTTTAACTGACTTAAATTCAATCTAGTAGAACCCTCTAATTTTACATTTGAGTATATTGGGTCCAAAGAGTTAAAATTAGAACTAGTGCTCTTAATTCCCATCTAATGTTCATTCTGTTTTTATTTGTTGTTGCTCAGTTGTTTCATTCCTGTCTGACTCTCTGTGACCCCATTTTGGGGTTTTCTTGGCAAAGATACTGGAGTGGCTTGCCATTTCCTTCTCCAGCTTATTTTATAAATAAGGAACTGAGACAAACAGTGACTTGTCCAGGGTCATATAGCTAGTAAGTGTCTGAGACTGTATTTGAATTCAGGAAGATGAGGCTTCCTGATTCCAAGTCCAGTGCTCTATCCACTGAACCACTTAACTGCCCCTTAATGTTCATTGTACCACACCACAAAACTCCCCATTTTGGTGTTTTCTTGGTAAAGATATGCAATAAATGTTTTTCATTAGGATAAAATTATGTTGATGTTTTGAATTATCTAAAAAATTAGCCGATAGTTATTAGCAGAGATATTGATTATATCTTCTTGTTCCTATTTCATACTATAATATGAAGGAAGACCAGAGTTCAAATTCAGCCTCAGATATTTAAAAGCTGTATGACCCTGGGCAAGTCCCTTAACTTTAACTGTTTACCTCAGTTTTCTCATCTGTGAAATAGGGACATACCCCACAGGGTTGTTGTGGAAATCAAATGAGATAAGAATTGTAAAGCATTTAGCACAATGCCTGGCACATAGTGAGTACTAAATAAATGTTAATTATTATTATTATCATACTATAATATGAATTTATTTTAACCATTGCTGTTTAGAGACAATTAGGTATCACATGGCTTAGAGCACTGGGCCTAAAATTTGGAAGACCTGAGTTCAAACCTTCCCTCAGACACTAGCTGTGTGACTGTGAGCAAGTTATTTAACCTCTGTTAGCCTCGAGTACAAAATGGAGATAATAAAACTTACCTTTCAGCTGTGTTACGAGGATCAAACAAGGTAATAATTTCAAAGGTATTTAGCACAGAGCTTGGCACACAGAACACACTTAATAAATATTTGTTTCCTTTCTTTGTTTCTTCCTATTCCAGGAAGTTATTTCATCTCTAGATTGTTTCAAACGTTACCATCATATATGGCAAAAGGAGAAAGAAGACACTATTATGGAATTTTTAAGCAAAAAGCCCTCACTTTCTGAATTTGAATCTCAGATCCTCTATTTCCGAGACTTAGAGCAGGAAATTAATGCTGAGCCTGAATACATCTGTGTAGGAGCTGTTGCATTATATACAGGTAGATAAACTTTCTTTTAGGTATCCATAGAAATTCAACAAATATTTTTTATCTCTTCATCTCTAGATTACTATTTCTGAGAGCCTGGGTTTTCTTAAAGATTGACTTTCTTTCTATGAAATTCAAGCAGAATAGTCTAGTTTGTAGGTTTTTATTTATTCCCCTTATACACAATCAGCTATTCGAGAATGTGTAGAGATATAATGAATGCTTTGCTGCTATGCAGTGAAAATGAATGCTTATTTAGAGAAAGGGAACACATCTGATGTATTCGGTATTAAAATAGAGCTTTTTCAAAAAATAAAGACATAAAAAACCTTGGAGGTTTATTTCCAAGGGCAATGGATATTTGATGTGTAGTTTTTAGTATTTGACAATATACTTTGGGTTCTTATAAGGACAAGTGTTATAAAAATATATAAATGAATAATTTTAAGGTGGAAAATCTTTTTAGTCTGAATTTTTGAGAGCAAGAGTAAAAAGTATAAACCCACTATACTTCCATATATTTTTGGGTATCTATAGGACACAGAAGAAAAAAAGAAAGAAGGGAAAAGGAGAGAAGTTTCTGTAAATGCCAAGTGTGACTGTAAATTAAATAGACTTTTTGTGGTTATATTTGGCAGCTGCTGTTCCAACTTGTCCAAAATGTATTGTGAATCTTATATTTTATAGCTGACCTGAAGATGGCATTGACTGCAGAAACCAAGGCCTGGATGGTTGACATAGGTCGTCATTGTAACAAGAAATATAAAAGTGAGATGGAAAATGTTTTTACTTTGGTTGAAGAGCTCAATAAAAAATTAAATCGTCAGATTAAAGACTTGGATGATATCAGGATAGCAATGGCTGCACTTAAAGAAATCAGAGAGCAGCAAATTCCCATAGACTTTCAAGTTGGCCCTATTGAGGTAACTAACAAGGATAAGAGTAATTTTGTTATTAGCACATCTGTGACAGTCATTTACTTGATTCTCAATAGTTTTGTGCTAATTTGACCTGCAATAGATAGAAATTGCCCTTTGTTCTCCTTATGAAGAAAAGGGGCACAAGACACATAAATAGTATAAATGAGATTTGAGGGGGGACTATGTTCAGTAGTAGTAGTAATCTAGTAGTTACTATAGAATAATTTATATACTTTTAAGTAATAAAAATCAATTTCCTTAAATTAGATGATAATTAAATCTTTAATTACAATAGGTTTTATCCCAATAAGCCTGATAGTTCACAATTCACTTTACTAAAAGATATTACTTTTCTATAGTTGTTTTTTAGGGATATGAAAATAATAGCTGTGTGTGTGTGTGTGTGTGTGTGTGTGTATGTGTGTGAACCTTGATGAAGATATTTTATCGAAAGTGATCTGAAGGATCCATTATTTTAAATCAAAGCAAGAAAAATTGCAATTATTGTATAATTTAGTAACACTAGACTTACCACCAAGTTGTCAGCTACATTATTGAATCCCCCTAATGATCAGGATGGATACTATCCTCACAATTCCTTAATTCCACTTTGGGGAAGTATCCTGACAGAAATTTCTGGTTTTCCTTTTCTTCAGTTCCCTTAAACCCTGAAACAATCAATGGCATAAATCTCTAAAATGGGCTAGAGAATCTCATAAGACATGGCATGCCTTGGAGGATGAGCTAAATGGCAAAAGATTTTTATTGTATAAACTATAGGTGGTGCTGTGGAAGGCAGAACTCTCTTCATTCCCTTCCTGCAGCAGAAATGGGGAAGGGCTGATTTACCTCTGACCACACCTGTTCCTGAGTGTGGGGCTGCCTCGGGGTGAGACTATACTTCTGTTCCCTACCCATTTCCTTGGACAATTCAAACTGCTCAAAGCACCCTAGTTCAATGTATCCAGCCTTTTAGGGATCAGAGAAAAACTTGTGATTTTTACCATAGGCATTACAGGGATGCTCCTGCAAATTTGTAGAATTTAAAAAATTACCAATTCTTTATACTGGTTATTAGTGAAATTTAATACCCCCGAACCCCTAGATCAGTGCTATGTCTGGTTACTAGAACAAATTTAACTCTTCTGATCTAATATTTCTTTATGTGTAGATTTCAAATAACCCCTGTCCCTTCCATTAATCCCCTTTATGATCTACCACTGTATAATTCGGCTATACACAACATTTCATAAATAAATCATCATACTTTTTGGTGGGGTAAAAGGAAACAGGATAAACAGCATGGAAAATAAAGCATGGTAAAAAAAAATTAGGAACAGACATCAGGTGAGCCCAGTTGAAGTAGGGAGAGGGGAGATGGAGAGAGAGAAAATTGGGAAGTTTTCCATAGTTCTAAAACAAATGGGCATTCACCAGGCTAAGTTCAAGTTCTGTGATCCTGGGGGTGAAGGGAGGGGGTAGGCCTGAGACTAGCCTGCTACACTCAGTTCCCAGTCCTGGAGTAAATACTGAAAGATATCCTTAGGTACCTTATTCTTATAACACTCTCATTAAGGTCTGCTTCTGCAGATTCTGCCCAGCTATATCCCCTTCTCGTTGTGTCTCTTATCCCTTGACTTTCCAACTGTGTTTTAAATCTCCCCAAGTGTGGTCTTGAAATTGAACATCTGTGAATTCTAGTTTTCCCCAGGGCATTAAACTGCAAATCCCAAGATGCTTAGGTAGCGCCTGGATGCTTCCTCCTTTGCCTGTAAAAGTGACCCTTTTCCTCTTCCCTCCTCTAGGCATGCTACATTCACATACTTTCATTTTTTCTTTCTTTCATTTTTTTCCTGTAGACTGAATTTGGTAGCAAGAGAAGGACTTAGTTACATATTTTGTCTCTTTCTGGCTCTTAATGGTTAAGTGATTTAAAGTTTAATAGTAGTAGTATACTAGTAGTAAAGTATACTATATCCTTGGTGTAATTTCTTTCTATCATAATTTTGAGGAAATGTTTTTATGCTTTGATTTATGTACCTAGTGATTTTTTTTTGGTCTGTAGGAATCCTATGCTCTGCTTAACAAATATGGACTCTTGGTGGCAAAGGAGGAAATGGAAAAAGTTGATACTTTGCGTTATACTTGGGAGAAGATTTTGGCCCGATCAAGTGAAGTTCAGCATGAATTATTCACATTGCAGCCAAATTTCAGAAGAGAACTTATTAGTACTGTAGAAACTTTTGTTGAAGATTGTAATCAGTTCTATTCAGACTATGACATGGTACTAAACTAATTTTCTATGTATGTATTTGTATTTATTAGGAAAAGGAGATACTTTTTTTTCAAAAAGGATTGCTATTTTAAAATAATTAGTCTTAAAATTTATACTGTAAAGGATTCTTTCTGCCTTAAGGCTCTATAATTTTTTTTCTTTAGGATTAGATTTAATTAACATTCCTCCATAAATTTAATTTCTTTTTATTTTGACCTTGAGAAGTCTAAAGGGATTAAAAATCAGTTTTACTATAGAATTTCAACATACTGTCTGCCTTTTATCACTTAGGTCATGAAAGACATTGGACAGTTTTCCCAAAAGTATATGGAAAAATTTTTGGCAGCAGTGTTTCCTTTAATAAGATTGAATATTCTGTTCAATGGCAGCCCCTTCCTTCCCTATACCTTCAAGTACCAATGAATATGTGAAGCAGAGGGTAATATTTCTGAACCCTATTTGACACTGGGCTAAAAACTACAGAGCTTATTATGAGTGATGTGTTAGAAAAAATGATGCATGTTCTAGTACTATGGAGAAACAAGAATTTGTGATGTTTTGTTGTCTTCACTTCTCAGTTCAAAACTGTATTTGTCTTTTTTTTAAAGGAAAAAAAACCAGAATAGTCAATGTCTTTCCCATCTCCCTTCTCATTTATGTTGCAAAGATCACTTCCCAGAAAAGAGGAAGTAATATACACCTTAAATCTTAAGCTTTCTTAGGTAAAGTAATAGTAATACTAACTTCATTCCTTTTACTATAAGCATGATCCAAATCTTATGTTCCTTAAAATAAAAACTGAAAGCATAGAACAGTATTAAATGAAACCAAGGCTTCTTCTAATGCTTGACATTTTCTTATATAAATAGCATGCATTATTAGCTGTTTATCTTAACTTTTGTTTCAGAATGGTCCCATGGCTGCTGGTCTAGAGCCCCAGGAAGCCAGTGATAGACTTATTATATTTCAGGTAATCTTTCTAATGTGTTTAGTGGTAGAAAAAAAAAAGCCTATTATATCTAAGTCTTTTCACTTGTACTCTTTTTTTAAACCAAGAAATAGAAGTAAAAGACTTTCTAATACTGCATGTGTATTGAACTGTGTAATATTATACATACATCTTGTTAAAATAATTTAAATTGTCAGTAAGTAGAAAAGTAGAGACGATATTTTTATATCATCTCTATTGTATGAATAAGCAAACAGAAATGATAAGTTAAGTGAAGATGTATTTAAGTGAAAAGTGATTTGGGGGGCAGTTAACAATTAAATGTGGAAATATTTGTGCCCAATGATGTACCTGTTAGCTAATGCCTTATTTTAGGCATGCCATAAGTTTTTTTAATCCTCCTTGGAAATCATTTAAGCAGGTCTTCACTTATATTTTTGTTAGACTCGATTTGACAATATATTTCGCAAGTATGTCACTTACACGGGTGGAGAAGAACTTTTTGGGCTTCCTGTGACTCAGTATCCTCAGCTCCTTGAGATCAAGAAGCAACTTAATCTCCTCCAGAAAATCTACAGCTTGTACAATAGTGTCATTAACACTGTCAATGGATATTATGATATGCTTTGGTCAGAAGTGAATACTGAAAAAATAAACAACGACCTTCTAGAATTCCAGAACAGGTGAGGGAATGACAACAGGTTGGCATGTATGCCAACAAGAGCCCCCAGAGTTCTTAAACTTTAATGACTTTCTTCTTAAATCATTTTTTCTTTCCTTCATCCTTTTTTAATATCAGATTTTTGAGAAGCATTTTTTATTGTACCATTGTCAAAACAATCATCAAACAGTATTTATTTCATTACCTCCACATGAATGGTGATATATAAGCAAATCTTTTAAACTTGAATGAAATATGTCAATTTTTTTCAACACTTTGTCTTCATTTAAATAACCTTATTGAATATTAGAAATCTGTGTTAAAAGATCTGTTAACACAATAAGAATTTATAGATTCTCCTACATATTTATAGAATGTTATAATAAAGATGGATGAATAGGTATTTATTAAATGCTAACAATCAGCTAAATGGTATACTGGGGACACACATACAAAAGTCAGATATTTTCTAATTGGAGAGGACCCACCATATATTTGGATATATACACATATATGCATATATGTACTTGTATATATGTGCATGTACATGTATGTGTACACACATACACACACATACATATAGAATACATATGCAAATACATACCTATCTATACCTATCCATACACACACACACACACACACACACATATATATATATATATGTATATATGATGATGAGGTGAACTCTTCGGAAGTCAATTGATATCTTCCAGGGACATTGGTACTATTAATTTGATTTGTAGTCAGAGCAAAAGATGGAAATGAAAATGGGGAGGGTTACAGGCATGAGTACTCTCAATATAAATCATAACTGAAATCATCCCTTAAAATCAATACTATAAGGGATTTTTTCTTCCTTGAGACCCTATCATTTTATAGGATTAACCTTAATTAATACTCACCCATAAATCTCATTTCTTTTCATTTTGACCTTGAGCAATATAAAGAGGTTAAAAAGAGGTTTTATTATAGAATATTGTCCACCTTTAATTATTTAAGTCATGGGTAGAATAAGCAGTTATTAAGCACCTTCTATGTGCCAAACATTGTGCTAAGCACTTTACAAAAATCAACTCATTTAATCTTTACAACAATCCTGGGAGGTAGGTGCTATTATTAATTATAATATAATTATATATATAATATATATAATAAATATATAATTATAATTATTTACAGTTGAGGAAAAGGTAAAATGACTTGCCCAGGTAACACAGGTAGCTAGTATTAGAGACCTAGTTTGAACTCAGGTCTTCTTAACTCCAGGTCCATCACTTTATCTATTGTACCACCTAGCCCCCGATATGTACTTTAAATTGTTAAGGCATGCTGTTAGATAAACTTTATGCTGTTGAAAGCTTATAAAACACTTCCTTAACAACTACCCTGAGACCCTGGAAGTGCAAATGTTAGAGTTGGAAGGGCATCTGAGGTCATCTAATCCAGGCCATACCTGAATAAAATCTCTTCTATGGCATCCCTAGCAAGTGATCTCAGCATATTTATTTTTTGATACTTCTAATTATTAGAGAGTTTTCCCTTAAATTGAGCTTACATTTACCTTTCTGTAATTTTCACCCATTGTTCCTAGTTCTTTCTCCTGGGGCCAAGTAGAACAAACCGAATCCTTAGTTCACGAGAGAACTTCAGATAGTTGCAGGTTACGTGTACCCACTATTTCTTCTCATTCTAAATGAAACTCCATTTTATAAATAAGAAATCTATGGCTCAGAGAGAGATTAAGTGACTTGCCTAAGGTCACATAACTAGTAGATATCATAGCAAAGAATTGAACCTAAGCCATCTGACTCCAAGTCCAACATAGTTTCATTATAACATGCTGCCTCATGTGGCTTTTGGGATGGGATTGGGAGAGAGTAGCCATTTCATCCTATTTGGCAGACTTGTGTGTACCAGGTCCTAGTATCTTTCTAAAATAATTCCTTGGAAAAAGTCATTCCAATCATTACCTTGGTTTCCTTCTATGAAGAATGGTCCTCTGTAACATTTAGTCTTAGTAATGTAATGCTACATTTGTTATGATAGAGCCAAATTAGTGCATATGTAATACATATGAAGCCTACCTAAAGTCATAATCTGTTCTGTGAAAAGGCATTAGATGAAACAAAGTGATTAGGACAGTTAATTCCATAGGAACAAAGTTCTAAATAGGTGACTGACCAAATGATAATGTAGTTGGTTTTCTTGGATACTGGGACTTTTGTATTAAGGTAATTATTGTGAAATGGCCATGATTAGAGCAATGTCATTCAGGGCATACCGCTAGATAATTGGAAATCTGGATTTAGTGTGGTTTTCCTTGCCAGCTATAAAAAGATGAGATGGAAATAAAAATAGGTCAGACCTGTTTAGTCTTCTCTACTGGTTTTCTCTTATAGGTGCCGTAAACTTCCACGTGCTTTGAAGGACTGGCAAGCTTTTCTGGACCTAAAGAAGACCATTGATGATTTCAATGAGTGTTGTCCTCTGTTGGAACACATGTCAAATAGAGCCATGATGGATCGACACTGGAAAAGGATTACAGCACTCACAGGCCATAGTTTTGATGTAGAGAACGAGACCTTTAAATTGAGGAACATCATGGATGCACCTCTTCTGAAATACAAAGAAGAAATAGAGGTATTTTTGGCAAGAAATGATGTGAGATTGGGTGGGAAAATGAAATTCCTTTGCACATTTCTCAAATATAAAGTGTTGGATCAGCAAATGTAGCTAGGGAAATGAAAAAGAGAATAGTTTTATTGGGCAAATAAGCTTGTGCTTGCGTGCTCAATTTAATCTTTGTTGCTAGTGGTACTTTCTAAGTATTAATTTGAATGAATTCACCCAGAAACTTACCACCTTCCACATACCATTATAGCATTATGGTTTACTAGAGAAACTACTAAATTGTTTAGAATTATCTTCAATTTTTTTTACTCAACCTCCCCTACCTCCATATTCTATTAGTTGCCAAATTTTGTTGATTCTACCTCTATAACATCTCATTTCTCTGAGTCTTTCTGTATACCTGTCTACCCCCTCCCCCACTTCCCAGTTTAGATCTTTATCATCCCTTGCCTATAATATTATGTTGACCTTCTGACTGGTTTTCATTCAAGTCTCTCCCTTCTAATCTATCCTTCCCATAGCTGACAAAGTGAAGTTCTTAATGTATGTCTGATTACTTCACTATTCAGAAACCTGTAGTATCCTCCTTCTTGTTTCTAGAATCCAATAAAAACTTCTCTTCTAGTTACTTAAAGCCTTTCACAATTTGTCTCCAGCCTGCCTTTTCATACTTATACATTACTCCCTTTCACATAGTCTTTGGTCCAGACAAAGAGACCTATCTGCTCTTTATTATGCAAAATTTTCTATCTCCTGTTTCCTTGCATTTACACAAGCTGTCTCCCATACTGGGATGATTCCTTCCTTATTTTTGACTCTCAGCAACCCAAGATTACTTCAAAGCTCAGGTCAAATTTTTCTAGATTACAGGAGTTTGATATAGTGTTTTATAAATGGAAATTTCATGAATCATAAGTACACAGTTAATTGCACCACAATTTTGGATTTGGAAGACTAAAATGTTTCCTGACATCTATATGCAAAAAAACAAACCAAAAACACCACTGCCAGAATAAATAGATGATTACTTTTTAAAGTAATTTAAGGATTTCATGTGGAAACATCATCCATGAATACCATAACCTCTATATAATACAGTAGAGGACCAATCAATCAATCATTAAATACCTACTGTGTGCCAGATATTGTGCTAAGTGCTGGGGATACAAAGACAAAAATAAAATGGTACTTGCTCTCAAGGAGTTTACATTCTACCAGAAAAACATGTATACATATAAGTGTATTATATATTATATAGATATTATATTCAAGGTAATTTGAGAAGCATACCCCTGCGGTTGAGGGGAGGAGGGAAATCAGAAGAGGCCTCATGCAAGAGATATTGCTTGAGCTAAGTTTTAAAGGAAGCTAGGGATCCTAAGAAGCAGAGGAGATGGATCACATTCCAGAGAGACTGTGCAAAGTCACTGAGATAGGTGATAGAGTTTTATATGAGAGTAATACCAAGAAGTTTAGTTTGCTTGGACTGTAGAGTGTCTGAAGGGGAGTAATGTGTAATCAATATCAAAAGTTTGGATCCATTTTGAAAAGGACTTTAATAACAAAAAGTGTTTTGTCCTAAAGATAATAGTGAGTCATTGTCACTTTAGAGGGGCTGGGGTGACTTGTTCAGACCTGTGTTTTCTGAGTATTGTCGTGCCAGTTATGTGGAAGAGGATGGATTCGAATTGTGACAGGGAAGCCAATTAGTCTAGTGCAATCTTCCAGGAGAAAGATTAGGACCTGAAGGGCAGTCATCTGCAAGAGTTCCTATTGCTGCAAGATTCATTACCATCTAGTTTGATGATGTTATCTCTTCAGTCATCTCCATTTCGTATCTTCGAAATTGCAACTGTCATCTCTAACCCCCACCTCCCCTCCAAACTATGGTCTTTGCTCTGCAACCATCCTGGGCTATGATCAGCAAGCTTTCACCTTATCTTCCTTGGATCTAAGCCTCTATCTCGTTTCCCAGTCATCTTCATGCCTTGCTCCTGCTTCCATACCCAGCTCTTCCCTTATGTGTCTTCTTCTATTATGATATAAACTCTTTGAGAGCAAGGATCGTTTCAATTTTTTATATTTGAATCCACAGTATTTAGCATAGTGCCTCAATACCTTTCCAGCTTGGTAGATACCTGCCACAATGTGTTTTAGCTTTAGAGAAACAGGGTCATCTCCTTGCCATGACTTTGATTGTGAATGGAAAATTTGTGATTTATTGAAAGTTTTGATTTTTTTTTTAAAATGAGCATTTTCTATTTTGACAGGACATTTGTATCAGTGCAGTGAAGGAGAGGGACATTGAACAAAAACTGAAACAAGTAATTATTGAGTGGGACAACAAAACCTTTACATTTTCCAGTTTTAAAAATCGTGGTGAACTTCTCTTAAGAGGGGATAGTACAGCAGAAATTATAGCCAGCACGGAAGATAGCTTGATGATGCTGGGTTCCTTAATGAGTAACAGGTAACAAAGCCATCTTCTTTTCATGATAGCTAAAAATGGAAAAACAAACAATTTAAGGGAAATGAAAAACTTTTGTAAGCCCCTCCCAGATGTCAAATATTTTTCAAATATTTCAAACATTTATTTTAATGCTAACATCCATATGCAAGCGTACTTTCAAGTGACACTTCCGTTTGTGCCATTCTTATATCATTATCCTCCAGTGGTTAGATTCTCTGAAAGCCCCCATAACACAAAAGAACATAGCACAAAATTAGCACCTTGAATTATGGGATGATAGATTTAGAATTGAAAGGGATCTTGGGGGGGCATTTTTCCTTTCATTTTACAGTGGAGGAAACTTGAGCCTAGAGAGATGAAGAGATTTAGGTAAGATCACACTAACCAAGAGTCTGAGGCAGGATTTGAACTTTCTGACTTCCAATCCAGTAATCTTTCCTGCCCATCACACTGTCTCCCTGAATTCTCCAGTTTTATATAAAAACCTTGTGTTGCCCCAAATTGATCTACTGGCTTGATTCCAGAGTGCGCATGAATTTTAGCATTGTCATCTAATATGGAAAATGTTTCTGCTAGTGGTCCTGAAAATGGAAAATTTTACCATTCCATTTACTCATTCATGAGAACATGAATCCAGAGGGAAAAAATCCACTTTATTCAGATATATAAAATACTCTTGGTAAAAATTAATAACTTACTTTGATTTTTAATGGTATAACAAACACATGTTGAATTATACAGACTACATATCTAGAACTATAGGATATTAGGGTCATAAACTATTTTAGTGATTACCCTTATCATTTCACAGATGAGGAAACTGAGGTTCAAAGAATCTAAGTAATTTGGTCACATAGATGGCAAGTAGTTAAGTAAGGATGTGAGTACCTTCTCTGACTCCAAGTCATTTTCTAAGCTGAGTTGCCTACAGCAGGTTCCTTGATAACTTCAGATGGTTTTTATTCTTTTCTAGTAGTTCAACAATGTATGAAGTCTGAGTCCCTGATTTGACTGACACTAGAGGAAAAACAATTATTTCCTTTTTCTCTGAAACATCTAAGTGTTTGACAACTATGCAAGGCAGTACTTCTCAAGCAAGTTATTTCCTCTAGAAATATTGAATTTGGTCTAGTTAGGGTTTAAGGAATTGCTATTTTGGCTACAAAAAGCAGAGTCCAAAAAGGACTAATAGATAATATACTTGAGAAAGAAAAGCAAACCACATCAGCTTAGGTTATTCAAGAATGGACTACATCAGTGAACCTTCCCTCCTTTCCCCAAGTGATGACCATCAATCCATAGAAAATTGTAAATTGAAGGCCATAGAAATTAAAATCAATTGACTAATTTCATTTTTTGGAGGAAAGGGGGAACAAAAGTATTTAAATTTATCTGATTTTAAAATTAAAACTAGAATACATAAATTTTTAAAAATAAATATAACATTATGTAAGTCAGGAGTTCTTAACCTGGGGTCTAGGGACCTCCAAGAAATTTGTGGTTATATCTCAGAGTGTCTTTGAACTTAGATTGGAAACATTATCTTGATTTTCATGAACCTCTAACTGAAATTGAGCATATCTTTCAAAAAACTTTATTCTAAAAAAGTATCCATAGGCTTCACCCCTGAGTGCCAAAGGGATCCATGATGCAAAAAAAAAAAAAAGATTAAGAAACAGTTTAGGTTATATTTTAAATCTTAACTAGATACAATTAAGGAAGCTATGGATGGGAGGAAGGAAGAAAAGGAAAGGAAAAAGAACAGAGAAAGGCCAATAAATCATTTGGAAGGAAGTAGATAGAAAGGCAGCCACGTAGTGGGTTTTAGAGAATATTTATAAACTATTTGCTCTATTCATATTTTCCTATTATGACTGCCTTTTGGGATGCTAATTAGTCAATCCTTTCTTTTAACTCTTCAACTACTCTTTATTTTTAAACCTTCAGAGACTGTATGCTGAATGGTTGAAATTATTTTGTGGTATTATAGACACCACCTATGTTTCTCTAGCAGAAATGTTGAGTAATCCTCACTTTAAAACTTTATGACAATATTCCCTGCCCAACTGTCAAAGGCTAGTGTTTTCTTTAAGCTAGTGTTTTCTTCAACTAGGTATCTATTCAGCAATAGTCAATTATACTCTTGGCAGACTGAATTCCACAGAATAAATAATTTTTGCTGAACAGAGTCCATATATTTAATAATGTCATACTTAAAATGAAAATAGTCATATTTAATAATGACTAGGAAGCACATGGACTTTTAGGAATCTCTAACAGCACACAAATAACTTTATATAAGGTATAAATATAATTTTTAACAGCAGCCCTAAAGATACAAGATACACAAGCATTCCTGTAAATAGAGTGGAATTAGATTACCTTGTGTATCATGACATGAGGTTATGAAGACCCAGTTTCAATGTGAAGGGGAGAGACAGAGAGAAAGAGTGAGGCAGACAGATTGATTGATACTGCTACTTAATTCTCTGCCTACCAGGAAGAGTTCACTGTAACTGATTTTCCAAGCTGTCTGTGAGATTGAAGGGCAAATAGAAATAAGCTCTTTTCCAAGTAGGTTTTGACTCAAGGGGATCAAACTTGTAAACCATAAGCCACCTCCTCAGTTCAGCCAGGTCATGTGAGTTCTTTTTTCCTGAGACTTATTGTTCTGTTTCAAGTTGAAGGAGTGAATTATACTCCCCATTTCAAACAGAAGTATGGTAATTTGATAATATAAAATGATAGTTAAGTAAGCACCATATTAAGCTCACAGATTGAAGGTTTCCCACTCTGGTAAAAGGGCATGAAAGTCACTTGAAGGAAAAAGAGACTAGTGCACTGTATGCTACTGCTGAGCCCAAAGGCAAATAAATTAGATGCATGAGCAAGTAACATTTTTTTTTTTACCTTTGGATTTGAGAAAAATATAGATTTAAAATATTTCTTCTTTTAGGTATAACATTCCATTCAAGGCACAGATTCAAAAATGGGTACAATACCTTTCCAACACAACTGACATCATTGAAAACTGGATGACAGTGCAGAACTTGTGGATTTATTTAGAAGCTGTCTTTGTGGGAGGAGACATCGCCAAACAGCTGCCGAAGGTTGTTGAAGTTTATGGTTTATTAGTTTTTTTCATGACAGAAATATGAAATACTGAAAAACACCTTATAAAGTAAAGTAGCCAAGACTCATATCCATCGACTTCCCTTTATCTTTTTGTGAGGTAGGGGAAGGAAAGGAGGAAGTGGAGAATGTTGCATAGTGGTAGAAGGTGGGAATGAAGGAAAATAACAAAGTAGGGAATAGTTGCATGACTGATACGAATCATCAGAAAATGTTAATCTAGACTATAGAAGAGTATGGAATTATGAAGAGGTCATCTTGATGAAGTTATGGTAATTTATTCTTACAGAAGTAACATTTTAAAATAATGAAGGGTATGACACTTAATTGCATCTATAATATAAAATTCTGGGTTGAAAATATACAAAAAGATACTCTCTCTCCCACATAAAACATATCAAGAGCATTTTTTTCCTCCTCAAATTGCTGTAATCAGTTTAAACATACATGGAGTGTATTTTGAGATGTTTAATTGTATTTTTTTTAAAAAAGTTTTTCATTACATCTCAGTACATTCTTTTGAATTGTATATGAAATCAGTGTTTTTATAATACATTTGAAACTTAAAAACCTGAATGTAATTTTACCTTAGTATGGAATTTAATTTCCCTACTTGATGTAAAAGAGATAGGATTAATCCAACCTGTTCCTGCTATCACACCTGATGGTAGGCAGACACAAGTCCTATAACATAATTGTCATGCAAATTTAGGGTGGAATTTTGGTGATTGTTGTATAAGGACCATAGACTGGGCTAGAATGATTTATTGATTCTTGAAGCCAAGTATAACATAGGCAAATACAGCAATCCAGAATAAATCCAGGAATAGTCCCCTTGTCCCCACTGACCCATGCTACAGGAGGCAGACTACAGTGGGTAGTGGCCAAAATGAATAGTGGGATGTGCTTTCTCGTCTAACGCCCAGAGCCACTGGGATCTTGGCTTTATATAAAATTTTAAGAAAAGGAGTTTGCTATGGTAGCTGCAGGGCGATGGATTCAGGAAACACAGATATCAAAAGCATGGTCTCTAAAAATTAGCCAGAAAGACCTACTCAGGATGAGGACTATAGCATTATAACTATGTTGCATCAGTAAGCTGCTAAGGGTTTCAGCAGCCAGTTTTAACCAGAACTGGATGGTTTAAACCAAAAGCATATCTGAGTTGCATGATAGGTGACATTAGGAGAGTAGGGTTATAGACACTGTCTATTCATTCAGTGAAAGGATTCCCCTACAAATGGTAACGCTGTTTAGGCATTCATGAAAGGACATGATTCCATTTCTTCTTAACTATTGGAAGAAGAAAACTCCATTAAGTTTTTTTTCATATCCACTTACATAGTTTCAAAGAAGAGAAGAGGGTTTAATTTTTTTCTTTTGTGATGTTTTTATTGTTTCAAATACTTTAAATATTTTTTCAATTAAACATTTTCTTTCCTTCAGCTGCACCTCAAATTGAACAAAAAAGTAAAAAAAAAGCCCCTCCTAATATCATAGACAAGCAAACAAAATCCCCTCATTTATCACATCCAAAACTGTGTGTCTCATTCTACATTTTGAGTCCTTCTTCATCTCATTGCCAGAAAGTGGGTGACATGTTTTGTCATCAGCCTTCTGTAACTGTAATTTGTCATTGCATTGATCAGACTCCTAATGCCTTTCAACATTATTTTTCCTAATAATATTGCCATTGTATGAATTGTTCTTCTAGTTCTGCTCACTTACTTTTTAGGTAGGTCTTTCCAATTTCTTCTGAAACTGTCTATTTCACCACCATTGTTTGTGGTACAATAATATTCCACATTAATATAATATTTATATACTCTAATTTATTTAGTTATTTCCCAATAGGTAGATAGCCCCTCAGTTTTCCATTATATTAATACAAAAAGAACCATTATAAATATTTTCTTACATATGGGTTCACTTCCTCTTTCTTGGATCTCTTTGGGGTTTAAGTCTAGTTGTGGTATCACTCAGCCAAAAGTATATGGAAAGTTTAGTAATTTTGGAAGCACAGTATAAATTACTTTCCAAAATGACTGAACCTTTTCACAGCTCCACCAATAGTGCATTAGTGTGCCTGTTTTAGCATAGCCTCTCCAAGCTTTCTTATTTTCCTCTTTTGTCTTCTTTGCTAATCTGATGCATACATATGAGGAAATCCCAGAGTTGCTTTAATTTTAATTTCTCTAATTATTAGTGATTTGGAACATTTTTGTATGGTTATTGATAGCTTGAAATTAATTATTTCTTTTCTTGAAAATTGCATGCTCATGTTCTTTGACCATTTATCTATTGGAGAGTTCTTATAAATTTGAATCAGTTGCTTTCATATCTTGTATATGAAACCTTTACCACAGAAACTTTCTGTAAAATTTGGTCCCAGTTACTTGCTTATGATGGTCTATATTTAATTTCTGGATTTTTTTTTTCAAATTTTCCAGTAGTTTTTACTTAACAGTAAATCTGTACCCCATTGAGTTCTTCAGATTTATCAAACACTATGCTAATGTATTTGCTTTCTTCTGTGTATTGCATATCTAATATTTCCACTATAAACTTCTATATTTTTTAACCTGTAACAAATTGTTCTGATTAATATTGTATTGTAATACAGTTTAAGATCTGTTACTGAGACTTCCTTCCTTCCTACTTTTTCTTTCAACATTTCTGTTGAGATTCTTGACCTTTTGTTTTCCAGATGAATTTCATTATTATATTTTTATAACTCTACAAAAATAATTCTTTGATAGATTGGCATGTCAATTAATAAGTGAATAATTTAGGTTGAATTGTGACTTTTTATTGACAACTTTAAAATGAGCAATTAATGTTTTTTCTCATTATTTAGATCTGCATTTATTTCTGTAAAGAGAGTTTTTTTTATTGCATTCATACAGTTCCTGGGTGTGTGTTGTTAGATATATGCCAAATATTTTGTATCTGTGATTATTTTTCTTCATCTCTCTTCTTGCTAGGCTTTGGTGATAAAATATAAGAATCCTTATGACTCATTATATATATTGAAACTTTACTGAATTTATTAACACTATTAATTTTTAGATGACTTTTTCAGTTTTTCTAGATAGTTCAACAAATCATCTGTGAAAAGTGATAGCATTGGTTCCTTGTTTCCTCTTTGCCTATGTTTATTTCCTAATTTTTTTTCCTTATTGCTATAGCTAGCATTACTACCTCTATTAAATAGTAATGGTGATAATGGACATAATTGCTTTACCCTGAACTTTTTGGAAACCTCTAATTATTTTCTATTACATGTTTGCCCTTGATTTTTGTTGGATAATATTTACCATATTAGAGGAAAGCCCATTTCTTACTATGCTTTCTAGTTTTTTTTTTTAACAGAAATGGATGTTGAGTTTTTTGAAAAGCCTTTTCAGCATCTATTAATATAAACATCTATTTTTTAAAAGAATGTGTTGCTATTAATATTGTTTTTTAAAAATATTTGTCCTTATATTGCAACAACCCTTCATTGTTTTATAAATCCCACATGGTTGTGGTTAATAATGTTTTAAATATTTTGTCATAGACTATTTGCTAATATTTTATTTAAGATTTTTTATCATTGTCTGTTAGGGATATTAGTCCATATTTTTCTTTCTCTTATTTCTCTGTAATTTATATATCAATAAAAAAACTTAATCCTATCCTTTATTTTCAGAATTTCTACTTTGTTGGTTTTTTTCAGTTTTTAAAAGTGTTATGCCTGATGTACCAGTTTGTTCTTTCTCCCTTTTATTGATGAAAATATTTACTCATGCACATTTTCTGCCTCTAAGGATTGCTTTAGCTACATCCATACATTTGGTCTGTTATTTCATTGTCATTTGCTTTTGTGAAATTGTCTATTGTTTCTCTGATTTATTCTTTGACACACCAGTTCTTTAAGATTAAGTTAGTTTCCCAATTGATTTGTAATTAATTCTTCAAAGGCCCTTTGGGGAATATAATTTTTATTGTATTGTGAACAGTAAAAATGCATTTCTACATTTTAGGTGATGTTCTTATGTGGTCAATTTTAGTAAAGATATCATGCATGGCTGGGAAATCTGTAAACTCTTTTTGTTCTCATTCAGTAAGTGACAGATCAATTACCTCTAGTTTTTCTTTTTTTTAATCTCTAATTTTTCTAATGTTCTATTCCGGTTCTTCACTTTTTCCTCATTGTAAACCCGTCCCCATCCTCCTCTGATTATGTAGGTTTGAAATGTCTGTAATGAGGTCTCTAACTATTATAGTTTTAACATCTCTTTCTCCCTGTAATTTGATCAAATTTCCCTATAAATATTTAGATGCTATGCTTTTAGGCACAGATATATTACATATTTAAATTTATTCATTATGTTTATTGTCTTTAAGCTAAATGTATCTTCCCTGCTTACCTCTTTTTTATTGCCTACATTTATTATAGACTTATCTAAGATAATTACAGCTAGTTCTGCTTTTTTGACCCTGAAGCATAGTAGATTCTCTCTCATTTCAATTCTGTGTGCATCTTTATGTTTCAAGTTTGTTTCGTGTAAATAATATTTTTTGGGGGAGGCTCTGTTTTCTAAGCCATTCTGCTCTCCTTTTCCTTTTTATAAGTGAATTCATCCTATTTATTTTCACAGTTTGCAATTGCTAATTATCTTTTTTTCTCCCATTCTATTCTCTTGTTCTTTCTCTTCTCTTTGCTCCCATCCCCTTCTTTCCAAATTAGAAGATGATAACAAAAAAAGGTGTTTGCCTAACACTATTAGCTATAAATGAAGCAGTTGGCTTCTATTGTGTTGTTACTATTCTCTTTCCATTGCCCTGCCTTGGTCTCAGTTTGTTACTCTTTATTCCTTTCCATTTTTTTTTTTTGGCTCCCATACGTGTTCTCTCCTCTGATGCTGGTTGTTTTACTTATGATTTTTTTTTCTTTTACCTATGCTGCCTTCTTTTTTATATTTCCTCATTCCTTTTTCCTGTCCTCTGCCATTTCCCTATTAAACTTTATTTCTATATTGCAGTCTTTGTGTGTGGGTTTGTGTAATTGTGTTCAACCTTATTTTGGTTCAGATGAAAATGAAGTTAATGGGATGCCTGTTTCCTCCACCCCTCCAGCTTATACCCTTCATCTTATGCCCTCTTTTATGTGAAGTAATAATCCCTTCTTCCTATTTTCTTCCCCAGTATAGCTCTCTGTCACTCCCATTGCTGTTTTTTCCCAAGACCATCCAAAGAGAACCACAGGCTCTCTGTCGTTCTTGTTTCCCATTTCTTTATTACTCTTAAGGATTCAGAAAAGACATTTCTTTCTTGTGTCTGTATTACTAGGTGATCAATTCATCCCAACACAATCTCTTCCAATTGAACCAAAGTATGTGCCTGTCTATATTTCTCAATCCTTCATTTTTATTTTACACTATCTGCTCAGGTCAGACTTTTTCATCAGGAATGCCTGGACAGTCTTTATTTCATTAAAGATCCATTTTCTCCTTATAGGATTATATACTTTCTAGATAGGTTATTCTTGTTTCTAAGCTTCTATTTTTTTGGCTTTTTGGGATACCACATTCCAAGCTTTCCTATATTTTAGAATGGTAGGTGTTAAATCTTTTGCAATCCTAACAATGGCCCTTTGGTACATGAAATGTACATTTTTGGCTTTTTGCAATGTTTACTTTGACATGAAAGCTATGAATTTTGGTGTTCACATTCCTGAGAGTCTTTTATTTTGGGATTTCTTTTAAGAGGTAACTAGTAGATTATTTCTGTTCTCACTGTCCTCTTTTTCTAAGCAATCTAAATCATGTTCACTCATGATTTTTTGATACGTGGTATCTATTTTTTCTTTTAGTCATGGTTTTCAGATAGTCTGATTATGCTTAGGTTGTAGACCTGTTTTATAGGTCTCTTGTTTTTGATATTATATTATAGACATTTCTATTTTTTTCAGTCTATTGATTGATTTTGTTTTAATATTGCTTGTCTTATTGAGCTTTTATTTTCTGTTTGGTTTATTTAATTTTCAGGGCATTGAGTCCTTGAGTAAGATTTCTTAACTTCTAAAGTATCATTTCTCCTTGACATTCTTTCATCCCTAGATGTTCTATTTTCTATTTCTTGTTTCATTTCTGGGAATATAGATTTAAAAGAAGTACAGAGAATGGCCTATGAAAAAGGCTATATATATTTCCATGCTAAGAAGATTTGTGTCACCTAGTGGGTGAATGGATGATGGATAATACCAATAACTAGTATTCCTGTTATAGTCAAAGATTCAAAAAGTGCCTTATATGCATTTTCTCATTTGATTCTTAAAATCACTCCTTAAGAGGTAGTGTAATGGCTAGAGCTCTGGATTTGGCATCAGCAGCATTTGAGTTTAAATCTTGTCTTAGATAATTATTAGCTGTATGACCCTGGGTAAGTTGCTTGGCTTCTCTTGACCTCATTTTCCTTATCTATAAAATGAAGAAAATAGTATCTACCTTATAAGGCTGTTAAGTAAATATCAAATGAAATTTTATATATATATGTTTATATAAACATATTATATATGCTATATGTTTATCTAACTATATATATATATAATGTGATTTGAGAAACTTAAATCATCATATAAATACAAGCTATTATTATTATAGTGCAAGTACATAATCTTTGTTTTCCTGATAAAGAAACAGGTTCAGAGGAGCTAATGATTTGTCTATCAAAGGTCACAAGGCTAATTAGTAATAGCTAAAACTTGTATAACAGTTTAGGTTTTCAAAATGCTCTGATACATTATCTTATTTGAATCTCTTAATAACCCTGGGAAATAGACACTATTATTGTATCAGTTTTAAAGAAGATGAAGCTTAGGCTAAATAAGATCTAAGTGATTTATTCATGGTTATACTAATATTAAGGCATTATTGAAACACATCTTACTGACTCCAAATTCAACATTTTATTCACTATAGCACTTAGCTACTACATGTGTTGTAGAGCCATGCTTGAGTTCAAGTTTTCTGACTTGCTTTCTAGTGTTCTAACTCTTATATGAAACTTCCAAGGGAATGTGAGAGTAAGATAAATGTAGAAGATGATATAGCATGGCGAGGAAAAACAGGTGGAAGCTACAGTGGAGTAATAAAGAAGAGATCACTGCCCTATTATCAGAAAGAGAATGATGTGGTTCTTATCAAATATACTGAGAATTTTAGGATAACAGATTTATAGCAGGAAAGGACCCTTCTTATCTCCTATTTTACAAACAGAGATCTGTGAAGTTGGGTATCCTATCTAAACAAAAGTTGTTAGAAACATTAACTTTGATAAGATGTATAAGATGCTATAGAAATTACTTTCTACAGCTGTGTAAATTCACTTTCTTTTTTTAATACCAATAGGAAGCCAAGTGTTTTTCCAATATAGATAAATCCTGGGTGAAGATCATGACACGGGCACGTGATATGCCAAATGTAGTACAGTGTTGTGTTGGAGATGAAACCATGGGGCAGCTTTTGCCACATCTATTAGATCAACTGGAAATCTGTCAGAAATCACTTACTGGGTAAGACTTATAGCACAGTTAACCTTGATAGGACTAGGATAACCTGAGAACTGGAAAGTTCTAAGGCCTTAAAAAATAGATAATTTCAATATGTATTGATCATGTGCTCAGGTGTTGTCTGACTTGAAATTTTTTAGTTATACTATTAACATAGCATGCCAATATCTAGGTAATTCTAACATAATAAGAGAACTGTTAAAGTGGTTAGTAGTAGTGGTTGGAGTTAGACAGACCTGGGTTCAAGTCCTGCCTTGATGACTACTGACTCTTTGACCATAGACAAGTCACTTGGCTTTCCAAGGCTATCGGAAAGTCTTGAAGACTGTAATTTACAGCTAAATCAATGCTTTGCATCAGTTTAGGGAGTTTCCCTGCGAGGAATTCCTCACACTGATGAAACCCAGATGCAGGCCAACAAACAACAAACAAACAAAAACCTTTACACCACACAATGAATGCCAAATTATGTAGTGCAGACTCAGGTGCTTAATAGGTGTTAAATAAATGTTTGTTGAACAATTTATTGAAGCTTTTGATCAACTAAAGAAAGTTGCCTTTCATCAAGCCTTTCAGAGGTGTAAGAGTTTGTGAGAAGATAGCTTCCCTGAAGGGGAAATGAAACAAATAGTTTGAAACCCTAATCTCTCTTCAGATGACTATAAATTCTGATCCTCTTGATATTTCTTTCATAAAATCATAAAAATGTATATCTTAGAGGCACAAGGGACCTTAAGCAGTCATTTGAATTCAGTTCACATGTGTTTCAGATACCTCTTTGAAAAACATTCTCAGAAGGAACAAAATATTTTATGATATACAGCTGAACATAGTGTATCTGAGTAAGACTGAACATTATCTGGCTATGCTTTAAGGATTACATGTAAATTAGTGCTTAATGTAAGTATAAATATTCTAGTGTAATTAGAAAAGCAGTGAAATTGTTCCTGGCCTTTTACCATGATTAATCAAAATAAAATGATGCAGAAAATTAAATAATTTGTTGTTTGGAAATACTGTATAATAGTTGTGTTCCAAGAGCTAGGGTGTAATAGAAGATAGAGAACTGAACTCAGAGCCAGGAAAACTTGGATTCAAACCTTGCCTTTGACACATCCTGGCTATGTGACCCTGGCCCAGCTGCTCAACCTCTAAGTGACCCATGCAATTCTCAAAGATTAGAAGATGCAGAGAAGTTGAAATCTGCATGAGGGGAGAATGTTTCCTCACTGGGCTTTCTCAACACTGATGAAGTCAGGGGTCTGAGACTCAAAAAAGTGCTAAAAGAGTTAAAATCTAAATATATCTTTGAATATTCAATTTTTTCATTAGCCTTTTAAGTGACTCATAATTTCTTCACCATAATCAACAATTGAGAAATTTTATGTTAGGTAATTTATTAATGATTTAAATTCTTGGATGCAAACAGGGTCACAGATAATCCCCAATTCATGTACATGTATTTTTGAGTCGTGTTTTTATACCAGTGGGTATGCCTGATGTTGTGAGAATTTACCTCAAAGAAAATAATGCCCCACAGTGAGGATAGTGACTGAAAGATCTCGGAAACTGTCCAACTCTCCTATCTTGCCCCATATGCTGAGACCCTACATCCGACACCACCCTCTCAACACAGCAGCAAGATTCCTTACAGAGCTGGAACTCAATAAATATTTGGTGATAGACTGTAGAATCATAGAATCTTTGGGAACTCAAAAGGCACAGTGTTCTGCTTCTACCTGAAAAGTGAATTTCTTTTTTTTTTAATTCATGACAAGTGATAAACAATCTTGTTTGAAGAATTCCAAAGATAGGGAACTCACTACTCCTAAGGTCGTCTGGACCATTTTTAGATCTGGTTTCTAGGAAGTTTTTTTAGTGTTGAACCAAAATTTGCCTTTTTGCAACTTCCCAGAATCTCAGAGTTGGAAGATAGTTCAGATGATGTCCATCTTGAACCTGGATATTCTCTCTTTTTAAGGTTTTTAAGATAGTTATCCCTTCCATATTGTGACTTTCTCCATTGCAGCTTCAATATATTCCAGATGAGCATAGGAAATTAAATGGAAATTTTTTGGGAGTATCGCAGAAGCCACAGATAACACGTATAGGCCACCAGGTGACATAGACAAAGCTTAGAAACTCAGAAATGCATAAAACATATCTATTGTATTGCATAATATTAACATATTTTATCTTTTAATATCATAAACAATCCATAAAAGAAAAAGAAAAAAAATTCAAACTTCCTTGGTTCAAATGGAGGGCCAAAATTTTTTACATGAATTTTTCCAGATTTCAGGGGCATTGCCACCTTACCCCCCGTGCTGTGGAAGGGATAACTGTACTCTTTCCTGATTCTCCTCCTACCTAACTGACCACTCTTTCTTAGCCATCTTTCCCAGATATTCATCCAGGTCATGCCCAATAACTGTGGGTGTGCTCCAAGGTTCTGTCTGGAACCCTCTTCTTTTCTCACTCTCTACTATCTCACTTGTTGATCTTATCACCTCCCATGAGTTCAATTATCATCTCTCTGGGTTGATTTCCAGATTTATATATCCAGCCCTTATCTCTTTCCTGAGTGCCAGTCTCATATGACTACCTGCTTTTTGGACATTTCAAACTAGATATTCTATGGCCTACTCAAACTCAACAAGTCCAAAATGGGGTTCATTTTTGTCAAATACTCATGGAATATTCCTGAAATCCATCAAACTATAGGACAAAAAAACCTATGAAGTGAATTTAGAAAAGCAGAAATTTAAGACATTTTACATAAAACATAATCAGCTGAACTATTACAATGATGTTCTAATTGATTTCTTTGACTTAAGTCCCTTTTCTACTCCCACTTTAATCTATCCTTAAATATTTGCAAAAGTGATTTTCCTAAAATATATGACTGACCATACAACCCTTCTTCTCAGTATACACAAACAGCATCTAATTGCTTCTGGGATCAAATATAAAATGCTCAGTTTGTATTTAAAGCTCTTTGCAACCTGGCCCCTTTCGACCTTTTAGTGCCTTCCTTCTAAGATTATCTTCTATTTACAATAAATATAGTTTATATATACATAGTCATTTGCATGTTATCTCCCCCAGTAAAATGCTAGCTCCTTGAGAGCTGGGTCCATATTTTTCCTTTCTTTGTATCCATAGCATTTAACATAGGTTGTGGCACACAGCAAGTGCCAAAAAAACAAAAACAAAACAAAACAAAACAAAAAACAAACAAACCCACAAAAACTTGTTGACTAATTTTACTGAGCTGGTTTTCTTGAAGATGTTTCTCTCTAAATGTCTTCTCATATTTTTCTTACCTGTTGTTAAACTTTTATAAAGATTAATGTATAGTCATTGCTTCCACTTCTTTAGAACCTACTTATTCCTCAACCCTTGTCATCTGGCATTTATCTCTGCTAGTGCACTGGCTAGAGTACTAGACTTAGGAAGATCTGAGTTCAAATACTGCCTCTGCCACTGACTAACCATGTGGTGCTGGGAAGTCACTTAACCTCTCCTTGCCTCAATTTCCTCATCTGTGAAATGAGGATAGTAACAACACTTACCTCACAGGGTTACTGTGAGGATCAAATGATGTAACATTTGTAAAAGCACTTCACACAGTGCTTGGCACATAGTAGGTACAATATCAATGCTTATTTCCTTCTTTCCCCTTCCCTACTCTATTAAAATAAATCACTTCAAAATAATTAGTGACTTCCATATCAAGAAGTTCAACAGATTATTTTCTACCTTTTACCCCTCTTTGGAATTTGATATGGAAGATACCATATACTCATTTCTTCCACCTTTTTTTGACTTCCATGACAATGCACTGTATACTTTTATTCCAGTTTGCATAATTACTCTTCTTTTTTGGGACTCTTTGCATGACTCCTCATCCATTGAATGTTGGTTATTCTCAAGGATTCTGCTTTGGATTCTCATTTCTCTTGACATTCTTTTCCTTAGAAATCTCCTCTGCTCATAATTTATCAACACTCTGCAGATGACTCGCCAGTACGGATTGTTCTATCTCCAGAATTCCAAACCTGCTTCCAATTGCTTATTACATACTTCCACTCGTACAGCCCTTTAGCACTTCAAATTCAACATGACTAAAACTGAGCTCATCATCTTCTTCCCAAAGCTGCCTCAACCCCCTACTTCTCTATTTCTGCTTATGGCACTACTTCCTTCTCAGTGTCTTCTTTGAATCCTGTTTCTCTTTCAAGGTACACATTCAATCAGTTGCTGGATCAGCAATTGAATTCAATAAACATGTATTAAGTGCCCACAATGTGTATAACTCCCTGCTAAGCACTGGGGATACAAAAATGAAAGTCACAGGATTTCCACCCTTAAGGAGTTTACATTTTACTACAGAGAAATAAAATGTATTCAGTTTAATATAAAGTAAAACATAACAGGGATAAAAAGAGATACCAGTGGATTATGCTGGGAAAATTTGAAGAGGGGAAGAATACTTTAAGTCACAGTCATAAAGAAAGGCTTCACAGAGGAGGCAGCACCTAAACTGAGCCTTGAAGGAAGAGATAATTCCATTGATTCAGGTTTAGTAGTAGCTCTTTCATCTAACTACTCTGCCTTCCATCATTTTTGTGCTGACAGTAGAGAGTGCCTGAATGTCTACAGAATAAGAAATTAAGCACAATAGAGACAGCTTGTACAAAAATTAGAAGCAAGATTTTCCATGCCTAGATCAAAATGGAGACCTTGTTCCTGTGTATTGTGTAGAACAGATATGATTACTAAATGCCTCCCCCCCAAAGTAATAATTCAAAACAGAATGTTGAAAATTTGAATTGCTAGCACTGGCAACAAAATCAACACGGAGAAGTAATATGCAAGGGAAAAGATTTTTCAAAAGTCATCAACTTTAAAAACAATCATACAAACACATTGCATACTCCTGAAAAAAAATAGGTTCCCATCAAACCAAATTTAAAATGTATTTAAGTGAATTTGTATTTTTTTTCTCCCCTACCAATCAGATACTTGGAGAAAAAACGACTTTCTTTTCCTCGGTTCTTTTTTGTCTCTGATCCTGCCCTTTTGGAGATTCTTGGCCAAGCCTCAGACTCTCACACCATACAGGCTCATTTGCTGAATGTGTTTGATAACATAAAATCTGTCAAATTTCATGAAAAGGTATGCTCAATTTTGGTTCTTAATAATGTATTTTTTGCTTATTATTATGCACAATGTAACAGTTATTATTTTTAAGCACACAGAATCATAGAATGTTTAAGAACACATTATTGAGAAGCTAGTGACATTTTATAATTTTTAAGTATTTTCTCTTCTGATAATCGGTTCTGAAACTTACTGTAACTTAATTTCTTATGCTGAAAGCTTAACATGGTGAAAGATAGAAATGAGATTAGAAGAAAAAAGCAATGGAGAAAAAAAGTTGGTGCATTTATCTTCATTTCTATATGAATATATTTTTTCATGTTTTAACATAGATCTATGATCGTATTGTGTCAATTTCCTCTCGCGAGGGTGAGATGATTGAATTGGATAAACCCGTGATGGCAGAGGGCAATGTAGAAGTTTGGCTTAATTCTCTTTTGGAAGAATCTCAGTCCTCATTACATCTTGTGATTCGCCAGGCATACACAAATATTCAAGAACCAGGTTTCCAACTGATTGAATTTCTTTCTTCCTTCCCTGCACAGGTCAATATTAAACTGATAGGGTGTATTGTGTAAAATGTTCTTTCCAGATCTCTGGAAGTGTGTATTTTGAGGCCCTTGAATGACTGTGCTAAAACAAAGCTCAAATATCTAGATTGCCATGAATACAAAGAGGATAAAAATGTGTTCACAAGTTACCTAATTATATTTGACTGAACTTTTAAAAACACATAGCTAAAAGTTACTCCTGGAATTTTTTGTGCAATGTACACTTGAATTATACATAAAACAGAAACGGTATGTGTTTTACCCTTAAAACATTTTTATATTACTGTTTGGTTTTTCTAACAGTTCAGTCTCAATATATGTTACTCATAAAATACTGTAAAATATGTTTACTGGTAAAATGAAGAACTATTTTTTTGTTTTCTTGAAGAAATATGATTTGCTGGTTGCTTCCAAATGGGAAATATTGCTTTACCTGCTGTGGGGGCATAAAGAAGAAGGAGACTGATCCTTTCTTTCCCTCAGGGAATTTACCATGATCCGGGGGAGATAAGGCTTAGACGCAGGAAAAGATAACAGAAGACTTAAAAATAAAACAAAGCAAAATAATAAAAAAAAACCAACAACAGTATAATTTAATAATATAAGCAACATCTAAAGAGAATGCAGTCCTAATTTGCCCTGTAATATATATGTATATATATATATATGCATATATACATATACATATACACACCTATGAATGAAACAATTACTGGAGGGGGATTTGGGAGAGTGAAGGGAAGAGCAATTACTTTAGGCTTGGGGCAGTCAGTATCAGAAATCTCAAAATTGAAAGAAACATCTGAGAACACCTAATACAACTGCTATTACAGCAAGAATTTCCTCTCTAATGCCCATGATGACATCACTCAGCCTTTGCCTGAAGACTTTGTGTGAAGGGGAATCCGTTATTTCCCAGAAAAAAAGACTTTGAATTCACACTTTGATAAACAATAGCTAATTATTTTGTAGGCAATTCTGTTTAGATATCTCTATATAAATATGCTTACATTGCCTTTTTGTTTCCATCAGGTTGGATTGTTAGGAATTCAGTTGATATGGACAAGAGATTCAGAGGAGGCTCTCACAAATGCCAAGTTTGATAAAAAAATCATGCAGAAAACAAATCAGTCTTTCCTGGAACTACTCAATACACTTATAGATATGACTACGAAGGACTTAAGTTCAGTGGAACGTGTGAAATATGAGACTTTGATTACTATTCATGTCCACCAAAGGGATATCTTTGATGAGCTGGTAAATACTTTTAGTAGTCCCCGCTATCTATCCACTTAGTTGGTTTTATTTAATTGAATCAAAATTAAAGAATTCAGCTGAACAATCTTCTTCATGATGATAAACAACTGATAATACTGTTTTTTCCCCTTCTCAGTTAGTTGTGTACATTTACCTGTTAACTGTGAAAAGGCTATATGTGGAATTTTCATTTTTAAAATATATTGAAAAATTCCATTCAGCTCTCATATAGCTAGGATTCTCTGTCTTTCTTTCTGTGTGTCTGTCTCTTACTTGTCTGTCTGTCTGCCTGTATGCTTATCTAACAGTTCCTCTATTTTTTGGGAGGAGGGGTTTTAAATATGTGATTTCATCAGCATTGGGAATTCCTTGTAATTACACTATCTCGACCAAAGCACATCTAATCATTTAAAATTATTTGTTAATTAAAGACATCTTGATGATTATTATTACTACTAAAACATTTTCCTTATTAGTAGAAAAGTTTACTGGGATATTTGAGGTTTTTGTTAAATAAACCTTTTAAGTAATTTTTTTGCCAGTGTTTGTTCTCAGTATGTTATGTTCTAGATATTATGTTAACTTTTCATTTTTAAAAGTAGATAAGCATAGAAAAGTTTCAGGAAAAGGAAAAATGGGCAAAAAGAAAGAAAATCTGCTTTTATGAAATCCTCCATTAGGTATGGAAGGTGACAGCTTATACTTAGTATAATTAGTGAAATACTAGTTTTTTTCCCTGGGTTTATTTTCTGTCCTAAATGTCATGGGATCATAGATATGAGACCAGAAAGGATGTTAGAGACTGCCACATTTTATATATGAGGAAAATGAGTTCTAAAAGGTTAAGTGGTTTGGTTAAAGGTCGTCCATGTAGCAAGGGGCTGAGCTGGCACGTGAGCCTAGATCCTCCAACTTCAATTCCAACACTTCCAATTTTAAAATTTTCTGTTATTTTAATATCTGTGCAGCTAGATTCAGTAAAGAATTAAGAAAGATTATTCCAGAAATAATGACAGTAATTAGCATAATACTCTAAAATAATGATATTTTAATACTTGAGTATATATGTTCACTTAAATAGATTTGAGAGTCAAAAATCTTTTGAAAATGAATTTTTTTGATTCATTAAATATAGAAAATTTAGGGCTTTATTAAAAAAATTAGAATGGAAATGCCACTAACCAGTAACATAATAATATGTTATTTATATATATTAATATATATTTGTGGAATATATTTGTAGGGTGGAATATATTTGTAGGAATTTTAGATTTGCTTCTGTGTAATGTAAAAGTTTAAGAATTCTTTAAAAAACACAATTCTTATCATTTTTCCTCTATCTTAAATTGTGTTTGCTTATGTTTGTTTTTGTATGCTAAATTATAAGATGTTTTTGTCTTCATAGATTATATTTTGTGCATGTATTTGTGAGAAGTATTTTGGTTTCTTAACTTCTTAAACTAATTTTTAAAGTTTATGTCTTGTTTATTGCAAAGATATTTAATTTCATTGAATGTGTGCATACATCTGGCTTAAGGAAGGTCCTCCTCTCACTCATGCTATCCCCATGGTTTGCCAAAGGTTTCTTTGTGGGGCTGTGAAATGCAGAGTAGATACTTTCCCCTCCTAGAATTGTCAGGAATTCCATTGAGTCCCTTTTACTACTCTTTGTGGCCCAATCAGATGTTTATTTATATATTTGAAATAAATTGTTCTCTCTCTTGTAATCATGTATATATTTTAAATTTCAGTGTCATATGCATATCAAGAACCCTACCGATTTCGAGTGGCTGAAACAGTGCAGATTTTATTTTAATGAAGACTCTGACAAGATGATGATTCACATCACAGATGTCGCTTTTATATACCAGAATGAATTTTTAGGCTGCACTGACAGACTTGTCATAACTCCTCTCACAGATAGGTGATGGAAGGGATTCTGTGATTTTTTTTTCTCCTTTCTTCTTTTCAAAATGCTTAGGGGGTTTTATTATGTCTTCATGTTTTATCGGTTCTTTTGTATCTGAGGTCTTTGAAACCCAGACATTTTTAGCATTATATGTGAGTTTTCCCATATGTTTTATGCTGGATAGAGATAAAAATCTCACCAGACTTACCCAGGAGGAGCCTATACAAAGCAATTTCACTTTGTCTCAATTGAGACAAAGTTAAAATGACCTTTGTGGAAATTGAAGGGCCATGAAGATGAATGGACTGTTCTTTGTTTTTATGGAAATAAAAAGTGTTACAAATCATAGTTGGCCAGGACCAGTATCTTATTGACTCTGCTACTTAGTGCTATCCTATTGAAACAACCAAAATGACATTTGGACAAGAAAGCAATGGAATTCAATTATCTAAGATGTAGTGGAAAGAATACTGATCTGATAGTCAAGGGACTTGGATTCTAATTCCAGTTCTATCACTGGGGCAAGTCATTCAGCTTCTTTGGGTCTCAATTTCCTCATCTGTAAAATGAGGGGGGTGTACTTGAGATTTTCAAAGATCCCTTCCAGTGCTATTCCAGGACATGACCCTGCCTTAAACTTGTGACATCAGCTACATTGTAATTATTTTTAAAAATAATGCTTTATTCTTAATTAGTCCCAAATAAAATGAGCATTTCCATTTTTGTATACATATACTTATATACATACATATATATAACAAAAAAAGAAATATATACTGTGAATCTTTATTATATACCATTTGGTTTTCCTTTTAAGAATATTATAAATTCATGGTTACTGAATTTATCATATTTTAAAAAGTAAAAGATCTGTGATAGCAGAGCAATAGGTTCAGTATTATTTCACATAATAACAAAATAATTATGAATACTTATTACAAAAGAAATGCTTTTAGAATATTTCTAATAATAAAACAATAGTTTTTTCCTCTCTTAGGAGATGTCTTTAAGACATCCTCTCTGTGCTGTTAGGGCTAGGCAGCAATTGTTCTACCATCTTTATTGAATAAGATTGTTTTCAGTTAGGATAAACAAGACAAGACTGGCCCTTGCAATATGTTATTATTTATATATTTTCCTGTGCTAAGTTTGGGCAGATACATGCTAGATAGAAATGAGAAGATGAGTGAATGGAAAAATAAGAGGAAAATAAGGTAATTCAATAACTCAAATTTTAGAGGAATGAAATCAAAAGCTCATCTTTTGTCCAAGTCTTTATAGAAGGCATAGAAAGAATAGGAGGTGAAATCTTTTCCCTGTCCTAGAGGTAGGCCCAATGAAGAAAAAGGAGAAAAAATTTGATGGAGTGAATCATCATTCTCCTTGTTCCCCCACATCTCTTTGAAGTTCAGACAATATACATCTAGTCTTTCTTTCTTGAGCATAATTCCATCTCCCATCTTCCCCCCAAGCAAATTTAGTTTGTTCTCTCAGGCTTTTTTCTAATCCCTTTTCTTCTGAAATACAAGTGATTAGTTTAGGTTAATAGTAAGATATCTCTTTAGTAGCTATACCATGAAGAAGAAAGTTAGGTGCATATGCATTGTGGGAGAGAGTCTAAGCTTTACTTTGTCAGCCTGCAAATCTTTGAATAATGGCATCCAAAAATGATTCCAGTGCCCAGTTGGGTTACTTGTAATTTGGATTCTTCTGAACTCATGATAGTTCCTGTAATGATGCCATGTTAAATCACCAGGAAATTTTATGTTAAAGAGATGGGCATCTGACACAGTGAGCAGTTTGGGATCATTTTAGTTACAACACAATTTCCCAAATCTCATCTATCCCCAAACTTAGAAAAGAAATAATAGTAGCAGAAATGAAGAGTTTCATAAAGACACTTTATCTGTTTAATAAATAATATATACAAAACAAGGAAAACTATACTTCTTTCTTTTCTAGCTCTACAAATTCCTGATTTATCTATAGCATTGTCTTATATTTCCTTTTTTATTCCTTTCTCCTACTTCTCTTTTTGGGAACTGACTTTTCTATTTTTTCCTATTATTTATATCTTCTGTTTCTATCTATCCATGCCATCCCTTTACCCCAAAAGTATGAAACAAAACAAAATTCTGTTGTAAACAGACTATGTGATTAGTATACCTTTGCAGTGGTGCAATGGAGCCAGCTTGTACTGGCTCTGGAGGAGCTGACTGTTAAAATTTCAGCATGAACATTTATATCTCAGAATTTATGAAACACTACAAATCACAAATTGATTTATTGTTTTTTTGATTGTCCAGACTTGAAAAAGTGATGGAGAAAATGTTAATAATAATGCAGATTATTCTTAAAAGTATGTCATGCCTACATTTTTTCCCCTGGAGATCCAGTTGTTAAACATTTACCAGCACATTCATACACTTGAGTTTATTGTAGAGGGAGTGTTGTTAAAAGGGGAAAGAATCTGTGTCGTTAAAGGGTGACAATAAGAAAAAATTCCCTCATCTCTTATGGACTATTTATTATACTATAGGCATTTAATGCTTATACCTGTGGCTAGTAGTCCTGGATTTTCCACAAAGTATCTGTTATCAGGGACAGTTAATTTCATTTCTTTTGGCCTTAGTTTCCTCATCTTTAAAATGAAAGTTTGGGCTAGATGAGCTCTGAATACCCTTTCAGCTCTAACTTTCCATGATTCTATGACAGTGTCATTTTATCATTAGCTCAATTAGTTAGAATAGAGTGCTGATCAGTCTGTGGGAGTTGAGTTCCCATTTAAATTAATTTTATTCCATGATCACAGTCTACATTCCTAATCCTCGTGATTGTTGATCACAAGGAAAATCATGCTAGAGAGTGTCATTGTATCAACACAAATCAGAATCACAGATCCTTTGAGGTTAAAGGGACCATAGAGATTTGAAAAACCCAAATGATTTGCGCAAGATCACAAAGCTTAAGTGGTGCAGCTGAAACTCCAGTTTAGACTTTCTGACTACAAGTTGACTGTTATTTTTTTCTACTAATATGCCACTATTATTGATATTGAGGAAATAACTCAAAATTCATGCCTCAGTGGGGGGTCTGTAGCATAATCATCATATCTGAATAATAGCATATTAAAAAATACAATATTATCTAAGTGGTTGTTCAGTCATTTCAGTCCTGTCTGATTATTTTGCGACCCCCTTTGAGGTTTTCTTGGCAAGGATACTTGAGTAGTTTGCTATTTCCTTCTCTAGTTCATTTTATAGATGAGGAACTGAGGCAAACAAAGTTAAGTGATTTTCCTGGGATCACAAATCTAGTAAGTGTCTGAGGCTATATTTGAACTCATGATGATGAATCGTCCTGATTCTAAGCTCAGTGCTCTATCCGCTGTGCCACCTAACTGCCTATATTAGCTAAAAGGTGAATTTAATAAAATGTAATTATTATAAATTTATGACCAAAACAATGGTTCTCAACTTTAAAAATCTTGATTGTATTATTTCTAAAATATGTGTTTATAGCTAAGTTTTAGTAAAAAGGATAGAGGATCCAGAGCTAAAATAATGAATATTAATTTCATGAATGCATATGTGATAGGATCTGACAGGGAACATGGTGTATAGTGTTTAGGGAGCAATCCTTGAAGCCAATAAGACAAGTTCAAATCTCATCTCGACACATACTAGCTATATGGTCATGGGCAAGTCACTCAAACTCTCAGTGTGCTAGGCAGCCCTATAAAGATATAAATTACACATAAAGTACCAATCTGCATTGACAGAAGTTTCTACACCAGAACTTCCCCACACTGATGAACTCACTGGTTCATGACTTGCTTCTGTCAAATTGTGTGAAAAATGTATGGTAGGATCAAAGGACTTTGAACTTGAATTCTTATGTATTCTTTTTCTACTGCCACTAGATGCTAATACAATAATATGAGCATCATTGCAACTACATTAATGCATGAGAGACACCACCCCCACAACCCTTTCAGGTTACTGGGTGACCAGAAAAATAGAGGATGAAATAGAAGTAGTGAGTAACTGAATTTAGATATTTTTGCTTGTGTTTTGAAATTGTAAATTGTTAAACTCACCTGCTTTTAAAGTTAGGAATAGGGTATACAAATTTATTCAAAATAGTACAAACCAGAAAATATATTTCTGTTCTATATTATGGCCAGTTATGTAGGAGAGAAGGGTTGTTTAGACAAGGCAAGATAGAGGCAGGTGATAGGGAAATAAACACAGATATTGGAAAAAGGGCAAAGAGAAACACACTAGAAATGGGTGGGAGAGAGAGAGTACTGGGGAGAATGGGGGAAAAAATACACATATGCACATACACACAGATAGGTACACATGCAAATACTCTGTGTTGCTTTCCCTAAGAAGGGTGTGAAATTGCTCCTACCTTGGATGATTGTCACTGAATGATGATTGATGCTTCATACTTAAGGCAGGCTTATTTAAGTAGCTGTGTCCTCATGGAGAGAGGCTGGTGACACTGTGCCACATGCTCAGGCACTTTCCACTTAAAACATTATCTTTGCATATTGAGGTAATGACATGTAAGTTGGTTGCCTCTTTTTTCTAATAAACCAGAAACATTCCTGTTAAAGTAATGCCTGATATGTACATTAGTTGATTAGCCAGTGCTTGTTACTCTTTAAGTAATCATTGATTTCTGAAGCTCTGCTTTAAATGGGAAATTTAGCAGTTTAACAGGGGGGATATTATTCTCTGTACTGCAGGGACCAAAGCAACATATCCCAGAGGTGAGATGAAATGAAACAAAGGGCTAGGTTGGACCTGCTAGCTAATGGTCTCCATTCTTCATTTAATAGATGTATTTTCCTCTTTGTTTTCCTGCACAAAGTTATTTGCATTTTAATAAGCATGTTTTTTCATAAAAATAGGTTTTTGAAGAATACTGCTACAAGTGGTCTTCATACTTTTTACTTCTATATTTTTCATCTGGAATGTTCTATTAAAATTTAAAACTGCATTAAGACTTTTGGGACACCCTGTACATATATTTTATATGTGAATATGTATGTACAGATAGAATATATTCCATTTCCATAGATATGTGCAATATATTCCATATGTCATTCCACATACACGTGTACTAATATTCACAATATGCACAAATACATTAAATTATAAATATAAAATGAAGTTTTAAAGCTTGATGTAATTCATGTGAGTATTTGCATTCCATTTACATAGATCATAACCCCTTTGCCATTTAGTACACAATAAAAGATCTTTCTAAGTTGCCTTGCCAAAGAAATGTATCCTACTGTGGCTACTCTGGTGATAAACTTCTACAAATTTAGCTGAGGAGGGGATACATAACTGTGAGTTACTGAGTCCACATTGGAAGCCTTTCTGTGTATATTTAAATGAAATCATTCTTCCCTTTAAAAAGTCATCACTGTTTTTGTAGAATACCAGTACTAAATAGTGCTATTCTATAAATTGCTTCCTTTCACATTATATTATCCTGGAAAATTTTGTACCACATCTAAATTTTGCTCAATGCAATTTTCTGCTTTGAACAGTCACAAGACCCCTGTATAGTGGTGTGTGTATGTGTGTGTGTGTGTGTGTGTGTGTGTGTGTGTGTGTGTGTGTG
>NW_020954569.1:27828304-27864921 GCF_900497805.2 Vombatus ursinus
TGTGTGTGTGTGTGTGTGTGTGTGTGTGTGTGTGTGTGTGTGTGAAAGAGAGAGAGAGAGATGGGGAGGGAGAGAAAGAGAGAGAGAGAGAGAGAGAGAGAGAGAGAGAGAGAGAGAAACAGAGAGAGAGAGAAAGACAGACAGACAAGTACAGAGAGAGACAGAGATTCAGTTAGTCAGAATTTGTGTTTACCAGGAAGTATTGTCCATTTTGTAATGACTTATTCATATATAGATAATTATTTCTTGGTATGGGCAATGCCATTCAAACTAAGTAAAATCAGACTTTTAGAGTTATAAAAGACTATAAAGATCATCTAGCATATATTTCTCATTTGGTAGAGAAAGAATTGAGGCACACAAGGGTTAAGTACCTTGTTCTAAGACCATACATCTAAAATCCATATCTCGACTCCCAGGCCAGAGCTCTGTTCCTCTTATTATGTGACTTCTCTAGTCTGTTTCCCCACTACTGTCAATAATAGTCATATTTCCCTCCCCTCTTCTCACCTCTATAGGTGTTATATCACTTTGGCTCAGGCTTTGGGAATGAGCATGGGAGGAGCACCTGCTGGCCCTGCAGGGACTGGCAAAACAGAAACTACAAAAGATATGGGAAGATGCCTTGGTAAATATGTGGTGGTTTTCAACTGTTCAGACCAGATGGATTTCCGAGGACTGGGGAGAATTTTTAAAGGTGAGGCCAATAATCCAAGTACAATAATACAAATTGCTAGTTTTCTCTAATAAGGTAGTTTTTTTTTATGATCAAAAATCAATCAAAACTCAGAGGTAATCTTGAATTGTACTAAGGTGGGTCATGTGGACAAACATTACCAACATCACCAGGCTGTTGTAGAATCCCTTTTCTCTGAGTTGCTAGGTCTGTGGACTGAAGGGTCCTGAGTTAACAGTCTTTCAGAGTCAGCTGATCTGTTCACTTTACTCAACTTCTAATTCCCCATCCACTCCTACTTTGTTTCTGAATGAACTGATATCTGATTTACTTTGACAGCAGCCTTCTTCCTTTATCCTCAACTCTCTGATATTATATATTAATCAAATTCTCTCTTTAAATTCCTTTCTAAGGGCTGGCACAGTCAGGGTCCTGGGGCTGCTTTGATGAATTTAACCGTATTGATCTACCAGTATTATCTGTTGCTGCACAGCAAATCTCCATTATTCTGACCTGTAAGAAGGAACGTAAAAAAAGTTTTATTTTTACTGATGGAGACACTATACAGATGAACCCAGAATTTGGACTTTTTCTAACCATGGTAAGAAAATATAAAACCAACTGCTGAATTTCTTGCATTATGATCACATGGCCAGTGTTTTCCCCTAAGAATGTAATTTTAGTTGCTACTCATTAGTAAGAATTGGGATTGTGGATTTTAGGATGCATTTATATGCATGTATTCATTTGGTTGCTCCTAGCAGATTGACACTAATAATTCATTAGCTGAGATAGTTTTATATATATATATATATTTCTGTACATACACACACATGTATATATATACACATGTGTATATATACATATAAGAATTATATATGTATATCTACATACATATACATATATAGATACATATACACGTGTGTGTGTGTGTGTGTTGATAGCTGGCCTCAAAGTTAGGAAGAACTAAGTTCAAGTTCAGATTCTGCCACATCCTGGCTTTGTGACCTTAGCCAAGTCAATTAAATACTTCATTCCAAGCAGCTTTCTCAGACTAAGTTGCTGATGGGTGATCATCTACATTGGTAAAAGAGATGCCTTACTAGGAGGTCCCTTCTTCTATGACATCACAAGTCTGGCTAATTAGGAAACACATACACATTACTCATGCTTGATGGTCCATATGATGGTAAACTTGTTAGTGACATAAGATTAGGAGTTGGAAATGACCTTAGAGATAATTTCATTCAATCCTCTAATTTTATAGATGAAGAGGCTCAGGGTTAGACAGGAACAGTAGCTTTCCTAATTTCACATATATAGCAAGAGAGAAGTCAGGATTCAAACTTGGGTCTTCCTACTACAAAGTAAGTTATCACACTGATAGCAATTGTAGATTTGTTGCATCTCATCATATGTCTTTTTTAATGTTGTTTTTGAATATGCTTAATGCTCTGTGATAGTAATTTATGAGAGCAGAAGCAAGTTTTATTTAATCTTTGCCTCTAGTTCATTGTTATTAGCAGAAGGTTGGCCTGTAGGCATTTATTTCTTGGTCACAACAACTCATCCACTAAGTCATGGAGGTGTTGTGAACTATGTCAGTGAAGAGAGTCAATTATCGCTCTTTTGGCAGATTTGAAGAATCTCCTTGGAGCTTCATTCAATACTTTATATGTAGTAGGTATTTATGCTGGGTTAAGCCTCATTTAAGACAGGCTTCTGATAATTTAGATTTGATACTGGAACAAAATAAGACACTCATAGGTCATTTAACAGTTACCAAAAGGAGATTTACTTAGCCATAACTGGAGAAGTATGATCAACATACTTGGAAATCCTTCCTTTGAGATACTTCAGCTGAGTGAAGCTTCAATCCAATTCCACTGCCAAACATCTCAGAGCCCTTCCAGCTCCTTGTGGCTGCTTTGAACTCAGGTTTATATTGAGGAAGTGACATAGACAGTCTGAGTCTTTAGCCCTCCAAGCTAAATCCTTGAGGAAATTCTTATACTTTTAAAGGAAAATCTAACCTAACCTTCATGGGGGCAAGGGATCATTAAATTATTGCTTCTGCTGCAGTGTATAATAACTATTGTATTGAAACCTCTTCTCTTTAGAACCCTGGCTATGCTGGTCGGCAGGAGCTACCTGAAAATTTAAAGATTAATTTTCGTTCAGTGGCTATGATGGTCCCTGATCGCCAAATTATAATCCGGGTGAAGCTGGCTAGCTGTGGTTTCGTCGATAACATTGTCTTGGCAAGGAAGTTTTTCACATTGTATAAACTATGTGAGGAGCAGCTCTCTAAGCAGGTGTGACTATCCAAAGGTTGTCTTGCATCAATGCATCACTCAATGTCTTTGATCCAAGTTTTATTTGTTGGAAAACTATGTAGGGGGTGAGGATTTAAAGGCACTCTCAATGGGCAGATAAACACAAGTACAGGTACCATTACAATAATAATCCTTTGCATATACATCAGACTTTTAAGAAGGAACATTTAAATGTAAAACATAAATGTATGCCACAGATACAGCTGTCCTGTGAGAGAGTGCTAGCACTGGGAGGATCTGGGGTCAGTCCCACCTCTGACATGTACTGGCAATGTAATCCTAGGCCATTGTTGATGACTAGAAATTGCAGGGAAGGTGTCATCCTGATTGGGTAAGAAAGAGACTGCTTATCTGAGACACATATTCTAAAATATTGTATATTAGAAATAATGTAAATATAGAATTAATCATATTATACCAGATAATAATGTGAATAATTATATCACATATTAATGTAATATGATTTGTGATATAATGATATATTTGATTAATTTAAATAAATTTATTTACTTATATATGGTTATACATTATATATTATGTATTACTGTATTATATAATTATATATACATGTATTAGGGGGCAAGGAAAAGGGGTTGTATTGCACTTACTATTTCATTAGTAGAGGGACTTCCCACTGTGGATACTTCCCCTACTTTTAAAGATAAGTAACCTCCCTGCAATTTATAGTTTTAAAGAGTGACTAATATCACTGAAAGATAACTTGCACTTGACACCCAACTAGTATATGTGAGAGAAGCGACTTGAACCTTGACTTTTTTGACTCATATACCTGCCCTCTATCCTGTACCAGACTATCTCTTAGGAATTTAATAAATGTTTAATGAAGGAATTATTGCATTTAATCCCATCTATGTACTCTCAGTTTCCACTGCCAAATCATAGAACTTTAGTGCCAAAAGGGACCTGGGAGATCATGAATCCACATCCCCAGCTTCCTTAGTTTTCCAGATAATAAGAACCAAGGTGATGCTGAAGCCAGCTCATGTTAAATTTTCAGTGTGAGTACTTTGTAATTTGGACATCAGCGCTATATTGGGACATCAGATGCTATAAATCAAGGCTTGATTTATTGTGTTGTTAATTGTCTTAGATCTAGACTCGAGACTTAAGAATGTGATGGAAAAATGTTAATAATGTAGATACACCTTATAAGTATGTCTTACTTTTTTTTTTTGGTTGGGGGGGGAGTTGGTTGTTAAATGTGCCTTAATTCAGCATATGTCTGAATAGAACAGGAACAGAGAGGTTAGGTTACTTAGCCGAGGACATGCAGTTAGTAAGAAACTTAGCCAAGTTTTGTGCTTGATCTACTCTAACCTCACTAGCATTTTACATTCTGCTTCTTCCCTTTCCAAGACATTGTGTCAACCATTTGACTACACTATTCCAAATCTTTCTTTTGTCACCCTAAGTCACATTACTGACTTCTTATTTGGTGCTTCAAGCCTTTGCATGCCTAACTCCTATGATCTGTTTTTCAGCCCAATCTCTTCATTTTTTTCTCACCTTGCTTTTATTGTTACTATCTTCTTCATTCAATTCTGTTTCTTCTGCTTCTAAATATTTTCTCATCTTGCTGTTGCCTTTACTTAGAATAGCTTCTTACTTTCTCTATACTAAAATGATACCCTTCTCTTCCTTTAAGTTGAAAGTGAGGTTCTCTACATATCAGGGAAATTTCCCTAAATTATTTTGCCCATTATTGTAGCTCTATTAGCATATTTCTAGTGAATTCTTGTACTCCTGAAATAAATTTCATGAAATGGAACCAATTTTTGTTGTTTTGTGTTCTCTATTAGCTTTTCTAAGTACTCTGAGAGAAACCTGTGCTTAGCACCGATTGTTTATGTATTTTTATCGATGGATAATCATCATTTAATCACCATTGCACTCTCTGGGAATCCTTCAGGATAAATTATATTTTTTTCTGAAAGCTATTATTGAAATAACAAAAAAAATTTAAAATTTCTAATTCTTTAGGTACATTATGATTTTGGACTACGTAACATTTTATCAGTACTCAGGACTTTAGGAGCAGCAAAAAGAGCTAACCCCACTGACACAGAATCAACCATTGTCATGCGTGTGCTAAGAGATATGAATCTTTCTAAACTGGTAAGCTTTACAGATGGGCATGTTCCACTTACTTAAGCACCAGTTCAACTGATCAAGCACTAATAGCTATTAGAGATGTTTATTAGAGATGCTAATTAGAAAACACTTAATTGCTATAGAAAACACTAGGGAAAATGAAAATAATGTTGTCTACATTTTACATCCAGTATAATCTATATTTGCTATGACTATGATAGTAAATGACTGAACATGAGCAAAGCAGTGTTAGCAGGAAAGATGAATGAAGAAATTTTGTCAATTAAGGTACTGTTTACATTTCTGTTGCAAAATAATGATTTTTATTCATTTGAACTAAAACTCTCCCCCACTACCCATTAATATGACATAGCGACAAATTATTTAAATTGTGCAAATTTGTAAGAAACTTAGATTTTTTATTTTATAGTAGAGAATGAAGCTCAGCCAATATTTCTTTGTACTGACAGACACAATTGATAGAATCCAAAGGCATAATTATATAGTTTATAGCATTCTGAATTTAGAGTCAGGAAACCCGAGTTCAAACGTCACCTCAGATGCTTATTAATTGTGTGGCTCTGGGCAAGTCATTTAATCTCTCTTGTCCTCAATTCCTGCAGTTGTAAAATGAGGAGGTTGTACTCGATGACCTCTAATGTCCTTTCCAGTCTTAAATCTATGTTTCTTTGTTCTGTGGTCTTACTTAAGTGAATAGATGTTTGTCCTTCATAAGAGAAGTATAAATAGAACTCTTACTTCCTCAATTTGCTAATGAGTTCTCATCTATTATTGCTATTAGTATGTGTGTGTGTTTTTTTTTTTTTAAATCTTTAACTGGAACATGTATAGAGTAATGCTAGCAAGTTTTAATGTCACATTTGGAGGTGGTGACAGATGGCATTTTTCTTTGATTTCTGGTAAAGATGAAAGTGTATAGGTTCAAAATAAAATGGGATATGTATTTATTAATGATTGGCAAATATGTAGGACTGTATTGGTCTCTTTAGGACTTAGGCAAAATCTTTTTTTAAAAAATGATTTGTCTGATTTTATTTTCATTTTCTTCCTTTCTTTTCTTTCACCTTAGATTGATGAGGATGAGCCCTTATTCCTGAGTCTGATTGAAGACCTTTTCCCAAACATACAGCTAGATAAGGCAGGTTATCCTGAATTGGAAGCTGCAATTGACAGAAAGGTAACGTGTGTGTGTGTGTGTGTGTGTGTGTGTGTGTGTGTGTGTAAGGCGTTTGTTCAATATTGTTGTCTCTGAATTAAACGGAGATATAGTGAGGCCCCTATCATGATACCTGCTTGCTTAAGAGAGACTATGTCAGTGCTTTTGGTTATTTCTTATGAGAGTAACCAAAGGTTTTATAATAAACTGAAACTTAGCCTAAGAAATCAGAAGACCTGAGTTCTAATCTTGGCCCTATCACTTAAAAACTATATGACCTTAAGGGTAATAATTACTTAGCCTCTCTGGGCCATTATCTACAAAATAGTGATAATAATGCCTTCCATTTATACCTCAGAAGGAAAAGATAGAAACTATATACATGTATGTATGTATGTATGTATATATATGTACACATATATATGTATATATTTATGTATATTGTATTTATAGGGAACACTCAGATAAAGGAACTACCTCTAGCAAAGGAAGTTAATACTTTCTGTGTGATTTATAGTCTAAGATAGTTGAGATGTGAAGGCAAAATCCCTTGTGGCTGAACCATATTGAAATGCAACTGGGAAATGTTTAACAAAATAAGTATACAGTATGGGGCAGCTAGGTGGAGCAGTGGATAGAGTACTGGCCCTGGAGTCAGGAGGACCTGAGTTCAAATCAGGCATCAGACACATAATACTCAACAGATAATGTTAATTTGTGGTTTTCTGGTTCAATATTCAGACTGCAGGGATGTTTCTATTTGGTACCACTGGGCTAGAGCACTGACATATTAAGTGAATTACCCCCATTTCACAGAGCCAATTTGTGTCAGAGATAAGACTTGAACTCAGATCTTCTTGGCTTGTGGGCCACCTCTCTAGCCACTATGCTACAATGCCTCTTTACCTCAGAGATTAGCACCAAATGCAGAAATGTAAGTGTAATATGTAGAAAACTCAAAATCATCGTATAAGTGTAAGCTTTTAGTCTTTTAAGTGAAATTAGGCAGATATGATAATCAGTATTCCTCCCATTGTGGGCTTTCCTTATCTTTCTCTGAAAGAATAAATAATCAGTCCACATTTCCTTTCCAGGCTGACCATGTCTCAATGGTCAGTCATTGATCATTGCCATCCTTGAAAGAAGAAAATAAAGAAAGTTTCTTGCTTTGAAAAGAGCATATTGGGTTGACCAGCCCAATGGTACTGAAAGTACTTTTTACTCACTTTTGGCCTCAGCTTTTTTCTCTCTCTTACCTTACATCTTGAATCTTGATTCTGATATCCAATGCTTTCTTTTTGTTTTTAAAAGTGGAAAAAAGATTTTAAATGATTATGCAGGAAAACAAACTTTTGTTATTCATAGGTTTTTAAAATGTGTATATTAATTTTAATAAAGTCGCAACAAAATCATCCTGTTTGTTTCTACATCCCCTTTCTGAATGTTTATAAAGGTTTTGTTCCTGTTAATATTTACATAGATCTCATAAATGTGTATCTTGTTCTTTTGGTTCTGTCTTTTTTACCTTTAATCACTTCATGTATCTTCTCATATTTTTCTTTTTCATATTTTTCATTTCTTACGGTGAAATAACATTCTGTTACATTTTTATACCACAATTTATTCAGCATTCCCAGTAGTTTTAATAATGACTGATTGATACTATGATTTGAGATCTTGGAGTTCATATACCTTTTCACCCTTTATGAAAGTATCATAATTTTACTTGATTTGCTGTTTGCCCTTATTCATTTTGTTATTGTAAAGATTCAGAGCAGCTAGGTGGCACAGTATATAGAGAGCTGGGTCTGGAGTCAGGAAGACTCATCTTCCTGTGTTCAAATCTGGCCTCAGACATTTACTAGCTATTTGACCTTGGGCAAGTCACTTAATCCTGTTTGCCTCATTTCCTCATCTGTAAAATGAGAAGGAAATGGCAAACCGCCCCAGGACCTTTACCATGAAAACCCTGAATGGTGTCATGGAGAGTCAGATATGACTGAAATGATTGAACAACAAAAAAAGAATTCCATTTTTCTGTTATTGTAAAGATTCTTTGAATTGTTACTATTTGATTGTTATTACATTTCAAATGCTTGCTCCCCTCCCTCCCTGAATGATAATCAAATTAGTACGACCATTGCGGCTCCAAAAGGTGTGATAATTGGCTCCACTCACCATCTTAGTGATAAAACAGAAAATCCCTTCCCTGGCAATGACTCCTCTATAGATATTCTCTCTTCCTATTATGATCTTTAAGGGCAGAGACTATTTCATGTTCATATTTTTACCGTCAACACCTAGTCCAATACCTGGCAAATTAATGGTACTTAATAAGTAAATGTTTTTTTTTTGTTCATTCATTGTAGACTTGATCATGTCTTGGGAGGTTAATGCTCAGACATTCAATACATTTAATAAGCCCGTTCAGTCTTTATTAGTATGCCAGGGCCTGACTAGAGCAAACATTTCACCACTTGACCTGTTGCTGTGTTCCTTTTCCTTAAAAGAAACAATATCCTAGACCAGGGGTGGGGAACCTGTGGCCTCAAGGCCTAGACCTTAATCTCTAGGAGGCATGACTCACCGTCCCCAATGATAGGAGAATTAATGTACTCAGCTTCTGGAATTTGCCCAAGAGTAAATCTATCCTTATTGCTGGGTGAGTGAAAACTCACTTAATCCACTGTATCTAGCAATCTCCAGACCATATTTCACATCCCATACAGTCATCCATGAGGACACCAGGGCTTGTCACCTGTCCAGCATAGACAGCCCTGATGATACCCAAACCCCATTCCACTATTTGCCTTTGCTCTGCAAAGAAAAATCCAAACATTATTACCACTACTCCTACAGAGATCAGGACAGTTTTCTTCCTTGTTGTTCTGTTTACAATTCTTGCTACTTCCTAGAACAAAACTTGGCCACTGCTTCCCTAAATGTCTTGTATCTCCTATCCAAATGTAACTACCTTGTGATGCAGTCTATTTAGACCTCTCTTAATATTTCCTTATTTCTCTTGGACATCAATTGTATATTAGCCATTGTTTGATCGTAGTTAATGTGTTTTTAAATTTATTACTATAGTCTATTTCCTAATATTTCATTTAATTTTTGTCTATTCATATCCATTCATTAATGATAGTTTTCTATAATTCTCTACCTTATTTATCAGAATTGGAACTTAGGACCATAACAGTTCCATAGAAAGTTATATGGAGTGCTATCTTTCTACATTTTGAAAGCAGTTTTTTTTTTTTTTAGGCAATTGGGGTTAAGTGACTTGCCCATGGTCACACAGCTAGTAAGTGTCAAGTGTTTGGTCTGAGGCCGAATTTGAACTCAGGTCCTCTTGACTTCAGGGCTGGTGCTCTATCCACTGCGCCACCTAGCTGCCCCCTGAAAGCAATTTCTAAAGTACATATGATATTGGGTTTTTCAATTTTTGACAGAATTTGCTGGTGAATCTATCTGGTCCTAGTACATATTTATACACCAGCTCAATTAATGACTTCTTCAATTATTCTTTTTAATTCTGTTTTATTTATTCCTAGTTTTTATTCAATTGAATATTTTGTATTTGTAAAGCTATTAAACTATTTTAAAATATTCACACTTTTGGACACATGACATGTTATAACCTCTGATAATTTTCTTTGTGTCTTCTCAATTCATTTTTATTTGCGTTTTTCCAAGTTTGTTTTGGTTAACATATTCTTTTCTTGCTTTTTTTATTATTGCATTTGCTAATGGTTTATCAGTTATTTTGATCTTTCAAAATAACTTTTGTCAATTCTATTATTTTTTAATTTGCTACTAGACCATCCATTTTTAGTTTTGCTAATTTTCAATCAATGATAGCTATTTCTTTATATTTTGAGGGAATATTTATTTGTTCATTTACTAATTTTTAAACTATAAACAATTCATTAAGTTCTCTTCATTTTGTTTTGCAATTGTTAATACAGACATTCTTGAATAGAAATTTTCCACTCTGTATTGATTTGGCTTTGTCTCATACATTTTGATATTTTGTATTTATATTGTGATTATCTTTAATATAATCTTTTGTGTTATTATTATTTTATCCTTGACCCATGTATTATAAAATCAGGCATTTCAAATTTATAACTTTTGATCAGAGTTCCCTTGTTTATTAGTATTTTTAATGTATTGATCAATCAAGAAATCAACAAATATTTAAGTGTCTATGCTGTGACGGGAACTCTTGAAATCTTTATATTCTATCAGTAATGTGTGTATTGGCAGGTAGAGTTCCATAACAACTTGTGTTGCATGTAATTATATACCAACTACATCTAAAGTAAAGAGAAGATAGCTCTAGGGTGAAGATACTAGCACCTTGGGATGAATAAAAGCTTTATGAGGAAGGAGGTCTTTGAGCTGAGGCTTGAGGGAAGTTAAGGATTCGTAGTAGAGGTGAGGAGGGTGTATATTCCAGTCATGGGAGCCAGTTAGTACAAAAGCATGGAGATGGTGCCATGGATGAGAAACATTAAGAAGGACAATTTGCCTGGCCTCTGTAAAGAGAGTAATGTGCAATAAGACTGGAAAACTAGCCTGGGGCTGGCTTGTGAAGTGCTTTAAATGCCAAGCAGTAGACTTTGTATCAGATCCTAGAGGCAAGAAGGAGTCACTGTGGTTTATTCAGTAGTAGTGACATGGTTAGATTTACACATTATGAAAATCACTTTCACAAATGGGTGAGGATGGATGAGAATCAGGAAGCAAAATGAGTAATAGTCAAGAGTTAGTAGAGAATTTCAAATCTACCTTGTTATGGTTTCAGGTTTTATTCTTAAATTAGTCTCTTGATATGGACTCAACCAAAGATAATGTTATTCTATCACCAGTAGGCAATATTATGCTTCCCTTTGCTTTTGTGTAATGTCAATAAGTCATTGGAAAGCCTGTATTATTATGATAAATAGAAAAATTCCAAGAATTTTTAAGTTTTCTGTTTGTGAGTGAATATCAAATCTTATTTTACAAATTGAAATCTTGCATTACATTGTAATGACTTTGTTATTTGATTGAGGTTTTAGGTTGAAGAAACTGGTTTAATTAATCATCCTCCTTGGAAGCTGAAAGTTATTCAGCTGTTTGAAACACAGAGGGTGAGGCATGGAATGATGACCTTGGGGCCTAGTGGGGCTGGGAAAACAACCTGCATCTACACCTTAATGAAATCAATGACAGGTATGGAAATATTTGAGTTGTGAATTATCTCAAATTGAAATCATAGTCACGTACTCTAATTGTGAGCCCCATATTTCATTCAGGACCAATTTCTCAGATACACGATTGCTTGAGGTCCTTTGAATCTAGAGGGGAATAGGGAATAGATTAGATAGGAAGAGAGGTAGGTAAAGATTCTAGTAGCTAGGTAGCTCTCATGAAGTCCTGGTTTTAAGGCTTTGTAAGCAGATAAATGGCAAGAGAGGGCCCTGGTGGAAGCAATAGCTGTTCCTATGTGTGGGTTGTTTGTAATTTGATTGTTAAAAATGTCAGGGATCCTGCTGGATTCCTAGGAGGCTTAGGTTCTAACTTTATCTTTTACAAATATTTACTAAGTACCTAACATTTGTAAATAACTGAATGAGATACAAAGATTAAGACACATTCCCTGACCTCATAGAGCTTATAGTATAGTATAGTATAGGATACAAAATGTAAAAAGATAAATATAATTTAAAATTATATTTGGTAAAAGTATAGAAAACATATGGGATAAGAGATATGAGAAGTATAGGAGTGGGGAGATTAACTGCTGCTGACTGTGACAGGAGCAATCATTTATCCAAATTAGTAAAGAGTGTGGGAAGCACCCTGCTCAGCAACTCAAAAGTTTGGCTTAAGCAGGATAAGGGTGGCAATAGAAACGATACCTGTCATTTCATTGGCATAAGGAGGTCTTATTGAATAATGTCCTTTACCAATGCATGTTGACATCTTCTCTGAATCTTATAGCTTTAGAGAATTGGCTAGAGCACTGAGAGGTTAAGTGATTTCCACAGGATCACATAGCCAGTATGTGGCAGAGGTCTATTTGAACCCAGATCTTACTAATTCCAAGGCCAGGCTACACTGCCTCTGACCTGTGACTTTAGAATTGGATTTAATATTGGCCCTTCTTCAATTTATTGTTGCCCAATTCTGGCTGAACAATATTCCACAAAATGTGTAAGTATTGGTTTATCTCTTGTAGTTTTAACTTGCTGCTGACCCCAATTTTGATAGTTAACTGGTTTTCCTGTTTGGTAGGCCCTGTCCATAGAGAGAGTCAGGTGCAAAAGGACAAAATCAATGAAAGCTGCAGTATGTTTGTGACATTTGTACTCAGTTTCCTAATGAGATTTGTATCCTTCAGATAGATGTTCTGTTTTGATAGTAATGTTATTTGCAGGATCCCAGTCTCCCAAAGGGCCTTTCTCTCCCCCCCCCTCGCAACTGTCACTGTGTTATCATATATAGGAATATGTATATATATGTATATATATATATATAGAGAGAGAGAGAGAGAGAGAGAGAGGAATATATATATATAGGAAGCTATTATATATAGAATAGTATAAGAATATATCTTATATGTTGTATCTATATTATATATAGAGTACATAATAACATGCTCTGCAGCCTTCCTAAGCCAGGTGTTACAGTAAAATTTGGTATTTGTTGATTTTTCCCATTCTGGTCAATTGAAAAGCTGAATATCTATTTTTGAAAGGTATGGTAACATAATTGTGAGTGTTAGTAAGGTTCCTTATAGTCAAGGATTACCATCTGGTCAAAATGTCTCTTTCAGTTGTGGATGAATGGATATAATTTCAGTAGGAAGAGATGAGGTATTAGGGAGGGTGTTTCAGGTGTAGGGATCAAAACGAACAAAGATACAGTATGGGCCAGAGAGAAGTTTATATTGGGGATGGTAAATAGTCTAGTTTAGCTGAAATCTAGTGAATATGGAGGAATTGTATGGTTTAAGGCTGGAAAGTTAGTGTGATATGAGATTGGGGTAGGATTAGAGTACCAAGCTAAGTTTGCATAGAGAATTTTGAGTGTGTGTGGGGTAACATTATCAAATTTATCTATAAGGAAGATAAACCTAGCAGTACTGTAAAGGAAGGCTTATATTGTGGGAAATATTGGAGGTTGGAAGACCATCTTGCAGGAATTTTTTGGGGAAGTTAATTAGTTTAGCTTTGGAAATAGTGAATTTGAACTATTGATGTTCTATTCAGATATAATTTTGAGATGTAGTCCTGAGGTCAAAGAGAACAGTTAATGTTGAAGATACAGATTTGGGAAGTAATTAGGAATGATAGTTGAAACTGTGGAGTCAGTGAGGTTGATGAGGGAAAGTGGAAAGGAAAGAAAAGGAGGTTAAGAGCAGGACCTTGGAAAATATCATACCCAAAGAATCAGAATAATGGAAAGGGGACAGTGAAGGAGACATGAAGAGAAAGATAGGAAAAGAGATTATAAGGTTTCAAAGGCCAAGGAAAGTGTTTCTAGAAGGATGAGATAGTCAATTAAGTTGGAAAGTTTACTGAGATCAAGGGAGATAAGGAGTCATGAGAGACTTTTGCCTTAAGAAATAAAGATTCCAATGGTGACTTGTGATGAGAGCCATAGCTAGCAATTCTGGCACGTGGGACAAGTGTCATAAAACATGACTAGGTAACCCTAAAATCTACTTTTTAACACTAATTCAGTTGAGTGGGCATTAGGGTGGAGAAGAGACATAAAGGAAAATATTTCAGACATAAGAGACTCAGGGTAGGAAGACAAAATCCCCAGAACATTTCGAATGAGTTGTTGGGGAAGCTTCTACTGAGGAGTAGAGTGGATACAGGATGAGAAGAACCTTACCTGACATAGTTATGGTATATGAGAGAAAGGGTAACCATATGGTAGCAAGGATAATTAATGCAAGTAGGAAGCTAATCAGATATTAATTATAATTGTTTCTTACTGTTTAAGAAATCTTGGGACAGTTAGGAGGTACAGTGGATAGAACACTAGCCCTGGAGTTGAGAGGAACTGAGTTCAAATCTGGCCTCAGACACAGGACACTCACTAGCTGTGTGACTCTGGGCCAAGTCACTTAACCCCAATTGCCTCATATAAAAAAAAAAGAAATCTTATTGATGTGTTCTAAGTTTTGGCATCCTGACACAAACTTCTGGCCATCTCATCCTACTTATGGCACAAAAACTCAGAAAGTAATTTCAGTGAAGGAGATAGGGGCCTGATTGTAAAGTTAAGGGAGTGGATAGTAAGGAAGGCTGCAGAAAAAAGAAAAAAAGTGGTTGGTTTAATAGAACCAGTTATATCCTATGGGGCTTGAATAAAGCAGCAATTCATTTCAGAACCCAGCAGGCCTGAATAGTGTTGGAGCAATTCTAGCCAAGTAACACAGAAAGAATTTCTTGGGTATGTTTTGGGGATAGTTTCTGTCTCTTTCTTTTTGATAGAGGATGATTTTGTGAACTTTGCAAGTTGGAAGATTTGGACTTTCCATCAGATTGGTCACAATGTCCCCAGAACAGCAGTGGCTGATTACAGTGTTAGCATTGGGAACTGAGGACAAATTAGATACACTAAGGGCAAGGAGCATGCACCCTGAAAACTTAGCAGAGAGCTATATATTCCACAAGGGAATGTCATGAAGTTTGGACAAAAGTACTTCCAGAAACCAGGAGCTGTGAATTACTCCTTTGTCATATGTGCTCTGTAAGGTTAATCCTACTTTTCTCCTGACTTTGTATGTACTTGTGGGAGAATGTATCCCAGACTTTATGGTAGAACGTTTTATATCAACTATTCTGTTCCTTTGTAAATATCTTTTTTAAAAAACTAATTAAGCTTGTCTAGGTAATCATGGGAGTACATCTAAAGGGAGCACATGAGTTATATATTATTAGAAACAACCCTCCACCCCCAATTCCTTGTACTTATCCTTACAAACTTGAGGTTGCAAGTAGTTGAGCATTCTTGGGGCACCCAACTTGCCTGTGGGAATGGGAGTTAGGTTAGAAGGATAAGCTCAAAGTGTTTGCTACATAAGGATACCATCTTAGCTACTTAGAAATAATATTCCCAGACTTTAGATTTGAATAGTCCTTGAGCAAAATGTTTTATCCAACAATTAGTCTTTAGAGAAGTACTGAATGAAAGGTGTTTTTTCTCCAGTTTGAGATTTTTTCCTTCATATGTTCGTATGTTTATGGTACTAGATATGTCATAATTTAAGCAGAACAGTCAGATCAATCAAAAGAACTAAATTAAATGAGATTTCTTCAGAGTTTTAAATTTGGCACACTGTAAAAAGAATCTATTGCTGTAATCATAGTAACCATAGTTTTTTGATTAATGAATTAGCGACTGGAGCACTGGTCCTTCTCTAGTAGCTTTTTTAATGATTGCCAGAGAACACATTCATGTGTCAACTCAGTTTCACTCCCTTAGAGATAATTCCATACCAATCCACAATGGAAGATTTAACAGGATGAAATCAGTTTGGAAGGAGGTGAGTCTGAGGCATGTTAAATCAAAAAAGATCCATCTTCCTCCTTAGGGGACACAGTATTGAATAAACATTACCTTACATCTGTAAAGACAGGTTCCTCATGGATCCTGGGAGCTACTGGGGAACATTCCAATACTAATAAGAATTAGATGTGGAAGGGTCACTGTCAGGCCTACTACCTTCTCCATCGAAGCAGCTAGAAGGAAATAGCTGCCAACCAGTATATGACCAAGAATGGGAGGGGAGGACACAGGTGTTACCATCAGTTATTTATTGTGACATTCCCAAAATGAAAGTGGGGAGTAGGATACTGCTTCTGCTAGCCAACATACCATATATACCTCAATCATTTTTTTAATGCTTTCCTGTTCTGGAAAGAGAGTTTAGAAAGTAAATAGTAAAAGTTTGGGCAAAGTTCTGTGGATTCCACTCATTGCAAAAGATAAAATATGGTCATCACATTGAAGTTCAGGGTAATAAAATAGTACTGATTACTAACCTGCATAGTTTTATGAGGCTTTTAGAGAGAAAGAGTAGAACACATTTTCACGGGCTCTAATGTAACACCTTTCTTAATGTGCATGTTTGCGTATATATGGCTCTTTTATATATAAAATTATATTCTAAGCTTCTTCTGATGATTTTAAGTCTTAAAGCTTATTGATCTCTTTGTTGCTAATTAAACACAAGTCTTTCCTGGAAACTCATGCAGAAAAGTCCAGCAAATTGAAGAGTAATTTTAAAGGTTGAATGATGATGATTTAAATATATTTCTGTGGTTGGCCATAAGGGGAAGTCCTGTGATGCATGCAACATTAGTTTAGCTTGTCTTTTCCAAGGTGAGTAAGAACACATCCCAGAAAATCAAAGCTGATAATGTAGAGAATAAAGCATCTAGTAGATGGTATTCCAGGCACAAAATTTAATCAAGTACATCATAAACCAAAAGGCTTTTGAACTGTGAAGTTTAAAGAACTCCCAGATTACATTAGTACTTTCATAAATTTTAGCATGTTGTCCTTTATTAACCCTCTACAGTACAAGCTTTTTGCTTCTCAGAAGATGAAGAATAAAATTACCACAGTCTATGAAGTGTTAATGGCTTTAATCACATACATACACACACACATATATGTATATGTATATACGTGCACATACGCACATATATGTGTATTATACAAATACATTTTCAAAGGATTCCTGCTTTTATTTTTTCGTTCTCTGGTGATACTTCATCACAGCCAACATTGATGACAATGTAATGTTGTACATAAATAGTGTTATACATAAGTTAGTTGTAATATAGTACATTCTGTTTGAAGATTTTGACATTAACTATTTGGATTTATCATTTCTAGATTGTGGAAAGCCACACCGTGAAATGAGGATGAATCCTAAAGCTATCACAGCACCCCAGATGTTTGGTCGTCTTGATGTAGCCACAAATGACTGGACAGATGGGATTTTCTCCACTCTTTGGAGAAAAACTTTGAGAGCAAAGAAAGGTAAAGGAAAAAAAGTACAAAACTAAAATTTTAAAGATATTTCTAATAAAAAACCTGTTTTAAACCAATTCAATTCCACAGATTTATTAAGGGGCCACAGTGCTAGGGACTAGAGATATGGTGAGAGAAAGGAAACAGTCTCTCATTCCAAGAAGTTTACAAGTATGGAATAGAAAGGGACTTGTGTTCTCAACATTAGCACTTTAACAAAGATTAAGAATTTGTAGTTCTGTAAACTTAGTAATTTATTATTCATCAGGTGTGCAATTTATGAATGTAGGACTGTTAATTTTCCTGATTAATTTCTTTGCAATATTGAATTAAATCAGCAAACATTTATTAGGTGCCAATGCTGTGTAAAACACGTGTAGATGTTTTGTAAATGATGAGGGAGATACTAAGACTGATTAGACCATTTCTACTTGAGTTGCTAATCTGATGGGAGTGGTGAAGGCTAAGACTAGGGATGCGCTGGTAAATTAACAACCAGCTCTCTGAAAAAAAAAATCTATGCATGACACATTTTTAAACTTATTTTGCATTATTGACATTTTTATCACATTCTTAAGTCAACACAATCAATGAAACAATAAACCTAGGCCTAATTTTTAGCATTTGCCAATTTCCAGGATGTAAATGGTCACAGCAAAAATTCATCAGTATGTGGAAGGTGGCTCCAACACACTCCTGGCTTAAGACACTACTCAAATAACTGTCACAATGTGACAAGTGAAAAAGTGAGATCCAAAGTGAGATCCAAAGTATGATGATGACATATTTGAAGGAGAGATTAATTTCAACTTGGAGGGTCAAAGAAGGTTTTCATAGGGGAGGACCATGAAAGAAGAGGAATTTAAAAAGAGAAAACTTTTTCTTTGTCAAAATGCGATTAAAAATATGACCATTACTTCAGTATACAGTTCATTTTTATTCAGGCATCACAAGGGTCATGTCGTAAAGAAGGTCCACTGAAAATAGGGTACTTTGTAAGAAAAAAGGTTTGTGAAGGACATGAATTTTGAGTTTTTTCCTATTACAATGTCTTTTTATTAGGCTTCTGCTTTTGCTTAATAAAAGGTGCAAATACGACATTTTTGAGATGTGATGCTTTAGAAATATGAGGCCTGATCCCATTCTTTAGAAAACATCTTTTAAAAAGTGCTTGAAAGACAGAATTAGTACAGTTGTACCCAATTGCCTTTTCTATTAGGGCCCCAGGACAGAAATCTCAGACAAATAAATAATTTAAATTGCAACTTTAGGTAGACACAGGGCGGGTGAATTGAATTGAAATGGGTCTTTGTGAGGTGACTTATCCTCTAGTTATAATATGTTGCAACATTTCCTAGGATAGGAAAATTTATTGCCATTTTTAAGTAATTTTCCTCTTTGTAAAAATATATATACTTGTTATTTGTCCTTTCTCACAAAACTTGTGTATGGTGACTTATGTCAATTTTTTTTCAGTTGAATAGCTAGTTCAATGGGTTGAAATACAGTATTTTATTTAAATTTTATTTTACATCTGAGGATCATTTCTTAGTTTTTAATGGGAGAATTATAACTACAAACCTTATTGTTAAATGATGGTTGTTCACAAAAGGCCAATAGTTATGGAATTCAGCACAATTTCCCAACACTGCCAGGTTATGTGCTGAAATAAATAGAAAAATTCCTACATGGTGTTACAGTGATGTCTCTATATTAGTTTTCTTTTTTTTCGGATTTTGATATATGTTTATGGAGAGTGAGACTTCTAACATATTTGATGAAATAGAGGAATGACTTTGTTTTACAAGCTGATGAAAATACATACATTTGCATGTGTATAAAATATATGTAAATATACATATGTATGCAGTGTGTATGTACACACATACTTACATATCTTTTTTTGGGTGGTGTGGTTATTTCAGGAGAACACATCTGGATAGTTCTTGATGGCCCAGTTGATGCAATCTGGATTGAGAACTTGAATTCAGTTTTGGATGATAACAAAACTTTAACACTTGCAAATGGAGATCGTATCCCTATGGCTCCAAATTGCAAAATAGTTTTTGAGCCCCATAACATCGACAATGCTTCTCCTGCTACAGTGTCAAGGAATGGTATGGTTTTCATGAGTTCTTCCATCCTCAACTGGAGTCCTATTCTTGAGGTATGGGATGCAACCTTTATAATTAAAAAAATCTAATACTCTCTTTGAATAGATTCTTATTTTTCTATTGATTCTTTGAACAAAATTTAGTTGATTTGTTAAAGTTCACAGCATCTTGAATATACTGGAATATTTTCATGTTAACTACCCACGAATATTTTTGCTATATCATTCTGTTCAATTCAATTCACAAAAAAGTTATTTAAGTGTGTCATATGTGAAGTATTCAGGTAGGTGTTGTGGGATTAAAAGGTGGAAAAATGACAGTCCATACCTTTAATGAATTTACAATTTAATAAGTATTTTAGTAGGGTAACTTGCAGATTTTCTCTTTTTTAATTTCTGTGCAATAGTGGTTTTACAGTATGATTAAAGTTTGTATATTTGTTATTGGATTTTATGAGTTTGATCCATTTGCAATTTCCTTAAGGTTTTCTAATCTTTAATTTTAAATTTATAAGTATCAATAATTCTTCACATACTATTTATTTTATGGAGGCTAAAGCACACTCTTTTACTTCACCATATTTCATTTAGAGCATTTTGATTACAGTTTTTATACTTAGTAAAATTTGACATTTTACTGGAAAGTGACTGGAGAATCTATCACTGAGAGAGTTAGTTAGAATACTTGGTATACAATCATATATTGTACAGATTATATTGTTATTTCTTATGTAGCTCAAATATAAGAAAACTATTTTGTCAAAAATGTGAAGAATACACAATCTGAAGAAATTTAAAGTTCCTTTTGCTCCTTTCCACTTATTTTTTGCTCCATGAAAAAAAAACTTTTAAAGACATTTGACAAAGATTTACCAGTTTCTAGGTTTACAAAGTTAAAATATAGTTTGGAGGGAAGGGAAATAAGCACTAAAAATATCAAAATGAGATGGTCATAAAATTGAACAAGTCACTAAGTTTCCTAAAGACTCCATCATTCTCACTTGTATATTGGGAAGAATGTAGGGAAATCCAAGGGAAACCTTATCATCTATTATTTTTAAATACTTGGAAAATTATTTCATAGGAGAACTTTATCAAAATAATATTGATTCTACCAAAAATTTAAAAATACTTATAAACCACCAGACATGCTTAGGTATGGAATTTCAGCTTCTTATATCAGTAAATCACGATATACCTATGTGTCTTAAACACACGGCATATCAAAAAATTAAAATTGTGTTCACTTTTCAGAACCAAGCACCATTCTAGCTAGTCAAAGAAAGATTAATCACTAGGTTATCCATTTAATGATGAATTCTGTGACCATGGCAACCCACGAAACAAAGGAAAATGCAAAATGGCTCTCAGTCCTCTGATACACCCTTCCACTTATGCAATGATAGTAGCAGAGTAGCAGAAATGTCAGTCAGTGAATAAACATTCATTAAACATGTAAAGTTATTGCTTCCACATAGTGGGGGGTTAGGGATGCTGTATCCTCCTCAATTTGGAAAACCCACATAAAATTTTTTGGCCTCCCTTCATATCAGAGAAGAAGTCTAAATTTTTTCTTTTTCTTTTATGGAATGTTTACAGTACCTTATTGTAAAATTTGGGTTTAGTATTTGGTCATAGGTTCTGCATCATGTGCTGGCCTTTGCATGTTGTCAGTGGCTTCTGCAAAACTCTCTAGAAATTCCAATTTAATTTCTTATACCAACCCGTGATACATTGAAACTGGGATGGGAAAAGTCGTGATGTGGAAGGAATAAATGTACTATGTGCCAGTAACTCAGACCATCCAAGAGAGAGAGTTCTAGATCCCACTCAAAGGGAATTTCCCTGAAGTCTCTGATATAGGAAGCTGGGGACAGGGTCATAATGGAGACTACCAATTTCTTCTATATTCGCTTCTTCTCAGAGTCTTTTCCTTCAGCATCCTGAAGTGGGGTTTACGTCTTCCATCTCCTCTCTCCAAGCTAGAATCCAGAAGCACCCGAAGTAACTGTAGAACCTGAAGAGTCTGAGGAGAACTGAAGAGACTCTCAAACTGGAAGAGAGCAAACCTGTCTCTCCCACTCTTGCTAGCTCTACCTCACCTCTCATCCAGATGTAGGACTTTGATCCACCAAAGGGAGGAGGGACTTGGGTTACACTAGTATAAAGTAAATGGCTCACAGTATGAGTTTGAGGATCAAAGAAAGTTGACAGAGTAATTTTTTAATATACTCAAAGGCAATAAGGAACATTGTTTTAGTGAAAATTTGTCTGTCTTGTATTGTAGAGCACACACATATATATATGTATATATATATATTATATATGCAAAAAAGCCCACCATAAAAATAAATGCATCAACATTGGTTGCAGCAGATGAAAAGGTAGAGAAATTCTCAGAACTCCCTAAGACCCTTAAATTAAATTATCAATAATTGCCATTAAAAGGGCACTAGGGGCAGCTAGATGGTGCAGTAGATAGAGCTCTGGCCTTGAATTTAGGAGGACCTGAGTTCAAATCTGACCTCAGACACTTCAAACTTACTAGCTGTGTGACCCTGAACAAGTCACTTAGCCCCAGTTGCCTCACAAAAAAAAAGAGGACCAAAAGAATCTAAAAAGTGCCTATTTGAGGGGCAGCTAGGTGGTGCAGTGGATAGAGCACTGGACCTGAAATCAGGAGGACCAGAATTCAAATCCAGCCTCAGACCAAACACTTGACACTTACTAGTTGTGTGACTCTTGGCAAGTCACTTAACCCCAATTGTCTAAAAATAAAAAAAAGAAAATAAAGGAAAAAAAAGCGCCTATTTGAGTTACTTGCCCAATAGAGAGAAGTGGTAGCCAAAGACAACACTGGTTTAGGATGTAAACTAGCTCAAAAACTCTTCTTAAAAGAGACAATAGAAGATTATGAACAGTATTACCTCATGGTGTAGGGAGAAATAATAAAAGGATAATGAGAGACCTAAACTATGTAAAATAATTTTGAGTGCATTTAAGGATAAAAATGGAAGGAGTGTAACAAACTGAAGCAGCATAAGAAACATATACAAAGGTTAAAAATAAGTTCTTGATATTTTTACTTTTACATATATGACCATCATCTATCCATCTATCTGTCTGTCTGTCCATCTGTCTAATTGAGCTATCCTTTCCCAATTCCCTATCCACAGAGTCATAATGTATAAGAAAGAATAAAAAACAGAAAAAAGCAAGTCTGACAGATTATGAAATATTTCATAACCACAGTCTTCCTCAAACCTCTGCAAAGAAGGAAGTTGTGCTCAAGGAAAGTAGGGCCACCATATTTGAATTATATCTTCATGGTCCTGACTATATACTTATAGAGGAAGTAGAAACAGAACTGTAGAGTACAAACAGGAAAAAAGCAGCTCTATTAGATTAGCAGCTAGATTAGACTGCAGGAATAGAAGAATATATCAGAGTCTACATATAAGCCTGATTCACACTCTCCCACTAATGCACTTGTTTCTAGGGAAGAGTGTGCACATATTTGTAAAATCCAGCCCATGAAGAAATCCCATCTGCTTGGAGTAACTAACAATTCTAGAATTGTAAACTTTTGATCAAATGTTTGCACTGCTAAATTCAGGTAATCCAGTATCTTCTGGAGTATCTTCTGTCTTCTTAGCAGCAATTCATAATAGAGATAAAAGTATAATCTGTTTCTTCCCTTTCCTCCCCTCCCCACCCTTTTCTTCCCCTCCTCTCTTCTCTCTCTCTTTCTCTCTTTCTCTCTCTCTCTCTGTCTGTCTTCCTTTTTCTCTCCCCTCTTTTTCCCCCTCTGTGCATTTATCTCTGCCTGTCTATCTGTCTCTCTAAATGATTCCACCTTAGCTTGTGGTTAAACAAATCCTCATCCTTTATTTAAGATCAGGTAAATTATATTTGTCTCAAAATTGCAGAATATTTCTGTTGTCAGTATTTCCTAAGTTATTAATGTAAAGATTTTCTGAATTTTTCATATGCAAACCACTGAAGCATGCTGTGTTCTCTACTCTTTCTATAGTCTAGAGAGATCTTGTTATATTCAAATGGACATTGACTATCTCAGAACTATGGGTCAGACAATTTCAGTAATTGCTTCTCTTAGAACTCTGAGAAGACTTTTGTATCACATACTTGAATTGTTAAGGTAGACAACTCAGCAACTGTTTTTCTCAGAAGCAGACTTATGACCCAAACAACTAAATGGTCAAGGACCATTCCCTTGAAGGATCACTCTCTTACATTCTGAACAATTGAAAATGAATTTCACACAAAGGGCAATGGAGAGATGTGGTGAGTTTAAGTAAATTGAACCATAAAAAATGATGAATTTTAAAGAACAAGGATAAGGAATATCAGAGAGCTAAATGTAGGCAAAGGAAGATGGGCTGATCACAGAGCAAAGGTGAGAGATGATAGGTAGATGTTATCTGGTCATTTATTGATAACCTCAAGATGTCAGGAGAAACTTAGGGAGGTCTTGAGCATTTTTGTGAACCCTGTATAGCAAAATATGGGAAGACATTGATTAGAGTCTTACAGAGCAGGCAGACATCAGTAATTGTGATGAGCATCATTGGAAGAAACATCAAAATCTATAAGGTTCATAGATCCATTTGAACTTCACATTTGAGTATTCACTCTTGTCTCTTGTTAGAAGTAAATCAGACACACACCAAAAAACACTTCATCAGTTCTGAGGAAAGTCAAAGACAACTGTGATATTGAGATTGGATGATGGGTCAAGGATACAAATTAGTTTTAATCATTAATTTTTAAGTAGCCAATCAGGTTATGAGAGCAAGCATGTGCTAGGCCTTCAAGTTGCCATTCCTCCTCTTTTTTGGGGGCACAGAATCATAGTAGATTGATGAATTCATGAACAATTTTATCCTCTTTCTTTCCTATCAGGGCACTCTTTCTCCTTACCTCAGAGTATCTAATGTGATTTCTTCTAAAGCATGTTGAGGTGAAGAGTGAGATGATTTTATGACCTTAAGAGAACTTTTCTGTTTATGTGAAGTGGAACTTTTTTTTTAATGAAAGATATAGTTTTTGTAAACTTTTAGCCTTACAAGATTTTAAATTATTCATTTCCATGAGTAATTTTTTCCGGTCTTTCATACCATTCTTCAATTAAAAAAAATTATAGGAAATGTTTAATTATGGTAAGTTTCAATGTTGTCTTTTTCAGTTTCCTGATTCATCTTCAAAAATTCCATTTTCCTGAATTCCTAGCCTTATTTTTTACCCTCTATGTAGAAATTACATGTGTTGGATTCCTGAATTTTTGATCCTTCAGATCCTGAAAATGCATTTTACACATGCTTAAGTGGTGCTTAAAATAACTTTTATTAAAAATAATTGTCTGCCATTACTCTCTTATATGTAATTATATGACAATAGATTATTGTGTGAACTAATAGGGTTTTTTGAAGAAGCGCTCTCCTCAAGAAGCTTCAGTCCTTCGTCAGTTGTACACTGAGTCTTTCTCTGACCTGTATCGCTTCAGTGTCCAGAGCTTGGATTTCAAGATGGAGATGCTTGAGGCATTTGTGATCATGCAGAGTATTAATATGCTACAGGGCCTTATCCCTTCTAAGGTAAAAGTAAATAATAGAATTTTTCTAAGCCATGGAATTGCTCTTTTAAGAGCTATATGATGTTGTGAAATCAATTCCAGCTTCAGAGTAAAAAAAAAAATTGAATTTGAGCCAAAGCTCTGACCTTTACTAGCTTTGTGAGCCTGGATAAGTTACTTGACTTTTCTGTGCCTCAGTTTCCCCATCTGCCAAATGGGAAAATATCATATTCACATTACCTAACTCAAAGAACAGTTGTGATGGTTGTGCTTTGCCAACTTTAGGGTACCATATGAATGAGGTATTATGATATTTGAAACTGATATCGAAGTGTTTCATCCTATTCTAATAGGGGAATTTATATATATAGGGGAAATTAACTTTAAAATTCAACTTTAGGATGTTTTACATTCCATTGTGTCTATTTATAAACATTTTGAACCAAATGCATTCTTTTTTATATTTATATAAAATCATATTATGTCATATATATAAATATATAATATAGCATATATTATTATACTTCTCATCAGTTACATATCAAAAACAATTCTTTAAGAAAACATAATTTGGAGTTGTAGCATTTTAATGTTGAAAGCAACCTTTGAAGACATTTAGTCTGATCTTAATCCCAAATCTGAATCCCCTCTATGATTCTAGCAAATGTCTCTGTTTTCAGTTTGAATTTTTAAGCCAATGTGGAGATCCATTTTAATCTCAGCATGATGGCATAATTGAAAAAGAATTATACCTTTTGAATTTATATGTAGAAAATTATCCCTTTACTTCCTCATCCATTACCACAGAAATATGCTCTTCCTTCATATTGATTTTAATTGAAACTCCATGCAATAATTTTAGTTAGAAAATTATGTATTTAAAAGAAGGCTTCTTTATTCTATAGGAACAAGGAGGGGATATCACATCAGAACACCTGGAGAGATTATATGTTTTCTCTCTGATGTGGAGTGTTGGGGCATTACTGGAATTGGAGGACCGCTCTAAAATGGAGAACTGGCTTCGGTCTCATGAAACACTGAAACTGGATTTGCCACATTTGGCTGGAAATGAAGACACCATGTTTGATTACTATGTAACTACTGATGGTTAGTGCATATAGTTATATAGGGATAGTGAATCAAGACTAGAAATCTTATTTCCTTGATTTAGGAAACTTCTGGGTGAGGAAACTCCATGTATCAATGCATGTCAGCTCTTTCTCTTTAACTAAAACAGAGTTGCTTGGATCACTGAAAGGTTAAGGGAATTATTAGGGTCACCTAGCCAGGATGTGTCAGAGGTAGGACTTGAGTCCAAAATATTCCTAGTTCCAAGGTCAGTTGTCTACACACTATACCAGTCTGTGTCTTGTATCCATATGTAATAGTGACATGATAGAATTTCCAGAAACAAAAATTTTCTGAGTCATTTAAAATTATTAGCCATAAATTCAATATTCTATCTTTATGAATAAAGGAACCAAATATTAATTCATCTCCATCTTTTTAAATTATTTTGATTGTGGTAAGAATGCAAACTTTTTTTTTAAAAAGCTAGGAATTTTTAACCTGCAATTTCATTATTATGAGGAACTGTTAGATGAGTAAACTCTCTCTAGCAATGCCAATTGAAACCTTCTCTGTAGTTTATATTTTTAGATAGTTGCCTAGAGTACTAAAAGGTTAAATGACTTGTGCTGCACAGTAATAAGGGTCAGTGGCATATCCTTATGGCTTCTAGGCCTCTCTGTTTATTACATCATGCTGCCTTTTAGTTGTTTAAAAATAAACAAACAAAAGAACCACATGATATAATTAAGGCATTATGCTCAGAAAAGTATATTATAATAGAAAAAAAATTCTCTTCTGGGAGTTAGAAGGCTGTCTCTGGAGTTTCTACCTGTGTGACCATTGGCAAATTATTTTGCTGAATTGGTTTTCTCATCTACAAAACAAGACTTAATACCTTTTAAGTGTCTGTTACTTATGTATTTTAAATTCTAGGAGAATTTCATCTTAACAAATAGAATTCTATTGAGGCCATATTTTCCTAGTACTTCCTCCTTGTAAATTTGAGCCACCTCCTTAATCACTTATGTACTCATGCCTCTGAAACTGATGATATTTGTTTTATGTTGATTGCTCAGAAATTGTCTTGATAAGCACAAATTATTAATTAGGTAAAGGTGGTATTTCATATGAAATATATTTATTTTAGCTGTGAAAACTTTAATTTTCTCTTTTCTAATCAGGTAAATGGATGCACTGGAACACATGTGTTGAAGAATATGTTTATCCTTCTGACTTTACTCCGGAATATGGCTCCATCTTGGTGCCAAATGTAGACAATGTGAGAACTGACTTTCTAATTAAAACTATTGCTAAACAAGGCAAGGTATGATTTCTGTGACTTTTTTTTGTTTAATTGGTATAACAGAAGCCTAACTGCAATGACTCATTGTGGCATGGAGATTCCTCAGAGTATTAAGGCCAAGCCAGGAGAAAATAAGATCTGGCAGCTTCCACATGGCTTGAAAGGCCTGAGGATAGGCCAGGCAGCAGACTTTGTCAGCTGAGAACCAACCTCTTCATTGTAGCATGCAGGTTCCTTGGGGGTGTTAAAAGACTAATCCAGTAAAAAAAAAAATAGGTTCTGGCAGCTTCCACATGGCTTGAGAGGTGAGAGGACAGGCCTGGCAACAGACTTTGTCAACCGAGGACCAACCTCACTAAGTTATGAGAGGCTTATCTCCAGGTTGTCCGGAAGGCAAATTGTTGGCCACAGTCACTCTTGAAGTGCATCTACCGAGTTGTAGAATGGTTGTGATCAGTATTAGTGAAGTTAACATTCACACTGATGAAACCATGGATTCTTGAAGTATTCAAGTCTAATTTGGCATGTGGTATTTAATGAAACAGCTTTGGAAAATATAAAGTGTTTTTATATTTAAGCCACTTTAGAGCTGCTATTTAGAAAAAATTAATAATATATCCACAATAATCTATTGTTTCATTATACCATAGTTCAGTAATATTGGGCCTGCATTTTTCTCATTCATTATTATGTATTATTTTGCACAAATTGAGAGAGAAAAACTTAATTTTGATTTCAACCAAAGAGAAAGATTTCTCTTTCAGTCATTTTATTATGTTTCTCAGATTATTTGGCTTCTATTTTTAGGCTGTATTGTTAATTGGAGAGCAAGGAACAGCTAAAACCGTTATTATCAAAGGATTTATGTCAAAATATAATGCTGAAAGTCACATGGCCAAAAGTTTGAACTTTTCTTCAGCAACTACTCCCTTGATGTTCCAGGTACCTTTTCTTTTGGTCATGTTTATATTTGAAACTTTCATAAGTCCAAATATTTCTTTGAGTATATTCAGGGTAAGTAGCTTAATTTTTTTTTCTTTTATGGTATCCCAGATTACTGTATCTTTCCTACTAGGTGGGTGCCATCTTCAGCTTCTCACCCTGTGAAATCCTCTACAAACATTTGCAATAAAACTTCCAGGGGTTGGTATCCTATGGTGTGAAAATCTTTGTTGCAATCTCCAGAGAAACTCTTTAGCTAGGGGATCTTAGAGGCATCATGTTATAGGAGAGAGAACTCTAAACTATGAGTCAAGAAGACCTGAATTGGAATTCCTATTCTGGTGCTTATTAGATATATGATTATGGGCCAATCACATCAGCTTTTTGGGCCTCAATTTTCTCATCTGTGAAATGGGGATAATACCTATAGTACATACCTCATAGAGCTGTTAGAAGATTTAAATAATAATGCATGTAAAGTGCTTTAAAAACTTTAAAATCCAATATAAATATTATTATGAATGTTAGTAATGTCTAATCCTAAGTTGTAGTGAAGTCAGAAATTTCTCTGAACAAGGTAAAGGCCCCAGTGCTCCTGATATCCTCAGAGGCTATATACAGACATGCGTACATACAAAATGTTATTTTCAGGTAGGTGTACCATTATTGTCTTAAACTCAGAATGTATAAAACTTAACTGATAATTTTGGAGTAATGGGCCAGAATATTTCTAAAGTATTTTTTGTCAATAACATTCTATGAGTATGAATTCATTAAATTTCCCACTGAAACCTGCTTCCTTTCTTGACTAAATATTTTCCTTTTATCTATTTCCATTTCCCCCATGTTCTTCTAGACTACAGACATGGGAATTATCTTTGATTCTTCCTTCAATTTCATCCTCTATGACCAAATTTTTTTATACTTCCTTAGAAATGTCTCTAGCATCTATTCCTGTTTCATTTCCAAAGTTGACACCTTAGTCCAAACCTTTATTGGCTCATATTAAGCCTACTTCAACAACTTTTGATCTGCTCTTCTTGATTCTAGTATCTACTCACTCCAGTTATTCTTGTCACTACTGCCAGATTAATTTTCTTTTCAAACTAATTTTTGTTTTTTTTTTCAATGAGCAACTATTTATTTTCTTTCCTTCTAGAAAAAAAAGCAAAGTAAAACACTTGTAACAAATGTATGTAGCCAAATAATACAAATTCCTATAATGTCCACATCTAAAAATGGGAACCTTGTTGTCCAGCACCTCTCTCCCAAATTAACTTTCCAAAAATGTGCATCTAGCTCCAAAAATTTGTAGTGGCTCCTTGATGACTACCCTATCAAATTATTCTGACTTTTAAACTTAAGGAGATTTGGAACTCGAAGAAACCATAAACATAATCTAATCCAGGGCTTTTTATTCTTTTTTGTGTCATGGAGATCAAATGAGATATTTGTAAAGGGCTTAGCATAGTGCGTATGCATATGGTGGGTGCTTAATAAATGCTTGTCCTCTTATTCCCTTCATGTATGTCTTTATTTGTCTGGGGAATCCTATGGAGTCATTCTCAGAATCATGTATTTTTTAAAAAAAAAATTCAAGGAAATGTGAAACTTCAGTTAGAGACAAGTAAAAATAAAGATGTAATTTTTCCCATCTAAAGTCACAGATCCCATGAAATCTATCCACAGACCCCTTGGGAGATCTGTGGACACCCAGCTTGAAAGCCTCTGATCTAGCCTAACATGCATATTTTATGGTTGAGTAAGTCTAAACTCCTTTGTTTGATCTCAATAATCAAATCCCAGTTTTCCTTTACAAACATATTTGCCTGTTTTTCCTAGCATCTTCCCCCTCTCCTCCATTTCAGTCAGCCTATCTTTCTTACTGTCCCAACAACATGTTGTGCTTGTAATTGTGTTTGCTGACCTAGAAACCCATTATCTCTCTAAGACAAAAAGTAAACAGTCTTTGCCATCAGAGTACTTCTCTAGGGAGAGACAATGTATACTGCAAGTAAGGTTAGATGTTACAGGAATGTTGCACAATAGAGTCTTGCCATTGATGTGAAGTTGGGTTTTGTGAATTCTAAGGTCTATTCGAACAATCAGATTCTAGTCTTCTACAATAGACTATAACCCTAAAGGCATAGGATGTTAGGATCACAGAGCTAGAACTAGAAGGGAACTCAGAGGTCCAATCCTCCTCATTTTATGAATGAGGAAACAAAGTACTAGGGAAGTAAAGTGACTTATTCAAGGTGAAGCGAGTGTTCATTGTCAGGGGTGGCATTTGAATTTAGGTCCTCTGATTTCAGAACCAGTGCTCCTGCTACTAGATAATCCTGCCTCATTCTCTGTCATTATTCAGGGTTTTTTTTTTATGACAAAAATCTAGTAAGCTCCTATTGTGTATAGTTTAACAAACATTGCTGAATATCAAAGCAGGAAGTTGCTTTTATTGAAGATGTTGCTACTTTATTTCCTTTATTTGCTAGATCTTTCCAGACACTTGGGATGCTTTGACAAATAACTGGTTCCTGTTGATACTAAATATTCAGAAAATGAAGTGTGAAGGCCCAGGAGCCACTTAATCTCCCTCTCCTTTTGTTGACTTTAGACTTTCCCAGGCAAATACAACCTAGTAGCATTTTCTCCTCATCCTCCTGGGACTTTTGATGTGACATTAGGGGAAGATGAATGAGAATTTACCAGTGTAGGAATTGGGATGGTAACCTTATTGTCCACTTCCAGCTATTCTCAGACCCATCCAGAATACACAAAACTTTGTGTGTGTGTGTGTGTGTGTGTGTGATAAGCAGAGACTTTACACTCCTGTTTCCAGGCATCAGTGTTTCATGGACTCTAGTTTGTTGGAGAGATGTCAGAATGCTGTGAATTGCAGTATGCCGTAATGTCCATTGCCATTAGTACTGGACACAGCCTGATCTACTTTGATAATTTCCTTTTTTTTTAAGGTGGAAGCAGAGTGCACAATTATCTAGGCTGCAGGACCATTGCCATTGGGGGAATTTTTGATGATTGAGAATTGTTTTATTTTTCTACTACAATTGTTTTTAATTTAATATGTTGTGAAAACAATCCGAGTAGGTTGTTATTATACATTAAAAATAATGGTAGATTTTTTTATATTTTTAAGTTACATGTCATAGCTGAAATGATTTCCAAGAGCTGGGATTTGAATCCTTACAATATCCTTTTCTTATAAGTACTGGTGGCATCCTGGCTAATACCGAGTTTTAATTTATTTGTTCTTCATAAAGAAATAAGAGATTAAAAAATTTTTTTTCCTGAACTCTACGTTTTGTTTTTTGGCCAGGCATTGGGGTTAAGTGACTTGCCCAGGGTCACACAGCTAGTAAGTGTTATGTATCTGAGGCCAAATTTGAACTCAAGTCCTCCTGACTCTAGGGCCGGTGCTCTATCCACCGTGCCACCTAGCTGCCCCCTGAACTCTACATTTCTTTGCTTTCCTTTGTAATCATATACCATAAATAAAATAATTTAAAAATATGAAGTCACCTATAGATATAGGGCTTAGATATGGGAAAATAGCAGTCCTAAATAAGATTACACACTCCTGGAGGTCAAGAAATGTGTCTTTGGTATCCCTGCATTAATAGGCAATATGTATGTTTGCTGAATAACTGCTTGATTCTCCAGGCCATATAATAAAATCGGAATGATAGGGAGTGGATTAGCACTGGCCTTGCACAAAGATGATAAACAAATTCATGGAGCATTTCATATTTGCCAGGCAGCATGACACTGGAGCTAGTGAGTCAGGTTCAGATCTGAAAAGACCTGTGTTCAAGGTCTGCTTCTGACACATACTGGCTGTGTGATCCTGGGCAAGTCGTTTATTTTTCACGGCTTTAGACAACTTTCAAAGAATGTAAGTGGGAGAGAAGGTGCCAACCTACATTGGTAGAGAAAATTTCCTCACCCTGTAAAAACAGTAGGTCCATTTCCTACGTAACTACTTGATTGAGTGAGGTCTTAACCAGATATTACCTTATTATTCTTCAATTGATTGTTGCTTTCACTAATTTAAATATTTCTTTTTGTGGTACAGATTTCCCTATTACGTTACAATGAATGTCCTCCTTTCCCCACTTATATTGAGATCTTGGGTTCCTTGGGTTCTTCACAGTCTGCTCTTTTCCTTTTTATAAGGGACCCAATATAGTGCTATTTTATCTGGCAGAGCTGTAAATGCTTCCTCTTTATGCTACTGATTGTCACTCTGAAGACTGATTCTAGTTCTAGGATTCTTTCTTATATTGGTAATTATATAGGTAGGAGCCATCTGCCATCAAAGCTTGCCTGAGATGCCCTTGTCCCCCCTGAAATGACTTCATATATTTTTTAAATCTACTTTTTAATGTCACATGTACATGAAGAGAATGTAATCACCCTGAAGCTATGGTTGTAATTTTCATCTTTGTCTCCTTAATGCTTACAATAATGCCTAGCACACGCTTAATAAATCTTGTTGAATTGAATTGAATATTACTTTTCCCTATGAATTTTCGGAGTAAGCCTTAATGACCAATTTTGCCTCCTGCTCTACTTCCACTAGCTCCTGGATTATCAGAAGTCCTCATTTGATTCCACTTTCATACACATCCTTCCTTAACCTCACAAGGTACCAAGAAAAATTTTGCCCAGAGATCTCTACCTTTGCACATTTCTATTGATATTTACTAACTCATCACTTATATTGATATACATACTAACTCACAGCTTGTACTAGCAAGTCCATCCTTTTATAGATTATATCGTATAAACATATACACACAAACACACATCACCTGAACTCCACTCATTCATGAAATTCCAGTATATAATAATTCTAATCACTCACACAGTGATTGGTTTAATCATGCCCATTTTCCTGTGAATATCAACTTTAGAGAAAAGTCTTGAGGCTTTTTTTATAGTCCTAGGGCAGAGTTTGGAAGAATCACTGTAAATGTGCTTGTAAGAGCTTGCTTTTCTTCCATTCTAATACCTGCATTAACCATGACTTCTCACAAATCCTTTGCAGTTGATTTGTCCAATTTGCCAGATATCTTCTAAGTCTTTTAACATTTCAAAGCACTGAGGGGCAGCTAGGTGGCTCAGTGGCTAGAGCACCAGCCCTGAAGTCAGGAGGAACTGAGTTCAAATCCGGCCACAGACCAAACACTAGACACTTACTAGCTGTGTGACCCTGGACAAGTCACTTAACCCCAGTTGCCTAAAAAAAAACCCCAAAACAAAAAAAAAACCCAAACATCTCAAAGCACCTAGACTGTCAGTCTATTCTGTATTCTTCTCACTACATGACCAATCTGCCCCCCTTTCTGATCATATATATTTCCTCGATTGTATCTTTTCTGAAATTCCTGGTATAAAAATCATCACTGGTAATATGTTGTCTGCCAAGATCTTTCCATTGTTATTTGAGTTACTTGAATTTTTTTTTTATTCTATAGATATTATAATCCATATTTTTAACATGATATCACAAGGAAAGTGCTGGTATACAGTTCCCCAAATGCTATTCAGCCTGCTCTCTGATTCTTTTTACTTTTGGTCTTAGTTCATTATCTATCTGCAATGCCTGTGCAAATATTTATGTATAGCTATACTATTTTGGTATACTGCCTGGTCAACTACATGCCATAATCTGGACATTGGGAATTCTTTATCCATTTTGACTTTTTTGATATGAATTGCTAGACCAGTCTTTTCTGAGTAGTTATGGATTGTATGCAGTTTGATTCAGTTAGGACACTGCTATCTATTCTAGTTTAGGTTTGAGTGAAAGTGAGGATAGTGGTGATAGAGTTTGCATATGTTTCCAGACCCCTGAGCACAAAAGCAGCTTCATTTAACTTTGCTGGCCTGCACAAGCCAGCTGGCAGTCTGCTTAATTGAGAAAGCTGGCCAGCAGACTTTGAAAGGCTGTGCCACCCAGAGTACAGACTTAAAAGCTTTCAGGCCATCAGCCCTGGTTAACTGAATACTGATTATAGAAAAACTCTGAGCTGACCCCAAGTCTTTACATAACAGAAGTTATATTGTCATCAAAACAGGAAAAAAATAAGAGAAAATAAATATATAATATTGAGATTGAAGCACATTCTAATTTCACATAAGCCAAAATTCCTTTTCCTCCTAAATTAAGGCAGATTTTCAAATTAGAGCTGGAGAAGTTATAGGGATAATTCAAACACTTCAGATGTGTTTTTGCTTGCATATGTAGCATTTGGGGTTTTATTGGCTAATTCATATTAATGGAAAATATTCCCAGGAAGTTCTTTATGATCGATTCTCTTTCAGCTCATATTTTCACAGATGTTTCTGTTGATTATTTTGTTTCATAGCGGACAATAGAGAGCTATGTTGATAAACGCATGGGCTCAACATATGGCCCTCCAGCAGGAAAGAAGATGACTGTATTTATTGATGATGTAAATATGCCTGTAATCAATGAATGGGGAGATCAGGTAAGTTTCAGACTGATTTTTTTTCAAGTCAGGATCTAACTAATTTTTAGCATATTTTCATAAGCAAGCATTTGTTTTCAAATTTTTAAACCTTTTTAACCCTGGAGCCCATCATTTTGACAGCATATGTATCTGAAACTGTGTGATGAATAAGATGTTTTAATGTTGTGAATTGTCTTTTTAAGGTTACCAATGAGATAGTTCGGCAGCTGATGGAACAAAATGGATTCTACAACCTTGAGAAACCTGGGGAGTTTACAAGCATCGTAGATATCCAGTTTTTGGCAGCCATGATCCATCCTGGAGGAGGACGCAATGACATACCCCAGAGACTGAAGAGGCAGTTTTCTATATTTAATTGCACTCTCCCTTCAAATGCTTCCATTGATAAGATCTTTGGTAAGATGAATATGAAATGATTTGTAGGAAGTAATTTGGGGTGTGGACAAATAAGTTCCCCAGAGTCTACTAAGGAAACATCCAAAAGCTTCCCAGTGGCTAGCACTGGATCAACATTGAGTGGTCCTTATTCTATAGACTCTCTGAACCATTATTAGGAACCTCTTCAGTGTAGAACTATCATTCTCAAGTAATATGCTTGATCTTACGTAGAAGAAATTCAATACTAGATGTTTGCATTTAACTTGAGTATGTGGATGGTTTTTATCTGCCAGAGGTTATTTCCCATTAAAAACTCTTGTCAAGGGCAGCTAGGTGGCACAGTGGATAGAGCACCAGCCCTGAAGTCAGGAAGACCTGAGTTCAAATCCGGCCTCAGACCAAACACTTGACATGTACAAGCTGTGTGACCTTGGGCAAGTCACTTAACCCCAATTGCCTCACCAAAAAAAAAAAAAATTCTTGTCAAACTCTTGTACAATAATGCAAAGACTTGTCTGTTCTACAGCATTGGCCCCATACTCTAGTATTGGCATATATTGTGGGTCTGGATTGATGATACACAGTGGTGTCTACTGGACAATGTAGCTATTATCCATCTCAATCCATGCTGTGGTTCGGTCAATGACTTGAAATTTCATGTACAAATTGGATTCCATTGCATTTGGATAAAGGTCATTCTAAGGCTTAGAAAGCAATACAAAACCAGCACAAACACCAAAAAACAAATTCTGTGCTGGTTGCACCATGCCTCTCCTCCTATCAGGAACAGGCTGCCAGAGTCATACTTACCAGTCTTCGGTGCCCACCCGGATAAACACAGAGACAAGCCGATCAGGAGGTGCAAACACTCGAGCTTTATTCAGAAACCATCGCAGCAAGGCCAAGCAGGAAAGCCAGAGCAAGAGAGCAGGAGCAAGAGAGAACGAGCTCTGATCCCTACTGTTCCTTAAGTACCTACTTAGCCCCTCCTCCTCAGCCCACCTACTAGTCATTGATTGTAGGATCAGATACCGGAAGGGGATGTCTGGGTTTAGCGCTGCACCAAGGGAGAGGAGGTGACGCAGGAGGCTAGGACCGGATACAGGAAGGAGGTGTCTGGGGTTAGTGCATAGACAAAGGGAGAGTACGTGACACAGGAAGTCAGTCCCAGATACCGGGAGGAGGCGTCTGGGGTCAGTGCTACACAAAGGGAAAGTACGTGACCCAGGAAGTCAGGAAGGAGACGTCTGGGGTTAACGTTGCACCTAGGGAGAGGACTAGACAAAGGGAACTCGTTCTCTGCCATCCCACTCCCACGTGGCACAGCCCCCTGCCTCAGGAGCACG
>NW_020954569.1:27865021-27994802 GCF_900497805.2 Vombatus ursinus
TCCTGTTCCTTCCCCAGCTTATCACAGCTCCACATAGCACAGCCCCTACCTCGGGAGCGTGAGCTCCGGTTACTTCCTAATATCTTGTTCCTACCCCATCTTGCCACAACTTTCACGTGGAAGTAGCCAATATCAGACAATCCCTCACAAGATTCAATTTGTTCGTCAGAATAAATTACAGAATTAAAGTGAATTTCTGAGCAGGAAAATAAGTAGAGAGAATTTCATGAAATGAAATCATCAGACCCATCTATCATCATGTCAGTTTGTGCTTTCATGTTTAAAATAGCTTTACCTCTGATTTTTATACATCTAGTTAAGAAAGAGAGACACCCTAAATGCTGTGTATATATCTATGTCTGGTGATAAGTATAGTCATTTATCCTTTCTAGAACTGATCTTGGTTGAATACTAGTTAAAATTACATTAAGGAGCTTCTCTTATAGATCCAGGGATTAAGGGCAAAATAAAAGATAATAAGGTAGATTATATAGCTCAGGGACTCCCTGAGTCTGGATAACTGAGTTGGTAGGGCATCACACTCAATCTGAGAGTCCAGGGTTTGTGTCCCTGTTTGAGTTTGGGTTCTCTTTGGGTAGATAGTGTGGGGAAATGGAAGGAATACTGATATTAATTAAAATCCTATTTCCACCACCATCTGTGGGACTTTTGGCAAGTCACTGCTTCTCTGGGCCTTAATTTCCTCATCTGTAAAATGAAGAGGTTGAATTAGATAAGCCCAAGATATGCTTCGACTTTAAAAGTCTTAATCTTATAAAATAAGATTCATTAGGTTAATGGGAATGATCTGGAAACAAATGTTTACAAAGTATAAAGGTTTAGGAAAGATAAGAGGCCTTGTAGAATAAATGGCTGGATGTTTTTAATTATCTAAACTAAATAATCTATAAATATTATTGTTTTGTTTATCAATTCATTAGCTTTTTAAATTTTTTAGTTAACTGCATAATAGTTTATTATGATATACCTTTATTATTTTTTTATCATTTCAAATGTTGATTTAAATGAATTTATATTAGAACACTGAAATGCAATAGTACATCAATTCACAGTAAAAAACAGGTTGCACTTACAATTTCAAATGTGTAATTCTATTATGTGTATATATATTAAAAAATCCTTGTTTTTAGTTTAGCTGCATAATTATATTTCCAACTAACTTATAAATCATTTTTTTTATCTTCAGGAGTCATTGGAGCAGGACACTACTGTACCCAACGGAATTTCTCAGAAGAAGTGGGAGATACTGTGGTTAAGTTGGTGCCACTGACTCGTAGGTTATGGCAGATGACCAAGATGAAAATGCTGCCTACCCCTGCCAAATTCCATTATGTATTTAACCTTCGAGATCTTTCCAGGATCTGGCAGGGAATGTTGAATACTACTTCTGAAGTTATCATGGAAATGGATGTAAGTGCTACGTAAATCACAGAGATTCAGCCGATGGATTATGCCATAGTACCATTTGTAAAGAGTTTTACTTGGCAATTTTGTTCTTTCTGGAATAATGAAAATATATTGCATGAAAATTTAGGATGCATTTTATTGAGTAACAAAAGAAGGAAAAACCAATACTATTCTGAGATTTAAAAAAGAGATACATCAACTTGATTTACATAATATTAAGGTAGTAATTTGTAAATGAAAAAGTATGTAGTTAAATGCTTGACATTCTTTAACATAGTAGATATAATTGTTTAGTCTTATAAAAAGAAATCATTACTCATTTTATTCTTTTAAAATATTATTGATAATTCTCTTTTAAAGCAATTATTATTTCTCAATGAACCTCTTTTAATAGAATGCTCCCTTGTAAGGAAATATAATTAAGCAAAACATATGGGTTTATTGATATCATACAGCATATACCTTATTCCACACCTGGTATCTACCACTTGCTTATTGAGAAGAGTAATATATGATTCATCTTCATTCCTCTGGAACTATGACAATAGACCACAGATTTAGAGCTGGACGGAAACTCCATGGTTGTATAGTTCAACTCCTTATTTTATAAATAAGAGAAGTCCAGAGAATGGGTAGTGACTTAATGAAAGTTACATTGGTAGTAAGTACTAATCCAGCTGTGTACTGCTATGAAGTACCTGAATTTCATGAAATAGAATAATAGACTTAGAGGTGAAAAGTAACTCAGAAATATAGTTCAAGACTTTCATCTTATAAGTGAGGAAATTGAAACTCAAAGATTAAGTGACTTGTTCAAGGTGACACATAAAAAATGGCCATTGAAATTCAAACCCAGATGAGCTGATTCTACATTCAACACCCTTTCCACTGTATTGCACTGCTTCCATAGGGAGTAACCGCCATTTAAAAAAAAAGTGAAAAATGAACTCCGCAAACCAAAGAAACAGCCAAATCTACACATTTTTAAGAGAAATATATTCATCTTTCCAGGATTACAGCATCATAGACATTGTATTGATTCAAGTTCTGACATCTTTCATTATTGTTTTTCTTTACATTATTATAGTTATTGTGAATATTGTTCTTCTGGTTCTTTACTTCATTTTGTATTAGGTCACATCAATCTTTTCAAATCTGCCTGAATTATTTATATTTACAATTTCTTACGGTGTAATAGTATTGCATTGCCTTACTATGCCACAGTTTATTCATTTATTCTCCAATCAATGAATACTCATTTTTTTTGCTATTAGAAAAAAAAATTGCTACTATAAATAGTTTTGTTTGTGAGACTTTTCTTTCTGTCTTTGACCACATTGCAGTCAGTATAGGCTGAGCAATGGTATTACTGGGTCAAAGGATATGAACAATATACCTACTTTTATATATACATCCACTTAATTTTCCTAGTATACTCCATTTGACATTCTCACTTAAGAATGAAAAGAACCTTCAGATAAACAAGGAATATTATTTTTTTTTTAAAAATAAAATTTACCATACTATGGGAGGAAATCTAATGCTTGATTAATTCTTAAATAGTTTATATTTGGCTTGAGAATTTGCATTTTTACCTAGGTTTGAATTATGAGAGTGTCCAATATTCCCAAAATTCACTTCAAGCTCATTGCCATCTGGATTTGGGAAGATCTGGGTGGGTTTATTTTTTTCATTCTACCATCTAATCAATTCCTTCTCATTATACATGCAAGACTCTCAGCCTAATGGTAGAATTACCCTCTTTTAGACTTTATTTGACTCAAATTAAGTGGTTGAGTAACTGAATTTTAAAGGTATTTATGCACACAGAGTAGACAGAAAAGACTGAGATGTCAACAAAGCTCTAATCACATTAGTTGTTAGGAGTAGCTAGATGGTACCATGAATCAAACATTGGACCTGGAGTCAGGAAGACCGGAGTTAAAATCTTCCTTATACTCTTATTACCTATTTGACCCTGGGCAAGTCACTTAACTGCTCTCTGCCACAGTTTCCTCATCTGTAAAATGATAATAATAGCACCCACCTCCCCCTGTGGTCATTGTGGGGATGAAATGAAATAATATTTGTAAAGTACTTTTGCAGGTCTTAAAGTGCTATATAAATGATAGCTCATCAAGTACTTAGGCAAAGAAGGAGTTATTTGTCCTTTGCAAGGATGTGCAAGGAAATAAATTTAAAACAGCATTTGCCAAGGAAAATTTGCCTAAGCACAGAATGTTGACTTTCACTATATTAGAAGTAAGTTATCTTAATTTTGATTTTCCCTTAACAAAATTGCTGTAATATTTTTTAAATTCTGGAATATAGCTTTCAAATATTATTTATTTTAATTTATTTTTTATAATTAATTTATCTATTTTTAGTTTTCAGCATTCACTTCCATAAGATTTTGAGTTTAAAATTTCCTCCCCCTCACACTCCTTCTCCCCCCCCCCCCAAGAGGGCATGCAATCTGATATAGGCTCTACTTATACATTCATGTTTAGCATATTTTTCCCATTAGTCATGATGTAAAAGAAAAAATAGAACTAATGGGAGGAACTACAAGAATGAAGCAATAACACAAAACAACAAAGGAAAAGGAGAGCAAATAGTGTGCTTCCATTTGCATTCAGATTCCATAGTTCTTTCTCTAGATGTGGATAGCAATTTCCTTCATGAGTCTTTTGGACTTGTCTTAGATTCTTGCATTGCTGTGAAGACCCTAGTCTGTCAAAGTCAGTCATCCCACAATGTGGCTGTTACTGTGTACAATGTTCCCCTGGTTCTGCTCATTTCATTGTGCATCAGTTTCATGTAAGTCATCACAAAAAGAGTTGCCATAAATATCTTTGTACATGTGGGTCTTTTTCCCATTTTTATGATCTCTTTGGGCTACAGACCCAAAAGTGGTACTGCTAGGTCAAAGGGTATGCACAATTTTGTAGAAGGGATAAATCTTGATCAAATATTATTTATTTTAAAATAATTTTCTCTTATCCATTACTAAAGATAAAAGAGTTTCAACTGATTTTTTTTGTGAGAATACTACTATTGAGAGGCACCTACTATAGTTTCAAGCCCTGCTTCTCACAGCTATGTGACCCTGGATAAATCACTTATTCCCTCAATTTTCAACAGAATTCCCTGTGACTATAAGTTGTTGAGAAGGTGTGGAACTTTGCTGGCAGAGGAAATTCATCAGTGGGATCTCTCCTTACCAGTGAAATCCCAGTTCAAATCCCTTTCCCTAGTATTCCCATTATTGTATAATTTTGCTTTTATCTAAATTTTGAACATATATTTTTGATATCATGTTCATATTCTGGCTACATCATCATATTTAATCAATTTTTCAGATTGTTAAAAAAAACACAACCTACCAATCAAACAAAATCTCAATAAAGTTTGCCAGTTGATATGAATAATTACTCTACCCTAACCTATCGTCTCTTTGATGTAGCTAGATGATTCAGTGGATAGAGGACCAGGCCAGGAGTCAGGAAGAATCATCTTCTTGAGTTCATGCCTGGCCTCAGACAGTGATGCTGGGCAAGTCACTTAATCCTGTTTACCTTAGTTTCTTCATTTATAAAATGAAAGGGAGAAGGAAATGGCAAACCACTCCAGCATATTTGCCAAGAAAATCCCAAATGGGGACACAAAGTGTCAGACATGACTGAGAAATGACTGACCAACAGTATAGTCTCTTTATGCCTTAATTTATTTGAGTTGGATGACTATATTGACAAAATAAGCCAAGTTATTTTCATAGTATCCACTAAAATCTTTTGAAGGAACATGGGATAGTAGAAAAAATGCTAGTTTTAGAGTAAAAGGACATGGATGTGTATTCTGCCTCTCTTGCTTTCTACCCTTGTAACCTTAGGGAACAACTTCTCTGAAGCTCTCTTCATCCCTAACTACCCTGTGTTATTTGGTTTATATTTATTTTGCATATGCTTATATAGTGAGATAGTGTGGAAGAGTGGATAGATCCAAGCCTCTTCAAGCCAAGAAGACTTCCAGTTCTACCTATGATGCATACTGGCCTTATAACTCTGGGCAAACTACTTAATGTCAATGTCTTAAAACTGTAAATTGTAGGAAGACCTGCTTTTGTAGAAGCAGAAGGAGTTTCCTTACCTAGGAGTTCCCAAATACCAGTGAAATTGCAGTTCTTGTCCCTATTCCTGTCTATGTACTTATGTTTGAAATGCTATTTCCCCTAATAGGATTTAAACTCCTTTAGAGTAGGGATTTTAAATATTTTTGTCTTTTTATTCTTAAGCACGTAGCACAGTGTCTGGGCTGTCGTAGGTGTTTATGGTTTCATAGACCTCGAGCTAGAAGGGACCTTAGTGGCCATAGCTCTTCAATCTAAACTTCCCATTTTAGAGATGAGGAAACTGAGGCCCAGAGATGTTAAGTAACTTGCCCAATGTCATATAGGTTGTAAGCATAAGAAGCCTTGTAGAGCCAGTGTTCTTTTCATTTAACTACATTGCCTTCCTTTTACAATGTTGCTTAATAAATTCTTGGTGATTGATTGATTGACTCTCACTCATCTCAGAATTCCATTTGGTTTCTCATGCTGACTCTTTGATCACTAATGAGTCATGTAATAGTATGTCCCAGAATTTTCCAAGGAGTTGTTAGTGTGTGTCTTGTAGATTTTACTCTCTTCCTTCTTCACCTCTCTCCCAAATTGTCAATATTTTGTTTTCTTCAGGGTTGCAGAACTTGCTCCAATTCTCTAAGATCATTCAAACCTCAAGGACAATTGCTCTACAGTCTCATTCAATAGTTCCTTCAGTAATTTGGGTTATAGTTCACTTGGCCTAGTGACTTGAGCTTAGCAAAAACAGGTAGATGCTTTCTCACTGCTTTCTCTACTAATTTGGAGTGTACTTCTTTGTATTAGTCATTCTTGTTTTCTCTTTTTCCAGCCTAAATTTTATTCTCCTTGGCAGAGAAAATAGAAACAAAGTAAGAATTAAACATCTTTGACTTCTCTCTATCATCTGTATTATCATCCAATACAGCAGTTCAATGCCTTAAAAAAGGCCTCTTCTACAAAAAACAACACCCCTTTTTGGTTGTTTTTAATGGTATTTATCCAGGCTCAGCTCATTTTAAAGATCACACTCCTGACTTTTGTCTTCCAGGCTCTGACTTGCTTTTTAAAAAAAAATATAATTTTACTTTTCCAATTACATGTAAGATAGTTCTCAACATTTTTAATAAGGTTTTGAGTTCTAAATTTTTCTCCCTCTCTCCCTCCACTCCTTCCCTGAGATGGCAAATGATCTGATATAGATTATACATGTACAATCATTTTAAATATATTTCCACATTAGTCTGACTTACTTTTGTATTAATTTTCCATGACTTGCCTCTCTTTTGTCTTTTATACTTGTTCATTAAAAGAAAACTATGTTTGTTGATAAGTTTCCTGAGTATCCATATAGACTTTTGAAATAGAATCCTCTTCTCTTCCTCATTGGAATTGCTTCTCTTTGTACTTACCGATTTTTGTTTTTAAGATCTTCCTAACCTTCCCTCTTGGACTGACTTTTCCTATGGAATTTCAGGACATAAATTTCTACCTATCTTTTCTCTGAACTTATAGAAATCTGTTCTTCCCAAATTTAGGATTTTTTAAGCTATGCCTGGATTTTTTTCTCCTTAATAGTCATGAATCTAAGACAAAGTGGTCATTTCCTTCTGTAGTTCCTATCCATTTTTTTAGCAATCAGTTCCTTCCACTACAGTTCCTCTTAATTCTTTAAACTTTTGAAGTATGAGGTTATCATTAAATTTAGGCAAAGAATAATTAATTGCTTTACTTTGATCCAAGAGAAAACTCCAACAGTTATCCATATAATTCAAGTCACCACTATTATCTTATGCCTTAGAGCCCATTTTAATGTATTTACCAAAATTTTTATATATTCCCATTTTTCTTTGTTCAGGTGGGATGTAGTATCCTTCACTCTTTGAAGGCAATATTGTATTTGTTTCTACTTCTTGCTGATATTTATCTTTGTTTTCCACTCTACTTTTCCTTAGGTTTTTTTTTTTATTTCTTCATTTAATGGATCTTCTTAATATACAAATGTGTTACTTCATCATTCCTTTTATCTACAAATTTTATTTATAATTCAGGACCATATTCCAACCTTGGATCTAATACTATTATGTCTTTGTGATAACTATGAGATCACTTTTTTTCCTTATGTTGGGCTGCTTTTAACCTTTATTTTATTGATTTATTTGTAGCCTTCAAAAGTGGGTTTTCTTGCTAATTCTCATTTCAGATTCTTTTCTCTTGCAAGTATTTAATGTCTTTACTAATATTCTAATCTCATATACTCCCTGCTCAAGTCTTCTGTTCTTCAGTTTGAACATCATCAGTTTCTTTAATTCACTCTCTGTGACACACCTTCCCCTTCTCTGGCCATCCCAGTTGCCTTTGTCTTCATTTGCTCTAGCTTGCCTATGTCTTGTCTTAAATAGAGCACCCAGAATTGAACATAATATATCCAACATATTAGCTACCCTATATCTAAGGTGATGGCTATTTCTCCTTGCTTTGTGTCATCTGTAAACATAAATAAAAGACAAACTTTCCATATGGAAAAGGAAATAGTTTCATTATTTTCCTGCTGTTTGAGTTTAAGTGAACTCACTTTGATTGAACAGCTTTTTTTCAAAGAAATAAAGAATTAAGAGACTGAGAATGAACTTCAGTTTCTTTTAAAAATCAAATGTTAAACTCATTTTATTAAAATATCTCTGGCTCTTTATTTTGTGTTAATATATTTTTCTATAGTTCGATTTGAAGTAGATTTCAATTCAAGTCTTCCAAGCAGAAAGAAATTTAAATTCTAAGCATGAACTTCAAATTATTATTAAAAATAAAATATCAAAGGTTATTTCAGGCAGAAAAAAGATCCTTGGCTCTTTGCTTTATGCATTTGATAAATAATAGGCAAGTTACCCTGACTTGCCTATAGCTACATGTTCAGAGAGTAAAGAGATTAAGAAAGAAAAAATGGGTTTCAAATGCCATGTCCAAATATAATTGAAAATATACTAACAAGTCATTAATCTGGATTCTTTCCATATTTAAATTGTACTTTCAACAGGTATTGATTAAGTTGTGGAAGCATGAATGTAAACGGGTTATTGCTGATCGGTTCACGGTATCAGAGGATGTGAACTGGTTTGATTCAACTTTAGCAAACTTGGTGGAGGAGAAGTTTGGTGAAGAAAAGAAGCTCTTGGTGGATTGTGGAGTTGATTTTTACTTTGTTGATTTCTTAAGGGATCCACCTGAAGCTACAGGTAATTCTAAAAATTCTAGGCAAATAATGAAAAAACTCCCCCCCAAAAAAAATTGTTGAAGAAGGGGGATATATGTCAGCAGTTTCCATTTATATGTAATAAATATTATGAAGGTATTTCAAAGATAAGTTGTGAATAGCACCCTTATTAATTTCAGTAAATTTTGAGTAGTACAGGTGGGAGTGAAAATTATGCAATAGGAAATTAGGAATTTGTTAGTGTGGAAGGTAAGCATTGGGGCAGTGCTTAAATAATTGAAATGAGGAACAAATATAAAGGGAAGACTACAATTATAGGACAAAGGAGAGAATGATTATAAGTAGGAGGAGAGTGTTGAAGTAGAAGTTGTTGTGCAAGTAATTCCAGGATGGTGTGGTTGAATGGTTTTTCTAAACAGATATTTTGTATTTTCCTTGTGGAAAAAGTAATGAGGTAATTGTTTTTCTCTTGTTTGATTTTAAATGGGTTTATTTTGCCTCCTCCAGGCAGAAGCAATTCAAGATACACCGACTGAACTTCAATTTATTTTTTTCAATTAGAAAGAAAATATAGCTTGTTATACATGCCATTTATGTCTTTAGAATGGGTGGAGATGACAGGCAGTCTTTAGCTGATGTGGCAATATTATGTGTGGTTATTGAAAATTTTTGAATTACAATTTTTAAAAGTAGGTTTAATATGCAGCATAAGCATTTGGAGATATCCTCCCACAAAAAGAAGCTGACAAGTTTTATTTGAAATTAGGTCAGGAGAAAAGAAAGTTTTATAAAGGTAAAGGCGTTTTGTGAGACAGAATACTTGTATTTAATTCCAACCAAAAAAATTAACCAATAATTTAATAAGGAGAAAACTTAACATGATATCCATTATACTTACTTCCAAATACACAGCCCCTTCTTATTTTAAGGAATGTTATTTCTTGTTTTATTTTTATTTTTATTTTTTATTTTAGGCAGTTGGGGTTAAGCGACTTGCCCAGGGTCACACAGCTAGTAGGTATCAAGTGTTTGGTCTGAGGCTGGGTTTGAACTCAGGTCCTCCTGACTTCAGGGCCAGTGTTCTATCCACTGCACCACTTACCTTCCCCTAGAAAGTGGTTTTTTTGTTTTTTAAATGGGACGATGGGGGTAAGTGACTTGCCCAGGGTCACACAACTAGTGTGTGTTATGTGTCTGAAGCCGGATTTGAACTCGGGTCCTCCTGACTTCAAGGCTGGAGCTCTATCCACTATACCACCTAGCTGCCCCTAAGGAATGCTATTTCTTCTTTGTGACAATGCTGGATTTTAATATTTATGAACCATTAAACAACCTAACAACATGAAGACTATTATAAAGGGCTCCATAAATGAGTCTTTTTTTTTAACATTTAAAAGAAAGATTGGAAAAAACATTTCTCTTGCTAAAATAACACCTTTTTTACCTTCACCATATGAAAGTTATTATATTGTTATATATGAGTAGGGTCTATTGAAAGGTGGTGAAATTTTGTCTTTTTAAATGATAGAAATTTTAAGATGTTCAGAAAGCCATTCACTGTGGTAGCTCCCAGTGAATTTCCATGTCCTTAAATGGCTTATTCAATACAATTATAGTAATTTTTCCTCTTAGAAATTAGGTTTCACTAATTTTTTATATAAGCATTTGATGTTAAATATTTAAAAAAATTTATAATGTGTACTGGAGAATTATTTAATCATAAAATATGCTGATTGAGTTGGATGGGAGAAAGAAACAAAATTGTGTTTTTTGCTTATCAATATTAAAATTGTTTTTTTTTAATTAGGTGAAGACTCAGAAGAAACTAATGTTGACATGCCCAAAATTTATGAGCCGATTGAATCTTTTAATCACCTGAGAGATCGCTTAAATATGTTTCTACAAATATACAATGAAAGCATCCGTGGAGTTGGCATGGACATGGTGTTTTTTGCAGATGCCATGATTCATTTAGTTAAGGTACCCAGTGTATTGCTAATAGTGCCTTGTGTAAGTGACAGAGAGTTGGCTCCTCGCCAGAATATATGTTCTCTCTTTAATTTTCATCTCTTAGGAGAAAAATTCAATTCAAAAATAAGCTCAAGGGTATATTCCAATTTAATTTTTAAACTTGATTTGACATATTGCGCCTATAGATTTGAAATAATAACATACACTTCATATGTGTGAGGTATTAATTGTAGTCAGCATTGCTATACTGCTTCTAGCTCGATGTTTTTGTTATATAGAATGAAGATGATTGGCATTTGAGTTCAAAGCTTAGTCAAAAAGACTTCTTATTGAACTATGGAGTCTGAATGCAGATGGAAGCATACTATTTGCTCTCCTTTCCTTTGTTGTTTTGTTTTATTGCTTTACTTTTATAGTTCCTCCCATTAGTTCTAATTGTTCTTTACATCATGACTAATGAGAAAATATGCTTAATATGAATATATAAGTAGAACTTAGATTGCATACCATCTTGGGGGGGGAGAGGAATGGGAAGGGGAGAAAATTTAAAACTCAAAATATTATGGAAGTGAATGTTGAAAACTAAAAATAAATTATCAAGAAAAAAATACTTCGTATTATGATGTTCTGAAAAACCATGCATAATGTACCTGAAGACAAACAAATTTAAACTCAATGAAAATTCTATTACATGTGTAATTTTCTTTCCTATAATCAAATGTTTCTTTTTGGTATTCATTTTTAGGACAGGCAAGTCTCCATCATCTGGGAACACATAACTCATATTATTGTTTCTTTATCATTCCACTTATCCACAGGGCAAAAAAAAAAAGTATGACTTTAACTTTATTATCTTTTTGGATCCTCTCCCTCTGTTGACTTTTATTTTTCTTATATTTGGCACCCTAGAAGGCACTCTTTTGAAAGGCTTCATATTTCAACTCAAGCTTAAAAAATTTATCAAGTCTTTATGGGTAACTACCATGGACAAGATTCTGTTCCAGGTGTGATGGAAAATATGAAGATGAATATTTTCCCTGTCTTTAAGGAACTTATGTAGAAGAGATAAGCTATGTACAGAAATATGATATGAGGGAAAATATACTAACTGTTAAAAATGAGGTACAAGGAAAATGCTATGAGAGTAAAGCAAAGAAAGTAATTATTTCTAGTTAGAAGACCTCAGGATTTCCTGTCCTCTCTCACCCATTTTCTCCTCCCTTCTTCATGTCTTCCATTTCTTACATCATTGTCATTATCCCTGGTATCCCTTCTCATCTGTCTCCCAGAGAGCCATCTCATATAGCAAATTGTATTGTTTAAAGAGGGAAAACAATTTGGCACAACTATTCAATACACTGAAAAAGTCCAAAAATAAATACATGTAACACCTTTCAACCTTCTACCTTCCCAAAGGGTTAGGTTGGGAATATCCTCTCAAATCTCTCTATTTGAGTCTTACTTGATTTTTATAATTTTGTTAGAGACTAAACTTTTTCAACAATGTACTTTCTTCAACTGTTGAAACCCTTGCCTGTTTATTTTGCTGTTCTGCACCATTTCAGCAACCCCTTAACATCTGTCCATTCAATTTCTGTTGCCAAGCTGATAAATACTGCTGAAAAAAGTCACAGTTGGTTCATTACAAACATAGAGTCTCTAACCTGAATGGATTCATGGCACAATGGAGTTTATTCATCTCTGATTAATGTCATATTACATTCCACATATCAACTGGTTAAAAACTTCTCTCTTCTTTCATCCCCAATTCAACTTCTAATTCTTTCTCCATTAGCAGATTATCTTGCCTTTTGCTTCCCTAAAAAAGATTGAGGTCATCCATTGTGAGCTCCCTCAGATCCTGTCTTTTATGTCTCAAATTAAATTAAATTCAACAAATAGTTATTACATCATAATTGAACTGGTTAATTGAGAGTGAAGACTGAAGGGTGAAAAATGAGACCAAAGGAGGGTTTATTACTTGGGAAATAAGAAGGGATAGATAGTTTGGAGGCCATAGTGAGAGTGAAAAGTTGGTTTAGGAGTAGTAAGTCAGAGGGAGAGATAGAAGAAAAGGGGATTATGATCAGATAAGCTATTATCAATGTTCAAAATCATATGAGATAGTTTTGGTGAAATCTAAAACTGCAGTTGGCTATTATAGAGTTTTTTTCACTCCTTGTCTGAATTTAGGCTTGTTACTTAATTTTTCCAGGCCTGTTGTTTTATCATTTGTCAATTAATTGGATTGGATTAGATGATCACTAAGGTTAGATATCATTCCCAGTGTGAAAAAGGAGTAAATATGCTCTAGTCTGAAGAAGAGTATGATACATAAGGACTCCTGTATTCCATTTTCATAGCGAGATTATCGTTTTTCAGAGTGCTTTGAATTCTGAGAATGTCAGACACCTGTATTTAGTTAAAAGTACAAGGAAAAAATTCAAGTCAAACCTAGGTGTACTCCAATGGGAAGATTATCAATGACAGGTGAACTTTCACCACATCTTGCTCAGAACTAGGTCTTCACATCACTTTCTGAACATTTTTAAAACATGCTCACTGCACTCTAGCCATCTTCTTTAACTTTCTATCCTCCTCCTATACAAATCATGGATTTTAACCTTGAAATGACCCTGAGCTCTGATATATGATCTTTTTCCTTATCTTGCTTGAATGCAGCCCTCCATGTAGCTCAGTGAGGTAGTGGAGAGAGTGCTGAGCCTGGATTCAGGAAGACCTGAATTCAAATCTGGTCTCAGACACTTAGTTGCTGTATGAGCCTGGTTAAAAAAAAAAATAATCTTCTGCCTCAGTTTCCTCAGTTGTAAAAATGGGATTATAACCTCCCAGGGTTGTGAAAATCAAATAAGATAATATCTTTTGGCACATATTAAGTATTTTATACATGTTTATTTCCTTCCACTTATGTCATATCCTGGCCATTTCTATACATTTGACCTCACCAATTTTAGATCCTTTTTGTGTGTTTTCATCCCCAATAACAACATAAATTCCTTGATAGCAGGAGCTATCTTTATTTTTTGTATTTATATCTTCAGTTCTTAGCACACTCTTTGGCACATAGTAAGTATTTAATATATGCTTTTAGTATTTGTTTATTTATATGGATAAATGAGAGCTGATTATAAGTAGTTCAGTTAAGATCAGAAATCTCCCTACATTTAGTCAATAAAGGAAAAGGAAAGAATGTTGTTCTCTAAATAGTTATCATATATTCACGGTGTGGAAGGTGACTTTCAGATTTTCAGTGGCTTCCTTGGGAACAGAAATAGGTAACTCAAATTTCCGTAAGAGCAGAAATTTCTCCATGAATTTTCCATCTTAGGCAGGGAGTTTTTGTGGGGCTGAATCTTTGAGTCATATTTGTGGAAATCCTCTAAATTAGCCTATTGGGCATATTTCTTGAGGCAAATGACAGCCTCTAAGTAGCAGTTCTGATTGTTTGGGGGAACTGAAAAATAGATCGACACATATGCCTATGGAATAGGACAATTGATTACATGATTTTTCATTGACAATCAGTGATTGAAGGTAGTATGACTAGAGATCTAAATCAGGAGATCTGTTTTTACTTTTAAAATTTTCTCTCCACTGAGCCTCTCTAGTGTCACTTTCTCTGTACATAAGACCAAAACCCTAGACATGGGGGGCTTTGCATTAAGAATATCTGTGACACATCTATAAGAAGTGACAGAAACAGTAAGTAACACAGAAGGGCAGCATTTTGTGGATGCACTTGAGGTAACAGGAAAAAACTCAGGCCTAAGAGTGGCTCCAAAGGCCTACTTCATGCCCCAAATATATGTCAGATATCTTTAGTTACAAGTTAGTTGTTTAACTAAAAACTCTACCTTATTGATTAGCATTTAAAATTTGAAAGAAATATCAGTTTACATTATTCTCAAGTGAAACATTAATATTGAGTTGTTAAAGATATCTGCCTCATGAACCCTATTTAACAAGGAAAATAGTCTTTTGAGAGGCTTGGTTGACATATTTTGTAAACAGCATCTTTAATTTTAAAAGTTCAAGATGATTTAAAAATTGACTTAAAAGCCTTCTAAAGTAATTATTTTATAATTTTGTGAAAATTTTTGAAAAAATTGTTGTGTCTGATGAATTGTGTTTCTAACTAGAGATACAATAATAGTATTTATTTTGAAAAAATTTGCACACTGCTGGGAGACATAACACGCATTTCTAAGATTTGTAGTTCATCATTGTGAATACTTCTTCAAATAATGAAGATACCAACTTTTTTTATACTTTAATAGAGTATCTTTTAAAGTTTTTATACTAAACAAAACAAAATCATTATCTAGCACCTGATCTTTCTACAGATTTAACTTCATTTCTCTTCAAACAACAAGTAGCCAGCCCATTATGGGACATATTTTAAGAGATTTTCATCTTGGTAAGATAATCTAGAATTTGAATTTTCCTGGTGTAATTTTTATAAAAATTCAGTTACCTTTATAATGAGATAAACAGATAAGTGAAAATAAAGCATTTTGAGAGGGGAAATAGAAACCAATAACTAAAAGGGATGAGGGAAGGCTTCATAGAGTTGAGCCTTGAAATAAAGATCCTCTGAAATGAAGAGATGAGGAGAAAATACAAGAATGAGGAGAAGGGATGATAAGACAATCCATGTGTATTGTAGTGGGAATGTTAAGTTCAAGGTCTGACTGTAAGTCTTGTTTTTTGGAATGTAGATTGTGTAAATTGGAGTAATGTAAAAAAATCCTAGAAATGTGACTTGGAGCCAGATTGTTGAGAGCGGGACATGCAAGGCTGAGGTGTATTCATATGGTGCTTAAATGACATTTTAGGTGTTAGACTCATTGATCTTGCCTATTACTTGTCAGAAAATGCTTTCTAAAAGGATGGTTTTGTGGAATTCAGTGGCCTAGATGAATAAAAAGAGAGATAACCCACATACAAAATTTACTTATTTGAAGCCAAATTTGAGGACATGTTTAACAGGCTTTTGGTCTCATGCTTGTTAATTAATGGATGGCTTAATAAATGGAATGGATTACTACATTGTCTTAGAAATCCTAAATCAATAATAACCAAGGAATCAATGAAAAAATAACAAAAAGAATATTTTAAAAATTATGTATTTTACTATCCCAAACAAGGTTTTTATTTTAAGAGTGATGCAAACAATAAAGTGTGTATTTATATAAAAGGCATATGAAAAATTAATTGATACTTTACTTAGCAAGGAATTTATCTACTTTTAGTTAATACTCATAAAGACATGTCTCTAAAGCAAGAAGAGTTTTGCTTGACTTGAGATTTGCATTTGAAGAGTATAATGGAAAACAAAGAAAGATCTCTTTAATGAAACAAAATAAGCAAGCATAGGGAGTTTTATCTTTCTCTGTCTATTCATCTATGTACCACATATTTATCTATTCCCCCTTTGTCTCTATCTATCCCTCTCTCTGTCTCTGTGTCTCTGTCTCTCTCTGTACCTCTGTTTCTGTGTCTGTGTCTGTCTTTGTGTCTCAATCTCTGTCTCTCTCTTTTCCCACCTAGGTTTGGAGATAGTGAATGATTTGCTCTTGTATTACTTTGAGTAAGGAGATGGAAAGAGCAGCCCTTTACCACAAATAAAATTACATTTATGCACATAGCAACCATTGTTGATTTTTCCAAAGTTAGGATGAGGCAGATATACTCATTAACAAATATCACAACATGATCATTGGTTTTTAATATAGAAAAGTGATCTCCAACATTCAACTAGATGTTCTTCTGGTAATTGTCTTGGAGGGTCAAAGGACATCTTCCTTTGAGTATTATCAACCACTTCTTTATATTCTTGTCTTAGAGAAAAATGAAAAAGGTCAGATGCTTTTCACTGCTTCTTTTAAGAAAGTGAATAAAGAGCTGTTCTGGAATAAAAAAAGATGGGGAGAACAGTTTCATAGAAAATCCAAAATTCTGCAGCTAGAAGAAATGTAGATTAATTGAGGAGTCTTAGCTTTAGAACTCCTGATCTATTTTTGTGACCTTGAAGAGAGGATCAACTTTTCTACAGAACTGGGGATTTTAGGCCATATGTAACAAGGTATACAGGTCTTGTTTTAGAGCTTCATACATCAGGACGTCTTGCGTCAATTAGTTAGATCAGTAGACAAGAGCAGAGGTTAGAAAAGGGTAAATCCGCACGTTTCAAGAGATAATAAGGAACTCTTAAAGAATCTTTGAACAAGGGGGTTATATAATTAAATGTGGATTTTAGGAAATTTATTTTAGCATTCATGTAGAAAACAAGTATAATGTTAATTTGTGACTGTCAATTTGGGGCCACAGGGATCTATTTTTTCATTTGAGTTTGATACCACAGATGGAGAATGAATTGGAGTGAGCAGACACTTCAGCAGCGAATCAAATTTGTAGGTGATTGCTATAGTTAAATGAGATGTAGGGTGGTAATTATATAAGGTCCGAGGTCATAAATTGGGTGGTGGTTACATAACTGGAAGAAGAGAATTTTTTCAAATAACTTTTTTAATTTTCATTACTTTAAGCTTGATAAACATAAGCAAATATGATCATTTCCACATACAAAAATATCAGAGAAAGACAATTGTGTGAATGTGTATTTAGTAACATTGTACAAAATCACAAAACTTTATACTTGTTGGTCTAGTGATATCACTGTTAGATGTTAACTCAAAAAATTAAAATGAAAAAGAGAAAGGATCCATATTTACAAAAATATTTGTAACAGCTTTTTTTTATTATAGCAAATACTAGAAACTAAGATGATATCTATCAGTTAGAGAATGGCCTTAGTGCTTGTCACATCTGAAAATGTCCATAATCTTTAACACATCTCCTCAATTGCAGGAACCTTGTGGAAAACCTGTCATATTCGGTGAACCAAATTTTATGGTGTATTATCAGAACAGCTTGTATCTACATTTTCTTTGAAATTTGATTAATTTCTTTTCAGTTTTGAGAGCATCCTTGAAAACCTGTTGGCACTCTTCTTATGTCTAACTGAATGACAAAAAGGTAGAGAGGGAAAAATAAAATAGAACATTTTAGGTCTTGGTCTGTTTCTCTTCATGCCAAGGATTTAATGTTTCACTTTCTTCTCTTGTGCAGATCACAAATAGTTCAAAACTTTGTAGGTAATTTGTGGCCCCTCTTGGAGGAGTCACAGTCCAATTAATATCAGTTTCTCAACTAAGTGACCAGGACCTCCGAGTGGCATGGCACAAGGTTCTCTTAGTACCTCTGCAGACCAATGAATGATAGGGGGGGATCCTGACCTTGTCATCCCTCCTGAGGGAATAAAACACTTCTTGCATACTTCTTCTGTGAGTCTACTATCTGCATTATCACAGAAGCCTAGAATCACACAGTTAGAAGTAACCTCAAAAGTTATCTACTCTTATTTCTGCCTGAACAAGAATCCTTTATACAATATTTCTGACAAACGGCTGTCCTTTCTTTGCTTGAAAAGCTCTATTAATTGAGGATTTCTTATCTCCTAAGGGATTCCATTATGATTTTTGGAAAATTCAAGTTAGGAAGCTTTTTGTTATATCAAGCCAAATTCTACCTAATCCAACTTTTGCTCATTTTTCCTAGTTATACTTAAAGGGATCAAGAAAAAACAACTCTAATTCCTCTTTTATACAATAGCCTTTCAAATAGGTTAAACATTATCATTTCCTTGAATTGATTTTCTTTGAATATTCCTTTTTATCCTCTCATCACCCATGTTTCCCTCTTTTGAATAGCAATAGTTTGTCAATGTTATTTCTACTATGGCCATACTAATGACTACAAAAGGACTATTGTCTCCTCTGTTTTGTATACTATATTTCTCTTAGTTGAGCTCAAGATTGCATTAACTTTATTAGCTGTCATGTCACACTACTAATTCATATTGACTTTCAATACAGTAAACACACACACACACACACATATATGTGCTCATATTTTCTGACTCATCCTTTTATGTGGACTAACTCCATACTCATTTCAAGGGCAGAGGGTCATGTGTTCCTTTAATAGAATAGTTCCAAATAGAAACTCTGAATCCATTTTCTTTCCAAAGAAACACTGAGGGTGGTATAGTATAGTTAAAGTACATTATAACTAAATAAGCATTTAAAATTTTTGCCAGACTGTAAAATCTATGAAGGCAGAGAATATGTCTATTTATAGATTAATTTATCTGTTCACAGGAATATAATATTTTAATCAAATTGATATGAATTTGGAACCAACCCTAATGATAATATATATTTTTTCAAAGGGAAAATGAGTTGAGTTCCATGTACTGATTCATATACAAATTTTGGAGGATAATGTATTCAGAATTTGGGGATGGGCTTTATTCATATAATTCAAATAACATTTATGCTTTCCTCATCTTGTGCTTCAGATTTCTCGTGTCCTTCGTACTCCCCATGGAAATGCCCTTCTTGTGGGTGTAGGTGGTTCAGGAAAGCAAAGTCTGACTCGACTGGCATCATTCATTGCTGGTTATGATTCCTTCCAGATCACCTTAACAAGGTTTGTTTGCTTGTGTCTTATTTAATGAATCTGAAGTAGATTTTTATAAAAAGACTCACAGCTAAAACCTGAGTTGGAGATAGCTGTGTCAGTTCATGAAAAAATACAGTGATATATTAGCCAGAAATTAATATAATTTAAGAAATTGGTCTTAGTCTGTGGTGTATAATAATCTTAGAAAATATAATTTAAGAAATTGGTCTTGGATCTATAACAATCCCCAATTCTTTGTATATTGGGTATCTCCTAGTACATGTTCAATATAAAAAAATTATAAAGATTAATGTTTGATGAGAAAGGAAAATAAAGAAAGATAGTGCATTGGTGCTTGGGGAGCAGAGAGAGAGGAAATTAGCAGGTATGAGTTAGAAAAGTCAAAGAAGAAGTTAGGATTCACTGTTCTAGGTGCTAGAGATAAAACACAAATAAAAGAAAACATACACCAAAAGAACAATGAAAAATCTTCCCTTGCGAAGATTACCTTATCTTGGAGGGATATAGAATGTTAAAAAGCAAGTAAATACAAGATAGATATATACAAAGTAGTACAAAATTATTGGGGGGGGGGAGAGAGAGAGAGAGAGAGAGAGAGGAGAGAGAGAGAGAAGCAGAGAGAGACAGAGACATAGACAGAGACACAGAGACAGAGAGACACAAAGAGAGACATCTGGAAAGATCACAGAAGGCTTTGAGTGAGAGAAGACACTTGCACTTAAAGGATATTAGGGATTTTTACCAGCTGTAGATAAAGGGGGTATAAATTTTTGCCATGGGCAAAGGCACTGAAAAGGAGATGGAATGTTTTGTGTGGGGAACACCTAGCAGGCTAGTTTGACTAGAATGGATAGTGAGTAAAGGGAAGTAAGATTAAACAAGAGTAAATTCCCAGCCAATGATTCTGTATTTTATCCTAGAAGCAATAGTGAGCCTGTAAAGATTTTTGAGGGGGTTGAAAAAGTTAGCTCTGTGTTTTAAGTAGGTTTAGTTTCTCGCCTATGTATTAGATAGACTGGAGAGGAGGGACTCTGGAGTTAAGTTGATCAAGAGGCTATTTCAATAATCCAGGGCAAGAGGGGGATGAAGGCTTGAACAAGGGTAGCTGAGAAGCTTAGACATGCCAGATGTCTGTGAGTGATACTTGAGGAAGCTTTCTCTTTATCATGATCAAGCAAAAAAAAAATAGTCATTTTCAGGGTAGCTACCTGAAATTTGACTTCAACCCTAGGGTTGTTCCTGAAAAACCATTCAGACAACATGTTAATCCCTCACTCACTGGGAAAAGTGAATGAAATAGCTTTACCTGGCCTGGGAGGTAGAAGTAGAGTGAAACTAAGTAAAACACACCTCAAGTGGGTGGATTAACTACACAGCATGACTTATTATTTTTTTTTTACTTACATTTAGCCTTTTTAATTTGGTATAGTGGAAAGAGCACTAGCCTTGGAGCCAGAATACCGGAGTTCAAGAACTCACTGTCTAAATGATCTTGGGCAAGTTACTTAAACTCTGTTTTCTGATCTGTAGAATAAGGATAATAATGACATTGGTTCAATATTTCATAGGTATAATGAGACATAAAGTTATACTTCTTTTTCAAGTATTGCAGACTTTCCTCAGAGACATGGACTACTCTGTAATTTAGGCTTACCTATGGTAGTGGTGGGGGAATCTCATTGATATTTTCTCATTATTTGAATTTATTAAAAGATTTTGATTTTGACACCAGAATAAGTATTGATTGGGTACAACCCTGTAACTTCTTGCCAAAAGATGTCCTGCTATAATATGTTGTTGACTTGGTAACTTCATGGTTGACTTAGCAAGAGAAACAAAGAGAAGGTCTTTGTATGGGAGTTAGAGGAAGAAGTGTGAGTGTGATTTATTAAATGCTAAGCACTAAATTACAAAATATTTATTTAGTATAATTTATTTAATTATTTAATAATAAACATTAACTTTTGAAAGTTAATACTCTCATCTCATATGTTGTGAAACTGTTTCACTGCATATTTGAACCATTGATGAGGTATGTAAATTTAAAATGGGAGCAACTAGACTCGATTATTTTAATTTAATTTGTAAAATGTCTACCATAAAACCAGGTTTAGATGGGTGCTTAGCAAATATTATTCTGCTTTGATTTCTAGAAGTCAATTACCATCAGATGTTTTCTGAAAGACACATATACACAATCAAATCTGTTCTTAGTTGTGATAAGTTTATATCTAACTCTGGGTTAACATTTTAGCCTTCTATGATTGGTAAGAAATTATTTTTGTTAGTTTTGGTGCTTCCTAAAGTAAAAAAGTTTGTTTTAATAGTAAAACCAACCTTGTTAGTGAGTTCGAAAAATTACTATCCCCAAAATAAGTATTCTGATACCCTCCTGATGACTAAGAAATACTCATCAATTTTTTAAAAATTCTTATTTGATTTGTATAAACCATAAATTTTGACTGGTCAGGATCACCAGCCCAATAATTTTCCTTAATCATTGTCTAATTATAAATTGTTTGTCTCTCACTCCTCATCTCCCATGCACCCTGCCACATATGTAAGGAAGGAAAGTTTAAATATGTGTCTTCCATGTCATGATTCCAAAGGCTTTGTGTTTGAATTACAATGGGTAGGTTTAATCATACTTACCATGATATATAAAATTAGATGAAAATAGGAGTCAAAGCTAAAGAGATGTATGATATTCAAACCTTAACAAACTATTGTGCCATACACACAGAATGAAAGAATAGGAACTGGTAATGTTTAAAGCTATCAATACTGAACAGGGTGAGGGAAAAGATAGCACCAATTTGAAAAGAAAAAAGGGGGTAAAGGAGAAATAAAGATTTCCATGTGTACACAATGTTAATGATATGGGCTAGAAAGTAGAAATATTTCTTTATGTTCATTTGGAATGGAAGACCTTCTTGGTAAAATTTTTTTTAAATCTTAAAAGAGCATACAATGTTGAATGACGGTAGATATAGTAGATGTACTTCTCCAAGTTCTTAGAAAAGAAAATGAGCAGCTGGTTTCAGAAATTATCTCAGTAATCCTCAAAACATAGAAGTGACCCAGGACATTTCAAGTAAAGCCTTCCTTCTGGTTGGGGATTCTAAGTGGTGAGCCTTTTTCCTTGACATTAGATAAAAAGGGTGAGGCAGTCATTCTTTATATCTTGTGGTGAGGTTTTTGTCAATGACATTCTCATGTTATTATTTTAGATCTTATAGTACATCAAACCTGATGGATGACCTGAAGCTTTTATATAGGACAGCAGGTCAGCAAGGCAAAGGAATCAGCTTTGTTTTCACTGACAATGAGATTAAAGATGAGTCGTTTTTGGAATATATGAATAATGTTTTATCATCTGGTGAGGTAGGAGTGGATTTGTTTTTCATCTTTTTGTGTCCTATTCCTTTATAGTTTTTCATGTTTTGTTCTATCAGAGTAATGGTGTGGCTAAGAGTTCAGTGGTAGGTGTTGATAAAAGGTTGTGCTCGTTGAAGAATAACTCCCAAATGAATTATGGAAATGAACACTTGAAAATTGATATACTGAGAGTAAGAAATGTAAAACAATATAAGAAACTTGTATATTTTATAATGTGTTACAGAATTATTCACATATTACAGAATGGCTGCATATATCATATTGAGATCTTTAGAATGTTAAAAAGTGGGTTTGAGAACAGAAATGAAGTGTTAACATCTGGTCATTGATCAGGATATATTATATTTTGCATATAATTATTTTTAAAACTGTATCATGTTTTGCAATATTTCTGCCCTAACACTGGAGTTCTATGCCTTGTTTGCTTTTTAAGGTCTCTAACCTATTTGCTCGTGATGAAATTGATGAAATTAATAGTGATCTTATGTCAGTCATGAAAAAAGAATACCCCAGACGACCTCCAACTAATGAGAATTTGTACGACTACTTCATGAGCAGGGTCCGACAGAACCTCCATATTGTACTTTGCTTTTCTCCAGTTGGCGAAAAATTCCGAAATCGAGCTTTGAAGTTCCCTGCACTTATCTCAGGATGTACCACAGATTGGTTTAGTCGATGGCCTAAAGATGCTCTGGTTGCTGGTAAATACGTAATTCTGTATTAGTGTTCTGGGTCTACAGTATTCCCTAAATTTTTGACCATGGTATTTGCTAACACTAACTGATAGTCAAAAGGAAAGACATGGTTGGCTATGGAGCTTGTCTTCTATTACACTGATGTCTGTTTTCTCCCCTTTTCAGAAAGGAACTAAGTATGAGAAAGAAGTGTGGAATCTAGTTTAAATTATAAATTTTTAAAATGTATCAAACATTTTCGAACAAATGAACAGTACAGAATTCTTCATAAATAAATACTCCAACAATGAAAAACAAGGAAGAAATGCTTATAAATCCTTATATACTTTTCTAAGTCTTTATTTTATTATTCATTTGAAATATGAGGTTTAACTATATACCATTAAAAAGGAGCATTTTATATTTAGCCTGCATTGTGCAAATTAAAATCCATTTAGATAAAATAAGATTATCACAATTAGTTAATGAGGGAAGACCAGCAAAGTCCAGAGTAATTAATATACACAGTATTTCCTAATTATGATACAGATTCATCTGAAAAAATGACATTGTTAGAAATAGTTGACCAACAATTTCAGCTGTTAAATAAAAGTAGCATACTAGTAAGTTAATTCAGTTTGAGTAGAAATGGTCTCTCTTTCCTGATTTCTTAATTTATTTTTAATAGAATCATCATTATTCAAGTCACCAGAAGCCACCTTTGATTTCTTCATCCTTTATTTCAATCAGTCTTATTGATTTTTTTTTTTACTTTATTGCATCCCTCAGATTTGTACTTTGATTACTATAATCCCAAATACTACCAGGCACTTCAGGTGTTCTCATCAGTTAATGTTTAGATTACTTTGATAGTCTTTAAATTAATGTCATTATCCCCAGTCTTTTCTTACTTTAGTTCATCCCACTTTTAGGGGCCCAAGGACTCTGGAGTCAGGTATCTTCTCAGAAGGTCTTCATAAGATGTCACAGACATGCAGAAAGTAGATGAGTTTGAGACTCATTTTATCACTAATTCCTCTGGGACCTATATAACCTGGGTCACCATCCTATTTCCTTCTACATCCCACAATAGGCAAGATTAATGGTACTTCAATGACTATTTTCCCTAGGGAACCCAAACAGACATGACATCTCCTTCTTCCTGCCCTTCCTATCTTCTTGACATGAGGAAGTGATTCATAGAATAATGGGGAAATTACTCTCAAAGAAGAGATTCTGGGATCCCTGAGGGGGTGTGACACTGATTTCTGATGCTACCAATTTTCCCAATACCCTTAGTTGTATCAGTGTGCATTCCCCAACCCTTGTCCTGTTCTATCATAATGATACAGATATGAAAAGGGTCTGTTTGCCCTTCCCCTCCCTGCCCATGGCCCAGCTCTACTAGTAAAACTGAGGGCACACTGCAGGTGTTATTCAATAAATATACAACTTAGTTCTTAGGTTCCAAGTCCCTTCTGAAGGCTCCTTATAATTTCATTGATGTGTGGCAAGATGTACCAAGGTGGTCTTTATAATAACTTATTCTCTGCTTCAAGCGTATATTTTAAAGGTGGTATATAAACTTTTTGTTTCATGGGATGATGACCTAGTACTGAAAGGGAGCTTAGAGGTTATTTAGTCTTACTGATGCAGAACTTATTTACTTGAAGTGACTATTATACCCTAAGTGCAAGGTCAGGATTGAGGTATTTGGAGGAAGTATTGCATACATTTCCATAAGTGCAGTCTTAGTTAGAATATGCTGATTATGACTCAGGTCATTTTATCTTGTCACACCAATAGGGAGTGACTTTGAGAACATTTTGCATGAGACTCTCTTGATTGGTGGAAGGAAACCTAGGTTATACATTTATGAAGCCTTTCTTGTGATTCAAGTAATTCTTCTAAAAGCCAATAATAATTTTTCATGGTCTAAATGTGCTGGCATGCATATACATTGCCTTGCTTTATAGAAGTTTAGAAATTAATATTATACTTTCACAATTCTTTTAACATATGTTTTAAAACAATATTTCTTTAAACAAATGAGTTTTAAAAACTCATCCAGATACATTATTAGAGATACAATGATTTTCTCGGTTGTCATATACTAGGTGTGTTTCTAAAGGTTTTTGTTACTATTTAAAAAATTTCAATCCAGGCAATATCAAGTGACTGGTGATTTCTCTTTTCTAATTACTTCATTCTTGTTTCATATTCCTTTCTGTACTTCTGTGCTCCCCAAATCACTACTAAATAAATTAACCTCAGTTAAATTCGGCTACCTCTCTGAAAGAATAGTAGTCATTAACATTCTTCTAGCTGTGATATTCATTTACTATTTTAAAATGTCCCTTTTCTATCTTTCCTCATCCAAAAATAGTTTGAAACAAATTCAGTGGAAGCTGCATCTATAATTAAGTCTCCCCTTTGATGAATTGATTCTCATTTTAGTTTATAGAACAGTTTGGTTCTTCCATCTAAATACCACTGCTTATCTCAAAGCTTACAAATAATTATCTAAGAGAAAGAGAAATGATGGAATATACAACAACCATTTAGAAAAATATCACCACCATAGATGTATAAGCATCTTCCCAGTTTAAAAAAGAAATATGTATTATTTATAGAGCACAATGCACACCATTTTCCTAACTCAATCCAACATGGTTGAATAATAATGTGAATATTGTACATATGACTTTCTTAGAGGTCACATTTATTTCTATTGGATTTCCATAAGCAGTTAAGAGGTAAACAGTCACTTTTAAACCCTAACTTGAACTTCCTAAAAATCAAAACAAGCTCTTTTCAATGGAGGCTGCTTAACCTCATAGTTTATTTTCTTGTGTGGCCCAATGGTAGTCCAGTTGATTACATTTCAAGGTACAACATATTGTTTCTATTTTCCAACAAACTGCTGAGGGATACTCCATTACATAGATATGATGACTACTATCATAATTCTTGTATTATAGTAATGCCTACTGGTAACTATACCAAGCACGTACAGTCTCCTCTTAGTACATCTTTCAGTTTACATTTTTATGGGCCTCACAAATATTCTCCCTCATGCCACTGGGAAAGGTGTCATGAAAAAATGGATGTTTATTTTTGCAAGAAATCAATTAAGAGTCATTTTAGCCTACTTTATAGTGAGTGGGTTCACCTTGGAACCAGCTACTGTGGTCAAACAAGCCAACATTTTAATGCCTTAAGCTACTCATTAATACTTTAAGTGGAAGAAGTTTCCACACTGGGTAAGCTGCTTAATGTATCAAAATCCCAGAAACATTTCTAAGATTACAAATTACAAAGGTAGTGGGAGTTCTCTACTGTATATAAAAAAAATTACAAGGAAGGCGCTTTTTTTGCATTATTTTCTGAACGTCTCTAGGATTTGAATTTAGGTCTTCTATTACTTGTCATCTTTTTTAACCATAAACTGTGTATTTTTCAGTTATTGCATTTGGTTCTGGGGATGCTTTGAGACAATTGAAATGTTGAAATAATGAACATGAAAATGTAATGGATAGGCTGCTGGAGTTTTGGTTAACTTTGGCTATTTTCAGCATAATAACAAAGGTGTTATTGGTCTCATTTTCCTCTTAAAAACAAACAAAAAACTGGTGCCATTCATGTGAGAGAAATGTTGCACTTTATTACTTCTCATTTTTTCTTCCTGTCTCATATTTTTATGCAAAGCATTGTTATTAGTCTTCCATTATTAAATACTCATGTCTTCAATGGATTTGAGGCCAAACTTTTAGTTGCTTCTCAAGTATACTGCGAAGCATTTAGAAGGGATTTATTAGTTTATTTGCACCATATGGGTAGGGACCATGTTTTATGTTTTGTACCTCAGAGTGTTTGGAGCAACCCCACATATACAGGATAGAGACTAAGTACATCTTTCTTGATTAATTGACTGATTAACCTTGGCAAGTACATGACCATTTTGAGGGAGGAAGCAATAGAGTAATACAGTGCTATATTTAGAATAGCTGAGAAGTTAATGTTCTCCCAACAGCAGTTTTTTACTTAAATATTTCTAAAGGATGCTATAAATTTTAGGAGATTATATATGGCCAGCTGCCACAGCTAAGGACAAGATGGCTTAGGCATAACATAATTTAGTGCTGGAGTTTCCACTTATGAGATGCAGTCAGTATCTAGAAGAATTAAATGCCTGACAAGTGCTGAGTGAAGAACGTAGTGACACTGTTAAATATGAGTGCCATGTGGGCTCTGACTCTTGAATTATTTGTAGAAACCCTGCCCCTATATAAGCTATAAAACAGACTTGCTGCCAAGCAGATTTGCAAGTTCCAGTTGAATGTTCACAAGAGGCTGACTCTCCCAAATAAAGAAGCCCTGTACATAGAAAGGGGTTACTGCTTAGGCTTAGATTTCTTCTTTTCAAGCATAATAAAGGAAAAAAATAAAATGATCTCTGTCTCTCTGCCTCTCTGTCTGTCTCTGTCTTTGTCTGTCTCTGTCTGTTCCTCTGTCTCTGTTTCTCCCTCCCTCCCTCCCTCTCTGTCTGTCTGTCTGTCTCTGTCTGTTCCTCTGTCTCTGTCTCTCTCTCCATCCTTCCCTCTCTCTCTCTCTCTCTCTCTCTCTCTCTGTTTCTCTTTCTCTCCCATCTCTTTTAAAATGACATATAGAACCTAAAATCCTATAACACATTTTCCATCTGGGAGAAAATAATGCCCTGAAAGGCTAGCATTTCTACAGCTCTTCAGCAATAGTTAATTATTTTTTAAAAGCAGAATTAAAAAATTATTATGCTATATACGAGACATAGGATAATAGGAACATATGATTTGAAATGGAAAAGATCTTAAACTTCACCAAATCCTTCATTGTGCGGATGAAGCAACTTAAGCCTCCAAGAGGGAAAGTGACTTATCTAAAGTCACATCAGTAAAAGGTCACTGAAAGGAGGAAGGCATGTGCTCAACATTTACATGATACCTTTCTTGTTTCTAGTGTCTGAACACTTTCTCTCTTCCTATGATATTGACTGCACTTTTGAAACCAAAAAAGAGATTGTCCAGTGCATGGGCTCCTTTCAAGATGGAGTGGCTGAAAAATGTGTTGAATATTTCCGAAGATATCGACGCTCTACCCATGTGACTCCTAAATCATACCTCTCCTTTATTCAGGGCTATAAGAGTATTTATAGAGAAAAGCATGCTGAAGTACAGACGTTGGCCAATAGGTAATTACCTAATGTGAAAACTGTGGCTTTCAAAGTCATCTGGGTGGTGTAGTGGATTGATCGTTGACCTTGGAGTCAGGAACACAAATTCAAATTTAACCTTAGAGACTTAATAGCTGCATAACCCTGTACACATCACTTAACTGCTATCTGCCTCAGTTTCTCCAACTGTAAAATGTGAATCATAATAGTATCTACTTCCCAGGGTTATAGTGAGGATAAAATAAGATGTTTTAAAGTGGTATGCAAACATTAAAATCCTATATGAATTCTAATTGTTTATTTTATTATTATTTTCTCTAAAAATATGAAAACATCAAATTATTGTAGAACATAATGTAGAGCAATTTAGTGCAGTGATGATTGCCACATGATTATTATGGTCTTCTTGCTTCTCATTAGCCTCAATTTTGGTCAAATTTATACATAATCAATTTCTTCACCTGTTATAGAATGATAATAGTATATCAGAATAGATCTTGACAATCCAGTTATTTGGCCTCCATTACCTGTTCTTGCCCACTCCTTTCATACTATAGCAAATGATTACAGTATACATGCCTAGTTAGCTCAGAGGGTTAGAACATTGTGTCAGTCATAATAGACTTGAATTTTTGGTTTTATGCTTCCAAGTGCTTGGCACACAGTAAAACCCTAAATATGCTTAATGAGTTGAAATGAATTTTGCTGGAAACAGAGGATATATATGTATATATTAAGGGAGATAGTGGAAGGAAAATATAAATAAGACAAGACCTAGGAGACTTAACTTTGAAATGAACTGTGGAGAAAGTACTATGAATAAGTGATATATTAGGTGATCATGCTCAAAGAGCAAGCAAAGTATAGTGTATGCTTACTATTCTAAAAACACCATGGTGATAAGAATGTTATATAACATCAGTTCTAAAGCAAGACCTGAGGAACACACTCCTTGTTATTAGTTCTTCAAGTGATATACTATATATATATATATGTGTGTTTGTGTATGTATGTATACACATATATGTATGTATACACAGAAACACACACACATGCATATATTTGCTGCATAGGACTTCATATATGCTATATCTATATTTGTGTATATATGTATGTATACATATATGAATGTATATGCATATGCACACGTGTGTGTATGTATAGCATATAATATGAGGTATGATATATAAAGCAAATTATATGAGGTAAAATATATTAGTTATGTAATTATATATGTACATATACATATACATATAAGTGTGTGTCTAGATACAGAACTTAGCTCAATAGAAAGAATAACTGTAAAGGTACTGTTATTAACTGCAAAATACTAATACTACTTATTTTGATGTGTGATTCCAGGATGAATACTGGATTGGAAAAATTGAAAGAAGCTTCTGAATCAATTGCAGCCCTTAGCAGGGAGCTGGAAGTGAAAGAAAAAGAGTTACAGGTTGCTAATGATAAAGCTGATACAGTAAGTACATTGATAAACATACATTACTTTCACTTTTTTATTTTACTAATTTATCTGTTTTCCAGGTGTTTGTGATATAATTAGATATTTATTATATCTTGCATATCTTAATAGGCCTTATATATCATACCTCATATTATATATGTCATATTCTTATATTTAGCCATCAATAAGTGTAACATGATAAATAATATATATATATATATATATGTTTCATTTCAATGAGGATAATCTTTTTAGGCATGAGAAATTGAACAAGAAGCTAGCTTTAACAAATGAGCAAAGGAAGGTTAAAATAGCACCTTTGCAGATGTGTTGTTGGCTCTTTCTGTCATGGTTATCTGTTCTGCCTTGAGTTAGGTCCTGAAAGAAGTGACTGTGAAAGCACAAGCTGCTGAAAAAGTCAAGGCTGAGGTCCAAAAGGTGAAGGACAAAGCCCAGGCAATTGTCGACAGCATTTCAGCAGACAAAGCAATTGCTGAAGAGAAGTTAGAAGCAGCAAAACCTGCCTTGGAAGAAGCAGAAGCAGCTTTACAGGTAATCATGCATGATAAGACATGATTCATAATATTTGGCACAAAGAATGAGACATAAAATAAATACCTGAGAATAAGAAACACCTTAATGGTTCTTACTGACGTACTGTCTGTAAACCAAGTATGCATTCTTAAGAATAGTTTCAAAGGACATTATATTAGAAATAATGATTTCCCTTCTCACCAAAGAGAAATCTACTAATAATAATTTATGATTTTTTTTCTTTGCAAGGCATTTTAGGGCTGTAGGACTAACGTTTCATATTTGCAAAATAAAGGTTTCTTACTTTGAAGTGCTATTTATTTAATTCACAAATTTGAAATGCTATTCATTTAATTCACAAATATCTCTAAACTAATGGTGAAGAAACTTTTCATTTTGTATTCAGAGAAATTGAGCCATCAAGGACAAATCATTGGAAGGCTACATATAAGTAATAAAGCAACTTTTTTGGGGGGGCACAAGAAGAACAAATATTAAGAGAAAAATACAAAAAAGTTTTAAAGCAGTAATCACTTTAATAATAAATACCTGGAAACAAAATTTTATTCAATAAATTCAACAAAATAAACAAAATTTTACTCATATATAAATGTCTCAGAGAAATTATCAATATTAATACCAAATTAGAAGAATAAAAATAAGAAGATATAAGGGACAATTAAAAAAGCTTCAATACCTATGGATACTGAAAAATGGAAAACAGATAAAGGAATAGATATTGACTCAGACTATAACCATATTCTACATAAATTTAACTGATATGAATCAATCATAAAACGAGGGGGCCAAAGGAGCTTAGAAGTTGGTCAGCCTTTAAAACAGCAACAGCAACAGCAATAGCAAAACTTGATCTCCTTGCCAAACAGATATAGTCAAACAGGAACATATGCATATATATATGTTATCTATGTATATATGTATTCATGTATACACATATTACCAACAAACAACATTGATACTACATATAAAACCTCACTTACAAAATCTTAAAGAGGTTAGGGAAAGATGATGAACACTATCAGATCACTATAGCTTGAAAAATAGGGAAAAGAAAAAAAATTACCTATAGAAAGGTTGTTGTGAGATAAACTTTTATCATTGTAAGATTTGAGCTTTAATTTCTAAAGATGAATGTAAAGCTTTTGGATCAACTCTGTATGTATAAGACAGAGGTATGGCTAGACAATAACTCATCTGGGAAATATCCAGGTGATTCAAATGCAATACAATTCAACAGCATGATATAAAGCACAAAAACTAATTTAACTTCAGGCTGCATTAACAGATGTATAGTGAACAGAATTAGAGATCTGATAGTACCACAGTTCTCTGATTTGACTGGACAGTATTATCTTATGTTCATTTTTGGATACAACATTATAGAAGAGACTTTATCAATCTGGGGAATATTCAGAAGAGGGCAACCAACATGGTACAGGACCTATATAAGGATTTATTAAATGCACTAGGGATGTTTAGCCTAAAGAAGAAAAATCTCATGGGGTCATGTCAGCAGTTTCCATGTATTTGAAGGGCTATCATGTGTAATGGGAAATACACTTGCTAATACCTGATCCCAAAAGGCAGCAATGGGTAGAAATTATGAAGAGGCAAATTTATATTCAGTATATATTCCTAATACAGCTTCCCCAAAATTAAATGGACTACACTGTAGTTCTTTCTACTCTGAGCTACAATGCTAAAATCCAAAGAAGTCATGTCGTTCAAAGAGGAAACTAGAAGATGAGGAAACAGACAAGAAAATAGAAAAGATTTGTCAAGATTTCTAAGTGACTGTATTTGGACTCTAATGTCCCAGTATCCAATGAGTTACATGAGGAAGTAAAAAATAACACTAAAGAAACCAGATATACAGCTGGACAAGACCAACTATACACAGAGCAAATCTATACTATAGATGAGATTACTTTAGTACATTGGAGAATTTATTCTTAAGGACTTCGAAAGAGAAAGCAGATCCTATAATTCAATTAAATTGTTTCCTGTTGGCCTTTTCCACTAGCAGTTAGCAAATATCCCCAATTTTGGAGTTAGCAAATATTTCCCCATCTACATTTCCATTCATGGTTTAAGCTTTTCCCATTCACTTTTCTGCTCACAACCTTCTAAGGGATTGGAGTCCAGTTTGTTAGGGCACTGGGACTGATTCTCAATGCCTCTATGTTCCTGTATGCTTTTCTATCACTTACTCTGCCTCTCATTCTGGCTTCTGGCTACTTCTCAGTATAGCTGGCTAATCGCCTAGGCTGTGTGGGACTATGAAAGTCAGTGGAGCAATGGCATAGAGTCAGGGTGGTTTGGGCACAGAGACAGACCTTTTTGGCCACTATTATCCCCTCTCCACCCTGATCCATTATTTTTCTAATGTTTGTGCCAGCTAATTGCATCCTCGCCATTTTGGCCCTGACTCCACAATCTTTTGTTCCTTTATATGCCCTTGGTTATTAAGTGTGACATATCTACCCAAGAGAGATGGGAGTATAGATATAACCCAATTATAATGCCTATGTTCAATTTCTATATTCAATGCATTTTAATCACTTATTACATAGTACTTTAAGGGTTGCAAAACATTTTACAAATATTATCTCATTTTAACTTTGCCACAAACCCTGAGAGGTACATGTTATTTATTATCATCACCATTTTACAGATGTGGAGACCAAAGCAGATAGAAGATAAGTGACTTATCTAAGGTCACACAGCTGATAAGTGCCTGAGGAAGGATTTGAATTCAAATGTTCTTGATTTCAGGTCGAGTGCTCTATTAACTGTGCCACCTAGCTGCCTCTTTATTAATACAGTGAAGGAACAGTTTGTATTACCACAAAATTTTATAGGGATCTATTTGCTAATTTAATTTATAGTTAAAAAATCTACAGACAATGGAAAATAACTTTTCTAAGAGCATGACAAATTTGTATGGCAAAACTTTCTTCATTGAAATGTTGATTCCTAGCTAAAACACTTCTAATTATCCAATCTGTCAGCCCTGTGGCAATATAGTATTGTCATTCCACTGTGACAGTTCTGTGTTGTCTAAGAGAGATAGAGACATGTTCTTGACCTACATAACTAATGAATAAAAGTCACGACAGATACCTACAGTAAGTAGACTTTTTTATCTTTAGAATTTCTTGAATTTCTTGAAATTCCTTGAAAGCAGCTTGAATGCTGAGAATTCTTTTTCATTTGGATCATTATTTTCATTATTATTTCATTCATTCATTATTCCTTTATCTGAGGTGAGATTGTCAATAAAGTTTTGCAGGAAGTCTATTTCCGCCATTTATGACTGTGTGTCAGTTTGTATTAAAATACTGGAACTTTCTGAAAAGTGTGTTTCTTTGGCTAGGTATATGGACCTAGACCCAGTGGTGGTACTTCTAGTTTTTAAATAATTGATTGCTTTTCATGGTTAAAATATCAGTAGTGAGATTTTTCAGTTTATTAATCAAGTTTTCTCCCACAAAGTCTGATTTTTAATGATCTGTTAATTTTCTAGACAATCAAGCCTTCTGATATTGCCACTGTACGCACCTTAGGCCGACCCCCTCACCTTATCATGCGCATCATGGACTGTGTGTTGCTGCTATTCCAAAGGAAAGTCAATGCAGTGAAGATTGACCTGGAAAAAAGCTGTGTAATCCCTTCTTGGCAGGAATCCTTAAAATTAATGACTGCAGGAAACTTTTTACAGAATTTACAGGTAGTTGTTCAGAAATTGATTGCTTAAATAAGGATTTGGGAACTTTTTCAGAGTAAGGAAATGTTTACATTTTCTAGAGAATCACACGATGGTCTTCTTCATTAAGATTCAGGGGAATTGAAACACTGCCATATTCAGTGTTCCTGTTCTGTTTGAAAACTATTTGTACTTATTTCCTTAATCTACTAACATCGAAATTTATTGACTTTTTTTTGTTCTTTTCCTTTCTCTCCATCAGGATACAACAAAGCATTTTAGTTTGATCTCTCACAGGAAGGGAAAATAAAAGGAAAGATGAAAAATTGGTAATTAATAAAGATAACTTCAAGTCTTTAGATTGGATGAAAATATTTTGGTTACTTTTTAACTTTCATCCTCAATTATATTCTAACACGAGAAAATTAGATTAGAGTCTCTGTGTCTTATCTTTCATTTTTTAACCTACAAGAAGAAAGCTAATTAGATGACTGAATTCTGATATTTCAAAAACTGGGAGCTTTTCATGACACTTTTATTCTTTCAGAGATTTTGAAAGTAGAACAGTGCTTTTCTTATTTGAAACACATTTAAGCAACATTTTTGTTATTAGGAAATGTTTTATTATGTAGAGTTTCCTTTATTTAGGTTGATTGAAAATGAGAGTGATCTAAGAAATATGAAAATGCTGATCATCCATATTTCCAGCCACAGTGCCAACCCACTCTGGCTTTTCTTTTGCCATGACTCCTTGATGAATTCCCATTTTGTTGTGGATTCTGCCACTGTTTTCCTGATAGAAGAATCTCCTAGAGGTTCCTCTCTCCTTACCATGGCTTCAGTACCTCCCAATAAGACTCCTTAATAGCACTATCTCTGCTTTGATCCTGCATTTATCTGCCTGTTTTCCAAAAGGGCCTAACATGCATTTGTGTGGTTCTATTAGATGGTAACCTATGGGAATAAAGTAGAAATAAACTTTGCCTTTTCAAATGCGGCACCCCTCTCTTTTTTTGAAGCAAGACACATTATTTTTAGAAGTGTTTCTACTTTGAAAATCTTCCTCTGACCTGTTTTAAAATGAATAAGAATCATTTAAATGTTATTCATTGATGACACTTTAAAAATATGAAATCAGATCTGCCCATTTCTATTACTAATTCCTAATCCTCCCCCTCCTTTTTGTTGGGGGGGGCAATTGGGGTTAAGTGACTTGCCCAAGGTTACATGGCTAGTAAGTCAAATGTTTGGTCTGAGGCCGGATTTGAACTCAGGTCCTCCTGACTTCAGGGCCAGCGCTCCATCCATTGTGCCACCTAGCTGCCTCAGTCCTCTCCTTCGTTACACTTCCATCTTTGCCACTGAATATTTTAGTTCTGTTTTTGTGAGAATATCAAGATTTTCTTTTGATCTATCCTTAGCCCTTAGTCCCAGTTATTTCACTTTTCCATTTCAGATTGACTAAAATGGAATTATGTTTGAATGTGTCTGTTTTCTTTTCTTCCCTCATAGTAACATTGCTACCAAACGATATGAGATAGGTTCTCAGGAACTGAATTTGTTATCATCATAGATTTTCAACTCACATAAAAGTCAGTCTGGTGCTAGAATTCTGTGCTTGAATTCAGGATGATTTGAGTTCAAATTGTGCCTCAGATACTTATTATCTGCGTGATCCTACACAATTCACTTAATCTCTCTGTGCCTCTGTTTCCCCATTTGCAAAATAAAGGAATTGGAGCCAGTGGCTTCTAAGTTTCCTTCTAGATCTAATTCTATGCCCCTTTGATCTAATGAATTATCACATGAAATTTTTATTTCTTTGAAATTCTATGAACTGTATTAATATTTATAACCTGTCACAGCTTTACTCATAGACTTATTAAAATGAGCTGTCTGTTAGAATCTTCTACCAACTGAAGTCAAAGCACAATTTTTTTTTGAGACTTGCTCTCTCTATTTTGCTGAGAATTGAAATTAAGCAGCAACTCCTGTCCCAATCCACTGCTGATAGCATGGAAATTTTAATCTGTACCATTTCTTACCAGGGCTGACTTATTCTTCCTTGGGTAACATGGAGGCTCCGCATTCTTGGTGTTCACCATACAGGTGCCAAACTTAGAGCAGAGACTTAATTGGCTTTGATCCCTGCAGTATTTTAGAACACCAGAGATCTTCTCTGGTGGCAGGGATTATAGATATGTGTCACCACACCTAGCAAGGCACACTCAATAATTTTTTTTTATTTTGGTTCCATCATCCCACCACCACTTTTGGTTATCATATCTAATAGTTTCGAAAAGTTTTCAAGGTAGTGGATCACCCAGGGTTATGATGAGAATCATTCCATAATTTTGAATTGAATCAAATGTTAAATGTTAGCACAATAATTTCCAGAAAAAGAAATATTTTAAATTGTTTCAAGTTTGTTTCACCTTTTTCTTCCCTAGCAATTCCCTAAAGACACAATCAATGAAGAAATGGTGGAGTTTTTGGTTCCTTACTTTGAAATGTCAGACTACAATATAGAAACTGCAAAAAGGGTGTGTGGCAATGTGGCTGGTCTCTGCTCATGGACCAAAGCCATGGTCTCTTTTTTTTCTACAAATAAGGAAGTATTGCCCTTGAAGGTAAGCCTCCTTTGTAGAATTGTGGAAAACATTCATGGAAAAAAATCTCAAGTTTAATTTCCTCCAATGGTAATAGGCAGATAAATTAGGAATTGACCATACAATTACATGCAATTCTGTAGGGAAAGCCTGGGGCAAAAAGGGAGAAGACAGACAGTTTAGCTTACTTCTTAGCCTACTATTGTCATTCAGAGACCTGTAAGCTTTTAAGCAATAACTCTAGCATGAAGATTAATTCCACTGTGGGTTACTGATTGCATTTTAAAACCATTATGTCCATAGAAGCCAATCCAAAACTAAACTATATTGTACAGTACCCATAAAGTATTTTGCAAAAGGTCATTGTCTTAGCCTGTGTTAAGATCAGAGTTAGATTATGCTGTAAGGTAGGCTAACTGGAGAACTCCAAGAGACCAGTCTACTTCAAGACAGATGATCACTGTGATCTTGAAAACACACCCTCCCAGATCTGGTGCAGGAAACAGGGCATAAATACCAAGGCAAGAATTTCACTGTATCTTAAATAGGAAAGGAGGTTATAGGAAAAAATCAGAGTCATAATGAGGACCCGGAAAGACATTATGCCTAGTAGAGAGCATAATGCCTTTTACAGTGATAACAACAATGATAACAAGAAAGCTAGTCCTCAGCACTTTGAAATTTTCTCTGAATGCTTTCTCTCTTTGTCTTTACTCATGGAACTCCAAGCTTCCAGGAAGGGCTTAGCTATGTGCTTATATCCTTCATGAGGAGTTATCGGTATTATTCCAGTTGTTAGTACCTCCCTTTCACAAATAACTTTTTATTGATTTTGGGTATATCTGGACTTACAAATATATATATAATCTGTCCAATAGAATGAAAATTTCTCCAAGGCAGAGACACTTTTCCTTTTGTCTTTGGATCTCTAGCATGTAGGTGGAGATTTGTCTTTGAATCCCCTACACAGGGGCCTGACAAACAGTAAGTCCTTAATAGATGTTTAATGTTAGATTACTTGGTTACCTCTTCCATATGTCTCTGCAATTGGGAATATTAAGCAAGGCTTTATCTTCTTTTAAAGGGATGATCAACATTAGAAAATAAATGAGGGAGGTGTATTTTGGGCAAAAGGATCTTCCTTCATACCTCAGAATTGTACAACATAAATCATCACTTATTTCTTCAACATGTAAGGCAAATCATCCTCAAACTTTCAAAAAAAAATCCCTAAACTAAGTTAAATTCCTGAACAACATAGTCAAAACACACCATCATAGAAAAAGGTATATAGTATGTATGTTTATGTATTTACACATACACATATATTCTAGGATAAAAGTTCAATGTGTTTCTTTTACTTTCTAATTAATTACAGAGTATGCATTGTCTGTGTATCATCATGGGAATGCAATTTCTACCTATGTATACATTTAAGTACAAATTCAATACAACAGAAAATATATATAAGAATTTATGATAAATGGATTTTACCTATCTCTATAAACACTAAGAATGTCTGCTAAGACAAACCATTAAGGACAATATTGTATATAGTATACCCACAGCCTCTAAACCACAAAACTATCCTTTCCTCATGCAGATGAGGCTGGTTTAGAACTCTCAGGAATTAATATTTTCTTGAATAAACTATGAGAAGATATTCACAATACAAGGAGATTCTTCATTCTACAATAGTTTTATTTTATATTAGTAGTTTGCTACAGTAAGCTGCCTGGCATAAATAGCTTAATTTCACATGCTTATCTAAGCCACTGGAGCAGTTAGGAGCTTAAGAGTGACAGGATCCAAAATGCTCCATCAGCCAGTTTCTTTTTTTAAAAATGTGTGTTTGTATGTGTGTGTATAATATTATATATATATATGTATATATATAATATAAAATATTCTGTATCTATATATTAAATATTCTATATGTATATATACATGTACATTCATATACATACATGCACACATACATATACACTTTTTGCCTTATCTTGTTTCAAACTTGTCATCTGGCTATGACTTCATCTTTAAAGTTCCTCTTTTTAAATGAATTCAAGACCTGAAGATTCAAGATAGTTTTTTTTTCCTTTTCTCTAATATAAGAGAAGAGAATAGAGCTCTGAGGAAGTGCTAATGGCCTTCCATCCCCTAAAATAACTACTTTCAAAAATGAAGAAGGAAAGCAATGTGAACTGATGAAAGATTTAAAAATAAAAATTAGCTATATTTGAAAATAGTTTCCAAATTTATGGAATAATTTTTACACTGGACCTCTTGGCTAACAAGAATAGGTTCCTTTGGGGCAGCTAGGTGGTGCAGTGGATAGAGTACTGGCCCTGAAGTCAGGAGGACCCAAGTTCAAATCCATCCTCAGACCAAACACTTGACACTTACTAGCTGTGTGACCCTGGGTAAGTCACTTAACCCCAATGGCCTAAAAAAAAATAAAAAGAATAGGTCCCTTGATTTTCCTAATCATACTCTGTTTAATTAACCATATTCTTTGAAATTACTCAGTTAATTCAAAAAGCATTTATTAAGCACCTGCTGTGTGCCAAATACAAAGGAAATACAAAGGCAGAAATTAAACAGTTCCTGTCGTCAGGAAGCTTCTGCTGGATATAGATAACAAAGAAACAAGATTAAATACAAAGTAATTTTGTGCTTTTGGTCAGGGGAGCACTAACAAATTGAGAAGGCAGTACTTGTAAAGGCTACCATGTAGGAAATAACAACTGAGCTGAGCTATGAAGAGAGCTAGGGATTCTGGGAGTCAGAGATGAGATGGGAGAACAGTCTAAGTAAAGGACACAGCCTGTGCATAAGAATAGAGTTAAGAGATAATCATATAAACCGAATAGTAAGCAAGAGAGCCCACTTAACTACAATGTTGAAGACCCAGTCTGCATCTACCTGGATGAGCAGAAGCCCGAATCTGAACAGATGTCTAGAGCTGTCATCCTGTGAGACTTGTAGGTCTTTATGCCTCATGGTTGATACTATACATCACCTTGCTTCATAATAATAGCCTGAAAACAAAGCAAAACAAAACAAATGGACAAACAGACAAACGAACAAAAAAAAAAAATCTAGTTGCCTGTGAAGATCACTCCTATTATGTCAGCCTCATCAGATGGTTCTACATTCATTCTCCCTAAAATAATTTCCAAATAAAATATACTATCTACTTAAAACATGTTTCCCTTAGATAGAAACATTTCATTATTGGATATATCTTATAGTTGAACCCACATCTAAATCAATGCCAAATGATTCACGCACAGCAGAAGAGGAATATCTATGTATGGCATTCAAGTTACAATCAAATTTTCTAGTATTCAAACACCCCTGTCAACCAGTTCATGCTGTATCTGTTCCCCAGGCTAATTTGGTGGTGCAGGAGAATCGCTATGTCACCGCGATGCAAGATCTGCAGAAAGCTCAGGCTGAGCTAGATGACAAACAAGCTGAACTGGATGTTGTACAGGAAGACTATGAAAAGGCCATGACAGAAAAACAGGTAATTACCTCACGGTGGATGGAGCTTGTCAGTTATAGGGTCATATTAAACAGTTTGTGCCTTTTTTTGCTTTCACTAAATATGAAGCCGAAGGCATGATTCATTTAGATGAATACACAGAATAAGAAATTTCATTCTGAATCAACCTAGGCTGAATTGTCAGTGTATTTAATATAAGTGTAACTTTAATAGTTATGCAAATTAATTTCAGGTATAGAGAAAACAATGTCCAATTTTACAAATCATTCTGTTCATTTTTTTTAATGGTAACAGTTAAAACATGAGGGAGGGGAAACTTTCCCTTTAAGAAATACCTGGCAGATGCTAGGGTGCACAAAATTGCTCTACTAGTTAGGTAGGAATTCCTTGTTTAAATTCACCAGTTAAAAAGTAACAAAAGCAGGGTAGTTAGGTGGTGCAGTGGATAGAGCACTGGCCCTGGATTCAGGAGGACTTGAGTTCAAATCTGGCCTCAGACACATAACATTTACTGGCTGTGTGGCCCATGGCAAGTCACTTAACCCCATTGCCTAACCAAAAAAAAAAAAAGGTAACAAAAGCGGGGAGGTAGAAAGTGGATTGTTATATAAAAGGAATAGCAAACAGGACAATTTGGTTAGAAAGTTGAGAAGATAAAAATAGGTTATAATGAATAATGAAGACTCTCTTTAGTAAGCAAATAAGCAACTTTTTTAAAATTTCAAACTAGAAAATGATTCATAAACATTAACATTTCCATATACAAATAATAGAAAAATTATATATGAAACTTTGAATCTATCATATATAGCTTGATATATATATATAGAAAAAGGTAGTATCAAAATTGCCCTGCTGATCTATGTCTCTTTCTGAACTTCCTTCTGATCTCTTCTGTGTGCATTTGTGTTTTCTTTTCAAATGTTTCAATGAATTAAATAATTCAAATGTTTAATGTTTCCATAATGTTTTTTGAAGTGAATTTTATACCAAAGGTAAGTTTCAACTTTCCTAATTGAAAAGGATCTCATTTATGGGCTCCTTCACTGCTAATCTTAAAACGATGCCTCAGTCTTCCTTAATCTTAAGATACTACCATTTCTTCGAGGCATCATCTTGGAGCTTCCCTCTTTTTCATTCCCAAATTTCTAGGAGAAAAAAAAAAGCTCTCTACCATCATTGCCTCTACTTATTAAATCTCATCTTTCCCAAACTTACCTCTCAATGTCTTGTAATGAAGCTGATAACCAACTCTGCCTTGTGATTTAAACTGATAGTCTTTTCTCATCCTTTTTAATCTTGGGCAAGTCACTTAGCCTCTACTACATAATCAATAATATAAGGGGGTTGGACTATTTGACCTCTAAGGCCTTTTCTGCTCTAAATCTATGATCCTCATCTTCAGTGTGGATTTTGACACTGTTGACCACCTTCCCATGCATGGTCTTTCCTTCTTTGGCTTTTGGGTCATTCATAAAACCAAATGAGGCCTTGATAGAGCTCCATGAGGTCTTTTAATTTGCCATATCATAATTATCAAGTTCTGGCATTATTTGCGAAATACAAACAAAACAAAACAACCCTCATATCTGCCCTACTTTTAGCTCCTTGACTTCCCAACTCTGCACAGTCTGGGAAAGAGGAGAGGGAAGAGGGCATAAGTCCTCTGGGCTGGCACAGAGCTTTGGTCCTAATAGTACTAGCTTAATTTCTCCTGGTAGGAATCCACATTTTCATCATTTTTTTATTCTTCTGAATAGTCACAAACTCATTCCCAACTTAACAATAGGTACCTCCTTTACACCCTGCTTTTTACAATTTCTTTCTCATGTTTCAAATATCTCTTCTCTTCTCTGACATTGCCATCCCCCTTGCACAAGCCTTGATCACCTCACAGCTAGACTATTACCATAGTCTGTTAGTTTATCTCCATGCCATAAATCTCTCCTCTCTCCTGTAGATTCTCCACTCACTCAGTTGCCAAAATGATCTTCCTAAGATGCAGGTCTGACCATGTGATCTTCAGTTTTCCACTTGATAAACTCCAATGGTGCTCTATCATTTCCAAGATAAAATGTGGAATCCTGTTTTCTTTTAAAACCCTTCATAACTTGGCCCCTGCCTACTTTTCCAGTCTTCTTACACCTTACTCTCATCATGTGCTCTATGATCTAACAACATTGGCCTTGTTCCTAACACAAGATACTTCATCTCTCAACTCTGGTCATTTTCACAGACTAACTTCCATTCCTGGAATTCTCTTCTTGCTTATCTCTGTCTCCTGGTTCCCTGGTTTCTTTCAAGTCCCAGCTAAAATCCAGGAATACAAGAAGTTTTTCCCTGATCCCTCTTAATTCTAGTGCCTTCCATGTGTTAATTATCTCCAATTTATTCTACATCTATAACTGCCTATTTTTGTCTGTCTGTCTGTCTATCTTGTTTGTACATAGTTGTACAAATGTTTTGGCATATTATTTCCCCAATTAGACTGTGAGTTCCCTGATAGCAGAGACTATCTTTTGCCTTTCTTTGTATTTCCAGGTACACAATGTAACATAGTAAGCACTTTATGCAATTTTTAACCTTATTATACTGAAAACTATTTACAATGGAAATATCAATAAATTCGCAAATAACAATGACTATTTTCTGTAACTTCCTTTGAAACATTTCCCAATTCTTAATGTGGTAGCTATTATTATTCAATTTAATTTCTTTTTCATTGTTTTGCATAAGTATATTATGTTTCTTTTTCATGTCATTTTATTGATAATTTATTTTTCTTTAAATTTGTTAACACCCTTAAGATGTGACACAGACATACATACACTCACAGAGAGAGAGAACAGTACTTTTTCTAACATGTTTGCAGTGTTTTTAAACTGAGATTTTTAAGTACTTATGTTACTATTTTAATGACATATTTTTGGCATGGAAAGCATGTGATTGGATTATGAATTATATTTCTGCTATATTTATTATTCATTCAGGGTGTTCCTATGACATCAAATCCCAAGACACCACTATCTACATGGTAACAGCTAAAAGTGTTATAGGCATAGAGCTTAGGAAGAATGAATATGACATTAGAGGCCAGACATCATGGTCTCAAGCTTTTTAAAGTGAAAGCAAATACCAGATATATTCCATTTTATTCTTTCTATGTAATAACCTGGTTAACAGCTTCTGGTTTAGAAATATATATCAATGATATTTTTAGAAATACTTTTCTCTTGATTTTGATGTCTTGTAGACACTACTTGAAGATGCAGAACGTTGCAGACATAAAATGCAGACAGCTTCCACATTGATAAGTGGATTGGCAGGTGAAAAAGAGAGATGGACCCAGCAGAGTAAAGAGTTTGCTGCACAAACCAAAAGGCTTGTTGGTCAGTATGATTTTATCTTCTTTTTCTTTTTTGGCTAGTCAATGGGGTTAAGTGACCTGCCCAAGGTCACACAGCTAGCAAGTGTCAAGTGTCTGAGGCCAGATTTGAACTTAAGTCCTCCTGACTCCAGGGCCAGTGCTCACTTCACCACCTAGCTGCTCCAGTCAGTATAATTTTATAAATGACTTTTGTAAGCTAAATTTGTAAATTAATAGCTTTATAAACTAATGCTAGTAAGTTTTTTCCTGTTACTGGAGGTCTTCAAGGAGAAACTGAATGGTCACTTGTACAATATCTTCTAGACAGGAATACTTTAGGTGGGACTTGAATTAGATGACCTTTGAGGTCTCTCATCAATGGTTAATCCTATGATTCTATCTTGATATAGTAAGATGTGAAACTATACTGATTTTGGAGTGGGAAACTCTGGGTTAGAATCCAAATTTTACTGATCTTGAGCAAGTCACTTTTCCTTTCTGGGACTCAGTTTCCTCTCATAAATTAAGGAAACTGGACTAGGTGATCTCTTTGAAGTTTGAAGTTTCTTCAAACTCTAAAATCACGAGATCTTATAGACATGAAGCATGACAGCGATGACTAAACTGGGCATTTAACCTTAACAAAGATTCAGTGTTGGATATTCCATTATTTTCCTGTAATCTTATTATTTTAGTGTTATGCATGTTAGTTTGACATTTCCTCTGCATATTGGAGCAAATTTTCCCACCATTGATTACCAGGTTATTTAACAAGTATATAGAGATATTAAATAAAATTATTTTGATTCTATTCTTGTCTTTTGAATTAAAATATTACCCCATCCAACTCTAGAATAATTACATAATTTAAGAAAAATCCCAAATAAGCTAGATACTAAGGATAAATAAACTAGCACTAAGGACTGTGGGATAGTCCTGATAACATTGAGCCAAGTAATTTATCTTTTACACATTATATATTGAGTTATCCTTAATCCTTTGATTTGTGGAATTTGCATGAGAACAATGGATAATTCTGATCTCTTTTGCTAAGGATTTTGTGCACGATGTTAAGGTGACAAAATGTTTTTGTTTTGCTCTATGGTCTGTCTTAGGGGATGTATTGCTGGCTACAGCTTTTCTATCTTATTCTGGTCCATTTAACCAAGAATTCCGCAATCTGTTGTTAAATGATTGGCAAAGGGAAATGAAAAACCGGAAAATTCCATTTGGCAACAATCTAAACCTCAATGAGATGTTGATTGATGCTCCAACCATTAGTGAGTGGAACCTCCAAGGGCTGCCAAATGATGACCTATCCATACAGAATGGAATTATTGTCACAAAAGCATCTCGTTATCCTTTGTTAATTGATCCACAGACTCAAGGCAAGATTTGGATTAAAAATAAAGAAAGCAAAAATGAACTCCAGGTAATTTGTGCATACACATAGTTATGCTACCAGATGTTTTATTTTGCTGCCAAAATTTTATCCTGAACCATAGAACAGAATGATTTAAAATTTTTTAGAGATATTGGCTCTATCTCCATAGAAAAATGTAGCAGATGGACACCTTAAGAATTAGTGTATAAAACTTGGAAATAGATTTATTTTTGTATTCTTCTGGTTGGTCTGCATTTATGCCATTTTTAATAGAGAGCTAGCAATGTGAATTGGGAATTATGACTCTTCTTGATAATTGGAGCATGATGTATTTCATTATAGTAACTGCTTAGCATTTAGGATTCAGACACACAAAGAAACAAAAATACATAGTCATTTCTAATGTTTTATAAAAAAGTGATTGCAGTGGGGAAAAAGTGGTGTCATGGGAGAGGGAAAGGCAATGAAGAGCTTCCTGATAATTGGAAATGGGATAATGATCATGGAAACAATTGGGAAGATTGAGAGTTTGGTCTCACCAAGTCAGTATTACACATAATAGTTTGAAATGAAAGCCCTAGTTCTTTAATAGTTGACAAGAATTTTCATATTGATCCAAATATACACCAACCTTGATATAGGCTATACTCCTAAAATGAGAAAAAAAATAGAGGCATACTGAAAAATAATGGTAATGATAAACTACACTCAGATTTTAACAAAGATTTTGGCAAAAATATGTGAGCTATACTTGTATCAGCTTAGTAATATAATAGTCTATTAGAGGTCTATAATAGTATCTTCATATGATTTCAGAAATAGATGTTTGTTACTTATTTAGTTGAATTATTCTAAAAATTATAAAGAATTATATTGTGTTTATATTCCCAGATCACATCTCTGAATCACAAGTACTTCCGAAATCATCTGGAGGATAGCCTCTCTCTTGGGAGACCACTGCTGATAGAAGATATTGGGGAGGAGCTGGACCCAGCACTAGATAATGTTTTAGAAAGAAATTTCATTAAAACTGGTTCAACATTTAAGGTAGGCTATACCAATTATTAACAATATAAAAGCACATAAAGAAAAAGAGATTTATATAAATGCAGCCTCACACACATAAATATTTGTGTGTAACAAGATACACCGTATGTGCATGTGTATGTGTGTGTGTATATATATATATATGTATATATATATGTATTATGTATCTGGTTTATATAAATGCTTATATATCTATAAGTTATACCATAACTTTTAAACTTGACAGAAATGTTTTTGCTTTTCTAGCATTGTGAGCTGTGATTTAAAAAATAAATGGTAACAATAATCTTAATCTCTTAAAATTTTTGTATTGTTCTGTGTACTTGCTACTAATAAAATTGCCTAATAAAATTAAAAATTTTCTTTTATGAACAAGAAGCCTGAGGAAGTGTGGAGCAAACCATTTTGCTTCTCTAGGCTTCACTTTGCTATTAGGTAAAGTTAGAGTTTGGACTATCATTTCTAACATATTTTCTGTGACTATATGGTTTAAAGTCTTATTGATTAGAAGTCTGTGTGGAAAAAGTCCCTATTGCCTCAGGTATAAAACATTCATAAATCTGTATATATGCCTTTGTATCCAATTTTTGGGGAGGACTGAAAAACATATTTAATATGCATGTATGCATATGTTATTGCTTTATATAGAGGTGTGTATACACACACACACACACACACTCACACACACATAGTAGAATTTTTCAATTGATGGCTCTCACATTCAGCCTGGTTCCCCCCTCTCGTTTTGCTACTGCCCCATTCTCTTATTTGTTACCATAGATTCTAATGAAATCAAGAAGTATTTTTGATATTGCCTCATGATTCTATCAATTAATCCATTAGTCTGATTCCCTACTCTTGATTACATATACTAAATATACATATATATTTGATATATAATATATAGTAAATGAACCAGTGAAACCTATTTTATCATAAGCTTTTTTTCTCATCTCTTTCCCTATATCAAATTCCTAGGTCTCCTAGGCTTAAATAAATATCAACGTTATTGTTTATACAATTTATTAGGAGTGTTACAAACAATAAAACAATTATTTACAATATATTAGCTATGAGAATGAAGACAGTCACATTCACCTCAAACTGTCATTGCTATAGCTGACTTCCTCATTTCTGAAAATAGACTGACTATTCAGATCTCTTAGGATTCTAATTAAAATATCTTCTCAAGAATTCTTATTATGATGTTTCTTTGCAAGATAAAAGGTAAACCAGTTCTTTTAGCAAAGAAGTTCTTTTTTTTTTCTCTTTTCAGTTTTTCTCCAGTCATCACAGTTAACTCTCTGGAATTACAGTTGAACATCTGATCTCTTTAAAATAAATTCACTCAAATATAAAATAACAATATGCATGTTTTCTGTGGGAGAGGCTTTTTGAGCTTGTGTTACTCTTCTCTGCACATCCAAACAATTTTCAATCACTCCAAAAATAATTTATGGTATTTCAAATCTGCATTATATACATGTCACAAATATACATAGCACAAATCAAAGTACTACTTCACAGTGTGTTTGTGTATATATGTGTGTATACATGTATAATACATGTACATATTACAATAGTACATGAAAAGAAAAGGCAACATTAATGACAATAATAATCATAATAATGATAGTTTGATATAATGACAGCAAATGTATATCACTGCACATAAAAATAAAGAAAAAAACAAATAGCATATAATTTATAGGGAACTATTTCTAAATGTACAAGTAACTACATTTCCTATTTCTTCTAAAACCTTGTAATTATCCTAGTCAGAAGTTGAACAGTTCCATTAATTGTTGTATATATTATAGGGAACTATTTCTAAATGTACAAGTAACTACATTTCCTATTTCTTCTAAAACCTTGTAATTATCCTAGTCAGAAGTTGAACAGTTCCATTAATTGTTGTATATATTTATATGTCATTTCCATGTACATCTCTGAACTTGTTGATGATAGAAGCTATCATCATCTTTGAGTTTCATAGATTGTTATCTTTTCCCTATGGATCACTGCATATGAAGTATTAAGTAGGGAATGTACTGTCTATGGATCCAACCTTCCTAATTTGTCTGCATTGGTATCTTCCTCAGGTCTAGGTAGAGATGTTGACTTTCTGTATGTAGTGTTTCTTCACTAGAAACTTTATTCTCAGAGGCATTGTTTGACTTAGACAGCAGAGTTATAATTGATGGGCAGTCTCATCTCAAAGTTCTCAATGATTATCCATCAGTACTTCCTCTTACTCATCAGCTAATCCACCTAACACTCATATGGGCAATAGATGGATGGTTTCTATGTATTATTTTTATTAAGAGGTCCCATTATTTACTGGTGTTATTCTATATACAGGCAAGTTGCTTAGTTATTCAATAAGTTGATAAATATTGGATCCCTGATGACTTATGGAGACTTTTGGAGCTATGGCACATATGTATACCTTCAATAGTTAAACATAGTAACTGTGTGTCTATACTATTGAGGGTAAGGACCTATGATTTCATTTTCATGCTCTTAGTATGGAAACTCTTTTTGCTAATATAGATTAGCAGTTTGTCTATAACTTACTGTCTGAGGACACTGAAAGCCACATGGCTTGACCATGGTCACTCAGCTAGTATGAGTCTGAGGCACCATTTGAATGCAGTGTTCCTTATTCCAAATCTAGCACTTTTTCCATTATACCTCTCTACAGCTGTTATTGTATCTTATGCATTGTTTTCAAAAGATTTTTAAGTTTATCTCCATTTTACTTTTCTTTCTAACTTGGCTCTCATAAGGTAAAAGTTGGTGACAAAGAAGTGGATGTAATAGATGGCTTCAGACTATACATCACTACAAAACTGCCTAATCCTGCCTATTCACCTGAAATCAGTGCTCGAACTTCCATCATTGACTTTACCGTAACTATGAAAGGCTTGGAAGATCAGCTACTTGGAAGAGTCATTCTCACCGAGAAACAAGTAGGTGGAAAAAATGTCTGCTCAGCATATCCCTTTCCCAGAATCTTGCAGTGATAAAAAGTGATCTATAATTTACAGTAAGCTTTTTTTAAAATTTCCTTTCACTTAAAGACTTATATGTTATTTGCTTTGTAGTTTCTAAAGTAATTTCCCTTACTTTACTAAAATTTTCCAGTTTTTCTATATATCTCACAATACATATATGTATATAAATGAAACTAGATTATTTTGAAAATTATCATTATTATTACTGTAGTCCATTTTTTTCTCTCCAAAGATTTTGCTCTGTTGTAAGTTTTCTCCAGTTTACTTTTATAGTTATACAATCTGTGACTAAATTTCCCTTACATTTTTATTAAGAAAATGTTTTGCTAAATGTTAACTGAATTATTAAAATATCTCTTTTGATTCAGATGGCAAATGGTCCCATATTTTCAACTTCATTGTTAGATATTTTTACCTCAATGTCCTACCAACTTGACATATTATGTAACCAGCAACACTGAACTCATTTTCCTTCCTCCCTCTCCTCAGATCCATTTCATACCAAAACTTCTTTAGGTTGATAGTATCCACTATCCTAATTCTCAATTTCTAAAGTTTGGAGTCATATTTAACTCTTCTCTGTTCCTCACTTCTCCCATCAAATCACTTAGTAAATACTGCTCATTCCATTTTGGTTATATCTTGGACATCCATTCTCTTCATTCTATGGAAAATGCTATTTAATTCAGGCCCTCATCAATTCTTGGACTACCATAATAATTTCTTAATTAATCTCTTTGCCTCTTTTTTCTTTCCATTTCATGCTTTTCACAGCTTAAAAAAATCTCTAGGGTAAAAAAAAATGATGTTATTCCTCTACTCATAAACCTCTAGTTCCTCCTCATTGCCTAAATGATAAAATATTAATTCATTAGTTTTGTTTTGAAGGCCCTTAATAGTTTGGTTCCAGTCTATCTTTCTAGGTGTGGCTTGTCCTTCATTCTCTAAGAGGACCATGACATCAGGGAGATGATGACATGACTTGCAATTGAATTTGATTTGAGTGAGGGAGGTCTGTATAAAGTCACCAGCCTCACTTTCTCCTCTGGAGCCATCTGGGTCCAGTGGCCAGATATCGATCAAGACAACTAGAAATGACCCAGGATGTAGTGGAAGACCTTGGCCTTTTTAAACTAAGGTTTTTTCAAGTTCTCACTTTGATTGAAGCAATGCCCATTAGTGAATAGGCCTCTTTAAGAAGTGAGTCAAGGGATGGCCCCTTTAATAAAAAAAAAATCAAACTGGGAAGAGAAGACCCTCAGAGTTGCTGGGCTAAAGAGAAACAGTTACTATTCACTTTCACTCTAAGCCAGAAGGGTGCAAAAAATAACCATTAAGTGGTTCTTGGGCAGGGGCCTATTGTCCAGTCAATGAGATGGAGAGTGAATTGGGTTTAAGGCATGGTCTTTGAGAAACAAATCTAGCCAGTAAACCCCAAGTTAACTAGGTAGGTTTTAGCCATCAAAATTACCTTCCTTTGGGCAGAACACCCTCAGATAACAGGAGGGGAGGGGAGGAGATAAGATTTGGGACTCAGATACCCTCTTAGCCCAATTTCATATACTTTCCAAATGTAACATCTTTTTTTTCTTTCCTGATTCCTCAAATTCCTTAAAATAAGTTGTATGAATATTTTACTTTTATTTATTATATTCCCTTATTAGATTATTAAGAAACTTCTTGAAGAAATAGACTATGAGACTTTGCATTCTTATCCTAAATATCTGTATTCTTCCTTGTTGAAAATATAGGCCAAAACAGAAAATTAACAAATATTTGTTGAATAGAATAGGTATTTCCAAGGCACTTGGATGCCTGTTGGGTGTGGTATGTGGGAAGTTTCTGATTATGAGCTGCTGGTATAAGTGCTTGATACTGGAAATGAGTCATGCCTTAAGTTATATAATAAATTCTGTGTGTTATAGACACATAGCTTTCCATTTTCATTGTCACAGAGCACTATAACCTAGTATCCCTACATCCTCCCAACTTCTTCCAGGTATTCTAGTCATGATGAAATCCCTTTATGATCAATATCTTAGACACTAGCTTATATAGTGCAATTTTATCTCAATCTCTAGTTGGCTTTGCTAATTGCATATACATATGCATATATGTGTATATATGTGTGTATATACACACATATATTCATACATATATACATATATGTGTGTATTTATGTATGTGTATATATATACATATATATATATATATGTTTATTGTTGTTCACTTGTTTCAACTTCACAAAGGAAGATTCCATCTCAAGAGACATCTTTTCTGGGCAGCTAGGTGGCACAGTGGATAGAGCACTGGCTCTAAAGTCAAGAGGACCTGAGTTCAAATCCAGCCTCAGACCAAACACTTGACACTTACTAGCTGTGTGACCCTGGGCAAGTCACTTAATTCCAATTGCCTAAAAAAAAAGTGATTAAAATGTTTGCACCCTTTGGGGTAGTAGATAGAGCACTGGCCCTGGATTCAGGAGGACCTGAGTTCAAATGTGGCCTCAGACACATAACACTTACCAGCTGTGTGACCCTGGGCAAGTCACTTAACCCCATTGCCAAACCAAAAACCAAAAACAAACAAACAAAAAAAAGAGGCATCTTTTCCTATGAAGGACAGTTATATCATAATAAGATTAATTTTATCTATGGATACATGCAATTTTTCATCAAAGTTGCCATTAGCTGACATAATGCTCAGAAGACTGGCAAATTCTCTGAACTCTCACTCCACTCGAATCATATATCTTCCTATTCTTATTTAAACTGTATGTTTGTATCCTTTTCTTGAATACTTAAAATTTATTTCTAATTCTTAATATCTCCACTCACAAAGATAAAGTCTTACTCATGGGAAAGTTTTTTTAGAATCATAAGGAAAATGAAATATTAAAAGAACATTACTACCATCAGTTTTGTTAATCTTTGCTAGTTTTTGGTCTATGGATAATATAATAGAGGATTAAAAAACCCACAACACTTTATTTCAATCCTTGCCATTTTGAAAAAGGAAGAGTCATTCAACCTGGTAGAGCAGGGACTATGGTTTGTTTGGTAAGATAGATGGTAACTTAGTGAACAACATCCAAGGAGGCACATGAAAGATATTTTAAAATAGTATTTTTTGTAAATCCTTACATTTTATACTTTTAAAAATCTTGGTCAGCATCCTGACAATTTCAGCTTTTTTTTTAAAGAAATAATAATTTTGATCCTTTCTTTGGCCCAAGGACTTTCACCCCTCAATATTTTCTTGAGTCTTCGCTAATCACTGAGTCACCAAACCTGATGATCCTTAATCCATGAAACTGTTCAGATTCCAATGTTGTGAGATAAAACATTTCCAATAACTACTTATTTTGCCACTTTCCTCAACCATGGTCACTGTAACTGAATGGTTAAGTCTGGTAATTACTCCCTATTTCTCTTTGACAGACAGAGAGCACCTTGTTTTCATATGATCCAGACAACAACTATATTTTTCCAGGTGTTATTTAGTAATACTAATAAAAGATAACATTTATATAGTGATGACTATGTGCCAGATACTATTTTAAGAGCTTTATAATTATTATCTTATTTAATTGTCACAACAACCCCAGGAGGTAGATACTGTTATTAACCTCATTTTATAGATGAGGAAACTGAAGAAAACAGTGGGTAAGTGATTCACCCAGTGTCAGACTGCTAATAAGTCTCTGAATCTGGATTTGAACTCAGGTCTTCCTGACTCCAGGCCTATTGCTCTACACAATGAGCCACCTAGCTTACCCTACTTTAAAGAATGAAATACATAAATTCATAAGTAATATATAAGGGCAAGGCAATCAGTAAAATAAAAAACATATACACATGTATGTATATATATGTATGTATTATATATGTATATATATACATATACATATATATATATTTCCAGCACTGAAGTAGTTTGTACTTAAGTTTAGTAAGTTATTCTATCTAACTTGTAGTCCTAGGGACCCCTGTGGCCTAGGATCCTTGTATCCACAGAGGAGAATGGTATCTTCTGCCCCAGAATACCACCTAACAGGATGGTATTTGCTCACGTGGAAGTGCTGGTTCAAGTCTGTTTGCCCAATGCCCAAGCCTTATTTCCTGCCAATCATGGATCCTCTTGATCATATAACAGGTTCTTGGAACTCCAACCATCTTGCATGTAAACATTTAGCTACCTTTCCAAGTGACCACAAGTTCTTATGGCAACATCATATAACTAATCATAGAATCTTAGATTTGGAAGATTAGATTAGAGAGCATCCAATTCAACTCATACGTATAAAAAATCTTCTACATTATACCTTTCAAGTAGTCACCCAATATTGACTTAAATACCTCTAGTAAGGTACAAACTACCCCTCAAGCCCATTCCACTTTTATAAACCTTCATTTTTTAAGATGTTATGCCAGCATTGCCATAGAGATCTCAGACTCTAGAAATGACTAGACAGACTGTCAGAGAATTCAGCACTTTAGTAATGTTGTATAACTCGGCATTGAAGTTTCTGGAGAAGAGAAGCCAGAAGAGATTCCATATTGAGAGCCATGCCTAAGTGCAGGTTGTATGGAGTTATTACAGGAGCACCCCCTATCATGGAGATGATCACTGTACCCTGAGACTTTTCCAGGATGGTATTTCAGGAGAGTGACAAACAGAACTGATGGGATAGACAGAGATTAATGAGTGAGATCTGAATTACTGATGAGTGCTATGCTTCTTCTTACCACCTACTAATGGAATTAGCTCAACACCCCCTAACTGCCAGATGAGCTGTAGGTTCAACTTTACATTGGTTGTAACCTTATTACAATGCTTATAATTGTATAACCATTACACAATTGGTTCAACCTTATTTCCTCCTAGCACAAGAGATGAAGCAATAGAAGGGGAAACAGAAGTAAGTCCCTCCTGGTTGCTAGGCAGAAGTCATCAGTGCTTATATTGTTTATTTTTGCATGTGGTGTTATGCGTGTTCATTTGCCTGATAAATGCAAAATCTGATGACTACTCACGTTCTTTTTTTTTTTTTTTTTTTTTTTGTACATAATGCCAGCTCAGAGAGAAAGAGAGTTGGGAAGAGGTCTTGATCCTTTGAGGAGGTTGGAAACATTATCCCTTTTTCAGCTGAGAGATGAGGTCAGGGAGGAGTAGATACTAATTCAATTTGGATTTCACATAAGCAGGAAAGTCTCATAATTATATCTGTTAGAGTAACTCAGAGATGCTTTTGGATTAAATGAGAGCCTAGAAAGAAACACCCATAGGTGGGGTGGCAATGGGGAATTCAGTATCATTTACATACATAACTAAATATACCTTTCTGCAACTTCAACCTTGTGTTTCTAGGCAGAGTTAAGCAGAACTTTTGTAATCCTTCTTCTACATGCTAGCCCTTCAAAATCTTGAAGATCATTCTCATATTCTTTCTATGTTTTTCTTCTCCAGACCAAACATACCCATTTCTTTTAATTGATCATCATATGGCATGATCTCAAAATTTATTATCTTTATGGTGATGACAACAACTGAACACAATAATTCAAATTTTTTTTGACTAGGGCAGAGCACAATAGGACAATCCCCTTCTTAGTCCTTAACATTAAGCCTCTCTTCTAGTAGCTTATTGCATAAACCTTTTGTCTGAATTCTTGGCCCATATTGGTAGTTCAGTCCATTAAAATAGATCTTTTTTTCAGATAAAGTGATATAATTAACATTTGCGTAATTTTAGGGTTTTTCAAAATCATTTCATTTAATCTTCCCTATGATAAAGTCAGGTATTATTACACCTCCCCCTCCTTTTTTTTTTTTAACAAAGAAGTTGAGACTCAAAGATAGTTAAATGATTATCCCATAGTCACACTTCTTATATCAGAAGTAGAATTTATAGCATGAGAGATCATATGGAAATTGGGGTCATATATTGAAACCAATACCTGAAAAAAAAATCCCATCTAAAACGCATCCAGGAAATAGTCATCCAAATTCAATTTAAAGTCTTAGAATTAGAGGGAGTCTACCAAAGCAACCTACTCCATATTTGGATGACTCTAATTGAAAGGATGAGAAAACAGGTTTCTCCTGATTTGAAAGTTAGCATACCTTCCAGTTACCATCTTTTTGTCTAGTCAGCAGTCCTCATCTTGAATTTTGGAAGCTGATTTTTGAACCATTTTGAAGACATTAAATTCCATCTTATTAGATTAAGTCCAATGTGCAGAACTTTGTGGATTCTGCTGTCTGTTAAGAATCACTCCTCGCTTTGCAACATCTATAAGTCTAAGAAACATCTATGCCCATATTTAAGTCACTGATAAAGCTGTTTAACAGTAAAGAACCAAGCTCAGAACCTTGAGGGATTCTATGAGAGACCTTCTTGATGCTGAGCCATTAATAACCATTCTATCATTTTCAAAGGGATGGATCTTGAAGGGTTGAAAATATATTTTTTAATTAAAATAATTTAACTGTAAAAATAGACCTAAGCTTATTTTAGCATGATGTTTCCTTGAAGATGTGCTGATTCTTTTAAATCATTGTTTCTTTTTCTATATCTTCATTAATGATCCTTTAATATTATGGTCTAGAATTCCATTAGGACCCCAAATCAAGCTTACTATCCTATAGTATGCAGACTTATTTTCATCCCTTTTTGAAAAAAAAATAGATACATTTGCCCTTTTCCAGTCTTGTGACACATTTCCCACTCCATACCAGTTTTCAGAGATACTCTCCTAGTTTTAGGAAGTAGGTCCTCTGGGCCAATTAACTAGGTCTCGTCTAGGACAGGTAAGTACTTGTTTACTGGCTCCTTCCTTGTCTTGGATATCAATTTCCTCTTAACCATTTTTAAAAATGTCCTTTATAGTTCAACAATTATTCTTTATAACAAGAAAATAAAACTGGAGCAAAATAAAAGTTGAGTAGTTTTCCTTTACCTCCTTTTTCAGCTCACACAATGGCCCTATGCCTTCTTTCATCCTCTGTACCAATATAGGTTTAAATAGATACATATATACACACACACACACACAAGCCATTTTTTGTTACCCTTTGTATTCCACACCTGCCTCATTATAGTTCGAGATTTAGCATCCCTGACACATTCTTCTAAGAATCTCAAAATACCTTGGTATTGTCCTTAGCATTCTTCACCAACCACAGCTGGTCCAGAACATTAGTGTTCCTGACATGGCACTATTCTTACAGAACTCTAACAAGATGGTGATAATGGAACACAAAATCTGATAGGTCTTCCCAAACAGGAAGCATTTAAAGCAGGGCTATGATAATGTTCAATTTTCTTGTCATCCAAGAATTAGCCTAGCTAAAGTGCATTTGTTTTTAGCAGAGTTATACTGTATTATTTAACAGTATTATTTTGTTAAGGGCTCATACCTATATTTTTCTTAATCCTTTCCAAAAATTCCTGTCAACCAAAAAATAAGGATTTTAATTGAGCACAAATAGCTTTATTCACCATGCTAACACTTATTTGATTGTGTACAACCTAAAATTAATTATTTTACTTTATGTTCTGCAAGGTTGTTTTTTTTTTTTTTGGCTGTTCTGTCTGAGTAACATTCTTATTTATATTCTGTTTACCAGAGTCAACTCTAGGTAAAATTATGAGGTAGACAGAATATCCAATCCATATTCAATTTCATTGCCTCTACTCCCACATCTACTCTACCTATAAATTATTTCTCCTGCTTCCTCATGTCCTGTCTCTCCAAGGCAGGACTGACAGTTACCAGCGATTGGGCAATTACCTGGTTAAATGCTGGGCAAAAGAGAAGCAATCTCAGTCTTAAGCTGAGAATGTTGGTGTAAGGCATGATGCTGTTTAAAGCCATGGTAAACAAATTAAGAATGCTTTTAGATAATGCTATAAGAGACCCACTAGAAACTAAACTACTGACCTGAGCATTCAGCCTGTTCCTTCATCAAGGTTGAGACTGGGAAATGCTCTTGCATTCAACAACTAAGCAGTCCATCTTCAGTTAAGGGCTGCCCTGTTTTACAGAAATTTACAGGACAACCACCTTAGAAGGAGAGATATGGCCTCTGGCTAAGCACCTTGTCCTGAGCACATGTATGAAAGATGTTAATGTGATCATGATTGGAGTCTGTTAAGCATTCATGTGATTCCTATTCCATCCCATCCTCCCCAGAAGATTGCCCCCTCTATTATTCTACTATGCATCCAACCTAGCCTTTTACCACCGTTTCTATATGTGAGATATGGAATACTACTGCCTCTGAAGAACAAAAGATGAGCATGGTACTTCTTGGCTGGAAATGCTAGGATGGAATGGGATCATGGGTGCATGTAGAGGGCAAGGAGAAGGGCTACATTAATATGAGATGGGGTGAGGGAGGAGATAGAGGAAGAATCCATCTGATATGAGAGGAGAGAGAGGAGAGGAGAGGAGAAGAGGGGTTTCTTGTCAAATGGCCTAAATGTTTTCAGTTATACTTGGGGTAAGGTTCTCAGCTGAGAGAGTGGAGGGAAGGAGTGTAATGGGAAGTTTGATATCAGAAGAAAAGGTTTAGAAAAGCCACTGTAGTGAGGGGGATTGTGAAACAGTTTGGGAGGCATGAAAGAATTTTCTTGTGCAATTTGGGGCCCATTGACATTATTTGATGAATCTTGAGATCATGCCATATGAGGATCAATCGGAGAGAATGGGTATATTTAGCTTGGGGGAGAGAAAACTGAGAAAGGATTTTGCATTACTACTTCACCTCTAGTTTATCATTTTAAGGCTCTCATTTACCTCAAGACCTTTGCTGAGTTGTTCTAGGAAATAGGGACATCTTACTTGAGTAAAATCCCAGCTGGATTTTTATCCCTTCTCCCCCATCCCTCATCTAAGGGCAAGTAGGTGGTGCAATGGATATAGTACTGGGCCAGAAGTCAGGAAGACTCATCTTCCTAATTTCAAATCCAGCCTCAGACACTTTTTAGCTGTGTGACCCTGGGAAAGTCATTTAACCCTGTCTGTCCCAGTTTCCTCATCTGTAAAAAGAGTTGGAGAAGGAAATGACAAGTGCTTCAGTATCTTTGTCAAGAAAACCCCAAACAAGGTCACAAAGAATTGGATACAACTGAAACAACCGAATAACAATGACAACAACAACCACCTTGCATCTACATCTTAGCTCTCTGCTGAAAGAATATTTCCAATCTTTTTAAAGGGTCAAAAACCACTCAACTCTCTTTTTCTCTTTGAACTGACATTAATTACGAAAACAAGGCTGTGGGTGGCCACCTGATTTTGCATTTATCAGGCAAATAGATATACCTATGATGACAATGTATAAAAGCAAACAATAATAAACACTGGTTGATTTGGATAGTAGTTAGAATGAACAGGTCACTGTTTCTCATCTTTCTTTTCTTCCTCTGTTCTTAGAGGAAAGAAGGTGGGACCAATAGTGAGTGACTTACAGTCCATATGGGAAATTGAGAGATGGAGCTAATTTCCTTAGTAGGCGGTAAGAAGAAACATAACAACCAGGCAGCTGGCAAATTAGACCTCACCAATTTGCCAGTAAACTCTGATTAATTTCTGTCCATTCCATTAATTCTGATTATCACCATCCTGAAACAGTATATTGAAAGAGTCCCAGGGCACAGAGGGGTAAGAGTAGTGGGAAAGGTACACTATGCCAGAGAGTGTCACTCTAACACCCCAACTCAATTCCAAATCACATATGGCTCTCAAGATGATGTCTCTTCTGGTTTCCCTTTTGCACAAGTTACAATGTCAAATTATTAAAATTTGCCAAACTGGTAAATTCTTTGATAGATTCTGGTCAGTCATTTCTAGAGTCTGAATACTTGATGGACATGTGACAAAATTACATCTCTCTGACTTCATGCTGGCAGGCAGAGATCAGATCCAGAGATTGACATGTAATGGAATGGTGTCTCTCTGACCCCTGGAGGCAAGACTATTATATTAGCTTTCTAATTACTGTCCCTTCTTTCAATCTCCCCGATCCATCCTCCACACAGTTGCCAAGATAGTTTTCCTGAAGCAGAGGTCTGACCATGTTACTCCTCTACTAAAAAATATTCAATAGCTCCTTGTTGTCACTAGGAGAAAATATAAGTTCTCAGATTTTATTTAAAGACTTCTATAATCTGGCTTCAACCTACCTTCCCAGGTATATTTAATTTTATTCTTCTTCATGCTCCTTTTTGAATAGCCCTGCTTTATGTTCCTTGAGCTTAATGTTCCATCTCACATCTCTCCTTTTGCATAGGCTGTCCTACATGCCCAGAATTCGCTAGTTTTTCACACTTCCCTTTTAGAATCTTTTGTTTTCTTTAAAATTTCCCCTATGTCTTAATTTTTAGTGTTTTATGGCTCCTCAAATTATCCTATATTTGCTTATTATCATAGGATCATATCTCCCTTATCTGTGAACCTCCCTCATGTAAGTTAAGAAAGTAAGTTCAGTTAGGGCTAAGGCTATTCTGCATTATTGTGTATCCTTAGTGTTCAGGTCAGTGTTTCAGATATAGTAGGTGCTTATATTTACTGAAATTGATTGAATTGAAATTAAATATCTACTTCGGTAACTTACTGATTCCTATCTTTCTGGGGAACATAATTCATATTCTTTGAAGTTTTGTCATCACTTATGGAATATGTCCTTTCTCTTTCCCTCAATGGAAGCCTGCCATCATCCTTTCTTCAAATATAGTACCTATTAAAAGCAATTTAAAGATTAGACAAATTTTTTCACCATCATCAGGAATTGGTGAGTAGCTTAGACTCATTTGTAGAAACATACATTTCCAAGATCCTTTTATGTACTAATAAAAATAAAATTGCAAAAGTATTCTTGATCTTCAATCCACATGCTCCCTTGACCATAAGACCTAGTAATCTTAGCCCATTTTGGAAGTGATTTTAAATCTATGAAAACAAAACTAGCAGTTGGCCTATGGAGTGTCTGGTCCAAACTAAGAAGGTATATCCTTTTGCTAACCAAATTGTGAAAGGCTGTGTCCTTGGCTTATCATCAATGAAATCAAGAGAGATGACTTTTTTATTTACCACCTCAAAGAGTGAAAATCCTTACCTCTTTAAGTCTCAGTTTTCTCATCTGTAAAATGAAGGGAAATACTGAGAATCCCTTGAAGGTCCCTTTTTCTCTCTCTCTCTCTCTCTTTTTTTTTTTTGGCTAGACAATGGGGTTAAGTGACTTGCCCAGGGTCACACAGCTAGTTAAGTGTCAAGTGTCTGAGGCCAGATTTGAATTCGGGTCCTCCTGACCCTAGGGCTGAGGCTGTATTCACTGTGCCACCCAGCTGCCCCATGGTCCCTTTCAACGTTAATTTATAATCTTAAAATCTTTATTTTCCAAGAACTTAGATTACAAAGGGACCTTAGAAGCCATCTATTTGAACCACCTTGTTTTACAAATGGGGAAATTGAAACCCAGGGAAGTGAAGAGAAGTGAAATGATTTGCCCAAGGTCACAGGGCTAGTGAGTAACACACTTGTGATTTGAACCTTGGTTTTCTGATTCAGAATCCATTGGCCTTTCTACGACATTGCAGTACTCTTAAATGGATAGCAAATTAATTAAATAGTGAAAATACAGAAATAAAATAGTTTTTTCTTTTTACTTTCATTTTATGATATTTCTGATTTTAACAGGAATGTGATGTGGTGATAGTGATTCTATCATTACTGAAGGTGCAAAGCAATTGGAATAAGAAGCATTAAATGTTGCTTATTTTAGATCTCTTCTTTTGTACATCCTACAATTTGAAATTCCCTTGAAGTAGGCAAATGAACTAAATAACCACTGAAGAGCTTTCAAATAGAATATGACAACAGATGAAATAGTTGGAAAGAACTTAGTTTTGCTTGAGTTGCTCATCTCAAAGAATTGAGTTTCCATGGAACTTCAGAACTTTTGCTTTAGAAAAGAGGAGCTTTATTAAAAATGTCATAATGACTCACCTCATCTAGCAGAATGTTAAAGTGCCCTGTGTGTCAGACTATACTCAGTAAACCAACAATAAATGCTCTGGATGCATTACTTACATGTTGTTTTGGCATCACAAGCCTCACAGCAGTATCTACCCTCAAAGAGCTTAAATTCTAAGTTGGTTTTCAAATTTTTTTAGGTGTATTTATGTTATTATATATATGGTATAGATGATAGCAATTTTTATTATTGGAATACATAAAAGGTCTTGTACCATCAACATTTTTAAAAGAATGATCAAAATAGTTATGATTCATTAAAGTGAGAGTATACAATCTATTTCTTAATATGTAGTACTGATGCTTCTAAAGAATATTTGACTACCATCTGTCCTTTGGAGTATATTAAAATGCACCATGGAGCTAGAAATCATGCACTTGAGTTTTTTATGTGTGTATACACACCTATCTATAAGTATCTATACACATATATATACATAATACATAGTGTACATGTATACAAATCCATGCATATAAGTATATATTTATTTTTAGTGACCTTTTCATTTAAATTGTAGACATCATGCATATTCTTTTGGTTTTGGTTAATCAGTACACATATTTCTGTGTCTCAATTTTGAATATTCATAATTTCTTTCTGTATAGTAATATTCCATTATATTCATACGTCATAGGTTTTTTCATGCATTTCTTATTGATGGATACCCTCTTTGCTCTTAATACCTTGAAATAAGAAGACATAATATAATACTTTTACTTTTTCTTTAAATCTCAGCATTTAGCCAATATCCTTGGCAGTAAATGTTTAATAAATGTTTATAGATTGATTGCTAGCATAGAAGGTGCTATAGTGAATATTTTGGTATATTTTGGGCCATTTTGTATGGCTTTGAATTCCTTGGCATACCAATTCAGTAATGGGATTGCCAGATCAAAGAATGTAAGAACCTTAGGCAATTTTTTTGGGGAGGCCACAATTCCAAATTGATATTTTGAATAGTTCAACCAATTTAGCAGTTCCACCAAGAGTATATTAATGTACCAGTCATCCCATAGGCTTTAAGTAAAGAATTCTCTGTATTCAATGAACTTGGATTTAAAAGACCTTTTCCTGTCAGGCTCTTGCCACTGTTTCATTTAGCTATGTGAATTTAGGCAAATTACTTAGTTTCTCCAAGTCTCAGTTTCCTTCTCAGTAAGATGGGAATGATATTTTGTATTACCTACTTATAAAGCAGATCAAATGAAGCAAGGCCTATAAAATGGCCTGAAGCTGAAAGTGGCATAAAGTGTGATTTTTTTACTTCACTGTCCATATATTTGGAATGGCAGCATTACATACAAGATAGAGAACTGGTCTTAAAGCCATGAACACCATGGTTCAAATCCTGCCTCTGCTAGTGACCCTGGACAAGTCACTTAATTTCTCAATTCTCTAGATGGCTCTCTCTTGTACATGTTGCAGAGAAGGTACTGCCCTCCATTAATAAGAGGAGTTTTCTCCCCTTGGAATTCCATTTACTGATAATATCACAGGTCCAGTTGCCATCCTATATCCCATTGTGAGTTCTTAAAGTGAGTCAGTTAAAATATTTTGAAGTTGTCATTTTTAGTTTTGTAGTTTCAGTTCACAGTAGGGCTATGGTTTACTCATTTCTGTAGAACTGTTTCTGCCATTTAATTATTGAGCACTGCCACAAGGCAGGAGTGAGCTATTTTTAAAACTATGATATGAATGTTTTTTTCCTAAAATTCAAGGTGTGGTGGCTCTTTATTCAAGCTCATTGGAATTTAAAATGGATTTATATATTGTTTATGAAGAATATATCTCTTTACTGAATGAGTCAAACAAAATATAAGCAGTTAATATTTTAGAGCAGTGGTGTCAAACTCAAATAGAAACATATCCCTGCCGGCTGTGTGTTAACTTAGAAAACAGCAAATTAACATTATTTGTATTTAATTTAATTTTTATTTATTTTGTTAAACATTCCCCAATTACATTTTAACCTGGTTCCAGAGCATTGTGGAACATTGCAGGCCCTATGTGGCCAGTAACCATGAGTTTGAGAACTCTGCTTTAAAACATACTTAAAAAAAACTCTAAAGTTAATGGTAGTGGTAGTAGTAACCACAACAACAATATTACTACTAATAATAGTTAACATTTATATAGTTATAGTTTGTATAATTGTATATGTATAACCTGTATCAAATTGATTACTGTCTTAGGGAGGGAGGAGGGGAAGAAAGGAGGGAGAGAATTTGGAACTCAAAATTTAAGAAAATGAATATTAAAAAATTGTTTTTACAATGTAATTAAGAAAAATATAAAATATTATTCAAAAAAGAAACAATAACATTTATATTTTACTTATTATGTGTCAGGCATTATAATCAGAATTTTATAATTATTCTCTCATTTGATCCTCACAACAACCCTGGGAAGTAGGTGTTATTTTTATCCCCAATTTCCACATGAAGAAATTGAAGCATGTATAGGTTAAGAGACTTGCCAGGGTCACATACCAAGTAAATGTCTCAGACTGGATTTGAACTCAGGTCTTCCTATCTCAAGGCCTGGTACTCTATCTTTTGTGGCTATATTTATTTTAAGTTCCTTTAAGCAGTAATTGTGCGCTGTTTTTCTATGTGTGGATATTCATTTGGATAAAGAAAAAAATGTATTTATGCAAATTAACAGGAACTGGAAAAGGAAAGAACTAATCTTATGGAAGATGTAACAGCAAACAAAAGAAAGATAAAAGAGCTGGAAGATAATTTGCTTTACCGCTTGACAAGTACAAAAGGGTCATTGGTGGAAGATGAGAGTCTCATTATTGTGCTGAGTAACACTAAAAAGACTGCGGAAGAAGTAACACAGAAGCTTGAGATTTCTGCTGAGACAGAAATACAGATTAACACAGCCCGGGAAGAATACAGGCCTGGTGAGTTTCAAAATGAAAGACAAATGTCACAGGAATATGAAGTGAAGACAAAGGAGGGTTAGAAGAAGTGCATGAAAATATGCAAGGCTTACAAATGTGTCAAAAATGTGACTTCATATATTTGCTTTTTCCTTTGGGGTTCATTTTTGGAAATATTCCCATTGATTTGATCTTTTTTCTTTGTAGTGAGTGAATTTTTTGTATGTGTCTGTAGTTCCTTGAGGTCAGAAGTTGGCATAAAGTGTTAAAGCTCAGAATAGGTAACTATTTTCCCTTTTTTTTCAAGTCATTGAAAGTGAATAATAAGGATTTTTTTAAAATATATTTTTCTGAGAGCCGAGAAATAAGATGTTAGCATCTTTCTACAGTATTGATTCTATGGTCTGTCAATTTGTTTAGATGATTGCGTCCTGATGGGGCTAGTAACATAAATACAGTCTATACACTGGCCTGCCAGTTTTGCCATTCTATGGCTACAAAAATGATCTCTACCTCCACCAGCTGCTTTGGAAATAGGCACCACCAGTAGTGGAATCCTATGGTAGATACCATCTATGCTCCTTAGAAAGGCAATCAAACACATTGACCCTACTCAGAATATCTTTGGATATGAAGAATAGCCAATTTGCATCTTAGCCTGAGGGCTGCTCTCTTTAGTTTTAGAGGCGGAACCTTAAATGATTACTGCCAAGTTTGAGGCATTTTTGGTAGACAGGTTCCACTCTGGCACAACTCAAAAGAACTGCACATTAAGCCTCAGGGCAGAAACTTCCTCTGGCAATTCTTGGATTAATTTCTAATCCTCTTTTTTTGCTTCCTTTCCCTACTTAAAAAAAGATAAGATAATGCATATTTATTAAGAACTTGGAGATCTTAAGATAGAAAATACCACTGAAAAAATAGTATTGTTTTTTGTACTTTTTAATGACTTCCATGAACTATATATTTTAGGTTTAAATTGATCAATAAATTCATATTGCTGTGATCTAGTGGCAAATGTTGGTTGGTTTTGATTAGGAATGCAAATCAAAATAATTGCTCTATTGCACTTAAAGTTAGGCTTATCTATTTTTTATGTATAATCTATTCACTTTGCATATAGTATAACCTTGGTCTTTGTTCTTTGTTTTTTCCCCCACCAGTGGCAACAAGGGGAAGCATCCTCTACTTCCTCATCACAGAGATGAGTGTGGTTAATGTGATGTATCAGACTTCACTACGGCAGTTTCTGGGGTTGTTTGACCTTTCTTTGGCCAGGTACTATGATGCACAAGAAGCTGAGCTGAATTTTCTATCAGTGGGTCCTGGTAGTTACTTGCTAATTTTAATTACAAGCATGTAGCCACTGTGAATTGTTCTGAATGGCTTGTGTATACATTTTTATTGAGTGTGTGTGTGTGTGTGTGTGTGTGTGTGTGTGTGTTTAGAATCTGGGAACTACTGCAGTGGAAAGTAGGCATTAAACCTAAACAAGTAAATGAAAGCATGTCATTCTTAGAAAACTGACAAAAAGCTGTGTTACAATTGGAACTGAGAACTGAGACTAGGATTGCTGAGAAGAGCCAAGCATGTATTCCCCTAGTTCTTCAAATTTATTTTTAGGGTAATCAAATAGCCTAAATGGGCAGCTAGGTAGTGCAGTAGATAGAGCACCAGACCAGGAGTCAGGAAGACTTGAGTTGAAATCTGGCCAGAGACACTTACTAATTGTGTGATGCTGGACAAGTCACCTGTTTGCCTCAGTTTCCTCACCTGTAAAATGAGCTGGAGAAGGAAATGGTAAACCACTCCAGTTCCTTGCAAGAAAATCCCAAAAGGGGTCACAAAGCATTGGACACGACTAAAAAACAACTTAACAACCACAAAAGTAGTCTAAAAATTCAGAAGTGTTAGCTCTCCAAAGGATTAGTCACCTGAAGTCACTAGAAGTCCTTTAGCAACACAGAGCTAGTCAGTAAATCATTTAAATGTTTAAGTGCCTACTATGTCCTAGACACTGTGTAAAGCACTGAAGATACAAAAAGAGACAAAAGATAGCCCCTGCCCTCAAGGAGTTCGTAATCTACTGAGGGAGACAGCAAGCATACAAATACGTACAAACTATATACAGGATAAATAGGAAATTGAAGGAGAAAGGCACTAGATTTAGAAAGGGTTAGGAAAGCCTCTGAAATTCTAGAACAAGAAGATAAAGCAGAAATAGAAGGAGGCAGAGATGATGAGGAAGAGCATCAAAGGCACAGAGAACAGCCACAGAAGATGCCTGGAGAATAGAAACACCACAGACATAGATGTCACATCGCTTAGCAGTAAATAAGAATGGCTAGTTAAAATAGAAAGCTGCCATTGCTGCTTCCTCCTCTATGTTCTCCCAGTGGTATCCAAGGTGAATTCCTCAGACTAATCCTGCACTGATTTCCTTCCCTTCTCCCTTTACCATCCCCAGAGAGTTAGGCACAGTTGGTGGTGCCTGACTGTCTCATGCCCCCAATATGGCTCTTACAATAATTACAGAAAACAGAATATGCTTCAATTTTAAGCAACAAAATCAAATCATTGAATGAAGGGGAAAGAGCACAAACTTCAAATATGCAAACGAACTAAAATAATTTAAGATGAAATAAAATTACAGTGAAAGAATCCATAGAGTAGATGTCACATTCTACTAAGAAATAGTGAATTCACCCCATTGTACTCAGCTCAGTCCAAGACTTTCTTTCAAACTACCCAAATAAAAATGACGGTCAAAATAAATTATAATAATTTCACATATAAGAAGTAAACAATTTGATCTTATTGAGTCTCTTATAATTGGTGCTTAATGTTTACCTTATATTTCTCTTGGATGTTATATATTGAATTTTCCTTTAAGTTCTGCTGTTTTTATCAAAAATACCTGAAATACCTCAGTTCATTACATGTTCATTTTTTTCCATTCTGGATTTTACTTAACTTTGATGGATAAGTTACCATTGGTCATAACCCCAGCTCTTTTGCTCTAAGAAATATAGTATTCCAAGATTGATGGTCCTTCAACATAGTATGAATTTGTGTAATCCTTATTGTAGCTCCATGATAGTTAATTCTTTTTTCTTGTTGCTTCCAATATTTTCTCCTTAACCAGGAAGCCTTTGAAATGACTATGATATTTCTGAAAGTTTTCCTCCTGGGATCTCTCTCAGGTGGTGATCAATGGATTTTTTTCTATTTCTGCTTTATCTTCTTGTTCTAGAATTTCAGAGAAATTTTCCTTGATAATTTCTCTTAAGATTGTATTAATATTCTTCTTTTTTGCTGTAATTTTTAGGTAGTCCAACTATTCTTATATTATTTATCCTCAATCTGTTCTCCACATCAGTTGTTTTTCTGATGAGAAGTTTCATATTCTCTTCTATTTTTTCCATACTTTTGATTTTGTTTTATTATTTCTTGGTGTCTTTTCTTTGCCCAATTCTAGTTTCAAGGAATTATTTTCTTCCTCAAATTTTTGATTCTCAATTTTCAGTTGGTTGACTTTCTTTTTATAATTTTCTTGATTTTCTTGGATTGTGTTTATTTTTTTTCTTATTTTTCCTCAATCTCTCTTATTTGATTTTTAAAGTCTTTTTAAAGTTCTTCCAAGAATTCTTTTTGTGCTTGGGATCATTTCACATTTTTCATAGAAAAAGTAGTGACTTTTTTAGCTCCATTATCTTCCTCTTAATATAAACCCAGATCTTCTCTATGTCCATAGTAGCTATCTATGGTTGGGTTCTTTCTCCTTTGTTTACTGATTTTTATTTTGTCTTATTTTTAAAAGCAATTATTATAATCAAGTTCTAGTCCCAAGGTATGTGGAATGATGTCCCAACTCTCAGGTCCTTCTTACTGTTATTTTCTGATATCTGTCCTGGGGCTTAACTGTGGGCTTTCCTCTCCACTCCTAAGCCATGGGTAGAGGCCTGGGTCATGCTGTCCTGCAAATGATCTTGCTCTCTGTGGTGCCTCAGGTGGCTGCAAACTACAATTGTCCTCTCTGCCCTGGAAACCAAGGACTCTGCTCTCCTGCAAGTGCCCACATTCAGCAGAGACCTCACCCCTCTGCTACTGCACTCACCAGGTTTGTGCTAGCTCCTTCTCTCTCATAGCAGCAGAACCCCAGCCCAGGACACATCTAGTCAGCACAGCTATGCTTGTGGTCCCTTGATGATGGAAGATCCTTCAGTCTTCTCCTACTCAGCCTTCAGATCTCCATACTATCTGAGAGATGAAAGTGTCTAAAGCTGATAAGGCTGCCCCATAATCCCAGCTGCCCCCAGAGTTTGTTGTTTGTTGATTCCACAGAGTTAGCCTGGAGATGCTTGCACTTCACTCAGCTCAAACCTCTGACCATGGAGATCTGGCCTTTCCTGGGGTCTTCTCAAATTGTCTTTGGAGAACAACTGCTTTACCTTGACTTTTGTTTATTTCAGCAGCTCTACATTCCCTCTGATGCAATGTTCTGTCTTTTTCTGTGGAGGAAATTTGGAGAGCCAGAAGTTTTCTGACCTATTCCACCTTCTTCCCAGAATATTCTCCAACAATGAACTTATTGCCAAAAAATTATACAAATATACATACATATATATATACTCATACACACACATATACATATATACATTTTTACAACCATATTAAGTTGGATATTTTAACCAAAGGTTTGAGAGTCTACAAATCTTATTAATCCAATTTCATGTTCCTCCTTTAAAGTGTTTTCTTAAAGATGTATACTGCTTAACGGAGACCTGTACAGGCCTATGCTGTTTGTTTGTACTTTGATGTTCAATATGAGAAGCAGAGAGAAGCAATTTTTTTTTGTGTGCATCTGTCCAGAGGACAGGTCTAGGACTACTAAAATGTGGTAGTAAGAGGGAGGCAGACCAGCTCACTGTAAAGATAAACTTCCTAATAATTAAAATCATCACAAAATGGAGTGGGCTGCCTTAATAGATAGTGAGTTCCCTTTTATTACACACACACACACACACACACACACACACACACATATAAGCAGATGCTGGATGAACATTTACCATGGATATTGTAGAAGGAATTCATGTCTTAGAAGGACCAGCCTAGGTGATTTCTTTGGGGACTTATGATTATAGCAACACTTTTCCTTTGACCAGTTCTTTCTTTTTCATTTATATGTAAAATTAGTGGATTTACTTATATAATCTGATTTGACATTGTATATTCAGATAAAACAGTTAGATGTTCTAGAAATTTGATTTTTTAGCTTCTAATTTAGTCTGTTCATACACAAAAGTCCCCAGAATATTATCAAAAGAGATAATACCCAGCAGATCAATTTGATTTGGACAAAGGTGAGGTGCCTTATGTTATTTCAGTTGGAGAAAACTATTGTTACTGTAATGGGCAGCCTGTACACTCTTGATATATGGAAATGAGAATTGGTTCTAAAAGGTTACTCATTCTTTATTGGAGAAGTGTGTGGATTTTTTTTAAATTAGACAATTGAAAAGGGCAGTGAAATAAACCAGGTTTAAATGTTCTTTTTGCTAGGTCTATCAAGAGTCCAATTACAAGCAAGAGAATTGCTAATATTATTGAACACATGACCTATGAGGTTTATAAATATGCCGCCCGAGGATTGTATGAAGAGCACAAGTTCTTGTTCACCTTGCTGCTTACTCTGAAGATTGATATACAGAGAAACAGAATAAAACATGAAGAGTTTCTCACCCTTATTAAAGGTCAATGCAACAATTACATAGTGGGGGTAGTGGGGATTATTGTGAATGTCCTTGAAAGAATTTTTCTTTTCCTCATATAATTTCCTCTTGTTTTTAGTTTAAGATTTGATGCAATGCAACTTGAGGTGAGCAAAATTGAATTGTGGAATAGTATTCCATTTTAATTATGTCAGAATCATTTGGGAAAATATTTATTTTTTTCATTTAAAAATTATCAGAGTTATTTGTTATTTGAGACTTTTGAACAAATGTTTTATTTTTCTTTACAAGCGGTTATCATTTACATTTTATGGTTGTTGACTTAAAAAAGTAAACTCACAAATAGATGCATTGCTTAATTCTCCAGAGAGGTAATCTCTGATTTTCCTTTTGGGGGGCAGTTTCATAATTATATTTGAATACCATAGGATCAGTATTACAGTCTTAAGGCTAAAAGGAATTTAGTTGGCATCTAACTGAAGCCTTTCATCTTATACAAGTGGAAACTAAGGTCCAGAGAAGTTAAATGGCATTCGCCAAGTCATAGAGTTAGTTACCTACATCTTCCTATTCTAATCCCAGTGCTTTTTTCTACTATATAACCTTTTAAAAAGTTATCTGTGTGGTACACTGCATAGAATTCTGGACTTGGATTCAGGAAGATGTGACTGCTAATCCTTAAATGCTTACTATCTATGTGACCCTGAGCAAGTCCCTGAACCTCTTTCCCTCAGTTTTCTCATCTATACAATGAAGAAAATTGTTCTGAGAATAAGATGAAATAATACATGTAAAGTACTTTGCAAACCTTCAAACACTGTATAAATACTATCACCACCACCACCACCACCATCCTCATTATCATCATTTTTAGAGCTCTTAAAGCCATTTGAAAATAAAATATTTAGGTATTATCTTAAATTCTCTATAGCTTTCATTCCAAAAAAGTGCCTTTTTCAGGATGGAGTAACATGAGAGTCTAAAGTGGCTTTTAAGTAACAGCAGATAGTTGGAGAATTAGCAGAGTGAAATAATTTTCAATAATCATGAGAATTTGACTGCAAATGATTATGAATTTTCATTTTCTTTGTTTATTGTTTGCCCATCAGCAGTCCCTCTAGGCAGGTGTGATGTAATCCGAGTATAGGAAAGATTGAAACATGCGCTATGTAGATTTTTTTTAAATATATGTACTCTTATCAGTTCAACAAGTTTCTAGCAGCTTAGATCAACATTAGTAGCCTTTTGGAGTCTGTCGTATGACTGAGATAGGTAAGGGAGTACAAGGCAGTTCAAAATATATTAAAGAAATGACTGATGTTTGGGATCACATTCTGTACTTTTCTTAAACATTTGAAGTATTTTCCCCCCTCTAGCACTTTGGTTATCACCTGATTATTTTCTTTTTGTGAAGGAGGGGAGAGTTGTCATGGCAATTGCTTGGAAATTTATTTAACTAGCTATCTTACATCTTTAAGTAATGCCTTAAATTGTAACAATTTATTTTGTTAGCATTCCAAAGCTGTTTATTTGAACTGCTTTTAAAACCTCACAAATACCATTTGATTCTGTGGAATATATTGAAGCAAATCTGGAAAAGGGTAATGATTTGGCAACATTCTATCTGGACAAAATAGCTATTTGCTCAATAAATATCTTGAGTATGTACTTAACACATATTAGTTTTTGAGTGTTTCTTAATAATCACAAAATCAGTCTCAGAGCTGGAAGGAACCTCCAAGACATCTAGATTAGCCTATATCTAACCAAGATTCTCCTCCACTCTACCCTCATTAAGACCTATCCTCTTCATAAAGACCTCCAGTGAGCACAGAACTCTCTCTAGAGACATACCATTCTACTCTTGGATAATTCTAATCATTAATAGATTTTTTTTTTTTGTATCAAGCTTATCATGAAAACTCCCCTCCCTGCTCCATACCACCAAGTTTTCCCTTCTCAGGTCTTTCAACTGATCCTTATATAGCATATTCTGCCATTCTCTGACCAGTCTGGTTTTTGTATTAAAAAAATTCAAAGTTGGAGTGACGTCAAAGGCCATCTAGTCTAATTCCTCCTACAACTTATCTGGCATGTGCCCATCCAATGTTTGCCTGAAGACCTCTATTGAGAGAAAACCTATTGTCTCCTAAGAAGGCCCATTTATCCATCTTAAATCTGTGTCTCTGCAGCGTAAACCCATTACTCTTAGTTCTGTGCTTTGGGCCAAGCAGAACAAGGATGAAATCACCATTAAGATAATCTCTCACCTACTCTGCTTTTGGTACAAAGACAGCTCTAGATAGTTGAAGTTCTCCATCACTAAAATATTATGTAGTCATATCATGATTGTGACCTGTTTTCTAAATTGCTTGTCTTGTTTCTTTTTCTATTTAGCTGGTCTATAATATAGCCCATAACATATTATCTCTTCTTTTTTTCTTCCTTCCATTGAACTTCATGAAAATGTTTCTGACATTCCTCTTTCTCACCTTGGTGTGTATATCTCCTCAAAAGAGTATATCTACTTAATACATAAAGCTTCTACAACATTCGACCTTATTATCTGTTCAGAATATTCATTTCCAGATCCATAATCCAGTCAGAGTTTTTATTCCATCAAGTGTCAAAGATACTTGCAAGGTCAATTTTGCATTCATCTCTAGGATATCTAGTTTGCTAAGCCTGTTAGCCATAACTTTTCCCTGTGTATACATCATCAAAAGTGACAGATTTTATTTCTGGATATCTTCTTGCATATTGTTATCTCTTCTGCTATTCTACTTTTTTCACTGTATATACTAACCTCTGAGGTACCAACCTTAGTTTTTTTTTTTTTTATAACAAGTCTTTAGTTTTTTTTTTTATCATGAAACATATCTCATGGGAAATTAAGGTTAGCCTTAGTTTTAATGTATAGATTTTATTTTTTGTAATTAAATTATGTTTTCAATTATTGACTTTTTATTTTTTCTTCTACCTTTCCCCCTTCTAAAAAAGAAAAAGAAAACCCTTTCAAATCTACACACAGTCCAGCAATATACATTCCAATAGTGGCCATGCCTGAAAATGCATCTCATTAGTTCATCACTTCTCTTTCAGGAGATGAGTAGAAGCATGTATCATCCTCTGGAATCAAAATCAATCCTATATTCATCAGACTTTTTATGTCTTTAAAATTATTCATCTTTTACAATGTACTTATAGTACAAATTGTTCTAGTTCTGCTCTTTTCACTCTGCATCAATTTAAGGAAGTTTTTTTGAGGCTTTTCTAAAGCTATTTCTCTTATCATTTTTATAAGATAATATAGTATTACACGGCTTTCATATGTCATAATTTGTTCAGCCATTTCCCATTTGAAAGGAAATCCCTTAATAGGCAGATACAAAAGAGCTGCTATAAATATATTTTTGTGCATAAAGGACCTTTTCCTCTTTCTCTGATCTCTTTCAGACACAGGAGTAGTAGTTGGTATCTCTTGGTCAAATATTAAACAATATAGGGGGCATAGTGACAAATTTCTTTCCCAGAATTCCTGGACCAATTTGTAGCTTTTGTATGCTATTTTCCCCCTTCATTCCCTTTCATTTTAATAGCCTTTTTGATTAGATTCAAAGGCTGTAGCAAATTTATTTTTACTCACTCTTTTTAATTACTTTCCATACCTGACTGAGAGAATTCTCTTCCTCTATTTTAAGCAGAATAATCCAGAAATACAAATCTCATCCTCAGATATTTTCTTAGCTTGTTTTTTTTTACCTGTTATTTACTTTTCTCCTGAAGCCTTACTACCAATCTGCAATAATGATGAAAAAGTGGCCTCCATCCCTGAGGTCTACAGTTTTGTTTTTTTTTTGTTTTTTTTTTTTTTTGCCCTGGATTTCATAATCCTTTGAAATATTCTCTAGATTCTTTCTGGTGTAGGTATCAGCTGAGCCCACATGAATTGCCAGAAATGGGAAGTGATCATTAGGTTTTCCATGTCTCATGAGTTTTTCTGTCATGTCATACAGATACCCTGGGATACAGCAAGTTTCTGTGTTATGCTAGGCTAACAAATAACTGAGCCAGGGAGTCACCGATTACCACTACCCATCTCTTTTTGTCTCTGACAATTACTGTAGAACCATTCACCTGATAGTTTTGCTCAGTATTTTTTTGGAGATCAAGAAGCTACTTCTTCTCTAGATGACACATTCTGTAGAATTTGGACTTTAAGAGAAGAGATGGATTTTAATAGATGAAGATGTGAAGAAAGAATATTCCAGGAATAAGGGGTGGTCTGTAAAAATCCACAGAAATAGGAGAGGACAGTGTGAAATAAGGAACAACTTGGCTGGGAGAAAGAGTGAATGAAGCATAACCTAAAGCTGGATAGATAGGCAAGAGCCAGATTGCTAATGGTCTCAAATATCAGGCTAAGCAATTTATTTTTTTGTCCTATAGGTTTTGGTGAACCATTGGAGATGAGTAGGGGTTAAACATGGTCAGATCTGAGAGCATTAGGAAGCTTAATTTCAAATTTGTATGAAGGATAAATTGGAGAGGAGAGAAATAGGAGGCAGAAGAAAAACAGTTTGGAAGTTCTTAAAGGGGGGAAGGGGAAGAGAGAGACAAAGAAACAGAGGGAGAGACAGAGAGAGAGAGACAGAGAGAGAGAGACAGACAGACAGACAGAGACAGAGTCTGAAAAATGGATGATATTGATAGTGTGGTAGAGTGGTGATATTGGTCAGTCGTTTTCATTCATGTCAAACACTTTGTGACCACATGTGATGTTACTTGGCAGAGATACTAGATTTGCCAGCTAGGTGACACAATGGATAGAGCTTTGGGCCTGGATTTTAGAAGACTTATCTTCCTGCATTCAAATCTGGCCTCAGATACTTCCTAGCTGTGAGCATGGGCAAGTCACGTAACTCTATTTGCCTCAGTTTTCTCATCTGTAAAATGAGGTTGAGAAGGAAATGGGAAACCACTCCAGTTCTTTGCCAAGAAAACTCCAAATGGGGTCACAAAAAGTCAGACAGGACTGAAAATCACTAAACAGTAAAAACAACAGCAATAGAGTGGTGATAGTGAATGGAAATGATAGGACTTCACATTTGATCGGGGAGTGAGGTAGAGAGAAGGGTCAGAGATGATGCCAAGGTTTTAAATTTGGATGACTAGGGAAATGGTGCAGTCACCAATAGAAAGAAGTAAGTTGGTAGGAGGTACAGGTTTAGGGAAGAAGATAATTAGTTTAATTTTGTACACATTGAGTTTTTGGTACCAGTGGGGCATCTGAGTAGAACTAATAACAATGGAAAATATAAGACTCAAATTCAGGAGAGAAATCGGGGCTGAATATATAGATTTGCAATTCATCTACATAGAGGGGATAGTTGAAGTCACAGGAAAGGATGAAATTGTCAATGTCAGTCAACAAGCATTTATTAAATACTTATGTTTTTGGTATTGTTCTAAGTTCAGGGGTTATAAAGAATGGCAAAATATTTGCTTTCAAGGATATTAAATTCTAATGGAAGAGACACCATGCAAATAGCTATGTGCCTATGTATAAACAAAATATTTATAGAGTAAATAGAAGATAACCTGAAAGTAGTTTGGAGAGAAAAGGAGGAGGCCTGCTGCAGAAGGTGAGATTTGTTCTGAATCTTAAAGAAAGCTCGGAGAACTAAGAGGAGGACATGGGAAGGGAGAGTATTCCAAGCATGAGGGACAGCTGGTGCAAATTCATGGAGTTTGAGATTGGGGTGTTGATGAGAAGAACAGCAAAGTAGGCTAATCTAGCTGGATGACAGAATGCATGGAGGGGAGTAAACTAAGTATAAGAAGACTGGAAAAGTGGGAAGAAAGAAATATACTGACTACATTTGTAGAGTAATTTTAAAACTTGCATCTAATACTAATATTAAATACTAATTATTTCATTCATGCCTCTTAACACTCTGTGGTAGCTACAGATATTACTCCCTTTTTACAGATGAAAGAAATGGAATAGGTTAAATGATTTGTTCAAAGTTATATATCTAGAAAACATTTGAGGTAAGATTTGAACTGACAACTTAATTGATATGCACTAAATCTGACACTTTACTCCTCCCTATTGTTTCTGAGAGTGTAAAAGAAAGGACAAGAGGGTCAGTGACAGACTTTCAGGGAATACTTAAAATTGGTAGATGGGTGGAGGAAGATGAACTAACAAGGAGAGGTTTGAATGGTAAGAAGAGGTCTAGGATAGAGCAATGATTCTGAATATGAAAAAGTATTTCTAAAAAGACAGGATGGTCAACAGTGTACATTTTACAGAAAGTTTAAGCATTGGTAGGCTGAAAAATAAAGTATTTTGATTAGAGTGTCAGGGAATTCTAATGCTTTTGACTGACTAAATATTTCTCTGAATTTAGGTAAGGCTGGTATTCCACTTTATTAGATCAGTTTTCATGCTTGGATTAAGACTTGTACAATGAATAAAATACAATTTATTTGGGAGGTATGAAGAGTTAAGTTATACTGTGAATGAAAAATCAGGAGCAATGTCTATGCTTAGTGGGAAAATGTACTTGTACTGAAAGAACATGTATGATAAACTTAGTCAACATGCAGGGAAGGGAAGTAAAATAGCTCACTGAATTTTGGAGCAGGCTTTTTTTGATGGGGTCCCTTACCCACACAGAGCATCACTGACAGCTCTGCTAGATGTTTTTTTTCTTTAATCTTCTGCTTATGTTAACACTGGAAAATCCTTCTTTTCAGTATTGAATAAAAACACTCCAATGTTGTCATTTTACTTTAAACTATTATTAAAAGCAAATTTAAGTTTATATTTATGAAATTCCAAACAATAAAATATTAAGAGAAGAAGACTGGAGAAATTATCTGAATTTTTTAAGTATAGAAAAAAATTTTACACTACTATTTATTCAATTTTATAGGTGGTGCTTCATTGGATCTTAAGGCTTGTCCTCCTAAACCATCTAAATGGATCCTGGATATGACATGGTTGAATTTGGTGGAACTTAGTAAACTTAGACAATTTTCAGATGTCCTTGATCAAGTAGGTAACATATTTAATTAATTTTATGATAATGTGACACTGAGCATTGATATTTAAAGCTCACTGATCATCCATTGGTTGCCACAGTGTTTGGGGAGAAGGAAACATTTCCTATTACCACTTTTATTTTGACATCTATACAACCTTTCCTTTTCAGTGAACTAACCACTACTCCATTTTTACCACTTTGACATGGTAAGGAACTACTCAGCTGGGCCATTTGAGGTTTCTTAATAGAAAAGTTGGTAGATGAAGAGATAAAAAAGATGTCCTGTGTGTCAAGGATCAATGTAGTAAAATGTTAGCATTTTTATTCGCTTTAAATTTCCGTAGTTGTTTGCTAAAGTGATTTAATGAATAGTCTTAAAAATTTAACCAGAAATCTCTATCTTACTGAGACTTGTTTGTCTCTTCTTGTGACTGAGTTGAGCTCCTGTTAAAGCTAGATAAATACAGGTGGATAAATCCATTTTATATACTTTTGTTAAACAATTAAATCTAGTTTCCAAACTGGAGTTTGAACAAAATCAACAAACTTGTGCTCAAAATAACTGCTTTTGGTCAGAATGAAGACCAAGATGTCAGGCACCCTGATTCCTAGGATTGTTATCTAAATAATTTCCCTTCTATCCAAAGGGGAAAAAAAAACACCAAAAACAAAACAAAAACCAAAATCAAAAGGGGGGGAGTATTCCCCAAACACAAGTCTTATACTTGTAATAGATCTAATACACCCAAATGCAGACTGTCACATTATTTGTAACTTGATATTCTTCACCTATAATTGAAATATTTGATGAATTTATGGAATGATTGAAATTGCACTTCTCATCAATATCATTTAGAGAATTTGATTCCATAAGTGGAACAAAAAACCTGGTGAGCATATGGCTATATATGTTACTGACCTTTCTCAAAAGTGCTATTTCAGGTATTTCATACACAGCTTATTTCAGACTCTCCTTGTATATGCAATTTGGCATGAAGGTCCCTAATGATGTCTTCTCCTTGAACCAAATTTTCCCAGGCACAAACCAGCAAGACTGAATCATTATATTTCACAGTAACGAAAGGAATAGCATCTTATAAAGAAACTATCCATAAAACTCAAATTGGATGTTTGCCATCAGGGTAAGCAGTACAGAGAACATGCATACTACACAATTTTTACATATCAGTCAGAAGCAGAACCATTAGAAAAATTTCTTCTAGAACCAACTAATGTTGATTTTTTTAGCTCTAACTTCAGCGGACCCACCAGTCCCAGATAGAGGGACGTATTCATCCTTTTCTACCTTCCATAACTGCTAAAGCCATTACCTGTTGTTTTTTAAACACCCAATAGCACAACACAGAGCCAACTTCACACTTTGGCAGCCTCTTGTTGATTATAGGACCATGTTAACCAAGAGGGGAGGGGTACTATGTGTGAATATGGTAGATATTGAGCTACCATGTTCATATTTTTCTTCTGTATAACTTGTTTTTCCTTTTGAATTCTTGTCATGTCTGCTGCAAGGAAGTTGAGACTTGCATTTGCCAGAAGCAGATTTCACAGTAATGAGGGATTGCCTAGTTGAAGGCCTGTTGTTCCCTTGGGTATATTACCAACACCTGACATAACACAAGATTTAATTAATTTAATAGTTCCTGAATTTTTTCAGAGGTTTAAATAAATGTCATTGAATAGAAACTAATGTAGAAAAATGAGAACTTTTTTATATGAAAAGAAAGTAACTGAGCTTCAAAACTCTGCAAGCCTGACTCCAACTACCACCACTGTGGTTTTCCTTATGCACCCTCTTCCTTCTTTACTTTGGTGGCATTCATCTTTGAGTGCCCTGTATTAATTAGTTATCTTAATTTTGCATTTCAAACATGCTGTACTTGTAATGCATTTGCCCTCATTTGTTCCATTTATCTTCTTCCAATAATTCAGTTATTTAGAGTTCTAAGGGACCTCAGAGGACAAGTCCAATCCTCTTATTTTATGGATGGAGAGAACTGAGGTTTGAAGAGGTTAAATAACTCGACCAACATGACATAGCTAGTGAATGTCTAAAATAGGAACTTAATTTACATCTTGTTAACTACAATCCAGTGCTCTAGCCACTACTCCATGTTGTCTCAGTCTTTGTCATTTGGAGAAGTGGTCATTTTTTTTCCTGATCTCAACTTGTCTAAATATGTATATACTAAGATTTTCCTTTTACTCAAATACTCACCAAAGGCATTTACCCTTTGAATTTATGCCTTTTTGTATACTATATATATTCATTCACTCCATCTTCAGTTGTCTAGCCTTGTGACTTTTTCTAACTTGGACTGTTAGGGGCCAAAAGATATGGAGAGTATTTGTTGGATATCTGTATGTTGTTTAAACATGGGTACTCTGACAATCCTGTTTCAGTCAATAACATTTATTAATCACCTACCATGTACCAGATACTATCCTGAGTTCTGGAAACACAAAGAAATACAAAAGACAGACCCCACTCTCAATGAACTCACAATCTAAAGGGGAAGACAACAGACAGACAAATATGTATAAACAAGATATATACAAAATAAATTGGAAATAATCAACAGAAGGAAGGCACCAGGATTAAGAGGATATAGGAAAAAGCTTCTTGTAATAGATGGGGCTGTAGCTGGGACTTGAAGGAAACCAGGGAATCCAGGAGCTTAAAATGAGGAGGGAAAGCATTGCAGGCATGGGGGACAGCCAGTGAAAATGATTGGATTTTGGAGATGTAGTGTTTATGCAAGTAACTGCAAGGAGGCCAGTGTCACTGGATCACAGTATATGTGGGAGTAGGATATAAGAAGACTGGAAACGTAGAATTCAGCCAGGTTATGAATGACTTTGAAAGCAAATTGAAGGATTTTATATTTGATCTTAGAATCGATGGGGAGCCACTAGAGTTTGTTAAATAGGGAAAGAGGTGACATAGTCATACCTGCACTTTAGGAAAGTCAATTTGACAACTGAGTGGAGGATGGACAAGTGGAGAAAGATTTAAGGCATGGAGATCAACCAATAGCCTATAGTAATATTTCAAGCATGTAATAATGAAGACGTCTATGAAGAGGGTAGTGACAATGTCAAGGGAGAGAAGGGAACATATGCAAGAGATGATATAAAGGTAAACTCAATAGGTCTGCAAAATAGATTGGATATAGGGAGTAAGAGACAGTGAGGAATTATGAGTGACATGTTGCAAGCCTAGGTGACTGGAAGGATGATGATAATCTTCTTAGTAACAGAAAAGTTAGGAAGAGGACGTAATATTAGGGAAAATGTAATGAGCTTATTTTTTGATGTTCAATTTGAGATATGTATTGGAAAACCAATATAAGATAGTAGGCAGTTAGAGATTGAGAGTGCAGGGGAGAAGAGAGGTTAAGGTTGGAAAAGTAGATCTAAGAATCATCAGCATAGAGATGATAACTGATTCCATGGGAACTAATGAGATCTCCAAGCAAAATGGTAATAGAGGGAGAAGCAAAAAGGACCTAGGATATAGCATGGAGTGGAGAGGTGGGATACCATCATTAAATAGGCATGACCTGGATGAAGATCTAACAAAGGAAACTGAGGAGCAATTAGACAAATAAAGGAGAACCAATAATGAATGGTGTTATGAAAATCTAAAGGGAGTATAAAGGAGAAGAGGGGGGTGGATAGTGTCAGAAGCTGCAAAGAGGTGAAGAAGAATGAAGATTGAGAAAAGGCCATTGGATTTGGTAATTACAAGATCATTGGTAGAGAGAAGTGCCAATTGAATGATGAAGTCAGATGCCAGACTGTAGAATATCAAGATAATGGCAAAAGGATAGAAAGTAGAGACAGCAATTGTAGATAACCTTCTCAATTATTTTACCATAATAATGCATTTATAACTTTCTTTTATTTGTGTTGAGCAAATAAGAATTCTTATGACTGAATTGCAAAAATTATTTATCAGTTAGTTTTGTTCTCTTTGAAGTGCATACTTAAAAAAAGCACAGGAAATGTGAGGATAAATACATAGAATTTGCCTTGTCATGTGTTAACACAGCTTGTGTCAAGAGTCAATCTTATTTGATTTTTAACTTTGCTCTCACTCTTTAGCATGCAAATATAAAGTTTAACAAAAAGGGAAAAAAGAGGTCAAGTCCACAAATATTTAAGTAGTCCAGAGCCTCTGATGAAAAAAGATTTTACGATGTGTTATAGCCTGATTTTCATGTGGTGTGACAGTTTTTTTAATCTCTTGGTATTTTAAGATTTCAAGAAATGAGAAAATGTGGAAAACTTGGTTTGATAAGGAAAATCCTGAAGAGGAACCTGCTCCAAATGCCTATGATCAATCTCTGGACTGCTTTCGACGTCTCTTGCTTATTAGGTCCTGGTGTCCTGACAGAACCATTGCACAGGTAAATTATAGAATAAGAGTGTTTTAGAGAGGAGAGTTATCTTAGACATAATCTATTTTAAACTCTTCATGAGTTTATGCCTTCATGAGGCATGAGGAAAATGAATAACTTTTAAAAACTCAACTGCATTTCAAATGTAATAATACATGTTATATGTTAATTTCAATGAGATCCTCACTACATCCAAGAATGCTGTACTTGGAGTCAACAGGTCTAGGCTCAAATCTTGCCTTTTCTCTTGTAACCATATATTATTATTGTCTTTTTAAAAAGTTTGACTTCCTATTCATATATTCTGTCAGTCATCAGTCAGTAGTGCCTAGTAAGTGTCAGTCACTGTGCTAAGTATTGGGGTTACAAAGTAAAGCAAAAGATAGTTCCTGCCTTCAAGTAGCTCACAGTCTATTGGGGGGGTAGAAAACATATATAAAAAAGAAGTAAAAAGGTAGGATGGAAGTGGAGGAAGGGATTATACTCATGCTTGGGAAGGCAATGATGAAGACCTACAACAAGTTGGGAAACAATGAGATGGCTCTCTGGATGCCTTCCTTAAACAAAGGATCTTGGAGGAGTTCTTTGATGTCTACCCAACTCCCTCTCCAATCAGAAGAAGGAAAGGTGCCATGGGCAGGCATGCTGAGGAGGTGTGAGTTTCAAATAAGCACAAAGGATCTCAGCACAAGAAAGGGCCTAAAAGCTTCTAACACTTAAAAGTATACTCAGGCTTGGGGACATATTCTACTGTGGTGATTTTTTTTAGTGCTTTTCCATTTTGCTAATAGTATAAAGTTAATGAGTTGGTGAGTAGGATCACAGAGTAGAAACATGACATAACATGTAAAGAGTTTTGTAAACCTTATAGCATTATAAAAGTCATCTATTAAATTTTGGGCAAGAGTATGCTATAAAGGCCCTCAAGCCTACAGCTTTCACTTAGGAAAATTAGCATTCTGGGTGGCCAGAAAGTATGTTGGTCTTAAGGATTTTTAAATTTATTATGTTTGAATCAGTATGTTAATGTCTTAAGAATCTTGCTTCATGAAATCTTTCTGAGGCCTGTAGACAAGACTTGATATCATAGAAGTTTGTTTGCCTCCAAGAAGCTGGTTGGTTAATGCTTATACAAGTTAGTAATTTGAGGATTTTTTAAAATAAAGCACAGTACAATAGTAATAAGAGCTCACCAAGGCATGTAGAAAGATCTGTTATTGGAATTCTGCAGAGAGCTTGGTTGTAATTGAGTGCCAAAGTACAATGGAATAGGTATCTCATAATTCAGTAGATCATTCCTCAATAAGGGAATAATATATTATCTGTTACTTATTATCTCAATAGTCATAGAAAATTCATTTCATTTTTCCAGGCCTAAATTTTTCTTATCTGTTACATGACAGGGTTGAACTTCACTAGGTGATTTCTAAAGTCCCTTCCAGTTCTAAATACCCTGAGCCCCATGATCTCAACATCCTAAATTCTTGTTTTACCTTTCTTCTTGTCATTATTTAGACAATATTTATTTCCTAACATCCTCAGCATTATTATTATTTTCTCCAAATAAGTCCCAACCAGCTCATTGTCCTCTAAGGAGAGTAAAGAAGTTGTGGTGCCATTGGGGTACAATACAATACAAGTACTTGGATGGTGCCATTAGGGTACAAGCAATACTTTAATAGCAAACTGTCTTTATTTTCAAAAAGTCAAAGTTTTTTTTAAAATTATAACTCTATTACCATTTACCTGTGTTTGATTTGGAGTTAAAAACTGGTTTCAGTGAAAACACTTCAGTGTCTTTCACCTCTACATATTAATGTCTCAGTTATACTGGAAAATTCACTGTTCTTAAAAGTTCAGTGCTAGTTAAACAGGACATGTTCTCCATTGCATTATCTGAAAGGTGTGAGATAACAAACCCCATTCTTTATTAACCTCATATCTCACATTTTTCTTGCCTCCTTCTGTGTAAACAAACACCATCTTCCAAGCATTATTGCTATGAAATATCGCTTCTGAAACTCTTATACAATATGACATTCTTCTACTGTTTCTTTTTTCAATGATGCCCTTGAGTTCAATGGAAGGTTTTTGTTTGTTTGTTTTACACTAAGCATAGCCATCATTGCTTCTAACAGTTTTTTAGCGTGTTTTGAAAGATCATGTTGAGTAGGAAGTCAGTTCAGGTCAGAGGGATTTGTTAGTTTTCAAATATGTATTAGGTACCAAATGTTTATGTATGTTTATACCATTAAGACTGAATATTAGGGATATGTATAGGAGGAAAAATTAAATTCAAAGCGGAGCAAAAGTCACTAGGCAAACGGGAAAAATAATGAGTGAAAAAAGCATGGGAGAAAGGGAAGAAGAAAAGAAAACAAAAGTTGAGAAAGGCCAAAAATGATTATAGGGATTATGTTGCTTTGAAGTCAAATGCAGTTTTATTAGTGTTTATTAATGTTAATGCTCCAGGCAAATTTCTAAGAAAATATGGTGTTTTGTACAATACATGTATAAACTAAATGAACATTGAGTTATCAAAATTTCAAAGGGAATTGCTTTGGAAAGTCAAGAATTCTAATATGAAAGCATGATCTTCACCATTTGAAACTCTTTAGACATAGAAAAGTTATTTAGAGGTCTCTGGATAGATATAGTACCAGAAGGGTTAATGAGAAGAACATAATTTATTTAAGTCAATGCTTATATTTTCTTAGCATGGTGCTTGGCATATAGTAAATGTTTAATAAATGCTTTTTCTTTTTTTCTTAATTTCTTTTTTTCTAGTTTTCGATTTTTACTTTCATAAGCTTTTGAGTTTAAAATTTTCTCCCCCTCCCTCCCAAGCTCCTTCCCCAAGATTGCATGCAATTTGATATAGGCTCTACATATACATTCCTATTAAACATATTTTTACATTAGCCATGTTGTAAAGAAGAATTAGAACCAATAGGAGCAACCACAAGAAAAAAAGGAACAAAACAAAATAGAAGAAAAAAAGAGCAAATAGTATGCTTCGATCTGCATTCAAACTCCATAGTTCTTTCTCTGGATGTGGATAGTATCTTCCATCATGAGACTTTTGGAGATGTGTTGGATCCTTGCATTGCTTAATTGCTTTTTCATCCATTAGGTTATAGATATTGGAAATAGAAGTGGTAGAAGTCCATGGGAATTACTAGGTGGAATAATGATTATTAGTAAATTCTAACTGGAACAATGAAGATTTTGTATATAATGTACATACATACATATATGTATAAGGAATATACTACTTAGAGAAACTAAAAAAAAAGATTTTCAAAACTGTACTGCATTATTACATGTACACACAATCATTTAAAATATATTCCTGATAATGGAATTTTCTTTAGGAAAATCATTCTCCATTTTGTTACCTTGTATATTTCATTATGCTTTGTTTTCTTTAGGCCCGTAAATATGTCATGGACACTATGGGAGAAAAATATGCAGAAGGAGTTATCCTAGATTTGGAGAAGACATGGGAAGAATCAGATCCACGAACTCCACTAATCTGTTTTCTGTCTATGGGCTCTGATCCTACTGATTCCATCATTGCGTTGGGAAAAAGATTGAAAATAGAAACACGCTATGTGTCTATGGGTCAAGGTCAAGAAGTTCATGCACGTAAGCTTTTACAGCAGACCATGGCAAATGTAAGGAAACTACAAAAACTTTAATTTGGTATTAGTTTTTATTCAAAATTGAGTAACTATGAACACAAAAATGTATAAAGTCTTATGATTTGTTAATGTTACTATTATGAACCTTAGATGTCTATCTATCTATATTTGAGCATTTTTGGAAAAGGCTCTAAGACAAGTACTCTCAGTTCATTTTCAATGTTAGAATGAAATGAGGTGCCTACAAGTCAGTGAATATTTAATAAAAAGTTTAATTTACCATAACACAGCAAGATATGTAACAAGAAAACCTGGCAATTTGCTTCTCTGGACACCCTCCCCCGACCCGCCTTCCATCTCCATATGCAAATACATCTAGTTTTCCAGGCAATACATAGTGAAATATATGGTAACTTTTATGGTCTTTAGAAATCCATCAATTAGGACAGGCCCCAATTGCCTATGCTTGGGAATTTTTATACCATTAGTTAACAAGGAAACTGTATTGAGGAAATAAGGCATAATCAGTTACTGGAGATAGCTTTTTATTCTTTTAGAGAATGCTGTTGTTGTTCAGTCATTTCAGTTGGGTCTGACCCTTCCTGACCCCATTTGCAGTTTTCTTGGCAAAGATACTAGAGTGGTTTGCCATTTCCTTCTCTAGTTCATTTTAGATAAGGAAACAGAAACAAACAGGGCTAAGTGACTTTCCCAGGGTCACATAGCTAGTAAGTGCTGAGACCACATTTGAATTCAGGTCTTCCTGACTCCATGCCCAGTACTCTATTCACTATGCCACTTAACTGGCCTTTAGGTAATGCTAATCCCTCCTAAAGGAGGGAAGGAGGATGGGCATAGGCCTAATCCATGTTTTGAGCAGGTAGAAAGAAGCTGCTATCAGAAATACCCAAATAGAGGTATATAATATTGTTATCCACCAATTCATATTTTTATGTTTCATTCTTCCAGAAAAAAAATCTGTTTAAAACACATGCTTTAAAATATTTTACTGTTTAGAAGATGTCTATAATGGAAGTAAGTATGTAGAATTAAAAATACCATTTATATGATTGAACAATGAAAAATCTCTATATTCTTTATCCAACACCTTGCTGAAGATCTTTCTATTACTTGACCTTTAGTACTGTCAGTGATACACTGAACTTGGGAAAATGAAAATAAGTAACAATATATATTCAATTAATCTTTTCTGTGACTACAGAGATATTGACAGTGTGTCTCTTTGGGCATAGATAAGAAACACAGAATTTCAAAGGAGGAAGAATCTTCAGAGGTTATATAGACCAACTCATACCAGAACAAGAATATCCTCTATAATATCTCCAACAAATGGTCATCCAGTCTTTGTTTGAAAACCTCTATTTAGGAAGAACTTACTCTAGAGATGTCTCATTTAATTTTGAAATAGTTCTGAATATTAGGAAATTTTTCCCTGTATCAAGCTGATATCTATCTGCAACTTCTATCCATTGTTCCCAGTTTTTAAAGATCAATACTGAGTAAATTTAATCTGATAATGGAAGGCATTTAGCAATCATGGGAATTATGAAAGACCCCCTACAGAGAGGATTTCTTTTTGAGTTAAGTCTTAAAGGATTTAAGGCAACTAAAATGGAGAGGAAAGTGGATAGAACATTCCAGGAATAAAGGATAGTCAATACAAAAGTGCAGAGATGGGAATTGGAGTATTGTGTTTGAAGGATTATAAGTCAGCTTAGCTGGATGCTAGAGTGCATACAATGTAAAAAGAATGGAAAATTAGGAAGAGAACAGGTTATGAAAATATTTAAATGACAAACAGAGAACTTCATGGTTGATCCTGAAGGAAATAAGAGGCTACTGAAGCTCATGAAAGAGGGAATTAATATGATCAGACCTATGGTTTAGTGACTGGATTTAAGAGGCAAAAGATGAGTGAAGGTATAGAGAGGTTTTCATCTATGGAATAGAGAAAATGATTTCATTAATAATGGATGACTTCAATATTTTTTCAGTAAAGTAGTAGGTGAGGTCATTTGTTGAGAATCAAAGATTTGGGGGGTAGCCATTGTGAAGAGTTTTAAAAGAGAGTTAATCAGAGTTGAAAAAGAAGATTGTTATGTAATAGGGCTAAGTTGAGGTAGGACACGGGGACAAGGTATTCAAAGGTAGCAGACAGTATATAGTCTACACAACTTAATCAAGTTAATCAACAGTTAAGGTCAAGACTGTGAAGAGAGGAAAGGAAGAATGTATGGTGTGGTTTGCGAAAATAAACAGCAGCTTTGGAAAAACTGATTAATAAGAAGGGATAAAAGAACAGGAGATTATGATCAGGAAGAGAAATTCAGAATTAAAGATCATGGAGGTGCCACAGTTACACATGATCAATGGTATAATTTGGTGGATGGCTGAAGTAGGTTAATAAAGATTCAGTTCTTGGGAGATGAAAATGTTGATCAACTGGGAGGCTAAAGGGTTTCCTTTTGTTATATGCCTTTTAAGAATATAAGTTGCTTTTTGAAGTCCTTGTTCATCCACAAATAAGTCTCATTCAGATCTCTATTCAGTTTCAGAATTGTTTGTGTTTTTTGAATTTCCTTCTTTTGAGGTTTCCATCCCTCTTGGACAGTTCTTTCCACAATTATCCAGAAGTGTTGAAAACTCATAAAGAATTGAAAGTTTCTGAGTATACCTGCAAAAACAAAACCAAAACAAAAAAACAAACAAACAAACAAACTAAGAGTTAAAGATAACAAAGATGGAAATGGATACATTGGAACTGGTTAATTTTTAGCAACTAAACCACTTTTATTATCAACTGATAGCTGTGAAATATAAACACTGTCATTATGAAAGGCAAAATTTTGAAAATATTAAAGAAAAGATTATAAAAAAAGCAGATAATGAGATTACAAGCTCCTTGAGGACAGGGAATATATTGAATTTTTTATCCCCCATAGACTATAGCAAATGTTCAGTGAATATTTGTAGATTTGGAAGAAAAGAGAAAGAACAATGGCAGAAAATAGAGATTTTGGAGGAAAGTGTCTATGGGTGGTAAAAATTGCAGAGCTGAGATCATTAGAAAGGAACAAAAATAGAAAAATAGAAAGAGCAAAGCAAGCATATTAATCTTGGGATATTTAGTCAAGGATACACTGTACCTTCACACTTCTATAGGCTTCAAAGGCACTGTTATTAATGTGTATAGTATAGTACTTGGTGTTCACAAAGATACCTAGCCTATGTGGTCTAGTATAAAGGCAACTGGGCTTCCAATCACAAAACCTGGGTTGTTCATGTCACTTATTTTTTCTCATTTTCTTTTGCTTACTGAACATGGCCAATAATAATGCATTATCTACCTCAAAAGTTGAGGAAAGTTCTTTAAAAACAAAAATGTTATATAAATATGGAAATTATTATTGCTAAGGGTTAAAATATATTCATTATGTCTTGTTTACTAAATAGAGAAGGGTGGTTTTCATATATTTTAGCAACATTTCCTCCCAAAAATAATGCTTAAAATATTGACCTTAATTATCTGGAGAATTTATTAAAAGAGCACCAAAATCCACAACCATTCTAGATTAAGGGAGCTAGTCCCACACTTCAAATGAGAAATAACTAGCAATGAGGGTGCACCTGTTTAATTTGGGTATAAAGTGAGCACGTACCCCTTTGATTTGATCTCAGCCTCATGCAGCAAAATATAGAACTAAAATTGGAATCATAATCAAAGATATTTTTTAACCTTCCAGTTTTATATTTAGCTTTTAATTGCAGATTAAATGAAATATCTTCTCATTATTGGCATGCTTGTGATTTGTCCCAATAATTAGTGTTTTTAATAGCATCTGCATTGAAAGCGTTGTTATAGCATGGCAGAATCAGCCAATAAGTGGTAGCAACTCTAGTGCAGTCTAGCCATCATTAGGGAAATTAAACATCTAAAATGGAGTGTGGACATCCCAAAGGAGCAAAAGGATCTCAGGGTATCATGAAGTTATGCAGAAACTTGATGAGTTCTACATAAGAAAAAATCAAGATAAAATATTTTGCCAAAGAGAAGAAATTGGTCAGAGACTTTGGAGTTTAGGATGTATGTTCTTAGCCTGAGTGAAATCTCCTATTTAGAGTGAGAAAGGACTCAACTCTATTTAAGATTCCTAAGTTAGGATATCACTGGATAATAATCTCTCACAAGGCAAAAGATGGGTAGGTTTTCAGGTGGTATGGATGTGAATATATCCATACATAAATGTATGTATATATGTAAACATACATACATATATGAATATACACACATACATATACACATATATGTATACACACACACACACATATATGAAATGGTGATATTTGTTTTTTGATATAAAAGAAATTTTCTTGAAATACAGTACATTTCATGTCCAAAAATAAATTGGGCATATACTGTGTGCCAGGAATTAGATTAGGCACTAGGTATTTAAAAAATGAAATTGCCCTTTATATCAATATAAGGCAATATATAATACATCTAGGTGGCTCTGTGGATAGAGTATGGGGCCTGTAATCAGGAAGACTTCAGTTTAAATTTGACCTCAGACACTTGCTGTATAATCCTGGGCAAGTCACTTAACCCTGTTGGCCTCATTTTCCTCATCTGTAAAATGAGCTGGAGAAGAAAATGGCAAACCACTCCAGTGTCTTTGCCAAGAAAATTCCAAATAGAGTCACAAAGAGTCTGAAGTGACTGAAATAGCTGAACAACAAAGGAAATATATCCAAGTGAATCTAATGTCTACTTTACTCTTTTAGAGAAATTTTAACTTAGGTAGCTAGGTGGCATAGTGGATAGAGTTTGAGGCTTGGAGTCAGGAAGACTCATCTCCTTAAGTTTAAATTTGGTCTCAGACCCTTATTAGTTGTATGACCCTGGGCAAGTCACCTAACCCTTTTTTGCCTCAGTTTCCTCATCTACAAAATGAGCTGGAGAAGGAAATGGCAAACCACTCCAGTATCTCTGCCAAGAGAACCCCAAATGGGGTCATGAAGAGCTGGACAGAGTAAAAATAACTGAACAACAATAGTGCCTGCTGTTGAACATTGTATTAGGGCCCTAGGTATGTATCTCCTGGGTAGTATATTGTACCAGGGTTCTCTCTAAGGGGAAGTTATCTGAAATTTAGTCCTTGTTCACATAGGCCTTGGAACCTAGTAGGTAGATAAGACACAGCACAGATTACATTAGAGAATTGTAAAACAAATTGTTATGTAAATTCTGGGGAGGAAAGATTTCTGAGGAAGTTGATTTGGGGGAAAAAGGGAAGCTTTTCTGAGGAAGCCACATTTTATTTGGATTTAAAAGGATAAAAAAAGCTTTCCATGGGGTTAGGAGATATGGCTTTCCATACATGTGGTAAAGCGTTGGTAAAGATATGTAGAGAATAGTGTGTATCTGGGAATACACACTGGAAATAGAGAATAGAAAAAGTCTAGTTTGACTGGAGCAAAGCTTCTAGGTGGTTCAGTGGACAGGAGTAAGGAAGACTTGAGATCAAATATGATGCTGGGCAAATCATTTAACTTCTATCTGCCTCAGTTTCTTTAACTGTAAAATGGGATAATAATAGCACTTACCTGCTGGGTTTTTGTGAGGATCTAATAAGATATATGTAAAGTTATATTAGCACAATGCCTGGCATATAGTAAGTGCTTATGTCTCTTTGTACCCTCTAGCTCCCCTCTCCTACCTCTCTCCCTGACTTTAAAGTTAGAAAGGGAAGGAAGAGCTGGGTCCAGAAGGCTTTAAATGCCAGGTAAAGAAATTTAAACTTTATTCAATAGATAATAGGAAGCCACTGCAGGTAAGTTTTCTTTATAGACCCACTCAATATGCTATGTGGTTATACTCATGTGTTCATGATTAAAACATCAATCCATACTTAGAGATATGGGATATGCTAAAAAAAAAAGGCAAATGTTAATATTTACTTAAGTGTGGAGAGTATTTGCATCTTTTTAATATAGATTGAACCATATAAATCTTTGTTTAAATAGGTCAGTTGTAAGTATTTTTGCATATGTAACATACAAAATCTTATTACTTTTAATGACACAGTCCAAATCTCTTCCATGGCACAATTCAAAACAGAAGTTCTGTCCTTCAAAATGATTTTAATGAATCACAAGGTCATCTCATCCTATTCCACATTCTTTTATTTTGATGTCTTTCCTCATGTTTATTAGTTATTTTCGTGATATATTGAGATGAGACCTTAGCCATCATTAAGTCCAACCTGCTCATTCCATAGATAAAGAAATTAAGGCCCAGAGGGAAAAAGTGAATCATGTCACATAGATATCAATAGCAGAGCCAGTATTTAAACCTAGGGTTTCTGGCCTAATTTTCTATATTTTCTAATAGCTATACACTTGGCATTCTAGTTTACTATTAAGATTGATATTAAAAAAAATAGAAAATTGGGGGCAGAGTCAAGATGGCAGAGTGAAAGCAGTGACTTGCATGAGCTCTCCTCCACACTCCTCCAAATACCTGTAAAAATGGCTCTAAACAAATCCTAGAGCAGCAGAACCCCCAAAAAGAGAGAGTAAAATAAATTTCCAGCCCAAGACAACCTGGATGGTTGATGGGAAAGGTCTATTGTGCCAGGGTGGGAGAGGAACGCAGTTCAGCGTGGGCCGCCCAGGCTGCACAGGCAAAGACCAGGCCTCAGTGAACCTGGAGCAGTCCTCAGAAGGCTGACTCCACAGGCAGCTGTGGCGGTTTCCAGACTTCTCAACCCACAAACCCCAAAGACAACTTAGAAGGTCAGTAGGAAAGATTTGTCTGACCACAGTGAGAGAGGAGATCCATCAAGTCCCAGTCCTAGCACAGCCCCTGGGTGGCGGCTGATTCTGGAGCTCCCTGCCCACAGTTGGAGGAGGAATCTGGTGGCTGATCAGAGGGGGATTGCAGGGATATCTTTGCTGGTGCTGAGGCAGGAATCTCTTACTTTGTCTCTGCTTGGATCTGGGTCACGGCTCTGGGTGGCGATGCAGGGGTGAGGAGGAAAGCTGACATGGTGCAGCTTGTGGTGGCAGTGGAGAGGGAATCCTCCTCACAGGTCCAAGGCAGAAAAGAGTGCTTGTGGTCACCCATAGGCCAGAGCACAGGCCAGGAAAGGAGTAAACACCTTGCCCTTGATCATACCACCTTGGATGAACTGATCCCTAGAAGTATCTCTGAAAATAGTGGCACAAAGCCTCCAAGAAAAAAATATGAATCAGTCATAGGCTGTAGAAGAGCTCAAAAAGAATTTTGAGAAGCAAGTAAGAGAAGTAGAGGAAAAACTGGGAAGAGAGATGAGAGTGATGCAAGAAAACCATGAAAAACAAGTCAGCAGCTTGCTAAAGGAGACCCAAAAAAATACTGAAGAAAATAACACCTGAAAAAATAGACTAACCCAAATGGCAAAAGAGGTCCAAAAGGCCAATGAGGAGAAGAATGTCTTAAAAAACAGAATTGGCTAAATGGAAAAGGAAGTTCAAAAGCTCACTGAAGAAAATACCTTTGAAAAATAGAATGGGGGCAGGTAGGTGGTGCAGTAGATAGAGCTCCAGCCTTGGAGTCAGGAGGACCTGAGTTCAAACGTGGCCTCAGACACTTGACACTGACTAGTTGTGTGACCCTAGGCAAGTCATTTAACCCTGATTGCCTCACCAAAAAAACCAAAAACAAAAAAAATATAATGGAACAAATAGAAGCTAATGACTTTATGAGAAATCAAGAAATTGTAATAGAAAACCAAAAGGATGAAAAAATAGAAGACAATGTGAACTATCTCATTGGAAAAACAACTGAACTGGAAAATAGATCCAGGAGAGATAAATTAAAAAAAAATTATTGGACTACCTGAAAGCCGTGATCAAAAAAAAGAGCCTACACATCATCTTTCAAGAAATTATCAAGGAAAATTGCTCTGATATTCTAGAACCAGAGGGTAAAATAGAAATTGAAAGAATCCACCAATCACCTCCTGAAGGAGATCCCCAAAGGAAAACTCTTAGGATTAGTATAGCCAAATTCCAGAGTTCCGAGGATAAGGAGAAAATATTGCAAGCAGCCAGAAAGAAACAATTCAAGTATTGTGGAAACGCAATCAGAATAACATAAGATTTAGCAGCTTCTATGTTAAGGGACCAGAGTGCATGGAATATAATATTCTGGAGGGCAAAGGAGATGGAATTACAACCAAGAATCACCTACCCAGCAAAACTGAGTATAATCCTTCAGGGGAAAAATGGACATTCAGTGAAAAAGAGGACTTTGAAGCATTCTCGATGAAAAGATCAGAGCTGAATAGAAAATTTGACTTTCAAATACAACACTCAAGGGAAGCATGAAAAGATAAACAGGAAAGAGAAATCATAAGAGACTTATTACAGTTGAACTGTTTACATTCCTACAGGGAAAGATATTTGTAACTCACGAGACCTTTGCCAATATTAGGGTAGTTGGAGGGAAAAAATTATATGTGTAGATAGATAGATAGATAGACAGACAGACAGACAGACAGAGGGCATAGGGTGAGTTGAAGATGAAGGGGTGATAGCTAAAAGTAAAGTTAAGAGGTGAGAGAGGTTTACACTGGGAGAAGGAGAAATTATCTCACATAAAACAGGCAAGAAAAAGCTTGTACAGTGGAGGGGAAGTGGGAGAAGGTGAGAGGAAATGAGTGAATCTTATTCTCATCGGAATTGGCTTCAGGAGGGAATAACATTCATACTCAATTGGGTATGGAAATCTATCTTATCCCACAGAAAAACAGGAGGGAATGGGATAAGAGAGTGGCGTGATGATAGAAGAGAGGGTAGATTGGAGGAGGGGGTAATCAGAAACAAACATTTCTGAGGAGGGGCAGGGTTAAAAGAGAGAAAAGAATAAATGGGGGGTGGGATAGGATGAAAGGGAATATAGTTAGTTTTTTCACATGACTAATATGGTGACTACACATGTATAACATGTATTGAGTTGCTTGCCTCCTCAATGAGGGTGGGTGGGGACGGAGGAATGGAGACATTTTGGAACCTAACGTTTCAAAAACAAATGTTAAAAAGTATTTTCACATGCAACTGAGAAATAAGATATACAGGTAATGGGATATAGAAATCTGTCCTGCTCTACAGGAAAATAGAAGGGGAAGGGAATAAGAGGCGGGTGTGATAGAAGGGAGGGCAGATTAGGGTAAGGGGTAAGCAGAATGCATGCTTTCTTGGGGTGGGGGGAGGATTGAGATGGGGAGAAAATTTGGAACTCAAAATCTTGTGAAAGTGAATGTTGAAAACTAAAAATAAATAAATTAATAAATGTTTCATATAAAAAATTTAAAAAAAAACCCAAAATTGTCTTAAATTGTGTCTCTATTTTTTCTGTTGTTCTTAGAGCTATTGCTTGTTAAATTCTAATCACTTTATATGAACCTTACGAGTGTTAATCTATGTGCATAAGGAAACAAACAATTTTTCTTTTCATCTGCTTGATGTAGGGAGGATGGGCACTTCTGCAGAATTGCCATCTGGGCCTGGATTTCTTGGATGAGCTGATGGATATAATAATAGAAACAGATACTGTACATGATGCCTTCCGCCTCTGGATGACCACTGAGGTCCACAAGCAGTTCCCCATTACCCTTCTTCAAATGTCCATTAAATTTGCCAACGAGCCTCCACAGGGACTCAGGGCGGGTTTGAAAAGAACCTATGGAGGTGTGTGAAACTTTACATGGGAGATGGAAGTGTTATTTACTTGGCTATTATATTCCTAAAAAAATTTTTTTAAGGAAGTTTTCTTGTTTAACCAACAGAAAAGGAGGTAATGATCAAAAGTAAATGTTGTAGTAATGATTAAAAATAGTAAGTCTCAATTCTTCTATTTCCTTTCTCCCTATGTTGGTACTCTTCAGTTTTCCAATTTGACATCTCTTTTTTGTATTAATCTTTGAATAATGACAAATTGCTGCCCCTGTGTACTATTCAACTATACACATTTCTAGTCACTTAACTACATTAAGATAGGACTTATTCCTCTTCTAAGAGGCAAGGGAAATAATAATAATATTATATAATAAGGGAAATAAGAAATTTTGTCTTGTGAGTGGTATTGTTTTAAAATAAGCCTCAATATGCATAAACTCACACACATATATACATATACACATGTACATGCACATATATATATACACACACATACACATGTGCACACACACACACATATATATATTACATATAACTCATAAGACATATTGAGAGGTAGTTCTTTCTTCCTCTTTGCTTAGCCATATCCATCCCTGCCTTCAAAGTCTTATTTAAAAAAAGAAGTCTTTGTCAACTTTTTTTCCTGATTAATCCAAACTACCTCTGTGAATTTTAGTATCAAGTTTATTTATTCATTGCATTTAGTGAAACTTAAATGAAGAATATTGAAAATGCATAATGATTTTTATCCATTTGGCCATGACAGGTGTTAGCCAAGATCTCCTGGATGTAAGTAATATGGCTCAATGGAAACCGATGTTATATGCTGTGGCTTTCCTGCATTCCACAGTCCAAGAGAGACGCAAGTTTGGCCCACTGGGGTGGAACATCCCCTATGAATTCAATCAGGCTGACTTTAATGCCACTATGCAGTTCATCCAAAACCATTTAGATGACATGGATATCAAAAAGGTATTGCACTTAATGCAATTTCATGTCATTTCTGAAATATACACTTGGGGTTTTAAGATGACTTGACTCCCTTATGTCAGGGTTAAATCATCTAATAGTGGTCATAGTCTTTGTGCTTGAAAAAAATGTTATCTGTGAGTGATTGTGCCTTGAGTTGCCTATTTGCCACTTCTTTTGAGGAAAAATGTGGACAATTTTCTCTTCTTTCTCTCTCTTTTTCTTTCCTGAAGCAAAGTTGAATTTATGAAGACAGCTACATGGGAAGGCTTCTCTGAAGATTTTTTTCTCCCTAAAAGTCCTAGAAAATGAAAATGAAATTCTGGGTTGCTTCAAAAGCTTATAAATGAGTGTGTTTTCATATCTGCCTTTCATCTACCTATAGAAACCAAAACTTGTTATATGAATCTGCTAAATAGCAGTTACCTTGAAACCTTAAAATAATAAAAATAGTAATTTGAGTGGTTCTTTTGTTTGTTTTATTACCATTCTTTATTTTTAATTATGTATATAAAAGAAAATAACCAATTTTTCAAAAAAAATCTGTAGATGAATCTTGTAACTCAGTTTTGATTTCAACCTCTGAGAGTTTAGAAGTTATTTAGTAAATTGGTGCCACCTCTCTTGATGACAAGGGCATATAGGCCCTGATGTTTTAAGGAAATATAATATACCCAAATATTTGAAAGGTACATGGATTTTGAGTTAGGAAGACCTGGATTAAATGCTGCCTCAGACACTTCTTAGCTATATGACCCTGGGAAAGTCATTAAATCTTCTCTTCCTTATCAGTAAAATGAGGGAGTTAAATTCCATAGCCTCTAAGGTCTCTTCTATCTTTTGATTTTTGATCCTATACATTCCAAAATATAAACCTCACATTAAGGACATTCCTTCCTATGACTTGCCTTTTGAACAGTTCTTATTTTAGGGATGTGGTCTAATACACAGCAGTTAATATGTTCTTCTTAGATAATGTGATGCCTTAACCAATATAATGTATGAATTCAAAAAGAGTGGAAGGAGTGACATACTGTGGAGCAATTATTTGTTATTTCCGTGAAATATCATGCTATTCCTTTTTGAAAAAAACAAATATTTAAATAGCATCACAATGTATGCCAGACAGGAGAAATATTATGATGGTCATTGATTTCTTATGATCATTTATTCTGTTCTTTCATCAGGGTGTCTCCTGGAGCACTGTGCGCTACATGATAGGAGAAATCCAATATGGAGGCAGAGTCACAGATGACTATGATAAGCGATTGCTGAACACTTTTGCTAAGGTTTGGTTTAGTGAAAATATGTTTACTACAGATTTCTGCTTTTATAAAGGATACAGTATACCCAAATGCAGCATAGTGGAGAACTATCTTCAGTACATCCAGGTTTGTCACCTTCCAAAGTTTTATACAAAAATCAAACATATATCCACATGGAGAATTTGTTGGTCTTTTTGTTTTCTGCATAAATGTTTTCCTATCTTCCTTTCCATCCAAATTATATGCCTCTGCTTGCTTTTTCTTATTTTGTCCTTTGAGAAATTATTTTCCTTTTCTTTAACATGAAAGAGAAAGAGATAGTGGGAAAATCAGAAGATCATAGATCTAGTACTGAAAGGAATCTCAGAGACTACCAAATCCAATTCTATTTTATAGAAGAGGAAACTTAGATACAGGGAACTTGCCCAAAGACATACTGTTAGTAAGCATCAGGGGTAGAATTAAAACCCTGGGTGACCAATGAGGGTTATGGAAATTTTTTGCTTATGTCCCTTCAGCTACCTTATCATTCACAATGGTGAGTTGATTCTAGCTCAACTTCTTTTGTTTATCTTTTTTCCAGATGAATTTTTCAATTATTTTTCCAGCTCTATAAAATTTTTTTGATAGTTTGACATAGCACTCACTGAATAAGTAAATTAATTTAGATAGAATTGTCATTTTTATTATAGTGGTTCAGTTTACCCATGAACAATTAATATTTTTCCATTTCTTTAAACCTATCTTTATTTGTGTGAAAAGAGCTTTATAATTGCATTCACATAGTTCCTGGGTTTGTTTTAGGGAGGTAGACTCCCATGTATTTTATATTGTCTATATTTATTTCTCTTTCATAAAAATTGTTATTGATATCTTTTGTTTTACATTGTCAAATATTTCCCTTCTACCTCTCCTCCTTTCCTATCTCATTGAGCCACAATTTAAAACAAAGAATATTTTAAAAGAAGGGGAGGAAGAGAAAAAAAAACCACCAGCAAAACCAATCAATATACTGAAAGAAATCTGGCAATATTTGCAATGTTCCACACCCATGGATATCCCCACTTCTGCAAAGGAAAAGGGGGAAGCATCTTCTCATATCTCTTCTTTGGGGGCAAGCTTGTTCTTTGTAATTTTGCAACACTCATATTAGATATTTTGTCAACCTCTTTGATTTTTAAGTGTCTAACCTTGTCTCTGGCTTTTATCCCTGCAAAATCATGAGATACTTAGTCAAATTGTGTTTTAAAATTAATATAAAATTAAGGAGTTATTATTATAACACGTGAAAAGGTGAACCTCTATAGATTTATATTACCTCACCATAGCATTTGACACTATCTTTAGATCTCACTGAAATTACATTTTTTTATCACTTTAGGTAGGGCACAGATCCATTTATGTGCTGCAGAGGCTTTGACACACCCTTTTTTCATCCAGTTCACATCCAGCCAAGGCTTCTTGGAGGGATTATTTTGTTATATACTGAGACTCTGTTACCACACCTTTTTTCTTACAATAGAAACAGTATTTTTTTTTAAAAAAGGTCATGGGGTTGATTGTTCAGATCTACCCTTTTGGAATCTGTTTCCTTAAGCTTTAGCATGGCATATGGGAGACTGACTCTAAGCAAGGATTTCTATGTTATTGAATTATTACTTAACAATTCAATGAATAGTTACTTAAGTCTGTTTACCATCTACTCAGTGTTCAAGGTCTGAATAAACCTACATCAGTGAAAAATTAATCTTCTATATCTATACTCCAAATCTCACTTCTTTGGAATTTGCAGGCCATTTTTTCTTTGTCAGTTAAGCTGGATCATTCACAATTCTTCCCACTCCCTCACCAGTGATACCCAATTAGTTTGCAAATTGTGTTGATTCCACCTCTCCATCTCTAACATCAATTTTTTTGACTCAAATAGCCACTACGCTAGTCCGGGAACTCATTACCTCTTCTCTGTACTATTGCAGTAGCTTCCTAATTAGTCTATGCATACAGTTTCTTCCATTTTTAAAAATCTAAGATCCATGTAATTACCAAAGAAATCATCTTAAAACACATCTGACACTATCACTCTCCTGATCAAGAGACAGGACTCACTGTGTACCTAGCAAACCAAACCATGATCACCATTTCCCCTTAGACCTTGATGGAGACAGTCTTTCGAATATCTATGCTTCTAGGCTATTGTCCATAGCCATGGTTTTGAGAAGCACACCCTGGGGAGGTGCAGTCTAGCAGCTGCCCCTAACTACTGATGCTATCACCACATCTTTTGAAGATGCCCAGAAGAAAATTCTTGTCTCCAAAGTCCTTGGCATTGTGAAATGATTCAATATCAAAAATGGATATAATTTTAACTTTGAAAATAATACTGAAGAAGAGGCATTAGCATCTACTTTGCTACTGCACTCTAGAGAACCATAGTACCTTGCCATCTGACTTGCAGCTAAAACCTACCTTTTGTGATGTCTCTACCTATTTCCTCCTCCCTATCTCCCATTAGAATGTGATCTCCTAGAGAGCAGGGATTGTCTTGCTTTTCTGTCTATACTAGCAACACTTAGTACAGTGCTTTACATATAGTAAGTGCTTAATAAATGCTTCATTCATTCATCCATCAAGAAACTTCAGTGGCTTCTTATCACCTTTAGGTTAAAGCACAACCTATTCAATTTTGCATTTATAGCCCTTTAGAATCTGGTTCTAGACTTCTTTTCCAGACTTATTGCACATAATTATCAAAATATACAAAATACAGATGATTACTGAGATTGATTTTTTAATTGTTAGAAGGATTTTTACACTGATACATTCTTCATAGTATTGTAGAAAGAACATTTGTTTTGGAGTCAGAGGGCATGGATTCGCTTCTTGTATACTACACTTACTAGCTTCATGATCTTGAGAAAGTCACCTAATCTCTTTGGGTCTCAGTTTCCTGATCTATAAAATGAAGAGTTTGGATAAGAGTTCCTCAGAGTTTCCTTCCAACCCTAGATCTATGGCCCTATTGTACAATAGATATATGCAAGGCATAATGACTTCAGCTATATGTATGAAAATAAGAAGAAAGTATTTTTCTTTCAAGTGATCTTAAAAGCATAATTAATTGTCCCCTAAGACATCTTATTGTACTTAAGGCTCCAGAAGAGGAGTCCCACTCCCATCTGGTAGAGCACATCATGAAAATTTGAGGTAGCGACCCTTTGCTAAATTTTTTTTGTTTACCCAGAATTCCCAATAAGAACTGATTTCATGTTGTATGTTTCAGTGTTAATATTTTATAGTAAATTATTGATTTTTTTCTGAAAAATATTGATTTGAGTTTTATCCTCTGCTATGATTAAGAAGTTTTATCTAAATACATACTGTAAGATTGCATGCTATCATGAGAGGAGAGGCAGGGGGAAAAATTTAGAACTCAAAATCTTATAGCAGTAAATGTTGAAAACTAAAAATAAATAAATTAATTAAAATGCATACTGAGAAATATGTATTTTTTTTCTATTTTTCAAGATGGAAATAATTGAACTATTGACTTTAATTTTTTTTGCCAATTTAGAACTTGCCAGCTTATGACACTCCTGAGGTGTTTGGATTGCACCCCAATGCTGATATTACTTACCAAAGCAAGCTAGCTAAGGATGTGTTAGACACTATCCTCAGCATTCAGCCTAAAGACAGCTCCAGTGGAGGAGATGAGACCAGAGAGGCTGTAGTAGCAAGACTGGCTGATGATATGTTGGAGAAGCTTCCTCCTGATTATGTCCCATTTGAAGTGAGTTGTACTATAAAAATGATAGCCAAGTTCTAATAAGTTTTGGGAAGGGGTTGTGGATGTAATCCCAGGCAAAAAAAAAAATCCATCCTTATGTTTGTCTGGTTTTTTAATATTTAAAAAAAGCTTTATTGAATCCATTTACCTAATGTTTTCAGAATATAAACACTGAGAAGGCCTGACCAGAATGCTAATGTCTGTAATTAAATGACTAAATGTGTACTGATGGGCTTTTCTAAATGGAGAACCTTTTCCCGAGGTATTTCAAGTTGTCATTTATGCTAAAGAAGGCAATTTATTCTTAATCTAAACTACCAGCTTGTTCAAGACTAAGAATGTATTGGGTGGGTTAAAACACAATTTAAAATATAAATATTTTCTAATTTAGGAAAGATATGGTTACATCATTAACCCTTTGTAGCCTTTATTTCTCAGTCCAATCAGCTGTGAGTTGATTGAGTTTTTATTTCTCTGGGTCACTGCCTCATAACAAAGGTGATAACAAAAGTTCTTCTAATTTAATGACATTCTCATGGATATTGTGCAATGACAAGGTTTACCTAGATAGCAAAGACTCTCCTAATTGACAAAAGTGACAGTAATTATTCACTTACAGGTGGTCTCAGTGGAGAATACAAACTAAATTAATATGGTAACTACTGTTTTTGGTTTTTTTGTTTGCCATATGTGTTTGTGTATTTCTGGTTCCCTTCCCCATTTCAAAAAAGTATTATGTAGGCTAACATCATGATCATCATCATCATTATCATCATCATCACCATCATCTCTTCCTTTTATTATCAATCTTGGTTGCCTTTTTCTAAAAGTTTAGAGTAGTTAAAAGCATAATCTTGCTTGATGAAAATGAAGAATACATAAAAAATGTAATATCATTGATTAATTTTTCTAACTACACCTTTAGCAGCTATTCCTCGGGATAAATTATTTTATTAATCGTAAGCCCTTAACTTCATGTTGTCATTTGTCTCAGGCAGGCAATTTATCTGATTAATTATCTGTGCATCTATACAACTTTTGCAGCAGGGTCATTGTATATCAGTATGTATCTATGTGTGTATATATCACAGATAATTTTTACATATGTATATAGATGTGTGCATGAATAGACATGCATTTCTATGAATGTGTATGCATTTGTATACACACATTAACATACATTCATATGTGCATGTATATACATATGCATATATATACACATTCCAATGAGGTACAGTACTCAGAAGAACCTACCTCCATTCTCCCATCTTGAAAGAAAAGTATTTTTTAGGTAGATAGCAAAATTATTTTCCTTTTTAAAGAAGTGTCCATCTACGTATGAATGTGCAAGTGTTGCATATGTATGAATATATAATACACATGTATATATACATGCACATGTGTGTATACATAAGTTCCATAAGGATTGTTTTATTTTTAGTACTTTTGTCCCCAGCATTAGAACAGTGCCTGGCACATAGTAGGTGCTTAATAAAGGCTTGTTGATTGATTTATACTCAGTTTGTGAAAATTTACACAGGGAATCCAGAGTGATGAATCTCTGGTTAGCAAACTTCTTTCCTCTTTGGGGAGAATTTAATTATCCTTTTTAAAAATTCTCCTTCTCCTTGTTCTCTCTTTTGCATTTGATTCTTTTCACTTTTCCTTTTCTCCCTAAAAAGAACACCCTCTTTTTATTCCTATGACATGACAATCTCCTGGTTCTTCTAACTCTGCAAATTCCTTTTTTATCTCTTTCTCTTGTGAGATATACATATATACATACACATACATATACATATATATGTATATATGTGTACACACACACACACATATATATAACAAATTTATTCTGATTTGTTCTATGAAATTTGGATTCAGTCAAAGGGCTGCACTTGAAGACCTAGAGGGTCACGTGTGGCCTTGAGACCTCAGGTTCTCTACCCCTGGCTTAGAATGAGTGTAATTAGCAATTGTTTTCTGTTCTGGCCAGAAACTCTGAGGGTCTTCCCTTCGCAGATTGGTATCTTTGGGATGGCAAATTGTGCCATCTTTTGTTTCAGTTCTTACCTAGCCCTTTATTATTGGGTGGGCATGGCCTCAGACAAACAGATCTGGGAAGGATTTTAATTTAGAAAGGTCAAAGACAACCACTGCAGGCTGGGTGGTTACCAGTTTGTTTTGCCACTGGACTTTGATGACTCTGGAGAAGAGAGGCTGATGACTTTGAGCAGCTCTGCCTGACTCAAATTCAATTGATGTGCAAGTCAAACAAGTCAAGACATCAGTCTCATTATGTCATTGGTCCTTTTCAAAAGTGTAGGAGAAACAACAACAACAACAGCATCATTTATGTAGCACTTACTTTGTACCAGGTACTGTGCTAAGCATTGTACAGATATTGTCATCTGATCCTTACAACAACCCTGGGAGGTAGGTTATTATCCTCCCATTTTATAGATGAAGAAATTGAACCAAGCAGGTTAAGTAACTTGCCCAAGGTCACTATAAAGTATCAGAGGCTAGACCTGAAGTCAGCTTTTCCTGACTCCAGGCCTAGTATTCTATCCATTGCTCCACTCCAGCTGCCTGTTGTGTGAAGGAATAATCATTTCTTTACAAAAATTATGGGGTACCTTTTGCATCCCTTAATAGCACTGAAGCAGCATATTTTTCTCTAAGTGAAAGGTCATAGTTACCTATGTCAGCTTTATCTTTTCTGCACAAATAATAAATGTTTTGTATTAAATTGTGAAAGTTCTAACCTTTTCCCCCCAAGGAGTGACAGGACACAAAATCAGTAATGTCATTAATAGTTGTCTAATTTTTAATGTGTCTTTTGATTTTTTCCATGACAGGTAAAAGAGAGGTTGCAAAAGATGGGGACATTCCAACCTATGAACATCTTTCTCAGACAAGAGGTAGACCGAATGCAACGGGTAATTAGCCTGGTTCGAAGCACCTTAACTGAACTAAAACTTGCAATAGATGGCACCATCATCATGAGTGAAAATCTGAGAGATGCTTTGGATTGCATGTATGATGCAAGGATCCCTGCTCATTGGAGAAAAGTAAGCATGAATCTGAAATGAATAATTTTCTCCTGCTGTCCTACTGGGGGAAATTTATAGCTAGTCAAATAATGGAAAAGTGAAGAGCTGGACTAGGAAATAGGAAGAGTTAGTTTCAAGTCCCATATCTTGTACAAACTGGTTTTGTGACCCAGGAGAATTACTTAACCTCTTAGAGCTGGGGGCAACTGTCTAAAATTGTAAACCACAAAGCTATGTCATTCTGTATTGGTAGGGGGAAATTTCTCAATGAGGAGCACCCTACAGCAATGAAAGAAAACATCTGTACTCCTAAAATGAAGTCCTTATACTAAGTGGCATGAATTTTTTCATGTAACAAGTAGAAAGCCAGGTCCATGTTATTTAAAGTTCTCCTTTGTTTCAGAATAGATGATTTTTTTTTCTCTTTGCATTTAGGCATCATCTGTCAAGAGTAACAAGGGAGAAGGTAGACATATAACATAACACTTAGAAGAATTTTATGCTTTGGTTTCACAGAGGGAAGCAGAAGTAGTCATATTCTTTAAATATTTTGAATTTACAAAAATGTAATTATTTATTGATTAATATTTTCTCAATGGGAAATGGATAGGTGGTACTGAATATTGTTATAGGAAGAAAAGAGTAGTGGGTATTATCATGTGAGGGAAATAAAATACTTTAAACTCATAAATGCTGAGTTGGAATACAAATACTTGTCACATGTCTCCTTAAGTAGTGAAACACACAGATTTCAGGAAAGGATCTATTGGTATGTTTTCATAAATAATATTTCATCTAAAATATTCAGCTAAATAGATTTAGTCATGGCTATTAGAAATTTCAAACTGAATATCCTAGAATCATCTCAAACACAACATGTCCAAAACACAAATCATTATATTTCACCTCCCCCACCCAAGTTTACCCCTCCTTTGAACTTTTCTTCTCTTGTAAAAGGCACCATTATTCTCCCAGTCTTCTAGATTTGTAACCTTGCTGTTAGCCAGCACTTTTTTCACCTTTGGGATTGCATTTGGGATTGTGAAACTCTTGAGAAGTGTTCCCCTCAGAAATCTCTGCATGGTTTTCCCCCTAAAAGAGAAAATCTCAATTTATTAGTTTTCAGGCTAGGTCACAAGCCATTGTCTTTGATTTAACTAACCCAAAAGGGTAAGGATGGAATGAATTCATTTTAAACCCATGATGTTTTTATGAAGGTATTTAATCTATCCAACAGGGTTGTTGGGAGGATGATTGAAATAGCATGGCATAAAGGTTTTGAGGCTTTTAAGACAAAGAACTGAATGCAAATTATAACTGTGCTTTGGGGCTTTAATGTATTTTGAATTGTAGGCAGATTGCTTAAAATTCCTTATATCTCAGAAACATACATACCAAAATCGATTACTTTGGTTTTTATAAATAAAATAAAAACAATACTTTATACACACTTACAAGTCTATAAATCCCACACATATTTGTGAATAGTGATATCCCACTGGCCACAAAGTCCTGCTGCAAAAACCTTCTGATGGCAAAGAAGGGATCTGGGGTTCTGAGAGGCCTTGTCAGTGGAGTTCAGGTTGTAGCACATTTTGCCATGCTGGAAAAGCTTCAATTATGTATTCATTTCTATTTGATAAATATTTCTTAGCTACTTACTATGTGCCAAGCACTGTGCTATACTCCACAGATACAAATAAGATAAAGTAAGACACTTTCTGTCCTCAAGGACTTTGTAATCCAATGGAGGAAGAAAATACATAAGAGGAAGCTGGAAAGTGGAGGTTGAGGGGATCCCAAGGAATATCTTGTTCTGTGAAGTTGAGAATGGAATGAAGATGCAAAGTGGAGTAAGCTGCAAAGTCCAGGTTTTGTGTTCTATAAAGGAAGGCTCTGGGTGGAATTTCATGCTCCCCACTCCAGCTCTCTAGTCAGAAGGGAGAGGAGACTGAGGAAGGTGGGAAGGTGTTGAATATATCCAAGGTTGAGTTGAACTGCAGGATATAGAGATGTCTGGTGGTTAGAATATCCTGGGAGTGGCATCTTGTGCCATGAAATTGAGAGCAAATAGAACTGCATTCAGTGAAAAATCGTATTGTCAGAGCAGACTGCATGGTATGGAGATGCTCATTACCAATAAGCTGGACATTTAATTAAAAAAAATCCCAGCATTTTATAGTACTTTTGGTTTGCAAAGTGTTTTACAAATATTCAAGTGGCAGGAAAGTCAGGCAAGGGTGGTAGTAATTGGAGGTTTTATATTTTCTATAAACATTAACTTAGCTACAGGTACTCCAAATGTAAGGTATATCCAATGACCAATTGAATATATGACTAGAGGAACTTAATCATAAATAGTCATTTTAATACAAATAAAACCAGCAAGAAAAAGTCAATTTCAATGAAATGGAAGGCTGGATCACAGGTTCTAATTTAAAAAGCAAATAAAAAAATTGGCAGAATTGGTTTTATCATGAATCTATTGGCAGCAACAAAAATCATTTTATGGGATATTTGGTCATTTCATATTGCAGTGCTGTTGATAAGCATTTGCAAAAAAAACTTGCCATGTAAATACTTTTAACTTATGCACCAGCTTCTATAGTAGAGGATATGGAGGTAACAAACAAACAAACATACAAATAATTCAAAAAGCACATGCTAATTAAATTAGCATATAATGCAATACTTGTGACTTCAAAACAATGAAGGACAAGGTAAGGGATATGTTGGGGAAAATGATTGAGACATATAAAGTAAGATAATCCAAAGTTTTATAGACTATACAAAAGCATTATGCCTTTACTGTCCAAATATTTTCTTTACAAAGATAGGTAGGAGGTCCTAGATATGGACAACACTGAATGATATCTCAAGAAACTAATATTCTGCAGTAGACTTTCTGGTGATGCTATATCCTTCATGTCATGGGATGCTATAGTCTTCAAGAAATTAAAATGAAACATAGTGGGTGTGAGTAGACTATAGCATATGAGTAAGAAAGAATTGCATAAGGCAAGTGCTATAAGGGATATCATTATAAAATTGTGTTAATTTAAAGAGAGGTAGTCTGGTTGTATAGCAGAAGAAGGGATAACTGATGGCTAGCCTAAGTGCTCCATTGGCATCCAGAGAAAGTTGAGAGATCCAGAGAGGAGCCCTTGGACTGTTGGGTGGATAGATCCTCTGCAGAGGCTTTAAGGGATGATATGGATGAGAGATTCAAAGGGATGAAAGGAATGGATGGGTTGGGAGCTCCTCATTTGGAGGGAGTGTACACACCATTGAGATTATAGATCCCTTGTATCATTGAAGTAAAGTAATGATTGTAAAGGTGATGCTAATGAAAACATAATAATATTTCTACATCAAATGGAGTAATTAAAGTTTATAAAATGAGTTCAGTGAATTGGCTTTTTTGTTAAAGAAAATTAATATAATTGATCTAAGGGTGATAAAGAAAATCAACTTTTATATTTTCTTCCTTCATCAGGGGAAGTAGGCAATTAATTTGAAAGGAGATGAAACCCCTGAAGAATGTAGACTGGTTTTTAATCTCATTAAAAATGAAAGGTGAAGAAAGACTTGTACAACTTATTTATCAGAGAGTATGTTTTAAAATGGGGTAGGTAGGTGGCATAGTGGTTAGAATGCCAGGCCTGGATTGAGGGAAGCCTGAGTTCAAATCTGACCTCTGCCACTTACTAGTTGTGTGACCCTGGGCAAGTCACTTTACCCTATTTGTCTCAGTTTCCTCATCTTAAAATGAACTGAAGAAGGAAATGGCAAAACCACTCCAATATCTTTGCCAAGAAAACCCCAAATGGGGTCATGAAGAGTTATACACAACTGAAATGACTGAATAATAACAAATATCTTAAAATACTGATTCATCCTGAATTGAGCTATAGCCATAATTTTCAGAGTGATATAAATGTAAATGAATGTGAATTTCATATAAATTTATGTATATTTCATTTTTATTCTGAGAGAAGTAGCCAAACTACATTGAATTTAATTCCATTAACTCATTGAATTAATTTATCATTGAGCCAATGAATTGAACATAATCTTACCTGGAATGTGACTTTAATGATAGGGAATGTCTTTATATTCATTTTGATATTTTATAGAAAACTATACTAGTTTGGTAATCGTGCTGATGGCCAGTGAACTATCATACTGTCATTAAAAAATCTGAATAGTTTTAAAAACACTAGTGTAAGTACACTAAGCAACCTCCATAATAAGTCCTACTTGGATAGCTCACTGAGGAGCTGGAGGAAAAAAGTAGTTCTCGGAGGATCTTCTAGTATAGCACAACCTTTGTCTGGGCCTATCAAACTGGAAATATTTCACCTACTGGCCTAGCAATGTACTATATGTCAGCTGTCCAAGGGAGATCTGGCTAAGGGTAATGAGTTCATCACCAGAAAGTTGGCCAGGGAAGCACGTGGAGCCCTTTTGCTAAATCATAAATGAGTTCTAATGTACACTGGGGAGAAGATCCCTATGCCAATGAAATCCCAGAGCTTACACAGTATTGAATAAGGACATAAACAAAGTTCAATTTTTCCACATGTCATATCTTGAAAATTGAACGGATAGATTATCAATATAATTATATTTTGTATCATGCAACCATTTATATATCAAAGCCTGAAGGATTTGTAAACATTATAATCTCTTTTTTCTGAGATTATCTCCAAAATGCATGTCATTTGTATGGGGTTGTTTGCACGTTGATTCTCCTATTAGGCTAGAATACCTGGAAAATGGTCTCTTTTTTGCCTTTTTTTTTGTCCCCAGCATTTAGAATAGTGACTGGCCCATAGTAAGTACTTAATGAATACTTACTGAGGACATTAATTGAATCTATTTGGATCATTCATGTTAACTGAACATTTATATTTGTGCTTCTTTTTTAGGCATCTTGGGTTTCAAGTACATTGGGTTTCTGGTTTACGGAACTCTTAGAAAGAAATTGCCAATTTAATTCTTGGCTTTTTGATGGCCGACCAAATTGCTTTTGGATGACAGGTTTTTTTAACCCTCAAGGATTTCTAACAGCAATGAGACAGGTAAAAACCATGATTTGAACACAGAGTGATTCTATAATTTTCTGCTATAAACTTTTCTTCTTTCTTAATCATTTTGAGGCATGTGATAAAGCTAAAGAATGATTTTCTCCTCTTAACACTAATGAAAATTCTTGGCATTAAGACATTAAGATAAAGCTAATATGATGTCTTTTAAAAACAGCTACCTTTAATTTTTAATGTATATTCTTTATTTCCAAGTTTGATTTTTGTGTCTAAAAAAACCCAAACCAAAACCATGAAATCAATGCATAGGTATGGCTTGTGAGGGATTTTTATACATCCAGTTAAAAAATCCTCTACTTCTTTTGAATGAGGAGAATTTTGCTTGTTCTAATGTCTCCTTTTAAAAATTATTTTTATCTTTATATTGAAAGACTAGCTCACTAATTTACTTGTGCTGTCTTTGTTGTTTTTTTTTTTCTCCTTGAATAGGAAATAACTCGAGCCAACAAAGGATGGGCATTGGACAGTATGGTACTTTGCAATGAAGTCACCAAATGGATGAAAGATGACATTTCTGCTCCTCCAACTGAGGGTGTCTATGTCTATGGGCTCTACCTAGAAGGTGCTGGATGGGATAAAAGAAATGTGAAACTCATTGAATCAAAACCAAAAGTGCTCTTTGAATTGATGCCTATCATAAGGATATATGCAGAAAACAATAGTAAGTAATCTGACCTATTCTATAATTCTTAGTATCATGAAAAACTCAGGTGATAAATTGTTCATATTGACAGACTATAAACACCTTAGTGAAACAGAATGGAACAGAATGGAAGCAACACTCTGAAGGCAGAGGACCTGGTTTTGAATCTGATCTCTGCCATTTATCTTCTGTGTAACCTTAGGCAAACTGTTTATTTCCTTTCTCTTCACCTCAGTTTCTCCGTTTGTTCATTGAAGGAGCATAGACTAAATGTCCTCCTAGATTTCTTCTAATTTTGAAGTAAGGACTCTATTAATCTTGCAGGTTATATTTACAACTATACACACATACACACACACGTCTGTGTGTGTGTGTGTATGTATGTATATATATATGTATATATATATATGTTAAAGGTTTTGTGTTGGGGGGTTAGTAAGTAGAAATATAATTATTTCATTGCTGTAGGGATTCCCTGGGAAGGAAACTGACCCTCTGAACACAGGTCAGGACATGCTGTACAATTTAGAGTCATATGTATCAGAGGGAGCATTTGGACCTAGTTCTTGGATCTGAAATCACCACTTTTGATGATATCCTCTTTTTCTTTATTTTTGGGGGCATTAATCAAGTAAGTAATTATCAGGCATTTATTAAATGCAAAATATATGCCGGGAGTTGTTTTAGGTGCTAGAGATACAAAGATAAAAGAAAAAGAGCCTTTGCTTTTAAGGAGGTATATGTTTCCCCTCCTCCCATGACTATATTTTCCTCTCCTTGCCATGCCTTGTGAGGTAATTCCTCATTGCCTTCACAATTATGTTACATTTATATGGATATCTTCTTTGCAGACTTGTTCTGATCTGGTTACTTTCCTCATCTTTGTTCCCTTTGACTCCAGTTCTAACTATTCAATAAACTTTTCCAGGCTTTAATTCAAGAATCTAACAGTGGCAGTTTCACTGGCCTTAAAGATGAAAAGAGTTGATAATAAAACATTGTTAGATCTTTTTACCCCTTTTATTTAGTTTCGTCCTGTGAAGCCCTTGGGATGACTTTTCTTTTGTTGGGAATTTAACAAAGCTTTTGAAAAATTGGTTTCATCCTCCTTCACTTCTCTCCATTTTCTGAGGAGATATGGATAAACCATTCATTCTCTATTTCTGATCAATGTTTTCTAAAATATTTTTGTATTCCTTTCTTATTCCCACCTTCATATCAAAGTCATTGTGTATCTTTTTGAAACTTATCTATCTTTTCATCTTCTGCAATGGAGAATTTGTGCCCAGGTTGTAATTATTTTGATGGCTGTTTTTTTTTTCAGATATATTTTGTGGATACTATAATAAAAGATGATCAAATATCTCGTAGGTTTATTTATATTTTGGTTGTTGTTGCCCTTAGTTTCATGACAAAACCAGAACTCCTTTTTCTTTTTTCTCCAAGGATTCTGAGAGACTTCCTTCCATTTATATACAACTACCCTCTAACTTCTGGTTTCATTTATAGTGAAAATTTCAAGGTTGATGTGATTCAATTTTGGCAATAATATGACCATTTAATCATCACTAGACATTTTCTCATTTTTAGACTGTAATTAGTGAAGTTAGAATTTGTAAACAACCTAAAAACTGCATGGTCCTTATCATTGTTTGTCCACTTTTCTTCTACTCTCACAATCTGGAAGGGAACAACACAGAATTCAGGGCCATTTTGTATTTTTCTTTGTTTTATGGATTGCCATGGCCAGACACTTTATCACCATGTGGTCAGCCTAGATGTCATACTCTTCTCTCTATTCTCTAGAGTTGTCCTCAGAATGCAGGCTGCATGTTCCTGGGGTCCTACTTTAAGTCTTTATAGCATAGCAGAAATTGTCAGAATTTCCTGTGTTTTGGAATAGCTTTCAACAGTCCAGGGTCACCATGATGCCATTGTCACTCTGTAAATAACTCATGTCACTGAAGAGTTTGCTTCTTATTGTTCTGAAATTAATTACTGAATGCACCCTAAAATGTATGACATAGTCAATTGTCAGTCTTTCTTAGTGGATAATTTTAAATTTTCAGTTATCTATCCCCATTATAAATAATTGTGTAAAGTAAGGAAATTTGAGAAGCAAAAAAGTAAAAGTATTAATAACCAAGTTTCTGACATGAGTAAACCCAATTTGTATAGACATCCAAAGCAGAAAAATTGATGTTAGTTATGATATAATGCTAGTTCTCTCCAATTTCAGTTTATTTTTAGGGATCTTGATTAACAGTACATGCTGTTACTAATTTTTTTTAAGAGTATCATGGTTCTGGCAGTTTTCAGAGGCTTTAACAAACATATCCATGTAGCAAATTTAGAAACAAAACTATGAAATATTTTCACAAAAAATATAATGACCTTAGTACTCTTCCAGAAAAACTTGACAAGCAAAATGAGATGAAAAATTGTTAAGTATCTTGTGAGGTGAACTATCATCCTAATTTAAAAAGCATAATTCCTAATAGGTAAATTACTTAAAATGTGGTTATAATTTTCAGACTAGTCTTTAAAAAAATAAAATCAGCCTTATGCATTTTCCCAACAAGTAGAAGTTTTTTTCAACAATCATTTTAAAATAACTTACTATAGGAATTTCATAAAAGTTGTATTTAAACTTTATGCTTTCAACACTTCAAAATATTTGAGAATTATTGGTTTGGATAGAAATTAGAAAGCAACAGAAAGAGCATCAAAGACAGGGGTGGTGAAAGAAGGCTTACTTAAATAGGACAAACCTGATCTAAGTCTCAAGGAATGGAAGGATTTATTGTTTTAAGGCTAAATTTTATAACAGGTAACAAAAACATTCAAATTAAATTGCATATGAATTCATAAACAAGCTACATAGAATTTGTTTTTTTAAATGTGTTAGCTTTTATAAGATTGTAACAAAACATTCAATTTACCTTTTTATTTTTCTAAAAATTGTATTTTATGTATGTATATATCTTTTTATATAGTATTTTATTTTTCCCAATTATATGCAAAAACAATTTTAACATTTAAAAAAATTTTAAGTTTCAAATTTTCTCCATCCTCCTACCTCTGTCTTTGTTAAGACAGTAAGCTACTTGATATAGGTTATATATGTGCAATCATTTAAAACATATTTCCATGTTAGTCATGTTATGAAGAAAAAGAAAAAGACCTAAAGAAAAAAAAATACAAATAAAATGAAAAAATAGTGTGCTTCAATCTGCATTCAGACTCCATCCATTCTTTCTTTGGATATGGATAGCATTTTTCATCATGAGTCCTTTGGAATTGTGTTAGATCATTTTTTTTTTGTTGAGAACAGCTAAGTCATTCATAGTTAATCATTGTATAATATTGCTGCTACTTTGTACAATATTTTCCTGGTTCTGCTCATTTCACTCAGCATCAGTTCATGTAAATCTTTCCAGGTTTTTCTGAAATCCTCCTGCTCATCATTTCTTGTAGCACAATGGTATTCTATTACATTCACACACCACAATTTATTCTGCCATTCCCTAGTTGATGTATCCCCTCAATTTCCAATTCTTTGCTCCCACAAAAAGAGTTGCTATAAATATTTTTGTGCAAATAGGTTTTTTTTTCCTTTTTAAAAAATCTATTTGGGATGTAGACCTAGCAGTGCTGTTGCTGGATCCAAAGATATGCACAGTTTGGTTGCCCTTTCAACATAGTTCAAAATTGCTCTCCAGAATGGTTGGATCAGTTCTCAACTCCACTAACAGTGCATTAAATTTTCCCACATCCTCTCCAATATTCATTATTTTCCCTTTCTGTCTTATTAGCCAGTCTGATAGGTATGTATATATCTTTTTCATATCTTGTAGCTACTATTACTGTCGCGTGTTTTTGAAGGTTGATGATGCTCAAATATTGTCTAAGTCTGACTATTTCCCTTCACTTTACCTTCTTCTTGGTCATTCTCATCTTGGTTTCTAAGGAAATCAAGGGGTATACTATGATATTTTAGTTACTAAATATTGTAAAAATTGCAATGTTACCTTCACTATTTAATTATATTTGAGTGGGCCTACAGCAGATTATTAAATATTTATTGAATGAGAAAATTTCTTTCCCCATAAGTTTTGCTTATCTCTTTTTATATAAAGCACACCAATTTCCTAGACTTCAATAAACATTTTACTGGCTATATAATTTATCAACACTTTAACAGCAATAATAACAATAACAAAGTTGTTTACAATGTATTAGCTGTGAGAAAGAGAAAAGAAAATGCCACCTCTCAACAAAATTATTTATTTTTATTCTGCACTTCAATTCTGGAAACACAGTCCCACCATTCAGTTCTCTCAGGATACAAATTAAAATGTTTGCAAGAATTTTCTTCATTTTTCTGCACAAGATAAGGGCTTAACTCAGTTATTTCAGTCAGAAGTTCTCTCATTCTTTTTCATTTGTAATTCATGGTCTCTCTTCATCTATTATAGTTAACAATCTCACCAGAATAACATTTATTTCCTAATCATCAAATATTTTATTATATAAATGATAAAATTATAGTGTCTATAATCAATTTAACTATTTTGAATCAAGTAGTATATTATTATTGTCAAAATAGTTATAGTTAGTGTAAATATTGTTGAAGTGCTTCTGCTTTTTTCATTCAATATATCTTCATATATTTTCCCATTTTTCTGTAGTCTGATGAAATTTGTAATTTAGTATAGTGTTTAGGCATATGTTATGCCTATAGGCTAAACCATTCTCCAATTGTTGGACACATTTGAGTGCTTGTAGGTTTTGTTTTTTAAAAAAACAATGATAAATAACATTGCCATGAATATTTTTGTGCAGAGAAGATTTTTTCTTTTTGGTATAGTCTTTTTGGCATCGTCTTAATTAAGGGAACATTAGGAAAGGGGATAAAAAAACCAATGCCACTAGCATTGTAAGAATGTATCTTTATATCTACAGCATTGTCAGCATTGACTTTCATGATTTTTGAACATTGGTCAATTTTAATGGATGTAAATCATTATCTCAAATTTACTTTAATTTTCATATTTTTATTTTGTGAGAGAATAAACAAATTTTCAGATATTTGTTGAAAATCTGTTTTTCTCTTTGGAGAAATTATTGTTTCAATATTTTCTCTAATTGTCTGGGAATAAATTTTTCTTTTAAAATTTGCGCCAAATAAAGACAGATTTTAAATTTCTTTATTCCTGGATTTTTTTATAGTGTTGATATTTCTAAAATTATCTTGAATAGTAATGATGATCTTAACCCTGATGAGGATAGTTTTATTTTCCTCCTGTTCTTAATCAGAGTTTAAACATATCTTTCCAAATAATGGTATTTATATTTTTTATTCATTGTTTATGTTCAAAAATATTTTATTTTATATTATCCACATGTATTTTCCTATATTTTATTCTATTTATTGAATAATAAGAATTTTCTTTATTTCTATAAGATAGTTCAATCATCAAATTTTGCTCTATTTTTATGATTGAAAAACCAAAAATAGGCAGTAATCTTTTAGAATTTATTGTAGTGTATTTTAGGAGAAATGAATCTAGTTTCAATTTCACCATACTTCCTTTTCTTCCCATCAGTTTTTATTTCATAATCAATTCCTTCAACTGCATTCTTTCACTGGTGATTTATCAAACACTAGTCTATTGTGTCAGATTCTAATTCAGGATTAACTTTCCCATTCCATTAATCTATTTGTTAATTTAAAAAATCCACTACCAGATAATTTGGGTAATTATCACTTTATAGTATAATTTTTGGTCTGGAATTGAAAATCATGCATGTTATATATATATGTGTGTGTGTGTGTGTGTGTGTGTGTGTGTGCGCATGTGTGTGCATATATATATGTATATATATATATATTTCCCTCCATAACTCCTCTTGACAGTCTTCTCCTTCTGTTTTTTTCATGTAAATTTAATTATCATTTAGTTTAATTCTATGAAGAGTAGCCTATTGGTATTGCTTTAAAATTTGTGAATTAATTTAGGTAATTTGTCATCATTATATCAGCTCAAACTTGCCACATGATTTGAATAACATTACAATTATTAGTTTATCTCTATTAAATTATTTTATGGTTTTTATGTAGGTCTTATGTATGTCATGGTAGGTTGTTGTCCAAATATTTCAATGAAATAGCACTTCTTTTTCTGTCAATGAAATTATTTTTGTCAGTGACAAAAATGCTGATAATTCTTATGAGTTTATCTTATATCTCATTACCTGAGTGGTTGAAGCTACTTATATCAAGTAATTTTTATTCTTTAATTTCTTGAATTTTTATAGTGTTGATATTTTAAAAATTATGTTGAATAATAATGATGATATTAACTCTGATGAGGATAGTCCTGATTTTTCCATATCTTAATCTGATAGCCTCTAATATTTCTCTATTATATATTTAACTCTTAGCATTTCAAATCACTTTATATCCATTTTAAGGGAAAGAACAATTCTTTCCATTACTCTTCTTTTTACTGTTTAACATAAATAAGTGCTTTTGTTATTTTTGTTTCTTGTTTAGTCATTTTGGTCTTATCCGCCTCTTCATGACCCCATTTGGGATTTTCTTGGCAAAGATACTGGAGTAGATTGCCATCTCCTTTTCTAGCTCATTTTACAGAAGAGGAAATGGGGGCAAACAGAGTTAAATGACTTGCCCAGGGTCACACAACTAATAAATATCTGAGGCCAGCTTTGAATTCAGGGAAATGAGGCTTCCTGACTCCAGGCCCAACACTTTCCTTTGCACCACCTAGATGCTATATTAATCAGTGCTGTAGTTCATAAAAGGTTTTTTATGTAATATCATTTATCTTTATTCTTATTGATATTATTATTTCATTATTTTCATACTATCTAATCATCATTAGAATCATGAAATAAACTAATTTGATAAAGATTTATATGTTTTGGTGTATTTTGTTTGCTGGTATTTTAATATTTTGTGACAATATTTCTTAATAGAATTAACTTGTAGTTCATTTTCTATGCTTTGTCCTTGACAGGATTGGCAATCAGAATCCTATTTGTCTCATGGAAACAGTTGTCTTGATGTATCTTTCTATCTATGCATGTGTATATATATTTAAATACATGTGTGTGTGTGTGTGTACGCATGCATGTATACATACATATATATATACATATACACATACATATATATGTATACACACACACACATATATATTTAGGCACAGTTCTATTGTGGACAAAAGTAAAAAGCCACAGACTCGGAATTAATGCAGTTATAGATTTAAATTCTGTCTTTGACAGTTTGTTGTTTGACCAGGGACAAATTACTTAGCATCTGGGATCTTTAGTTTCCTCATCTATAAAATAGGGATAATAATAATTATAGTGCTTTTCTCACAAGCTTGGTGAGAATAAATTGAAATAATCAGGTGAAGTGTTTTATTCACCTTAAAGTGCTTTATAAATAGCAACTAAATAGATTATAGGATAGTGATATTTGTTTTGCAAATATCTGATAATGTTCATATGAGTCTATGGGATCTTGGTAATTTATTGTTTGATCTCTGCCTCTGCTTCTATTTCTTTTTTTTTTTTTGCTTCTATTTCTTTGGATCTCTTTCTTTCTTCTTCTTTTCCTCCTTCTCTTCCTTCCATTCTCCATCCATCCCCTGCCTTCCTCTACTTAAGACTTATTGAAGTTAAATATTTCTTTTTTTTGTACGTGTATATTTTATAGTTTACGTGAATTTTTATCTATTTCTTTTATATTCTTTGTTTTGTTGAAATGGTTTCGTAGTTTACTTCTGTGTATTCATGGTATTCTCTTTTCTGTTCTTGATAATTTTTCATTCTCTTTTTGATGCAATTTTCTTATGCTTTAAAAATAGAATTGCTTTTTAAACTGATTTTTATTTTTTTATGCATTAAAAATTCTGTTTTATTTATTACAAACTTTTTAATTAGTTTTAGTTTCATAAATTGATTTGTACAATTAATTTGACTGCAAACTCTATCAATTTTTCTTTTTTAGAATCCTATTAATGTAAGCATCTAGGTTATAAAATTTCCCCTTACTACAACTTTGGCCATATCTCATAAATTTTGATGTGTTGATTTTATATTATTGTTATCTTCAATATAATTTGTGATTGATTCTTTTCATATTTTTTCTTTGCTTTAAGAATCATTTAGAATCATTTTCTAGTCTTATATCCTTTCATCTTTTGGTCATTTTTTTTCTTATACCTATATTTTTAAATCAATATGTGTTTTCTAGATTCTTTCTTTTGGGATTTACCTATCGTATTATTTTGTGTACTACAAATGATCTTTTGTGTATGTGTGCATATTCTATAAACTTTTTAAAACATGTATATGCCATTTTTCTCAAATCTAGTTGATTCATCATCCTATTAATATTAGTGATTTCTTTTTCATTTACTTTTTAAAAAAATTCTCTCATGCTGCTAATGTGCTATTGAAATCTCTCACTAATAATAATTTACTTCATAATTCTTCCTTACAGCTCAGTATTTTTCCCTTTATTAATTTAAGTGTTATGCCACAGGTATACAAATGTCTAATATTTACATTCCCTCAATGCTAATTTTAACTTTAAATCTCATGCAGAATTATAGTATCATAAAAATAGAGCCATAACAACTTTTACATAGGCCATCCAATCCAACCTTCTCACTTAAGAGTTGAGAAATTGAGGGCCAGAAAGTTTAAGTGACTTGACCAATGTCACAAAGGGGGAAATAAATAGCATAGACTTGGCAACATAGTTTTGCGTTTTGTTTTTTATCCCATCACTATCCCTTTTTTTTTAATGGGAAAATGCAATACCCTTGAATTCACATTCAAAGTTACAGTTGTCAAATTTGAACTTTTCTCTATAATATTTTGTTAAATTATTACATTATTTTATGAGAATACATCATTTTGCTTATTTCATAGATACTATTCCTTTACCAGGATAACACACACACACACACACACACACACACACACACACAAACACACAACTGCTACATACAGTTCCTTCATTTTATATTAACTTCTTAAGTTTTGTGAAAATTCACTGATTTCCCACCCCCTCCCATTTAAGACAGGGATTTTGTTCTCATTATCTTGATAAATCATAGACCACAGATCATCCATTTGATCTCATCTTATGATGAAACTGAAGACCAGGGTTAATTGACTTGTTCATGATGATCAAGGTAGCATCAGAGCCTCAGAGATGAGATTTGAATCCAAGTCATCTAACTCCAGAGTAGTACCACTCATTCCACAGTAACATTCTTCATCTCTGCTCTTTTATATGTGTTCCCTTTTTTCCATCTCCCTTCTTTACATATTTGCCTTGTCAAGTTCATGTGTCATTTACTAGTAAATGAACATATAATACTACTGTTTTCAATTGCCCACTAGTAAATCATAGTTGTGAAATAGCTGTTGATTAAAGGCATCAATCCTTGCTGTTTTCAGTTTTTCATGTCAAAAGCTGTTTTAAGGTTGGGCCTCTTGTTTTAAGTTTCTTATTACTCACTGAGAATTTTAAATAATAATTTAAAAAATCCTTTAAAAAGAATGATCATACCCAGAAGATGGTTTGGGGCTGAATTGTTAAATCTCATAAATTTGAAAGTCTGGATGATGTTGATTTAGCCTCAAAGTCTAAGATAAGAATTCTCTTGGCCACAACTTCTGACCCCTTCCCTATTCTCTTGATGGTCCCTATTTTAGAAGTCTTGCCTCTAGAAGTCAGAAATTAGAAGACTTTGACAGATATTTTCTCCCCTTTCTGAATTTAAGATAGAAATGGAGACAGTGGTTCCTTTAGTCATTGAATAAGTCTGTAAGACCAATGATCCAACTTGTATTATGACCTGTGATTTGAGGGGCTTAATTTGCTGGTTTTTAATATGATAAACAAGTGGGTAATGGCTTCATGTTAATTGCTTCTCTCAGTTTTGTGAAATACTGAGGACATTGAATTTTTAGAAATAAAACCCAAAAGTCGTTTTGGCCAAACATAGTTTTTTTTTCACTTACATTGGTATTTTAATTATCTTTACTTTCCATGTGAAAAAAGTATCTATTATAAAATGAAATAAAAATCCTTTTCACACTGTATGTCTGAAGATTTTTCTCAAGTGATTTATAATTAGGCTGTAAAAACTTTTCAAATTTAACATTGAACATCTCAGTGTGAGAATAATAAAATAATAATTTTATAATAAGGTCAAATCTTGATTATTCAAGAAAAGATTATTCAATTTGTCAATGAACTGCACTCCTCCTGCCAGGCATCAGTCAGATTTAATGCTCATTATCAGCAGGTAAAGGAAGAAATAAAACTAGCAGCAGAACTAGTGGCTGATCTTTGAGTCTTTTTTTTTTTGCCTTTTCTTTTAAAATCCATGATTCTCTCTTTTCCTGCTTTAAACAGATGTTAGTGATAATCTATTTTTGGAAATTACTTTCATTGTTTTATGTCTGATTGATAATGCAACTTCTCTTTTAAACACCAGCTATGGGATATGGCTATATATTTAAATAAACAAATGTAACATTCTAATGATCAAAGAATACTTCCAATAAGACATTCTATAATTAGTGATCTGATTATTAATAATTTCCATAGTATTATGAAGGAAAAATGCTCTTTAAATCCACCACCCTTGAAATAGGGTCATAGTTTATGTTCTTTACATAGAAGCCTCATAGTTTTGCCTTTCAAAACACACATTAATCATCCATATAAACCAGCAAGTTGCAACCTCCATGAGCTTCTGTTTCTTCATGTTTAAATAAGGGATTTGTCTTAGATCAGTGGATCTCAAACTTTTTCATTGCGGTGAGATCATTCATTTTAAACAAAACTTCAGTGGAATAGAATTTCAAAATGAAATGTATACTTCTAACCATAGTAGAAAAAAAACCATGGTCCTGTCAGTGGATTAGTGATATCATAAATATAGATATTTCCTCCATCAGTGCTAATTACAATCCATCCATCTCTTCTTAGTCTGTATAATTCTTATCTTTGCTATTTGAGGAAGCCTTCATGAAGACTATACTCAATATGCTGGAGGCCTTTCTTTTGTTTTGTTCTGTATTAAATTACACGGCTATCCTGAGTACTTGATCTGTCCCTCTCATATTTAAGATCTTGCAATCTTTTTTGATAAATGCAATCATAGAGATAACTTTATACAGTGATTGCTGCTCTGACTATTGGCCTCAAATGCTTGCCATAGATATTTGCCATTGTCAAGTTGGATGCCTTGCATGAGATTAAAATGAAAGAAGCATGAGTGAGATCCTCCAGATCTTTGCAGATCACATTAGGTTGATTGAATCAAGGTCTAGAATATTACAATGCCTACTCTATAATTGCCCTAAAAATACATTCACATAAAACTAAATGATTTCCTATTGTCCATATTATAACATAGAGTTGGATGGTTAATCCATTGAATTAGTATGTCAGTTCCTGTATTCAGGACATGTACTAGAATGGACCTGAAAAGAAAAAGCTGGATGATATTTAGGAAATTTCACAGTGTTTTTAATGATTCAATAATTTAATCCTTGGACTAAGGCGTATTATTTACATACAAATTGTCTGAAAAAGCACTGTGATCACTGATTTGGATTCATCACCATCTTTAAGCTATCAAAGTTGCTTACAAATGACTGGGAAATGGAAAGGCACATAGTGGGTGCAAGTAAGCTGCAGAATCCCATGGTGACTTATGCTAAAGCTATGGGATATTATGGAGGAAATGTATCCTTTGAATAATATGGAGGACAAACTGTCTGTATCACCTTTTCTGTCATGTTTCTTAATTTAAGGGTGGAGGCTATTTGAGTAAAATGCTTAAATCACCCCACCTGACTTAAAGTATGTCACGATGCTAAGCCCTGATACATTTCTCAAGTGAGAAAATATCGGTTATTTAGAAAGTGTGAGCAAGGCCCAGACAGACCATTGAATAAATCAAAGTTGTTTCCATTTAAATTAGGTGCTCACACTGTTCCTAATGGGTGACTTGAGCACATCCCAAAGAGTTTATATAACAGGAGACAATTCATAACCTGAGGAGAAATTTCAGTGGTTGAACAGCAGGGTATATTACAGTGTTTATTGAAAGACAAGCACTTAAAGGTGCACATGGGCAAGGAACAGCCCCATGTGTCTGAACTTTCCCACTTTCTTCAGTCCTTAAGGAATTGTAATTGGTAGTCTCAGCCTCTGTCTTCTGCTCTGAGCTGCAAATAGGCCAACAGACTCTTCAGTCTTTCCTCCACTATAGCTCAGTCTCATTTTGTCTTTCTAATTCCACTGGTTGCTCCTATGCTCCTGATTATTTCTGACTTAATTCCTGATCTCCCTCTTCCTTCCTCTCTTCTTCCTGGCCCTTGAAATCTCTTCTTAGTGGGCAAGTGACACAATCTTTTTGAGCCTCAGTTTTCTCATCTATAAAATAGGGATAATAATGCTTTTACTCCCTACCTTAAAAGGCTATAAGGAAAATATTTTGTAAATCTTAAAGTTTTATATACATAAATGCACACATAAGCTATCAGTATAATATATGTTATCATCATTAATAACTATTTTTGATAATCCTAGGTCTTCAGAATTGTGTTTATTATACTACCCCCAAATCTGGAAAAAAAAAGTTTATTAGATTAATGTATGGATAAATAAGCTAAATTCGTATAAGAAATTGAACAGTCTAGGGGAGGAAATTTCCAACAAAGTGACTCATAACTAAAATATTTATAATTCAGTAGACCACCTCCCTATACCACCTTCTTTTTTCTCTCTTCCTTATTTTGGATCTCCCAGACTTCATATTTGAGCATATTTGACTAATTTTGTCCACCTACACAGTATGTTTATTTTTATATCCAAAATTATTTGCTTAACCAGGGGTGATACTTGTGAGTCATCCATGATGTAGTTTAGTGTCTGTTGGCACTTCTATTAAGCACTTCTACTTGCAGTGGTTTCTTCTCCACTTATAAATATTTGTCTCATGCTGTGATTTGGCATGGATACTTTCACTTCTGGAACATTTTTTTTAAATCCAGTTGAATAAATCTATTGGAAAGTTTTTGTGAAGCAAGAGTGTTGAAAATAAAGATGTTTTAAAATTCCATTTCACCTTTTTATGACATTTAAAAGCTTTTGTGCTTAATATTCAATAAATAGATGGCCAAATTTCCTTAGTGTGGAGCAAATTAGAATTACACTTTGACATTTATCTGATCACAATCTTTTATGATTCCATCATTCCTGATGCTGTATGACTGCAATTCTTATTCTTCATACTCTCTGGAGTATCCTTATCCTTCAATCTTCTCTTCTTTCCTAGACCACATTGTTGTTTATCTTTCATTCTTGAAGAGGACAATGATATGATGTCTTGACTTGCATATAAATTGGATTTAAGTGAGGCAGAGCTGTGCAAAGTCATCAGCTTCACTTTCTCCTCCGGAATTATTAGTGGCAAGACAAAAGTCACGATGACTGGTGACAACCCAGCCCTAGACCATAACTCCTGCACTGGCCACACTCTCCTCCCTTACCTATCTTGACCCCTTGGTGAACCAACTCAATTCTACATTATCTTCTACTCTCTTATCCATTGCCTTTTTGTCCTTGCCAACCCCCAACCTTGGATTACTCTCACCATTCACTTCCTTTGATTCTACTCACATGCTACTAAAAGGAGGTTGAAGAATCATGAAATAATACAATAAATTCCACTATAGATCAATGTTATTTTAATCTGAACTGGATGTTCACTTCAGCAATGTACACATTTGCTATCCCACTCTCCCCGGAAATTGTTTCAAACTTTCTCATCTTCAGCCTCCCACAACAGTCTTTCTTCCACCATTTAGTTTATGTGAGAGCCTCAAACAATATTTCCCTTAAAAAAGAGACTTTTTACCAAGATCTCCCCCTTCGCCCTTCCTCCTCATTTCACACTATTCAGACACCTGCTCCCACCATTTTCTCCTTTGTTCTAACCTCAGATAAAGAAGTAGTCCTTGTACTCTCCAAAGCCAATCCATCTATAGCCACCATTAGTACTAGCTCTATATGACTTCTCCAATAAATTGGCCCTACTCTCCTCCTTAGTCCATCTCTTATATTCAATTTCTCCCTATGTACTGCTTTTCCCTTAGCTTCCTACAAATTCCTTTAGAAACCATCTACCCTTGGTGTTTATACCTCCTCTCCTTTAAACCCTCTGTAGTCCTGCTCCTGACCTCATCATTCAACTGAAACTACACTCACCAAAGTTATATGAGATCTTTTCATTGTCAAATCTAATAGAGATTCCCCAGTCATATCCTTCTTGACTTTGCTGTAAAATCTGACACTGACACTGTTGATCACCTAATTCTAGATACTCTATCCTTTTTAAGTTATAATGACACTGGTCTCTTCTGGTTCTCCTCCTACATGACTGACTACTCCTTTGCACTTTCTCCTTCTCCTTTATTGAATATTTTTATTTATTTATTTTTTTTAGCCAGGGACAAGGTTTATTAAAGATCTTCCACATTGGCTAGACTCTTAAGGAATATGAGCACCTTAATGGAGACAAGATGGACCTTATATATAGAAAGACTGTGGGAGGGATCTAGGAAGGATCTTGATGAGAATGACTGTGAGGTTGAGAATGGGGTCTAGATAGGGTCAAGGGTGGGAAGTAGCCAGGGGCCATAGGGAGGTAAGACAATGGAGGGCTAGTTTAGGTTAAGGGTTAACAGAGAATTGGGAGATTGGGCAAAGGTGATAATGAAGGCCAGCTGATAGGGTTATAGCCTCAAGGGAATGCCAGAGAGCTCCCTGATCAAGTGGGAGAATTCAAGGAGAATCCCTTAGACAAATGGGACCCAAATTCTTTTTGGGGTAAGGGGCAAAGGTCTTAGCTGCTGAAACTGCTTCCTGTTGGCAAGGGGCATAGAGCTGTCCCTGCCTCTCTGGGCCCCATTCAAGCAGTCAGACTTCAGATCCAGTGGGTTAGAAAACCTTGGACTCAGTTGGAGGTTGGTAACCTGAGCAATCATCTGAAAGTTGATGGCTAGAACCCTGGAGGAGACAAACCTGGCAAGGAGATTAAGAATGGTTGGGGTGGCATGAGTAACTCACCCAGGAATTCCCTGATCTCAAACAATTAGCTCAATTGTCTCCCACACTTCCAGGGTAACATGGGGAGGTCTGGTGCACAGAAGGAAAAGGGAGATAGGAGGCTTAACTAGAGAATATTGGCTCCCCAACTTCACCATCAGGTCCCTTCCCAACAAAGAAGCAGGGCAAGAGAAGAGCATAAGGAAGGAGTATTCAAACAACAGATCCTCAAATAGGCAGGGGAGGAAATATGTCTGGAGACATCCATTAGCCCTTCAATGCCCATGACCATATGGGTCAAGGGCTGGGTAGGGCCAGAGTATTTGGTTAAAACAGAGAATATAACCATGATAAAGTGGGTAACCTTACCTTTGGTCTCGATTTTTTGCCCAGGGATAGGCAAGAGAGATGAAGAAAGTAGGACAGTTAATGAGCCCCAGGCTCCCCTGTCATTCTCACTCTTGAGAAGACTGGAGGATGGGGTACTGGGGGGTGGTGACTCCACCACTTTTCCAACCTCTGGGACAATCCTTCCTCCAATGTCCCTCCTGGTAACATCTTGGGCACATATTGGGTCCCAGAGGCATCGGTCCTGGGGGCTCCTTCTTGGGGGGGGGATGGCCTGGAGGGTCTTTCCTTGGACCAGTGGGCCTCCTTGTGGCTCTCACTGCCCAAGTTGACAGGCTTCTTCCTAGGGTGCACCCTGGAGGGGCACTCCTTGGATCAGTGACCCTCCTGGTGGCATCCAAAGCAGGTTTCCCCACTGCCAGAGTTGCCAGGAGCACCCTTGGATCTTTCCTTGGCCATGGCAGCAGCCAAAAATTGAGCATGTTCTCTGTCTCTAGCCCTTTTCCTTTGTTCTTTCTCCTCTGTTGCAACTAGGTGTCTGTTGTTAAAGACTTCAAAGGCCATCTCCAGTAATTGGGCCTGAAGTGTTTAGGGTTCCATCACCAATTTCTGCAGTTGCCTCCTAATATCTGGGGCAGACTGATTAATGAAATACATACTAAGGATTGCTCCCTCTTCTATAGAGTTGGATCTAAATTTTTAATAGCTTCTAATAGCCTGTCTTGGAAAAGGGCAGAGTTTTGCTTTTCTCCCTCAGTAATTTTCTTAATTTTTTGAAAAATTTGAAATGCTTTTGAAATGCAGTTCTTAGGCCTTCTAACAAGGCAAAATACCATATAATTTCTTTTTCCCCTATCCTCACTCTTCTGATAATCCCATCCTGGGTCAGTAGTGGGAACAGCAGCTGTTCCTGGGGGTACTTTGTGGAGTCATTGCTAGCCAAATGATCCCCAAATTTTTGGGCTTGTTTCCAGATTCTCCTCTTCTCCTCAGTGGTAGAACAGGTGGAGAAGAGGATATGCAAATCACCCCAAGAAAACTTGAATTGTAGAGACAGGTCCCTAAAGCCCTTAGATCTTCTGAATATCACCCCAGTTTCTCTTTAACCTAAATGAGGTCTGAAATGGAGGTCAGAACACGCATTCTAATTGTCCCATTAGGGAAGGCAGGAACTTCTCTTAGGGGAAAAAGCCCTGAAGGCGCTGTGGGAACAGGGGCTGGGGAAGAAGGGAGATAGGAAGTCCCACTTCTTGTGAGCAAGGGACTGGGGAATGCCAGCTGGCAAAGGGAAAAATCAACCAGCACCTCAGGAGAGGGAGGGGTCAGGGGAAAAGATATCACCTAGACAAGGGCAGATGCTAGGATCTGGGTGGTCCTTGCCTCAGGGTGAAGGGCTGAGGAGGAGGTGCAGAGGTATGGCCCTTGTCCAAAGCCTGAGTAGGGATCACCTTTGGAGCAGGGACCTTCCAGTCTTGGCTGGAGAAGAGCTTGGGATTAGGCAGTTCTTCCCGGTTAGCAGGGAACCATATGATGAGATCTAGAGGTTTAAGGATACTGGGACCCCAAAATCATGACACATAGGTCTTGCCCAAATGAATTTGACCCAAGCTTTCTTTCAGTCAGAGACAAGGTTTATTAAAGATCCGCCATATTGGCCAGACTCTTGAATGTTTGTGAGCTATTGACTAGGTTCTTAAGGAATATGAGCCTCCTTTATTGAATCTTTACCCATGTCCTATCCACCAACCATCAGTGTCCCCTAGTGTTCTGTCCTAGGTCATCTTCTTTATTGTTATTGTTCTCTGTACAATTTCACTTTTTGATCTCATTAGCTCCTATGTGTTCAATGCTCATCTCTGTGAGAGCTGGATTGTAAGGAAAGCTGAGCACTGCAGAATCAACACTTGAATTGTAGTGCTGGAGAAGACTTTTGATAGTCCCTTGGGTAGGAAGGAGTTCAAATCAGTCAATACTTAAAGAAATTAATCTAGGGTATTCACAGGAAAGTCAAATACTGAAGCTGAAGCTTAAATACTTTGGCCACATAGTGGGAAGATGGGACTCATTGAAAAGATTCTATTGTTGGGAAATGTTGAAGGTGAAAGGAAAAGGGAATGGCAGATGATGAGATGGATAGATAGATAATATCATGGAAATAATGAACATGAACTCAGACATATTCAAGAGACAGTGAATGATAGAAGGGCCTGGTATGCTACGGTCCTTGGGGTCACAAAGAGTCAGATATGACTGAATCACTGAACAACAAAAATGCAGACAATTCCAAGATCCATCTTGGAATGGTTTGTCTCTGTCTTTTTATGTCTCCCACTCCACTTTCTCTTTCTCTTCCTCTTTCCATATCCCTTTTTCTCCCCTCTCTTTTCCTCCATCGTTCCTCTCTTTCACTCTCTCTTCATCTTTCTTCCTCAGCTCTCTCTTTATTTATTGAACTATAGTCACACATTACTAACTGCCTCCAGGACATATGTTTTGTAGACATCTCAAACATAACAGATTCAAAACAAAATGTATTATCCTTCTCCCTAAACACTATTTTCCCCAACCTTCCTATGACTTTTGAGGCAGCACCATCCTTCCAGTCACTCATGCCTACAAACTCAGTGTCCTACGTGAATCATTAATCTTACTTACTCCACATATCCAATTCAGTACCAAATCTTCTCATTTCTTCCTTCGTGACATCTCTCCCATATGCCTCTTTTTCTATATTTGTACAACTATCATCTTAGTTCAGGATCTCATCATACCTCATCCGGACTATTGCAATTGCCTTCAAAATGGCCTCTGCCTAAATACTCTCCTCACTCCAATCTATTCGCCACTCAGTTGCCAAAATGATTTTTTGAAAATGTAGGCCTGACCTTGCTCCTCCATCCATGCCCAGCTCCAGTAGCTCTCTATTAATTAACCTTAGTATCAAATAAGAACTTTTCTGTTGGCACTTCAATCTCTTCAAAATCTGGTTCTTCCTTATCCTTTCAGTCCTCCTATGCTTTAGTCTCCTCCACATACTCTATGACACGATTGTCCTGGCTGACTTGTAGTTCTTTGACCTTTACACTCCATTTCCCATCTCTGTGTCTTTGCACTATCTTCTTCCATTCCTGGAGTATTCTGTCCCTTTACCTCTTGGTTTTCTTCAAGACTCAGTTAAATTCTCACATTCTCCAGGGGGTCATTGTCATTTCTTCCAGCTTCTTGTGTTTTCCCCTCTCTGATTACCTTTCATTTACTCAGCTTATAGTTTATATATGCTTATTTATTTACATGTTCTTTCCCTCATTAGAATGTAAACTGTTTGACAGCAGGGATTGTTTTGTTTTTCTTTGTATGTCCAGGGTTTAGCTGAATGCCTGACACATCAGGAAGTGCTTGATAAATACTTGTTGACTGACTGATTGACCATATGCCTTTAGAACTTTAGAGGAGGTTTAAAAATTATCCCTACTAGACTTGTATCATTTTATATTACCATACAAGATTGCTTGGTTAAATAAGCTTCTTACAGACAAACAGAATCTCTAGGACAATAAGGATTGATAGAATCAATTGATAAAACAAAGATTAATTACATTATGCAAGTGTCCTTCAAAATTTGGTATGATCAATTTTAGTTTATAGTTTTTAGATTTTGGAAAAAATAGAATTTTTGCCCACTGTAACTTTATATTTAAGGAAAAGATTGTAAATTGTTTTAGAGATTGATATGAATAATAAAGTTAATAGGAAACATATAAATAATTTTATATTTAATTTAAATGTGCTTTGTAAAATTTTCTAAAACCGTATGATTTATTTTCTACCAAGAAACACATATACCAACAATATTTTCAAGTGTTTAAGATATTCCATTAAAACTGGGTGAAATCAAGGCTGTTACTAGGGTTGGACAACCATAGTTCTGCCAAATGTGCTAAAATTGTAGGATGCCAAATTTAAAGTGGAAAACATAGAGGCATTGAATTAGGATCTGTTGTTCAGTACTTCAAGGGTGTGTGATTTCATCTGTGTGAGTGTACCCCTCACCAATACAAATAGCAACCTCTCTACCCCTTTAGTCTATCTATGGTCTTTTTAAGTTAACATGGTTAAAAAATAAATCAAGTCCAGTCTTTTGGGGACGAGTCTCCTGAATGTAGGTAGACTGGTTCTCTGACAACAACTATATATTCAGTATATTAACTGAGATATGTCAAATACATCATCATCATCACCAATTTTTGGCTGACTATTTTAGAAACTCTTCCAAGTTAGTAGCACCTATCAGTGTTTGGGCACTACTGGGACAGTCTTCAAGATTCCAAGTCTTCTCCAAAGTGATAAGGCATGCATAAGAGTAGGAATAAGTAGAGGATGAATGTAATTTCCTTTTCAATCCTTGTATAATCTATTGGGTATTAATACATAGGAGTCTTAAGTGACTGATGAAGACTTGCAGTAGTAGATATATATTAGAAAAAAAAATAACTTGATCCTAGTTTGTTTCTGGGAGAAAATTGAGCAACATTAGGTAGACCATGAGTGGTACTGAAGTACCATTGAGTATGTTATCATTTCAGCGGCTTGGTGGACTCTCTCTGTCTTTGTGTCTCTGTGTCTGTTTCTCTCTCTCTCTCTCTCTCTCTCTCTCTCTCTCTCTCTCTCTCTCT